>NC_141685.1:2116696685-2117444322 GCF_964263255.1 Lissotriton vulgaris | reverse complement strand
CCAAGATGGCCACACAGGCATTTATGCGATTGTGCCACCTTAGTTGCCCTGTTTTGGGGTTTTTGCACCCGTTTCCTCACCAGCACGTCTAAGCAGTAGAAACAGCTCCCCCTCGGCTCCCGCTTAGCACCAGGGCCGTACGAGTCAGGTAAAATTCCAATGACTGCTGTGGTCTTGCCTGTAACCCGCATCACCCTAACCCCGTGTGCTATCCACTGGACTCGACCTACAAATGACCAGCTGTCAGTAGTGTATTTCTCCATTGACTGCAAGGATGTTTCTGCAGTAGTGAACTACACTGATATATTTTTCCTTCTGTAATTCATAACTCTGGTTATACTCATCTCCTTGTGTTTATTTGGTGTCTACCTTTATATAAAAATTAGATTTATTTTTATAAATTGGCGTTGTATTTCTTTCAAGTCTTGTCAACTACTTATCGCCCATTTTTGCATTCTGAAATACTTATCACATGTTCTAATAAATCCTGCCTGCTCGGTACCACACTACTAGGACTGAGCACGGGATTTATTAGTGTGAATCCAAAGGACCTATTTTGTGGTAGTGTCAGAGTATTACATAGTGAAGCCTACCCAGCCTCACTACATAATACTTCACTTTCCTACATTTTGAAAGAGATCGGCACCAAGGATTAAAGTGGTTTGTGGGAAAGGCGATGGTGTGAGCATGTATTATAATGAATAAAGTACCCCCTGCCATACATGATAAGGATATTGCAAGTCACTCTTTAGTTCCATAACCATTTCAACTATATGGTCATGGAACTCCTTGGTGACTTTCTATATCCGAATATGGCAGGAAGTACTTTATCACATATATACTCCATTTTTGTGATGATTATAAGAGTCAACATACTTACAAAAAATATATTTAAGACTCAGTGGCCACAACAGAAGGTGTTAATGTTAATGGGTGAATGTTGTCACAATGGATCTCCAAACACTAGTTAACATAATTGCATAAATTAATTTTCTAGAGTGCCTATTGTTGATGATTGTTAGGGATGTAGGAATCTGCAAGATCATTCAGGGTATTCCCATTATACTGGAATGGGACCTCTAAAGTATGGTCCGAGGTCAAGGAGATACCCCATTGGCTTCTAATGCTGGTTAAAAAAGACAAACAGAGGTGGCAGTGTGATTATAGTGTACATAGAGGCCTTCATACTTGTATTCTTCTGGGTAGATGCCTACAAATCTCTCCCATGTAAAAGGCCCATTCACTCTCCCCTAACTAGGGTTTATTACCTCAATCATGTGGTGGTGAAAAAAGTAATGGGTTGAATGCTTAAATGATTCTCTGCAAGTAGTAATTACTTGGGCTGCATTCCAGTCTATCATTTCTTTCCCACCATGTCACCTCAGACAGTTCCCAGCCGTCTACAAATCAGCTTTGTGCCTGCTCCAAAAGGAACAATACAGCACAAACTACAAGGTTAGATTCCATCTGTGCCGGAATACAAGCACTGGCAGTGTAGGTAATACCTAAATGCTAAGCTTGCATGTCAGAAATTGAATTAAAAAATCACTAACACATGTTTTTACGCTTTATGAATTTTTCTGAAATACCATTCCATTGCTATTGGCGAACTAAGGCACATAATACTTGTTGAGGCATCTTAGGCTAAGTGTAACTTCGCAGTGGACCTTTTGTCAAAAAAAATGGTACTATAAATAACATAGTGCATACCACCATAGCAGTCAGCATTTACGGCAGAATCCCCAGGTATTTGAGATAATTATTCTCCACCCGCCTATGGAACTCAGCGGAATCTCGCAGAGCTTTTCGCTAACTCCGTGGAATTCCGCAGAGTGAAACTCCACGTGTTCTGCCCAAAAATAAAAATTACAACCTATTTAATTGGTCCATTTTCCTATAATAATAAATGATGCCACTGTCAAATTGACCTTACCACCAACTTACCAACTACCAAGGGGGTGAGCAGGGGTTATTTTTTAAGTGTATTGCCCTAATCCTGACTAGGAAGAAGGGTCCCTACTTCGACAGGGTAACAACCTGCTAACTAGGAACCCCCATTTCCAACAAACAGCAACACATATTCAAACCTCTAGACTAGTAAAGAAATGTCATGATTCTCAACCAACAGGTACGACACCCTGGCTATGGGAGGAAGTAGGAGAGGATTCATCACTGGAGCCAATCGAGCTAGAAGGACATAGTTGTTAGATACATTGATGGGTCCTCACATTTAGTCATTAAGAAGATTTATATGTAGAATATTGATTTCACATATTTAATATAGAATGTAGATTGATGGAATGTTATATATTTCTAAGATGGAAGATGAAATGGTGAGTGTCTGGTGTATCGTTCTCAAACCTAGATGGGACCCATATTGTGAGAGTCACATTTCAAATGGGGTAAACAGCCATGAACTAGAATGTGGTGGCCATCTATGAATTCTAGCATATCAAGTTGCATATCCTGGAGAACCTTGCTTTCCAATTGCCATTTTTGTCAGTTCATGTCTCGCTAAGCTTAAGGACTGAATTGTGTCTCTGGAAAATCTTCTTAGTGGTATCAGCTGAATTTCTTCAGTGGGACTGATTGTTGTTGGAGGGCTGCCATCTGTGTGTGTATGGACTTTAGCATTTCATCACAGGACACTTGAACTAACGATATGTTTTGGCTGAGTGACAATCCTTATAAAGGCTTAGAAACACGTACTTGATTTGGTTTTCTGAACATATAAAAACAGCATTCAAAATGATTCAAGGCAGTTGAGGGATTAGGTTCAACATCCATAAATCATTACTCATATAAGAGTTAGACATTAGACTAACATTTCACATCATATTTTTCAGGTGAACCATTTCTAGTCACATGCATATGTAGATGCAGAGTCTTACTCAACTCTAAAAAGTAAATTGTACACAGTATTTTAGATAGTGTCACACACTTCAATTCAGAAGTCTATATAGTAAATGTTGTTTGTTTTATTTTCTTCAGGACTCAAACACATTGAAGAAATCCATACTAGGTCCAAGTGAGGGTGCTACACCATGACATGTCTTTCACAATTCCAATATCCCCCTTTGTTATTGGAAGTGGCATATTAGTGAAAAGGCCGGGCCCATAAGTTCTAGACCTGTCTCTTGAGACACACTCCGATGGTTCTTTTTCACAACATGAAAATTTAAAGGCGAGAAAATGTGTTAGTTCACACCAATTAGCCTTTAACTTTCTGGGATATCAATTAACTCATGGACAACTATATAAGGTTAGTCAATTCATTACAATGCCAAAAATAACTGGACATAAAGACACCTCAACACAAGGGTGTAGAAATACAAAGGAATTAGCATGAAGCCAAATGTGAGTATCCAATTCAAACGATGTGGCATAACCAAAACTATTATTTCAAGAAGTAGTATACTAGACTCAGAAACCATGAGTCCAAGTTCCCCTGCATCGAGGGTTGATGAGTAAAATGCACTAATTCTCTCCCTACTCTATTGCTAAGGTGAGATCCCTACATAGCATTTCTAGTGGAAAGATTGAAAGGTGTCATATGCAGACTCTTTCTAAGAATTCTCCCCATTATCCAATGGGTCAAGTAGCTTAAAGCCAAGAAAAGGCTTGTTCTGAGATGCTCTCTCAGAAGGCAAACAAGAAGTGGGCTACTTTCCATAATTCCAACATTCAATTATTCACAGGTAACTCTCCCACAATGCACAACGTGAGCTTAGTTTACAATAGGCACCGTCATGAGAATGCTTCTTCACAAATTATTCCAGGGGCAATCCATGCAACACTTTGTCCTTGGATCCCAGGACTGTTTGAATGTGAAACCGTGTCCATCTTTATCACCTTTGTGGCATGCAACTGTAACTTCTTCTCTCCTTTCCCAGCTCCTAAAATAAAGGTGTTACTTTTCCCTACCAAAATAACTTTCCACATGCAATGCAAACGTAAGAAAGAACAGTATTCACAGTACACGTGAAATTCAGAATATTAATTCTAAAGCAGGAGTTGTAACGGACTTGCATTTCAGGCCTACACTTTTTAGCCACTATAAGAACACATTCCTTTAAACATCACAGATTGCTATTACTTCAAGAGCATTTTAAATGAATACACCAACCAAATTACAGAAATAACATTATTAAACACATTTAGTATATGTGTGCTGTCAATTGCTCAACAGGAGTTCTTTACATTGTTTTCTGCGAATTGCATCCCATTTCCTACGTTAATTCTCCATGCTACATTTAAATGTTAATATGTACTTATATGGACCACACAATTTCGACTACAAATATGTCATCAAGGTAAGTAGAAATGCTCTGAAAACTAGTAAACCTATACTTCACTATCAGCCAGATTCATCAAGCGAAATAGCGCTCGCAAAGGGCCAGATTCTGAGAATCTGGCCCTTTGCGAGTGCAATTTTTGCATTTGAGATTCATCATCCCAAATGCAAAATTCGCTAATAAAGAATTCGCAAATTTGCGAGGATTAGCATTTAAGGAATCTCTACTAGAGATCCCTTAAATGCTATTCATGAAACATTACAAAATTGCGAATTCGCTATTTACCGCAAGGTCAAACCTCGTGGTAAATAGTGAAAACTTAGAAAAATGCATTTATATGCATTTTTCTAAGTTGCATGTTACACACACACATGTCCTTTGGACATGTGTGTGTGTAACATCTGTGTGAATTTACATTTCAGGGGTGTTACAGGGTGTCCTTTGGACACCCCTGCACCCTTGAAATCGCAATCTCATTTGCGATTAGCTAATTGCTAATCGCAAATAAGGAATGACTCCCCATTCATGGCCCATAGGAATGAATGGGGAGTTATTCCTTATTTGTGATTAGCAATTAGCTAATCGCAAATAAGGTACCTGTAGGAATCGCAAAAAATATTGCGATTCCTACATGAATCCCGTTTTGCGAGTCTGGAATAGCGATTCCTTATTAATCGCTATTTCAGACTCGCAAAACTTCACAATGATGAATCAGGCTGTATGTTTGCTTTTACCTGAATTATATGTTGGTAGGCAATATGTAGAGTTGATATATGTGCAGGTTGAAATGTGTGACCCTGATGTTGTCACCTAAACCATCAGAAGTGTTTGCTATAGTAGCATTTTGTTACCTTTGCTAATAATCGTCTTTAGTATTATGATAACAGGTCTGATTTTTCCACATTGTTACAGTGGCATTGTAATCACATTCTTTCCTATTAGCCTTGGTGTTCCCATCACCCAGAATTTCGGAATTTGTTTGGACCTTAGTTAACCAGGCAAATTTGCAGTTCTACATCTCATTGAACCAGGTTTAATGATGCATCCACTATTTACTTACTTTGAATCAACAGCGGTTCACTGTTGATTACTGCGCCCCAGTGCTATGTTGGGTTCTCAAGTGCCATAATTGCATGAGATGTTTCTAATACCCACACAACTGTTAACTATGTATTATTGTATTTTGGTAAGTACCTTTTTGCATCCCATCATTATTTTCTAAACAAATATTATTGAAGGTTTTGACAACAAAGAAGCAGCTTACCATTAAGGCAGCATTACCTCATAGGCCTTTGCTAAGGTCAGACATCTCGATGTTACATAACATAACAGATTAGAACATAAACAATTGTCAACAACTCAATTCTTTACCCCTCCCACTACCTGAGTCGGTTCTAACATACATCTAAAATGAGGGCAAGTGCATCTTGGGCTGCTCCAGTTAGTGCTAGCTGCACACCGCACACAATTGGAGGGAGATGCTCATAAGCTGGGGGCCATCTAGAATAATGGGATAACCAAGGCACTCATGGAGGGGGGAGTTGGCAATATTGAGCTCTCTGGGTTGTGCTCTCTCGTATCTAGGTCTGGGTCCCTCAATAACTCCAAAAATGACTCCAAAGCCTGTGCCATGTCCATGTAGCAGATACCCTTCTTAGCTTCCCTTATCAACACCATCTCTTCGTATCCTGCCCATTTCTCGAGCTCCTTTCGCCACCCTGTTATTCGGAGCCCTCTTGGGACTTTCCAGTTTCTAGTGATATCATATTTTGCCAGGACGAAGGCCAAGTCCTGCAACCTACTAGTTACCTTCGTCGTCCAGGCAGTGTGAGGGAACCACTATAGTATGCAATGTCCCATTGTGCAGGGGACCTCCCTGGAATTCGTAATTGCTACCACTTCGGTGGTCTTTACCCAATAAGGTTTTAATGTAAGGAAGTCCCAAACCATGTGTCTGAACTCTGTTCATATCGTCCTCCACCTCAGGCAGGCTGCTTCAAATGTGTGAAAGTATTTATTTACATGGTCTGGGGTCATTTATGCTCTATGTAGGGAAAATAATCAATCAATTTAAATTGGACATTCTTGGAGATTTTGGTACCCCTGTTAAAATGTTGGTCCAATCTGTTTCCGGAATGGGGATCCCCAGGTCCTCTACCCACCAAGCCTTCAGTGCTTCCAGTGGCTGTAATGCATCTCCCCGAATCACCCAGTACAGGCAAGTGACTGCCTTCACAGTGACCACAATGACATGCGTTGTGGAATATGGTTCAGACATTCTGATTCCCCATGCTTTTGAATCATTCCTGTGATTGACCTATGCAGTCAAACATGGCCCGGTAAAGATCAAATTAATTACGAAACTCTTCAAATGGAAGATCTTTTCCTGCACAAAACAGATCATCCATCTTCTCTGATCCTGTCTCCACCCACTCATTCAGGCACCCCCAGCTCCCACCATGAGGTAGGTAGTGTAATATATTTAAGGGAATACCTATTGAGTATGGGAACCGAGTGTCAATCAATCAATCAGTCATTTGTTAAGCACACTACATACCAGCGAGGGTCTCAAGGCACTGGGGGGTGGGAGGTGGGGGCCGCTACTGATCGAACAGCCAGGTCTTTAGTATCCTCCTGAAGTTCAGCAGGTCTTGGGTCTGTCGTAGGCTCAGTGGGAGGGTGCTCCATGTCTTGGCAGCGAGGTGGGACAAGGATCTCCCGCCATTGGTTGTTCTGCGAATATGCAGGACGGGGGCGAGTGAGAGGTCGGCGGAGCATAGCTGGCGGTTGGGGGTGTAGAAGGAGAGCCGTTTGTTGAGGTAGGCTGGGCCGCTCTTGTGGAGTGCCTTGTGTGCGTGGATGAGGAGCTTGAAGGATATCCTCTTGTTGACGCGGAGCCAGTGCAGGTTTCTCAGGTGGGAGGTGATGTGGTCGTGTCGTAGTACATCTAGGATCAGTCGTGCCGAGGTGTTTTGGATGCGTTGTAGTCGATTGATGAGCTTGGTCGGGGCTCCCGCGTAGAGGGCATTTCCGAAGTCGAGTCTGCTGCTGACAAGGGCCTGCGTGATTGTCTTTCTTGTAAATGTCAGGTTCCATCTGTAGATCTTGCGGATCATGCAGAGGTTGTTGAAGCAGGCGGTGGAGACGGCATTGACTTGCTTGGTCATTGAGAGCTTTTAGTCAGGAATGATTCCCAGGTTGTATGCGTGGTCGGTGGGGGTCGGGGCTGCCCCCAGTGCCGTTGGCCACCAGTAGTCGTCCCAGGCTGACTGGTTGGAGCTGAGGATGAGGACCTCCATCTTGTCCGAGTTCAGCTTCAGATGGCTGATTTTCATCCAGTCGTTGACGGCCTTCATTCCTTCAAGGAGGTTGGCTTTGGTGGTGATGGGGTCCTTGGTGAGGGAGACGATCAGTTGAGTGTCGTCGGCATAGGAGATTATGTTGAGGTCGTGCAGTTGGGCGAAGTGTGCGAGGGGGCCATGAAAATGTTGAACAGTGTCGGGCTGAGGTAGGATCCTTGGTGTACGCCGCAGATGATCTCAGAGGCTTCAGAACGGAATGGGGGAGGCGAACGCTCTGGGTTCTGCCGGAGAGGAAGGAGGTGGTCCATTCCAGAGCCTTGTCTAGGATCCCTGCGGCATGGAGGCGTGCGCGTAGTGTGCGGTGCCAGGCGGCGGAGAGGTCTACGAGGATGAGTGGTGCAGTCTCCCCGTTGTCTAGCAGGGTCCTGATGTCGTCGGTGGCGGCGAGGAGGGCGGTCTCGGTGCTGTGGTTGCTGCGCAATCGACTGGGAAGGGTCCAGGATTCTGTACTCTTCGAGGTATCAGGTTAACGATTTTCTCGATGACCTTGGCCGGGAAGGGGAGCAGAGAGATGGGTCGGAAGTTCTTGAGGTCTCTTGGGTCTGTCTTGTTTTTTTTTGAGTAGGGCGTTGATCTTGGCGTGTTTCCAGCTCTCTGGGAAGGTTGCGGTCTCAAGGGAGAGATTGATGACATTGCATAGGTGGGGTGCAATGGAGCTGCTTGGTTTGTTGAAAACGTGGTGCGGGAATGGGTCTGACTGAGAGCCGGAGTGGATTGTGCTCATGGTCTTGATGGTGTCATCGACGCTCACGCTGGTCCAGGCTAGCAAGGGGACGTGGTCGATGGTGTGCGGAGGGTCTGTTGTGTTGCTGTCTGTTGGGACTGTCTGGGTGTTGAAGCTGTCAGGGATGTATGCTATCTTCCGGTGGAAGAAGGTGACGAGGGAGTCGCATAGGGCTTGCGACGGCGGGATGTCGTTGATATTGGAGCTGGGGTTGGAGAGCTCCTTCACGATGTTGAAGAGCTCCTTGCTGTCGTCGTGTGTGTTGTTGTCAGGGCGGTCTTTGAAGGAGGTCTTTTTGGCAACCCTGATAAGCTGGTGGTGGTTGCGGACAGCGTCCTTGTGTGCTGCGTGACTGACCGGAGTTTGTTCACTGTGCCATTTCTTCTCTAGTTTCCGGCGGGCTTGCTTGGAATCTAGGAGTTCTGCGGTGAACCAGCTGGCCCTCTTGCTGGTGTCTCTGTGGGGGGGTTTCTTCAGGGGGGCGAGAGTGTTGGCACAGTCCTCGATCCAGCGTCGTCGGTGTTGGAGGGTTTGGTGGGTGGGCTGAGAGCGAAGTTTGCATGTAGTTGGTCTTCGGTGATTTTGCTCCAGTGGCGGTGGGGGATCTTTTGGGTGTGGTGGTGTTTGGTGGGTTTCTGGAAGGGGAAGTGTATGCAGAGGTGGTCGGTCCAGAGGAGTTTGGTGGTGTGGCTGATGGAGACGTGCGGGCTTGAGGAGAAGACGGGGTCGAGCGTGTGGCCGGCAGAGTGGGTGGGCGTTGTGACGAGTTGCCTCAGTCCAAGGTTGGCGAGGTTGTCGATTAGGGTGGTGGAGTTACTGTCGTTGTTGTTCAAAAGGTAAAAGTTAAGGTCTCCGAGGAGGATGTAGTCGGTGGAGGTCGGGCGTGCGTGCTGATGAAGTCGGCGATGGAGTCGCTGAAGTGGGGCGGGGTCCGGGGGGTGGGTAGACAATGGTGCCTCTGAGGGTGGAGTTGGGGTCAGTGTGGATCTGGGAATGCATGTGTTCGGCGGTACTGAGCGTGTCATCAGTGCTAGTCGAGACCCTGATGCTGTTCTTGTGGACGATGGCGATTCCTCCTCTGACTCCATTGGTGCGGTCTCTGCCGGTGATCTTGTAGCCGTCTGGGATGGCTATGGGAATGTCGGGTGCGGAGGAGTTGTTCAACCAGGTCTCTGTCAGGAAGGCGGAGTCCGGGGAGGTTGTGTTGAGCAGGTCCCAGAGCTCAACTGCGTGTTTGCATGCGGAGCGGGTGTTCAGTAGTATGCATCGGAGGTGGTTGAGGTCCTTCTTGGAGGGTGGTTCGTCGGCTCTGTGGCTGGTGTAGCTGCAGTTCTGGCAGGTGAAAGGACCGTGTGTGTGTTTTAGGCGGTCTTGAAGCAGGTGTGGGTCTGTCTGGGGTTGAGAGTGTGCAGAGTACTGGTGTCGTAGTGGCCGGGGTGGTCGTTGCGGGTGCGGGGGCCAGGGGTTCTGGCGCGGGGCGTGGTCCAGGCGCGGACAGACGCAGACGGGCTTGCCGTGCGCCAGCGGCAGGCATGTATGGGGAGGTGGGAGTGAGGAGCAGCTGGGAGGCGGGGGCAGCGAATGGGCAGTCCAGGGGACGGAGCCGCGGGGGACACAGCGGCGTGGGCGGTGAGGGGCGACGAAGGAAACAGAAGGCAAAAGGGCACAATAATTGAGGGGGAAACGAGTGGCACAGAGGGCAGAAAGGTCACAAAAAGGCAAAAAGGTCCCAAGAATACAGGGGAAACGAGTGGCACAGAAGGCAGAAAGGTCACAAGAAGTGCAAAAAGGTCACAAAAAATGGGGGGAAATGAGTGGCACAGAGGCAGAAAGGACCCAGGAAAGGGCAGAAAGGTCATAAAAAACGGGGGGAAACGAGTTGCACAGAGGCGGAAAGGTCCCAGGAAAAGGCAGAAAGGTCACAAAAAAAACGGCGGGAAACGAGTGGATCAGAGCGCACAAAGGTCACAAGAAAGGGCAGAAAGGTCACAGAAATTCAGGGGCAGCTAGGCAACAGAAGGCAAAAACGGGCAGAGAGACACGAGCCACGAGGGGAGCAGAAGAAAAAACTGGGCAGAGAGACATGGGGGCAGCGAGGGGAACAGAGGGAGAGAATGGGCACAGACCACGTTCAAGCAGCGGGGAAGGGTCAAGGGTCGCTCTCCCCATATAGGTTGGGACCTATATGGGGAGGTGGGAGGGAGGAGCAGCTGGAAGGCGGGAGGTGGGGGCAGCGAATGGGTAGTCAGGGGGCGGGGCCGCACGGGACGCAGCGGCGAGGGGCGACGAAGGAAACAGAAGGCCAAGGGAACAACAATTGGTGGGGAAACGAGTGGCACAGAAGGCAGAAAGGTCACAAAAAGGGCAAAAGGTCACAAATATACAGGGGAAACAAGTGGCACAGAAGGCCAAAACGTCCGAGAAAGGGCAGATAGGTAAAAGAAAACGGGGGGAAACGAGTGGCACAGAGGCTGTAAGGTCCCAAGAAAGGGCAGAAAGTTCACAAAAACAGGGGGAAACGAGTGGCACAGAGGCTGAAAGGTCCCAAGAAAGTGCAGAAAAGGTCACAAAAAAACAGGGAGAAACGAGTGGCACAGAGGCACAAAGGTCACAAAAAATGGCAGAAAGGTCACAAAAAAAAGGGGAAGTGAGTGGCACAGAGGCACACAGGTCTCAAGAAAGGGCAGAAAAGGTCACAAAAAACGTGGGGAAACGAGTGGCACAGAGGCTGAAAAGTCCCAAGAAAGGGCAGAAAAGGTCACAAATAAACAGGGGAAAGCGAGTGCCACAGAGGCACAAAGGTCACAAGAAAGGGCAGAAAGGTCACAAAAAACGGGGGGAAAAGAGTGGCACAGAGGCAGAGGCGTCACAAGAAAGGGCAGAAAGGTCACAAAAAAAGGGGGAAACGAGTGGCACAGAGGCACAAAGGTCACAAGAAAGGGCAGAAAGGTCACAAAAAATGGGGAGGCACGAGGTGCACAGAGGCTGAAAAGTCCCAAGAAAGGGCAGAAAAGGTCACAAATATACAGAGGGAAATGAGTGCCACAGAGGCCCAAAGGTCACAAGAAAGAGCAGTAATGTCACAAAAAACGGGGGGAAAAGAGTGGCACAGAGGCAGAGAGGTCACAAGAAAGGGCAGAAAGGTCACAAAAAAACAGGGGGAAACGAGTGGCACAGAGGCACAAAGGTCACAAGAAAGGGTAGAAAGGTCACCAAAAGCAGGGGAAACGAGTGGCACAGAGTCAGAGAGGTCACAGGAAAGGACAGGAAGGTCACAAAAAAACGGGGGGGAACGAGTGGCACAGAGGCAGAGAGGTCACAAGAAAGGGCAGAAAGGTCACAAAAACAGGGGGAAACGAGTGGCACAGAGGCACAAAGGCCCCAAGAAAGGGCAGAAAAGGTCACAAAAAACGTGGGGAACCGAGTGGCACAGAGGCTGAAAAGTCCCAAGAAAGGGCAGAAAAGGTCACAAATAAACGGGGGGAACGAGTGGCACAGAGGCACAAAGGTCACAAGAAAGGGTAGAAAGGTCACCAAAAAGCGGGGGAAACGAGTGGCACAGAGTCAGAGAGGTCACAGGAAAGGACAGGAAGGTCACAAAAAAACGGGGGGAAACGAGTGGCACAGAGGCAGAGAGGTCACAAGAAAGGGCAGAAAGGTCACAAAAAACAGGGGGAAAAGAGTGGCACAGAGGCACAAAGGTCACAAGAAAGGGAAGAAAAGTCACAAGAAACGGGGGGAAAAGAGTGGCGCAGAGACGTCACAAAAAAGGGCAGAAAGGTCACAAAAAAGGGGGAAACGAGTGCCACAGAGGCACAAAGATCACAAGAAAGGGCAGAAAGGTCACAAAAAAATGGGGAGACACGAGTGGCACAGAGGTTGAAAAGTCCCAAGAAAGGGCAGAAAAGGTTCTAAATAAACAGAGGGAAATGAGTGCCACAGAGGCACAAAGGTCACAAGAAAGGGCAGAAAGGTCACAAAAAACAGGGGGAAAAGAGTGGCATAGAGGCAGAGAGGTCACAAGAAAGGGCAGAAAGGTCACAAAAAAATGGGGGGAAACAAGTTGCACCAGAGGCAGAGAGGTCGCAAGAAAGTGCAGAAAGGTCACAAAAAAATGGGGGTAAACGAGTGGCACAGATGCAGAAAGGTCACAAGTAAGGGCAGAAAGGTCACAAAAAAGGGGGGGAAACGAGTGGCACAGAGGCAGAAAGGTCCCAAGAAAGGGCAGAAAAGGTCACAAAAAATGGGGGGAAATGAGTGGCACAGAGGGCAGAAAGGTCACAAGGAAGGGCAGAAAGGTCACAAAAAACGGGGGGAAATGAGTGGCACAGAGGGCACAAAGGTCCCAAGAAGGGCAGAAAGGTCACAAAAAACGGGGGAAAAAGAGTGGCACAGAGGCACAAAGGTCACAAGAAAGGGGAGAAAGGTCACAAAAAACGGGGGAAAATGAGTGGCACAGAGGCTGAAAAGTCCCAAGAAAGGGCAGAAAGGTCACAAATAAACGGGGGGAAACGAGTGCCACAGAGGCACAAAGGTCACAAGAAAGGGCAGAAAGGTCACAAAAAATGGGGGAAAAGAGGGGCACAGAGGTCACAAGAAAGGGCAGAAAGGTCACAAAAAACCAGGGGGAAACGAGTGGCACAGAAGCACAAAGGTCACAAGAAAGGGCAGAAAGGTCACCAAAAAGCGGGGGAAATGAGTGGTATAGAGGCAGAAAGGTCACATGAAAGGGCAGAAAAGTTCACAAAAAATGGGGGGGAACGAGTGGCACAGAGGCACAAAGGTCACAAGAAAGGGCAGAAAGGTCACTAAAAATGGGGGGAAACAAGTGGCACGGAAGGCAAAAAGGTCCCAGAAATGCAGGGGCATCTACAGAGTCCACCTCAACAATAGTAGAGCCCTCTTTCGCCAGGTTGACCAACCAGGTCAGTAGGGAACCAATATGGTCATGCTCCGCATTGGCTCTTACCATGTAATGTCTATAGCCAAAGCATTGTAGTCTTTCCACCAACCCGCCACTTTTTCCTTAGTGTCTAACAGTGTCTGTTAAACCTCTGGATGACCCGCTCTGGCCTTTTCTATTGTCCTCATCTTCTGTTATGAATGTGTGACCTCTCTCAATATCGTGCTCCTGAATCCCACCACCACCACAATGCACAGTCCTTTTATTACCACTTTAAAAGCATCCAATTCCACTAATGGGGAGGATGCAGACCCAAATTTGTCCCTTAAGTACTGTCAGAGACTATCACCGATTTCTTTCAAAAACACCAGATGCTCCAGCCCTCTCGCTTCAGGCGCCAGGAGGGGATATGTGTGGCGGGTCACTCCCATCTGAATTGTAAGAGTATCACATTATGATTGGATGTGGTGTGGGCTAAGCAGTTCATGCCGTTCACCTCATGCAGAACAGGGATACATAGGAATGTGTCCAAGTGTACATGATGTTCATGCAGGCTGGAGAAGAATGAATAATCCCTCAATTGTGGACATAATCTGCGGCAGGAGTCTACAAGCCCATACTGCCCCTGCCGGTCCGCAAAGCACCTGGATGTCCTAGTTACTGGGGAATCCCTCAAAGGATGGTGTGAGCAGTCAGTTTGGAGATCCCTAGACAAAGTCCCCTCCCAACACAATCAAAATCTCTAGGAAGGGGGACCATCATGCTCGAGAGGTGTGCCAGAAAACGTCCCTGATCAATATTTAGGGCATTGACGTTAATGATCACAATGTCTCTGCCCACTAGTCATCCTCTTACCACTTCATACCTCCCTCTGGGTCAATTAGACCTCCTGTATGTTGGAAAGGGGCCCCAAAGCGAATCCAAGTTAGCGTCCCAATGCAAAGGTCAAATATGTGGTGGAGTAAGCTTGGCCTCTCCAGTTTCTATGCAGTGCTGCCCATTCCTTTGCTGTGAGGTGTGTCTCTTGTAATAGTGAGATGTGTATCCCCTTTGAGTTAAATAAGAGAATACCTTGTACTGGTTTGCCATTGAGTGCATCCCCGTGATGTCCATGTCAGCAGTTTATAAGTTGCAGCGCAGTCATTCAAGAATAATATGGTCGCCCAGCCGTAATAGGCATGCTCCATCATCTGGAGCACAGTACCAAAGCAGTCTCCCGCAGCCCACCCTTGAATAAAAGGATATAACACTCGACTCATGTAACCCCCTGTAATCAACTTAAAGCATTTACCCCAACTCCCAGTCCCAGGACAAACAAGCAACTACCTCACATCCAAACAATCAACAATCACTCACATGAGAAACCTCGAGTAACTAAAAACAGGGGTGTGACAAAGTTGTGCATTTCAATAAGGTTTCTCCCATCCAGATTTTAACTAGAATAAATTAAGTAAATTCCTGGGGTCAAGGCAATTAACATATCAGCTAGGCAGGTCTCAAAACAATCACACTGGAACATTATCTATCACAGTCAGCAATAGAGCCAGTACGATGGGATCAGATTATCTTATCTGATATCCCTTGTGTCATCTTCAGCATATCATTGTCCGATTCACTAGAGGAGCTTTATTCGTGGTCCAAGTCCTGACTCTATGTACCTTCCTTCCTATTGGTCTTAGACTGGGGGCTTTTCCCACGTCCACTCAATGATGCCACCACCTCCATTTCACTCCGCCACTCCTGTTGCACTTCCCCCTGGGATTGGGCAGCCGTGCTCTGTTTCCAGCTTCTGCTTCATGAGCTGTGTCTACTATGGCAGGGGTGCCTGGTCCGCTGCTCTGAGTCTTGTTGCGTTGCTGTTCAATCCAGTTCCATACCTCATCTGGGGTTTGGAAAAACTGAGTTCCATCTTGAGTCACCACTCAGAGCCGGGCCGGGAACAGCATTGCATACAGCACATTCATCGGCCTGAGTTTTGCCCTGGCTTCCCAAAACATGGAAAAATCTGGGAAAATCCAGGCCACAATATTCTCTACTGTGAGTTTGTCAAGCAGCCTGGCTTGGTGAAGGATTAGGTCATGGTATTCATAGTATAGCAGTCTAGAGATCACCAGGCACGGTAGAGCCCTTGGGAGCGGAGGGCATCGGGACCCTGTGTGCCCTTTCTATTGCAAAGAATGGCGATAGGCACTCAGTTGCTACTTCTTCTTGTACCTACTTCTCCAGATAGACCGCCATCCTTTTCCCTTCCTGTTGTTCTGGAAGGACCACAACACGTATATTGTTGTGGCATGATCTATTTTCAGCATCCTCCAAACGAGCCTCCAGTGGCTAAATTTTGCCCTCCATTGTTGCCCAGTCACATCAGCCAATGCCGGAGGTATCTCTGTCAATGTGTTCTCCATTGTGGAGACCCGCTCTGCCAAGCGATGATGGTTCTCTCTCAGGAGATCCATCTCTGCAACCAATGTGTCCATCTTGGTCTCTAGCTCTTCCATAGAGGCGGTAATTGCAAGCATACGGTCTTGAACAGCGAGGGGCCCTCCTGCAGTCCGGTCTGTACCGGCTGGTCCTTTTGTTCTTCTGGTGATCAATTCCCTCTTCTGTCACTGCCTCTCCTGTTTTGGGATCTCACTGCCTGGAGGTCTTCCCAATCACAATCCCTCAATAGACTAATGTATGTCTCTCAGATCACTGGACACTGGGTATGGCATCTGTGTAAGGCCCAGGTGGCCAATAGACTTCGTTGTGTGATGCCCACCAGGAGCCAGAGAGCCCCCATCAGTCCAAATTCCCCAGTCCAGACTATGAAGGGGTGCAGACATGATCTTAGGGCAAGTCTGAGCCAACCACAGCCTCCCAAGTGGAGCCTCCCTCTCCACTACCATCAAATAGTTGGTGCCAGCCAGATTCATACACACGGCGTGTGCACAGTCTGTTTTGCCATCTGTCCCCCGCAGATCTCTTCCTCTAACCCTCACTCCCCCACCAGTCCCTCTACTGTTCCTCCACAGGAACGTATTTAGCAGGGCAGGAGAGGGTGAAGGGGAAGAAAGGGGGCCAATGTCCAAGGGGCCCGGCACAGCATGCATGCTCCAAAAGGCCAAAACGCGTTCCCACAGCATGCAGCCAGAGAACTTCAAAAGCACTCTGTACTAGCTAGTTGGAGTTGACAGAGAGCCTCCCCCATCCTAGACCGGTGGCCTAGTCCGGAGGCTGTCCTTCCTGTTTAGCCTGGATTTTCTGTGGAGGCTGTGACAGGTCTCTGCCCCCCCCCACCACGCCGGTACATCGTTCACTGGGGAGAGGGAAAGAGGGACTCAGCGCCAGCAGCGGACATCTCCTTTAAGAGTGCTGTGCCCCCAGTGGCTCCCGCTGCCTCTGCCCATCACAGCCCTCACCCCGGGCAGCTGTTCTCCATGTCAGGCAGGCTCGGCCGCTGACAATGAGCGTCCACTGGCCTCCCGCTCCCAGGTGCAGTTGGTGCAGCTCTCCTTATCAGAGTATTGCAGATGCACGGCAATCTCACCTCTGATGAGCTCCCACTTCAGCCTGTATGCTTTAGGTAACATAGTTGTGGCTCCATCAGCCCAGCCGCCTCCGCCGGCCCTCAGTTGTTGCGGCAGTGAAAGCACAGTCTCTGGGACCCCAGCAAAAATCCCGAGCGGGTCATAAGTGGGTCTGTGCAGTGCTCAAGGCGCACCCGCCAGGCAGGCCCTCACTCAGGACTCAGTTTCAGTTTCAGTTTCAGTGACCTGCTCCTCTCAGGCAGAGCCTCGCAGGCGCTGCCGCCATTTTGAGTGAGCGGCCTCGCTACTCCACTCGGTGCCGGGTGCAGGACAAGGATACACCCCCTGAGCACTCAGCAAGTGAGAAGTAAGGTGTGTGGAGGTTCTTGATTCTAGTTCATCCTTCTGCGGGCCCCAGGGTCAAGACTTCAGGTAGGATGGCACTGGATATGGGACACTTCCCGCAGGAGCGCTGGAGATTCCTGCCTACACCATTGGTGGGTGCTCATGCCCCTTCTTGAATATCATCTTTGTAAGCATGACTTGGGAGGCCCTGGTTCAACAAAGCTTGAACTCTCATAGCAGGGGCTGAGTGTAAAATAGTTCAACAATGTATGTTGTTTCCTGTTTTGAATTTCAAAAGAATTTGGTATGAGCTATTGTGCCTTCATGAGCATGTCTCTGTTCCAAGATGATTTATATTGAAGAGCCAAATTTGTAATGTTGCTCATGCTCCATGACAACATTTTATGTTGTGCAGCTGGTTGTTCATGACTTGTCTCATAGGGACTTTTATGGTCCACTACATCTTAAATGGCTTTGTATGATAAGCATTCAGGGAGAAAATGTATTTCACATCCAACTAGTAACGTTTCTGACGGTTTTGGGACACCGGAGTTAGTCTCTTTTTCATTATTGACGAACATTTCCAAATTAGTGGTTTGCACTTTAGTCAGGTAATCTACAATATTATATTATGTGCACTGAAGAAGACATCTTTCAATACACTGAGCAGTTGCTCGTGGTCGTGACAGATGCTTTTTGCTTCAGGTGATTGGTTCTGGCAGGCTGTCATGAATATTCAACCCATCTGTAAAAAACACTTGGGGCCTCATTTATGAGGCTGTGCGTCACTTTTACGCCACCGGTGCGTCACTTTTTGTGACGCACCAGTTGCGTAAAAAATGCACCTTGTTGCGCCATATTTACAAAGTGACGCATCTAGGTAGACCTGCGCCAGGTATAATGTATGCAAGGGGGCCATATTGACGCAAGAAAGGGTCATGGAAATTACTCAGTGAAATCTATGAGATTTCACTGCACCACTTCTAGGACTCAAATGAGTCAAAATCATACGCCTGCCTCACAGCAGGTGTAAGACTGACGCAAGCCATTTCACATGGGGCTTGGACCATGTGAAAGGACACATTGCTGGAGTTACGTCACTTTTATGACACACTCCAGCAATGCGTCACTTTTGCGACATGATGCGTCATACTGTAAATATGACGCATCATTGGTGTCGCAAAGAGGGTGCAATGAAAAGTGACGCATCGCTGTTTTCACGCAGCGATGCAACACTTTTCATAAATGAGGCCCTTGATGTACAAGATCTCGAATCATCTCCCAAATGCCCTTCTCACATTCAGGCACAATATGGCCTCTGTTCATGCGGCCATTTTAAGGGGTTTTACCATGAACAACGACAATTGAAAATAAGTTGAAGGAAATCCAATAGCAAGGCCACTGGCTTTGGCAATACGTGTTTACTGCTACCGCGCAGCAACAACACACCACATGTGGTCCAATGCGTGTTTTGCTCACTGCACCGTGCCATTCTACTTAGAAGAGTGCGCTGGCATCCTGCACTTACTGTTTGTGTGCAGGTTCTGGGGCAGTCTGTCCTTTGCAGCAGACAGATATAGAAGAGGTGTCTTTATTAGGTTTCTCTTTCAATAAACGTTTGCAGTAGTAAGTTTCACGTGCACTTCACCTTATAAGTGTCATTAATAGGACATTGGTGATTCTTATCAAGAGAATTTTCCAAGGCTCTGTGCGGAGCATGTACGTCGTGTAAATGTAACCAGTTCTCTTTAAGTGACCTTCTGCTCAAAGTGGTCCCACCTGCCTGTTCCTCCATGTGAGAGCTTATGAAACAGTTCTCATTACACATGAGCGTTAGCCTCTTTACGGAAGTAGCACAAGCTAGCAACAGCGTTCCCCTCTGAGGTTTGTTCATTAACAGTCAGAACACTATTGCAACCGCACTTGTTAGATTACAGATAATCGATTAATGGTCTACGAGAAGTACCAGTGCAGTAACGAGCGATAAGCTAATAATGACTGGACCCAGCAGCCTTTGGACTTCTAACAGTGCTTCAAAGAAGTGGCTTTGCTTATCTGTTCTTCCTTTGACCCACTTTATCATGTGCTGCTGTTGAAAGACAGGCGAGCACAGCATCTGAATTCAACAGGGAAAAGCATAAAGGAACATGTTTTAGCGTCTGGGACAGTGCAATCTTCAGGATTTTTAGGTCCCCAGGTTAGACATATTTTGGGGGACTCCTGTTCACAAATTCGAATATCTTATCCATTACTCAAGCCCTCGTGATGCCGAACAATTTTGAATTTTACCTTAAACTTTCAGAAATGGGGGAACACAAAATCAGCAACAGCATAGCTACCTCAACATTTTCTGTGGAATTTAGTGTCTAACAAGCATGTATACTCCTTTTTCAACTCACTTTGGTTTGTTCTGATACAAAATGTTGAGTTTTGGAGTGTCGTTAGCTCCAGATACATTTCAGGATGTCATATGTCGAATAATTCAAACTTTTTACACATGCTTTTAACTACAGTGATGACGTACTGATATTTGGCACAGTGCAAAAAGTGAATGACAAAGCTCTTACACAAATGTGCAAGCTACTTGCGAATGTAGGTGAGACTCTGAATGCAGGAAAGTGTGAGTTTCACAAGACCAAACCTAAGTTTTTTGAACACATATTCTCTGAAGGGGAAATGACTCCTGACCCTGACAAAGTGCAAGCACTGTTAGCTACTTGCCCCCCACAAAATGTTGCCATGCTGCAATCCTTTTTAGGTACAGACAGTTATGGCTCAAGGTACATTTGTGACTTTATTAGTGTGAGTACCCCATGGTTTACTTGACAAAACAATATGTCCCTTTTCAGTGGTCTTCTGAATGCGATCAAAGTTTCAAAAGAATAAAACATGCGATTGAGAATGCAACTGAGATGGCCTATTTTTACACCACATTACATACTACGATCACAGTCAAAGTGAGCCTGATGGGGCTGGGAGCAATTATTGCTCAACATAATGGACATCTGAATGCTCAGAGACACATTGTGCCCTATGCCAGTCGAAGCCTGTCTGACACAGAATGTGCCTATTCTCAGTCGGAGAAGGAGAGCCTGACTGTAGAATGGGCCTGCAAACATTTTCATGTGTTTCCATACGGAACATGTTTCACTATAATACAGACCACCAAGCGTTGCTCATTATTTTTGGGGACCCAAAAGCCAGGATGCCCCCTTGCATTGAGAGGTAGGGGTTGTGACTGTAAGAGTACGACTATACAATTGTAAACTAGCGAGGTAAAAATCATAATCCTGCTGATTACTTTTCACCAGTACCGCTGCATCATCACAGTTGAACATCCAAAATGGCTGAGGGGGTACATCAACTTCATTTTGAGGTCCAGCATAGCAACAGCCCTATCCATTAAACAGATTATTGCTGCTACTAATGCTGACCACAACATGCTTATCCTCAAAGGCAGCGATTCACCTCAGTTGTTGAAGAAGAGTAATCGACCTTTAGCAGACAATACTGAATTAAAAAAAAAATGTGCTGGATGAACTGTCCGTTACCACAGAATGTGTGTATTGAGAGGCTCAAGAATCATCATACCCGAATGCCTAAGACAGCAAGTCATTGAACTTGCCCATTAAGGACATTGTGGCATTGTATCCATCAAGCGATCCTTATGAGACCGAGTGTCGTTCCCGCAGCTAGATGAGCGAGTTCAGAGGGAACTAAAAGTGCCATCTTTGCAATTGCCTTTTCCCCAAAGTAACACTGCATCCATAGACCATGTCTCACCTTCCTGAACATGCTTGGGAAAGAGTTGCAGTTGAATTATTTGGGCCCTTAGGAAAAGTACATCATTTCATGGTAGTCATTGTTAAGTACTCATGCTTTCCCTTAGAAGAGGAACTATCATCAACAACCCAAGACAACGTCATCGAGCGGCTGGATGACATCTTTGAGTGTGGGGTATCCCTCTATTCTCAAATCTGACAGTGGTCCATCATTCAGTAGCAAAGAATTCAAGGAGTTTCTAGTTACACTTAATGTCAAGCATCAAAATTGTACACCTCTGTGGCCGCAAGCCAATAGTGTTGTAGAACAATTCATAGGGGGTGTCCTCAAAAGGGTAGTTCAATGAGCATTGATGGACGGATTACAGTTGAACTAGGCCCTGTGTCAAGGCCTTCATGCTTATCGTTCCACCCCTCACTCCACAACTGGTGAGAGTCCTCCCACCTTGGTATTTGGGAGAGCTATCAGAACCAAACTACCACAGTGGACAGCCACCAATCCATGAATGATGATAAAGGTAATGTCACAAACACTTCTTGAAAGTGCAAAATTAAAACATATACCAATCGTCGCCGACAAGCTCAAGAAACAGTCTTCAATGTAGATGACTGGGCCCTGGTCAAGCAAACACTACTGTGGAAAACAGACAATCCGTTTGCTGTCGATCACTGAGGGTTCTGATGTGCAAAAGACATATGGTGATGGCGCATCGTCCCAGAAAGTCCATCACATGGGATTCGTCACACTTTAAGCATCTGCCTTGACATTCGCCAGCTCCTGCAATTATGAATGAGGCAACCCTGCCTAATAATCCAGATCAAGCATCAGAACCTGTGCCATCGGTGCATTATCAAAGTGACTCTCAACTACCTCATACCATTCAAACTGGCTGACGAGTGCAAGCGCCTCAATGACGTATTGAAGAACTATCATGTGACTGTTGTTTATACTTTGTATTTAACAAAGGGGGAAAGTACGACCGGGGGTTTAGGTGCACTAGGACCCTTGTGCTTTTGGGTAGACTCAGCAGAGGAATACTTAACTTGCTGGGAGGTGTTAAGGCATGGTTATTAACGATTATGATATAATGAGAAAGTAGATCGTCATTGTATGCTGAGGAACAAAGACGTCTGTTACAGAGCTCTGTGTGTGGCATATTTATTTGCATGCTCCGAGGCTGAGGAGGACGCTTCACCTCATCTCATCTTTGTATGTGAAAAATTATCTAGAAAGACAGTGACCACCGGCTTTCCTCAGAGAAATGGATGGAGCTAGGAGAATCATTCAGAGGCAAAGAGAATGATAGAGTCGGGGAAGTGAATTAGAGGAAGGAAGGAGGAAAATGTGGCAGACATGAGGTACAGAGATAGGTGAGATAATGAGAAATAAAGTTAAGAGGGAAAGATGAGACAGACTGAGAGAAAGAAACAGAGAACTTGAAAGAGGGAGAATAAGTAATTGGAAGTAGGGTAATAGGTAAGGTTGTGTAGAGATGTAAAACAGGAAGGAACGCAAGAGGAGGGTAGAAATAACCGTTGAATGACTAAGAGGACTGGGGTACAGAGAGGGGTGAGGTACGCAGAGAGGTAATGGAGAAAGAGAGGTGAGCTAGAGAGGTAAAGGAAGAAGGAGCTAGAGGTGGACAGGCAGACAGCTGATGTATTGAGAGATGTATATAGAAGTGTGGAGAGATTCACAGCAGATTCAAGACAGAGAAAGTGGTTAGATAGATGGGAAATGAGAAGTGATATATATAAAAAACAAAGTAAAGAAGCTAGTGAGACAGACAGAGAAAAAATACAGGGAGTTTAGGGAAGAAAGTATAGAAACAGAGGTGAGGTGCAGAAAAAGAGATGAGCTAGAGAGAGAGTGAGTGAGGTAGAGAGAGAGTGGTAAGGTAGAGAGGTGTAAAATCAGAGAAGTGAGTTAGAGAGATGGATAAAGAGAAAGAGGTAGAGTCAGAAGTGAGGTAGAGAAAACAGTTGAAATAGAGAATGAAGGAAAGTGACAAAAAATAGAGAGAAGGAAATGATGAAGAAATTAGGTTGTAATAGAGAAAGAGAAGTGATGATATACGAGTAAGGTAGTGAGAGAGAATAGAACATATGAATGAATGGTGAGTAAACTGAGAGGTTAGGTATTGAGACAGAGGTGGTGCAGAAATTCATTCTTGAGATGCAGGGTTCTTTAAAATTGTTTGCAACTTGTGTTCAAGGGTTCCTGTTACTATGGTTCTGAAAACTTGACTTTTCTCCTTTCTTCACTTGACTCTCAGGGTACTGATGCCAGCAGGCACAGACTTCTCAAGGAGGTAATGTCAGGGGCAAGAAGTTAGAACTCAGCAATCACCCATCAGACAAAATAAAGTATTTTTCAGCCCAATCTTTTGAATAAAATAAAGGAATTTCATTACACAATGTTAGTCAATACTACAATGCACAATTAGGAGAATGCAAAACAGGTGGTACACCCTTCTGTATTCCCTGCTAATGGAGTTTCACAGTTTTTTATCCATAGTATCTAATAACCGACACAGCGCTGGCTATGCAGAGGAGCAGTCACTCAAACACCCAAGCGTATGTGCACTGAAAGTTCAGTGTGCTTTTTCTTTGGTGTCATATTAGTATCGAAGAACCCAGGGAATGTTTATGAGAGGCTTGCGTTAAGTAGTACATGGGTGATGCAAGCCTCTAAATCAGATTTAGGAAGGTATGCAAAGCCACATTGCGTTGCTTTGAATTACTTTGTAAATCTGGAGTAAGGCATCGCAGTGCAAATCACTGCGTTGCCTTACTCTGTGCTTGGGAGGCATTCTATAAGCGTTGCTGTGGGTGTTCCCATGCAAATCCCATGGATGATGACGCATTCTCTGATTTGCCAGATCTGGTAAACCTGGGAGTGTGCCAAAAAGATACACCTCTCTGCTTGCTGCATTCTGCAGCACGCATGGAAAGAGGAAAACACCTCTGTGGATTTTTTTTGGGCAGGAAAGTTCTCCTTCCTGCACAAAAACTATTCTGCCTAAAACACAGGCACCCTTACACCATGGTGCAAGGGTGCCTACGTTGCTGCTAGGCTCCCAAAATGGTTCTAGCGCATGAAAAAAGGACAGGAATGCACTCTATGGCTTACATACAGCTCTTTCCTGCCATTTCCCACTGAGACAGGCCAGAGCAGCAAGGTGACCTGCTGGGCTGCTCTGCACCACTATTTTCATGAATATGCCCCCTAATTTATTTTTATTTATTTCTTTATTTCGGCCAGTATGGCCATAAAAGACACAGATATATAAAAAAAAACAGACAGTTATAATAGCATACATACAACAACACTTTAAAACAGTAAGTTTAAAAATGTAGTACAAGAGTTACTTTTCACCTCCTCAATTTAAAACACATTTCATTTTGGCAACAGATTTTTATCGGCATATACAGAAGTTCTACTCAGAGTATCTGACCAAGTTTCCTGCGAATAATATACACAGAGTAAAGGAACCTGCTTATGCTAAATACAATAAACTGAGTTGTATTGCTTTTTATAATCCTATATGCTGTAGAGCAGGATCTGGTTCCTAGGAGGGTGCACATGGGTTTTAGCCATTTCTTTCGAGCCTTCAAGTAGGCACTACATATAAACAACATGTGGACCTCATTCTCCTTACAGGGCTTTAAACACATAGAACAACACCCGCTTTTGTCATTCGAGCCTCCCAGTCTTTTCTGTGACCAACGTTCTGTATTATAGCTCAACATAAGGATCCCATATCTAAACTTCAGAAAAAGGGACTTTGCAATAGGTGGCTCTATTTCATCCAAAAAGGATTCGAAGCGGGGTTCGTCTTTAAAGGATAAAAAATCTTGGATTAGTGATCCAACTCTGCTTTCATGTACGAGCCTGTCACTCATGTAAGACCAAAAGGCTCGTTTTACTATAGATTTAGAAAAAGCCGGTAAATTGTCAGGATTCTCCCACATTGAGTACAGGCCCAGGAGCGTGAACCATTTTTTAATATGCACAAGCCACTGAATAGAGTTAAAAGAATCAAGGATCAGTAATTCTTGAAGGCCATTTCTGTATTCGAGCAGTTCTGGGGTAGACCACAACCTAACCCAAAACATTAATGGTCTTATAATGGCAAAGTAATCTGTTCTTTTAAAATTCAAGTCAAGCTGGAGGGGTATTAAAGGTGTACTATTCGGGACCCTTACAATCGCTCTCATGAATTTATTGTCCAAACCCTGAAAGCTATCTCTGGCCCAAGGTCCCCATATCTCTGCTCCGTACAACACAGCAGATTGAATTTTAAATTTAAAAAGCTCTAAGACAGGGGTTACACTCTTGCTTGTGCTAGCGTTTAGTCTACATATAATTGGTTTGACGTTGTGGGCATATGATACCTTACTTTTCTCAATCTGGGCCTTCCAACTTAGTTTGGAATCAAGTGTAACGCCCAGATAGGAAAAGTTTTCTACTGTTCCTAATTTCTGGCCATTCAAAGTCAAAAACCCTCTGTCCGGTTTGCTGGGGTTTAGTGCCATACATTTCGTTTTATCAGCATTTATTTCCAGGCCCTTGGTCATGCAATAACAGCTAAAGGAGTTTAAGAGTGCCTGGAGTCCTTTCTTGGTCTGGGATATGAGAATGGTATCATCCGCAAAGAGCAACGCAGGCACCCTCTCTCCGTTAAGCTGCGGGGAGTCATTAGTACAACCATTCAAATGATTGGGAGCATCATTAACAAACAAGGAAAACAAGGTAGGGGCCAAGACACACCCTTGGAGAACCCCACGTTCAATGGGGATGTTACGCGTCAGTTCGCCATTTGGACCCCACCTGATGTTTGCATAATTTCCAGCATGTAACTCAACTATTTGGGCCAAAAGACACCCTGGCAAGCCTACCTCACTTAAGGTCCTCCAGAGCAAGTTGCGAGGGACAAGGTCAAATGCGGCTCTCAGATCTACGAAAGCTACATACAAATGACCTTTCCTAATATGCACGTACTTCCAGTTCAAACAACAGAATCTGAATATTTGATCTATGGTACTAGTCTTGCTCCTAAAGCCAGCTTGAAATTTTGAGATTATTTTTAAGTCCACCAGCCAATCATTAATCCGAAATAGTAAGTGTTTGGAATAGAGTTTTTGCAGGATATCCATTAGACTAATTGGTCTATAGTTTGAAGGTACCAGTCTGTTCCCCTTTTTAAAAATTAACACAACTTCCGCTGCACGCCAACTATCTGGAAAGCGACAACTTGTAGACAGAACATTAAACAAACGATTTACATAAGGAGTCCATACTTCAATGTCATGTTTATATAGATCCCCCGGTATTTTATCAGGGCCTGGTGCTTTACAGTTTTTTAGTTCATTAATCGCCCTTATTGTTTCCTCCAGTGTGAAGTCAAGGGGTTCGATAGGAGGAGGGGACCATGGTATCTTGTTGTCATCACCATCATATTGTTTATAAAGGGATGTGAAGTGGGTCACCCATGTCATTTCATCCAAAAACGTGTCTTTTACAGCTCTGCCTGCATGCCCCTCGTTAGCCACCAGCCTCCAAAAGCCAACATTATCATTAGTTTTTGCAGCAACTAGCATTTCTGACCAGATCGACTCTTCCGATAGTTTTTTTGATGCTTTTTGGGCACACTTATATACCTCCCTTGCAAGTTTGACTCCTTCCTTTGATTTGCTTTTGATAGCAAGCAGGAGATTTCTCTTGGCCAGCCTGCATGAATGGTCATACCATAGTTTTCCGTGACTTCCCACTCTTATATTTTGTTGCTTTTTCCTTGGCATTTTTGACAAGCAAGTTTTTAGTTCACTGAAGAAAACATTGTGCAGTTCAATAAAGTGATCAAAGTGGACAGGTAGAAAAGATTGGGCAGCTATAGGTCCGAACATTTCCCCAAAGAGAGAGTACACCGATGCTAGAGCCTTGCCATCAGACAAAATATAGGGCCATTTAACTGCACGCCTATTATTATTTATGTGCCCCCTAATTTGTGAAGTAAGCTACCACCTGCATTTGAGTCTCTTGTTCGCACATGTTCTGCAGCCCCGTGGTTACATACTTTGGCAGCTGGCGTCATGGCAGGTGCAGGAGAGAGGTGTGCTGTGGTTTGGGTGTTTCTGGGGGTGACTTTGTAGTTGTCTGGTCCATGTTGGCGGTAGCACTTGGTTTGTGGAGACATCTGCAATTAGGATGTGGCAGGCTTACTAAGACTGCTTCCCAGACTGTTTCCCTGTTTGGAGACTAAAGAAAGGCAGACTCTGTAGTTCTTCGGCCCAAAATCTATGTCACGGATGGTCTTGGCAATTGCATGCTCTGGACTGATCAGGGTGCACATCTCAGAGGCACAGGTGTATACGAGGGATAATGCCAAGTTGCAGTGGCCATTGACCGGCACTTTCGATGAACAAAAGATTGAGTATTTTCAAAAACAATTGTTTAAGAGACAAAGTGGGCAGTTTATGTTTAATTCCCTCAGAATATGGCAGGAAGCAGCTAGACAGGCGACTGAAGGCAGAGAAAGAGGCTTGAAAAGGGAAAATGCAGACATTGACTCAGAAAGCTCTAGCATATGACCAGGAAAAACAGGAGAAGGGAGTTGAATGTGAAGATAGGAGGTTTTGATTACACATTGATAAATCATATTTGGTCCAGGAAGAAGATGATACTTTTGCAGAAGAATTATTAGACACCCTACCTCCCCCTCCATCTGCCCCCAAAGGATATATCCTACTGTTCCGGTGTCCTCGTAGCTGCCAGAAAGCAGTGACTATCTTAACAGGTGGTCTCCCACTGTGTTTGGTAGCCTGCAGTGTTTGTCTGGTTCCTGGCCCCATCCGGGCACGACACATGTCAAACTGTTGGAGGCAGCTCTGGGAACCCATCCCGGGGCTTCTCCCCTGATGGTGCGGTGGATGGCAGACAGCTTTTTCTCTGTCTGCTCCTTGTGGGCAAGGTGTGCTGAGTATGGTGGTCGCCCCGCTCCCCCCAGACACTGGTACAGGGTACGGGAGAGAGCCAACCATTGCTGGTGGTGGTGGGACAATGCTCCTCCACTCTCCTCTGCTGATCAGCTGCCCGGGGAAGGGGTTGGTATTTCTCTCTATATTGTGGAAGCCCCTAGGGATATGGGGGCAATTACAGTATACACGCCTGCTCCTCCTGGTAATATTTTACATAAAGGTTGTATTGTCTCCCAGTGGCTTGACCCTCCCTAGGGGAGGTTAGGAGAATAGCGGTGGAGCTCCATGTACTCCATTTCGCAGAAAAAGTCTTGCTCACTGGCAGTTGCTTGCTTTCACTAGCTTCTCACATACTGGGAACATGCTCAACTTCTCCACTTGAACAGTCTATCTTACTGCAGGGTGAGGCAAACTACTTCCAGCTATCAGTATGCAGGCTTTAGGCTTCCAGGCAGATCTCCAGGAAAAAAAGCTGACTTCAAGTGATGTTCTATCACCTCTGGGAGACAGGCTGTCAGGCAGACTCCAGCCCTAGTCACAGAAGTAGTAGTTTTAGTAGTAGTAAAATACTTTATGTGGTTTAACAAGAACCAACAAAGTATATAAACAGTACAGCACAGAATATAAAACAAATAAAAACAATTCCATTCCATTTGATTAAACTATAAAAATCTGACTATACAACCATAACATTCATGCTATATTCACAAGTACTGCAATAGTTAAAGATAAAAATACAATTTCATACAATAAAAGTGCCAATGCCCATAACTCGGGACCCTTGTGCGATCTTGGGCCCATTTTACTACTGGTGGCGACCTTTAGTCTTTAGGAGCAATTTTAGCAGAGCTCCAAGTCAGAGTAATTTGTGAGATGCAGGTTCTACTAGCTCCCTGCACCATCTTTCATCCTGGTCTTTGTCTCTGGTGCTCCTCTTTCGGGACACAGACATCCAGATCTTTCCCCCAAATGGTCCTCAGGGGTTCTAAGGGGACCAAACTCACTGGCCCTTAGAGAGACCCACTGGTCCTGAGATCAAATGGATCAGTTTACTTTAGGGCATCAGGGGGTTTCTCCTTTCAGTTGTCCATAGCTCTTGCCGCTGTCACAGTCCTAGTGTCCAGAGTCCAACAGCGAAAAACACAGAAGCGCAGCAAAAAACATTCCATCCTCTGTTTGCAAGAGTTTTTAAAAATTGGTAGAATGTTCTAGAAGCCATACACTGCTGGCCAATCCTAAGGTGCCACATCACTTCTCCATCCCTGTCCTAGCCTAGCTGACAAGGTGTGATGCCCCTAAACTGGTCCCAGGATGCTTGTTTCCGGGTCCAGAGGGTACCTTGCCTGGCAGTTCAGGCTGGACTGTTCCCTTGGGGAGCAGGGTCAAGACTGATTTGCATATGGCTAGGTCCAAGCTGGGGTGGCATAGTGAGTAAACAAGGGATGGGTTTAACCCAGATCTGTGACTGTGGGTAAATGTTTGACAATGTTCAGCATTTTGTTCATTGTCTTTTTCTGCACTATAATTGCCTTCAGTGGGAAGGTATGCCCAGACGTGGTCTTTGTGCTCACTGTGGCACTGGATTCAAACTATCATGGCTTATGAGGGGTTATATTTCTAAACAGGTCACAGGATGCTTGTTTTTTGGACCAGGGAGCACTTGGCCTGCCAGTTTAGACTGAACTGTTCCCACTGAATGCATTGTCAAGACTGGTTTGCATATGGCTTGGTCCAAACTAGAATGGCATAGTGAGCAAAACAGTTATGGGCTTAACCCGATCAGTCTGACTGGGGGTAAATGTTTAACAATGTTCAGCATTTTGACCATTATCTTTTTGTGTTGCTGTACTTTCCTTAAGTGGGAACTGTATGCCCAGACGTAAGTCCTGTGCTCACTGTGCCATTGGATTCAAGCTAGCATGCCTGATGAGGGTGATACCTCCAAATTGGCTCCAGAATGCTTGTTTTCCAGTCCAGGAAGGACCTAGCTTGGCAGTTCAGCTGACCTGTTCCCATGGGGAGCAAGCTCAAGGCTGAATTTCATATGGCTTGGTCCTAACTGGGGTGGCATGGTGAGCAATAAATTGTTGCAATTAACCCAGATCTGTGACTGGGAGTAAGTGTTTGACAATGTTTAGCATTCTGTCTATCATCTCTTTGTGTTGCTATAGTTGCCCTAAGTGGGAAGGGTATTCTCTGACATGGGTTCAGTGCTCACTATGCCACTGGATTCAAGCTAGCCTGTCTGATGAGGGGTGATATCCCGAAACCAGTCCCAGGATGCTTGTTTTACGGTCCATGGAAGACCTGTCCTGTCAGTTCAGGCTGGACTGTTCCCATGGGGAGGGTCAAGACTGATTTGCATATGGCTGTGTCGAGCTGGGGCGGCATGGAGAACATAAAAACTATGGATTTAATCCAGATCTGTGACTGTAGGTGAATGTTTGACATTGTTTAGCATTTCCGTCCATCATCTTTTGATGTTAATATAGTTGCTCTAAGTGGGAAGGGTATGGCCATACATGGGTTACGTGCTCACAATGCCACTGGGTTAAAGCCAGCCTGGCTGATGAGGGGTGATACCCGGAAACCGGTCTCAGGATGCTTGTATTCCAATTCCGTTCGGGCTTGACTGTTCCCATGGGTGAGCAGGGTCAGGACTGATTTGCATATGGGTGGGTCCAACCTGGGGTGGCATAGTGAGCAAACAAACTATGGAAAACGGCATTCTACTCACCCTTACCATCTATCAAATGGCAATGCTCAAGAACAGTAGGCATTTGCGGATGTGTTCCTTATGGAATTTATGTGTGGAGTGCTTTCTCCATCCTCTTCACTTCAGTATCTGGGTCTTTACCTTCCAGCCACAGGAATGCAAGCACTACACTTCCAACATCTGGGGAAAGCTGTCCTCATCCTCAGTATTGTATAATACCAAAACTGGGACATGTAAAATAAATACCTCAGGCCCAGTTCTCAGATTAACACGACATAGTGTGCTCTACTACCATATGTGTGCTACACATTCACTGCACAGACATACACACAACTCAACATGGACACTGGATGTTTCATCTAGGTTCTGGGCTTCACTTCGCACTGCAACTTTACACAAGTGGAGTAAGTAAACTACATCCACATTGACACAGGAAAACGGTCTGGCCACACTATATATTCAAAAGCAAGGTATGTTGCCACCACCACCTTAAGTGATATACCCAGGGTTTGGACAGTAGTCCACTGCTTACTATAGGGACACACTTGGTGCATTTCTCCAGGTGAAAGGACAGGTCCTGGACTTCGCATTGTCAGGGACAGGCCTAGGCTTCTGCCCATGTGCTAAATTTGCAGTCTGGCAATCAGGGCAGGGGTAATTGGCCGTTTACCATGCAGGAGACATTCCCATACCAACAGGGCTGTCGAAAGGCTGGGTTTTGGGCAATTGGCCACTTTTCCCATTCCGTAAAATTACTCTGATTTAGTATTGAAAACATAGAGACAATTGGCTTCATAAGTGTTTTAATAAACTTTTATTTCCTGTCCTGCATTTGAAGCCTTACTAATTCAATGTAAACAGTTTTTGAATGCTACTAGCAAAAAAAAAAAATTTTCCCAGCAGCACATTTTTTTTCTTACAATACCACTTTTCTGTTAGCTCATCAAACGGAACCTGTAATAAATATTAATGTCAAGATTCAAGCTTAGCTTATGTATAAAATATGACAATATTTTACTCTTCTTCAAGGTAATCACCTATTATCATTTAACAGCTGCGCTTGGAAGAAGAGCCTAGGAAATAATGAAGATAATGGACTTCTTCCCTGCATGATATGTGATTGATAAGAAAACTGTTTTGGAACCTATACACTTTAAGACCAAACTTATACTAAAAGCCCATGGGGCCAAGAACTCTTTACAAATTATTACTCACTGTTTCATTTGTGTTCTACAACCACAGACATGGGAAGGGATTCACATAAGAACCCAAGGAGAAAGATATGCCTGGGCATGGGGAGGTCGATTTTGAATTTTGACTACACCACTGGATTCAAGCTAGCTTGGCTGTTGAAGGGTGATGGCCTGAAACCGGTCCAGGAGGCTTGTTTCTCGCCCAGGGAGGACCTGGCTTGGCAGGGAGGACCTGGCCTAGCTTGGTAGTAGTGGTGTGGTGAGCAAAAGAATGATGGATTAGACCCAGATCCTTGTGACTGGGGGTGAATATTTGCATTGCCAGCATTCCGTCCATCAATTGTTTCCTTTGCAAGAATCAGAGCAAGCAATTTTAACGGGCAATAGAAATATATAGGAGATAATAGATTTGCTCTTCACACTGCTAAGACTTGTAAAAAGTGGAAGTCAGGCCATTGTTCGCAAAAAACTGCGGGCATGTTTACAAGAAAGAGGTGGAGCGCAGGATAATTCCAAAATTGCTAATGCAGCACTCCGTCCCTGTAGTAATGCAAAGATGCGTCATATTTAGAATAAATAATATGACACACCCTTGCGTTTCTCCCTGCCCTGGTGCTAAATTCAGCAGCCTAGAACCAACACAGGCACCCTTTCACCATAGTGTAAGGGTGCTTGCATTAAGTGAATGATTGTTTATATGCAGGAAGGTGTCTCTTCCTGCAAATAGAACACAAAAACATAAAGTAAACGTGGGTCTTAAAGAAACTTAGAGTTGTGAGTACCTAACTGCCAAACTACTTTGAAAACTCATATCTTCCCATCAGTGAAAGAAGCATCTCGGGTGTAAAAGTACCCATCAGATATCGTCCGGTGCCCCCCTTGTCATCATCTGGGACTCCTTCCACCAAGGAAGATGTTACTGCATCCCACAGTAAGAGAGGCGGATGCCCCAGTGTGACTTAAGGTCTTTTGTGGTAACTCGATCACAATACCTGAAAAGCAGTGCATGAACAAAACAAGGGAATAAAAGTGAGTGAATATAAAATTGGAGAGTATGGAGCAAACAACAATTTATTAAGTGCCTCCAATACTTCCAAACTTAAAAACCGTGCGGGAGCATAGTAAGTTTAAGCAAATATCTACTATATGAATAATAGGGTCGACATGTTTCCGCAGAGATAGGACTTCTAGTCCACTGCTTTCATCAGGACCTAATACTTCGCTACTTCATATATGTGAGCCAACATAAAAATCACCCGTGTTAGTGAAAAAATCCCTTGATGTTGCCTTAATGACTAGGATCTGTCATCGTCCTCCAGATACCTATGATAGTGACATTTAGAGATAAAGTAGATTAGCGCCTCAAACCCAACTCATAACTTTTCCAAAGAAACACACTGGTTTCCTATACTAAGCACTCTTATAGTAATGCAAGTACAACACTCTTCGTTATACCACCTGTGCCTTTGCTTCAAGTTTCAGGTCATGCACATAAGTCTGTGTCTTACGTCCTACCTTCTACCGTGCCGTTTTGACTCGCATCTTCTGTAGTGTAGTGCGAAATACCCTCCTTATATCATGCCAGATGCACCGAGTAGTGTCGAGGGACAATTTATATTCGGATTAGTGTCAGGGAGCGTAATATGTCGAACATAGCAGGACTTCTAATTACTCCTTCAGGTTAGGTCTCACTCCTAAAGTTCTGTGAAGTGAACCATCATGCCACCTTAGAAACAGATAAATCGACGAGTTCGCGCTGTCAAACTACGTACTAAATGAATACATAAATTGGTCATGACATGAAGTCATTTTGTGCATGCCCTAACATCGATGTTCTAAGGGGAACCATGACTAATTTGCAATGGCAAGCCATGTTTTGCCTGGATTAGTGAAACGGACCCACAGTAATCTCATCACCTATTCTAGGTTTTATTATGTGAGTCCACTGTAACCTTAGTGCGGACGCTCGATTGCGAACAGGCCGTATTTACAGTAGTTCAGTGTATACATTTCATGTTGGATTTTTAAATGTGGACACCTAATAGTAGCTGCATTGAATTAAGAGATTATAAATAACCCTAGCAGCAGTATAAGGAACTCCCTGTTGATTCTTTATTGCACCCATGAGCAATTATTAAATTCCCTGAGCATAAATCCAAGCGTCAATTCGTCAACAGTTATTCCAAAGGCCAATTTCCATCAGCGAGTATTACGTAGATTGGTGTAGTATCAATTATTATTTCCTGTACAACCAACCACCAGGCCATTAGCGTCGAGCTTATGCCTATCACTCTATTAGGCGAGTTGTCATCTTCTGGCACCTCGTGATAGTGTATTATTGATGTCTGCTCTCTCATTAGTGACATAGATATTGATCGCCTTGTATTGGTAGCTTAACCCCTTAAATGCTGCTGACGGCCAATGGTCGTCAGCAGCGCTACCTCCCCAGTGCTGCGCACGACCATTGAACGTCCATTCAGCACTAGTTCTAATGGACAGCGCAGCACTGGGGAGAAATGTTTACACGCAGCTAAGGTGTTAAAGGTCATTGATGGCACAGAGACTAAGCACTGGTTATAGTAGCAGCCAGGGTATCTCGACATTGAGACCTTCTTTGTCTGTGTTTAGTTTGTATATCCATTTATGTTCTTTCTTGAAAAGGTATTTACTTATATCTGTGGTATGCTCGGGAATCAGGGGTTGTTCCAGTACCATCCACGTAAAGTCAGTGTGGGCGTGGCCTGCCGTTAAAAAATGATTGGTGAGTTGGGTGGCCTGTCTCTTGCACCTAATGGTGCTCTTATGTTCTGAGATTCTGACCTTTATTTTCCTAGTCGTCATTCCCACATACTTGAGCCGACACGGGCACTCGATGAGATAAATCAAATTCTGGCTATTGCAGTTCGTTAACCGTCTCTGTTGCCAAGGCCGGTTACTGCCGATGTCAATGCTTGTTGATTTCGCTGTTTGCGGACATGCTGCACAATTGCCACAGGGATGGTGGCCTTCAACGGCAGGCATGTTCCATAAAGTTCCAACTTGATGAGCTGGTTTCGTCTTTGGTCTCGTGTGTACGAGCTTATCCTTGAGATTTGGTCCTCTTTCAAAGACAAAAAGAGGAGGGCGCAGACCATCGGTTCCGGTATTCAAGATAGTCCAATGTTTCTTGATGATCTTTTGGATCTCATTTGATTGGGTACTGAACATGTTGACGCAAGTGATTCTTTTCTCCTTCTCTTTCAGAGGGGAGATTTCTAGAAGAGCTTCCCGATTGTTGTTTGCTGCTCTCTTCAACGCTCGACGTACCAGCTGCTTCGGATATTTTCTGTCTCTCAATTGTTGCTCCAGTGCCCCGGCATGTTTTCGAAATGATTCTGGTGTAGAACAATTTTGTTGAACACGTAAAAATTGTCCATACGGTAAATTGTCCTTTAGGGCTTTTGGGTGGCAGCGGTCGTAACACAACAGAGAGTTGCGCGCCATCGGTTTTCTGTATAATTCAGACTTCAAGCCTGTTGGAGTGGCAATCATGAGCAGATCTAGGAATCCCAGGAATCCTGCAAATAAACAATCCAGAATGGTGATTTACAACTCCTATGTGAGCTGCATTGTGCAGCACACATAGAAGTTGCAAATCATCATTTTTTAATGATTGTTTTAAGTGCAGGAAGGGACATCTTCCTGAACATAAACAACCATTCATGGCAATTTGCTGTTTCTGTGTGTGCTGCACAATGCAGCACACATAGAAACAGTAAAAACGGGGAGAAATACAGCCTTTCTCCTCGTTCCAACATGTTAAGACCTGGCTTTCCCTGGTCTAAATTTTGGTGCTGCCTCCTATTTACACCACCCTTGAAAATAGGGGGCAGCGTCAAAATCAATGGGTGTTGAGGCAGAACACCCACCGCAACACCCATTGCATTCTTCTTGATTTTTGCTTGTTTTCATTGCTTTCTCCTTGTTTTTTTCTGTGATTTTTGAGTGCCATCTCCTTGCTTTTCCTTCATTTTCACAGTTTTCTCTTGCTTCTACAATGCTTTTTTTCCAGTGCTTTCTCCGTTTTTTCCCTTTGTTTTCACAGCTTTCTCCTCACATTTTTCCATGTTTTGTGTCTTCTCTTTGCTTTCCAATCGTTTTCATTGCTTTTCATTGTTTCCACACATTTTTTTTATTGCCTTCTCCATGCTTTTCCCTAATTTTCACTGCTTTCTCCCCTATTTTTGAATACTTTCTCCTTGCTTTCCCTTTGTTTTCATAGCTTTTTCTTTGTTTTTTTATCCTGTTTTTCAAGCGCCTTCTCCTTGTTTTTTCACTTATTGCTGCTCCTGTCTGCTGCCTTTTTCCCACCTCCACCTAGGCCTGCCAATTGCCTCCAGCGCCCCTCCCTACTCCCAGAAGCTACTTAATGGAGGCAGCAGCATGACTGTATTGAGAATGCCCCAGGCCCAGTTCTCCCCATGTTGCTGCATCACTATTACTCCTGTCTTCTTGCTTTTTCCCCTGTTTTTGAGTGCCTTCTCTTTGCTTTCCCCTTGTTTTCACTGCTTTCTTCTTGCTTTTTCTCCCATCGTTTGAGAGCCTTTTCCTTGCTTTCTTCTTGTTTTCCCCCCATTTTTGTGTGCCTTCTCCATGCTTTCTCCTTCGATAAACAACAAAAACAATTAGAAACTCCAGTGCCTTTAACCCCTCACGGGTGAATTGTCGCGCTTTATAAATCCTTGATTGATTGATATGCACTATATATTGAATTGAACTATGTTATTAGCTTAAAGTATTCCTTCTTGACAATACATTTTGATTCCTGATCATTTGTAAGGAACTGACACTTGTGCAAAGCACAGAAGTGAAGATTTTATTCACCCACATCATTTTTCATGTATTAACAATGAAGAAACAAACTAGCAATTTTTTTCAAAAATTAGTCTGTTGTCTAGGTAATTGTTTATTCAATAGGAAGGTTGTGGATTGCCCTTCTGAAATTATTTATTTTTAGAAAACCTAAATGTCATGTCCTTATCCCAGTGAAAGCTGCAAAAAGCAAACCGGGGTTCATTAAGACACCGTTTTCCTTTTGTTCTTGCAGGGGCAGCTGGTGATCTGTGAAAGTGATGGGGTGTAATACTTACCCTGAACTGTACCACTGATTTGCATATGGCCATGTATGAACTGGGGAGGCAGAGTGGGCTAAAGAACGGTGATGGATTAAACCCAGATCTCTTGACTGGGTGTGAGTGTTTGATTGATTCAGATGCTCCGTCCATCACCACCCCCTTTTGTACCGCTTTTGGCCGCCATAAGTGTGGCAGGGTATGCTCAGACGTGAGTCCCTTGCTCACTTTGCCACTGGATTTCAAGCAAGCCGGGCTGAAGACGGCTGGAATGCCAGAAACCGGTCCTCGGAAGCTTGTTTCCTGTCCAGGAAAGACATGGCTTGGCAGTTCGGGCTGGACTGCTCCCATGAGGCACAGGGTCAGACTGATTTGCATATGGCCATGTCTGAACTGGGGTGGCAGAGTGGGCTAAAGAACGGTGATGGATTAAACCCAGATCTCTTGACTGGGTGTGAGTGTTTGATTGATTCAGATGCTCCGTCCATCACCACCCCCTTTTGTACCCCTTTTGGCCGCCATAAGTGTGGCAGGGTATGCTCAGACGTGAGTCCCATGCTCACTTTGCCACTGGATTTAAGCAAGCCGGGCTGAAGACGGCTGGAATGCCAGAAACGGGTCCTCGGAAGCTTGTTTCCAGTCCAGGGAAGACATGGCTTGGCAGTTCGGGCTGGACTGTTCCCGTGAGGCACAGGGTCAGACTGATTTGCATATGGCAATGTCTGAACTGGGGTGGCAGAGTGGGCTAAAGAACGGTGATGGATTAAACCCAGATCTCTTGACTGGGTGTGAGTGTTTGATTGATTCAGATGTTCCGTCCATCACCACCCCCTTTTGTACCACTTTTGGCCGCCATAAGTGTGGCAGAGTATGCTCAGATGTGAGTCCCTTGCTCACTTTGCCGCTGGATTCAAGCAAGCCGGGCTGAAGACGGCTGGAATGCCAGAAACTGGTCCTCGGAAGCTTGTTTCCGGTCCAGGGAAGGCATGGCTTGGCAGTTCGGGCTGGATTGTTCCCATGAGGCACAGAATCAGACTGATTTGCATATGGCTATGTCTGAACTGGGGTGGCAGAGTGGGCTAATGAAACGGTGATGGATTAAACCCAGATCTCTTGACTGGGTGTGAGTGTTTGATTGATTCAGATGCTCCGTCCATCACCACCCCCTTTTGTACCGCTTTTGGCCACCATAAGTGTGGCAGGGTATGCTCAGACGTGAGTCCCTTGCTCACTTTGCCATTGGATTCAAGCAAGCCGGGCTGAAGATGGCTGGAATGCCAGAAACCGGTCCTCTGAAGCTTGTTTCCGGTCCAGGGAAGACATGGCTTGGCAGTTCAGGCTGGACTGTTCCCATGAGGCACAGGGTCACACTGATTTGCATATGGCCATGTCTGAACTGGGGTGGCAGAGTGGGCTAAAGAACGGTGATGGATTAAACCCAGTTCTCTTGACTGGGTGTGAGTGTTTGATTGATCAGATGCTCCGTCCATCACCACCCCCTTTTGTACCGCTTTTGGCCACCATAAGTGTGGCAGGGTATGCTCAGACGTGAGTCCCTTGCTCACTTTGCCACTGGATTCAAGCAAGCCGGGCTGAAGACGGCTGGAATGCCATAAACCGATCCTCAGAAGCTTGTTTCCGGTCCAGGGAAGACATGGCTTGGCAGTTCGGGCTGGACTGTTCCCATGAGGCACAGGGTCAGACTGATTTGCATATGGCCATGTCTGAACTGGGGTGGCAGAGTGGGCTAAAGAACGGTGATGGATTAAACCCAGATCTCTTGACTTGGTGTGAGTGTTTGATTGATTTAGATGCTCCGTCCATCACCACCCCCTTTTGTACCGCTTTTGGCCGCCATAAGTGTGGCAGGGTATGCTCAGACGTGAGTCCCTTGCTCACTTTGCCACTGGATTAAAGCAAGCCGGGATGAAGACGGCTGGAATGCCAGAAACCGGTCCTAGGAAGCTTGTTTCCGGTCCAGGGAAGACATGGCTTTGCAGTTCGGGCTGGACTGTTCACATGAGGCACAGGGTCAGACTGATTTGCATATGGCCATGTCTGAACTGGGGTGGCAGAGTGGGCTAAAGAACGGTGATGGATTAAACCCAGATCTCTTGACTGGGTGTGAGTGTTTGATTAATTCAGATGCTCCGTCCATCACCACCCCCTTTTGTACCGCTTTTGGCCACCATAAGTGTGGCAGGATATGCTCAGACGTGAGTCCCTTGGTCACTTTACCACTGGATTCAAGCAAGCCGGGCTGAATACGGCTGGAATGCCAGAAACCGGTCCTCGGAAGCTTGTTTCCGGTCCAGGGAAGACATGGCTTGGCAGTTCGGGCTGGACTGTTCCCATGAGGCACAGGGTCAGACTGATTTGCATATGGCCATGTCTGAACTGGGGAGGCAGAGTGGGCTAAAGAACGGTGATGGATTAAACCCAGATCTCTTGACTGGGTGTGAGTGTTTGATTGATTCAGATGCTCCGTCCATCACCACCCCCTTTTGTACCGCTTTTGGCCGCCATAAGTGTGGCAGGGTATGCTCAGACGTGAGTCCCTTGCTCACTTTGCCACTGGATTTCAAGCAAGCCGGGCTGAAGACGGCTGGAATGCCAGAAACCGGTCCTCGGAAGCTTGTTTCCTGTCCAGGAAAGACATGGTTTGGCAGTTCGGGCTGGACTGCTCCCATGAGGCACAGGGTCAGACTGATTTGCATATGGCCATGTCTGAACTGGGGTGGCAGAGTGGGCTAAAGAACGGTGATGGATTAAACCCAGATCTCTTGAATGGGTGTGAGTGTTTGATTGATTCAGATGCTCCGTCCATCACCACCCCCTTTTGTACCGCTTTTGGCCACCATAAGTGTGGCAGGGTATGCTCAGACGTGAGTCCCTTGCTCACTTTGCCATTGGATTCAAGTAAGCCGGGATGAAGACGACTGGAATGCCAGAAACCGGTCCTAGGAAGCTTGTTTCCGGTCCAGGGAAGACATGGCTTTGCAGTTCGGGCTGGACTGTTCCCATGAGGCACAGGGTCAGACTGATTTGCATATGGCCATGTCTGAACTGGGGTGGCAGAGTGGGCTAAAGAACGGTGATGGATTAAACCCAGATCTCTTGACTGGGTGTGAGTGTTTGATTAATTCAGATGCTCCGTCCATCACCACCCCCTTTTGTACCGCTTTTGGCCACCATAAGTGTGGCAGGATATGCTCAGACGTGAGTCCCTTGCTCACTTTACCACTGGATTCAAGCAAGCCGGGCTGAATACGGCTGGAATGCCAGAAACCGGTCCTCGGAAGCTTGTTTCCGGTCCAGGGAAGACATGGCTTGGCAGTTCGGGCTGGACTGTTCCCATGAGGCACAGGGTCAGACTGATTTGCATATGGCCATGTCTGAACTGGGGTGGCAGAGTGGGCTAAAGAACAGTGATGGATTAAACCCAGATCTCTTTACAGGGTGTGAGTGTTTGATTGATTCAGATGCTCCGTCCATCACCACCCCCTTTTTTACCGCTGAACTGTACCAAGGCAGTGAAACTAGTAAACCTGACCTTTTCTAATCCGATTTTGGGGGAGTAATATCGAGAACATTTTGAAAAATAATAGAGTCAAATTGTCCTTCTCAAAGCAGAATTATGAAATGTATTTGCTAAAAGAGCACCTGCTCTGAAATGGCCCTCAATAAATATTCAAGCCCTTTCATAGTGTGCAAGGGCAATGGAACCTTACGCTCTCCATGAGTTGCCTCCTTTTTTTTCAAGATGTGTGGGGGCCTTTGTATGTCAAACATCACCTTTATTATGCCAGAACCAGCATTTTGAAATGGACGCCTCTCACCCTATATGCCTTGGGTACCTCTGAGGTGAAAAATATTATACAATATGCCAGTGCCACAATGTTGCTATTGGTGCTGTCTATACACCATGAGTAACCTTTATGTTAAAGATTACCTTTTGTTATGTTGGGGCCAGAATTTTGTCATGATTGCCGTCCCTCCCCTTCCTCCCCTCCCTCCCCTCCCTCCCCTCTCTCCCCTCCCTCCTAGTGTGCCACGGTTGTCCTCCCTTAAGGCGGAAACTACTATTAACGAGTGCCATCATTTTGAAATCTGTGCCCCCTTGCCAAGAATTTCCTCTGGTGTCCTAGTGACAGCATTTTTCTATGGCTGTCCCTGTATTCCAAGTATTGCACTTGCATGTTAGTAACAGTATTTCCCATGTTTAGAATTGTCTCTAGTATACTAGTACAAGCATTTTGTAAAAAGCCAACTGCAGACTTGCAAGCATAACACAATACTCTTTCGTATATTCACATTCACTCACTCATCACGCTCACTCTCACTCAGACGCAATCCTAAAGTATCAAACATTCTCTTGGACTTGCTTATTCTTTCTCATTCAATCTCACTTATTCACACTTAGACCCACTCGGGAAACATCCATTACCACACGGACATTGCATCGCAATGCCTTTACATCGCGGGCATTACAACTGGATGGTGCTCTAGCCTAAGGAACAGTAAGATTTACTATTCCAACACCTTCCCTACTGTACGTAATCTGGTGTTGGAATAGTAAATCATACCATTCCTAAGTCCAGCGCTCTCCAGCGCAAGTTGTTGTAACGACTTGCGTTGTAAAAACTGCTACGTAACGTACCACAGTCATTTTGATTGCGTTGTAACGTCATATATTCGACTCACTCATTCCCATTCTTTTACAGTCACTTTTAGACCTACTCACTCATACATTCTCACTCATTCACACTCACTTGCACACAGCCTTACACTCATTGATTTATTCACACTTATTCCCACTCAGTTTGAAGCATTCATTCTCACTCACATTTACGCTCACGCACTGTCACTCACTCACTCACTCTTTCATTGTCACTAACAATCAATCCCATTAACACTGCTTCACACTCTCCAACAGTCTTTACACACATTCTTATTCATTCCCACGCACTCAACCTCAACTCCACTAATTCTCTCACTCACTAATTCTCACTCCCTCAAATTCACTCAAATGCATTTAATGACACCCAGTTTCACTTGTTCTCACTCAGTACCAGCCACTCACTCTCTTTTACACTCACACATGGACACATGCTTGATTAAACTTTAATCTCCAGTAGTTTTTAAACAAAATGGCCAACAAAAAGAGAGAAGACCCCACGTGTTCCAGGGAACAGGGTACTACAGACAATGAAAAGTCTAAAAACAATCCCTGGAAAAGGTGATTCACTCACTCACACTCCCTATTCTGAGTAATTTTTATAATCACTGGTCACAAACTACTTTATACCGTTCACAGACTTTTTATTTAAAAACATATACGTAAAGAGAAAATTAATTACACATTTCAATTTATAATACATATAAAATCAGAAGCATATAATTTTGTGCACGAAATAAAAACAACATTAAAAAGTATTCATTAATATACACAGATAAAGCAGAGAAACATATACTGATGCTAAAGTGTCAACATAGTCATAACAAATGATTCAACATACTTATCTAAGGCAAGAAATGTTTCCTATGATCAAAAACAGAAACCCCTTATGCAACAAAAGTACCTATATCTGTTACGGATTATAAGATTCAAATGCCCTGTCTGCGTTTTTAATATATATCCTCTATAGCAGTATGCCTGATGTTAGGAATTTCCTGGGCTTGAATTCTAAAAGACAAGAAATGCGTCGACGCGTTTCGGTGTATCGCCCTTGGATGTTGGCACACCTTCTTCAGGACAGTTCGAGATCGTTTGGGGTTGAAGGCATTTTATCCTTCCTGTGTATAAAAAAGGATTAATCAGTACATTGAAGTTGTTATATTTTCATGTAATGGTCCTTTCCTTACTTCTAAGTGGAATACAATTCCTAAAGCTAGGCTTCTATATGTACATTATGTACACATCTCTATTAAACATTGTGGACATATATGCATTCAACATTACATTACATTTTATATCATCACTCGAATGGTGATAGACTTGCCTCATGTGATCGTTTATAGCTATTTTTGTTACAACCTCCGTTATAACCTAGTTTTTGACCAGTTCTTTATGAATGCACTCAGTCACACCATTCACACCGGAAATACTAACCTTAGAGGGAAAGGATCTTATTCATAATATAGAGTCGTTTCCACGTAATACTGGATATTAGACTTGATCTTCTCTTTAAAGAGTAAAATCTGATGGCAAAATACACATAGAGTTGTGTTGTCAATATAGAAGCCATATACCTATTGTAATGTATATACTGGTATCACCATATATAGGGGCTCCATCCATCGAATCGAATAAGGCGACAGCCTCAAGCCTGAATGTCCAGAAGGCCATATCCTGTGCCAACTACACTAGAAAATAATCGATTGAGAAATAAGGGCAAGTGAACACCCCTCACGGTAATAAACAGTCTACATCCCTTGAGTTATAAATGTGAACAGAGAGTGATATATATACAGAGGAATATTGAAAACTTATATGAAAACTTCTGGCTTGAATGCAGAGTGCAGTCTAGATGGATTTAGGCGAGCTTCACAGCATTGCTCACATTGTAACTCATTCTCAGGGGACGGCCATACAGCACTAGGGCATCTGTGGAATTCACAGTGCCCAGTTCAAACTTGGAAGGATGATGGACTAAGCCGGCCCAGTAAGAATGTCCATCTAAGCTGAATGTTGCACACAGCAGCAACAGGTGCTTTGACACCGAGGGCTATCCTGCCTCGCTTTGTATCCTCTTAAGTCCATTGCATTGTCCACAGGCTCTTGTTTTTACATCTCGCGCCTCTCCTGGCCATGCCGCTCTTGCTCTGCGGTTCACCAAACCCTTCACCCACAACCTTCCTTCATCCATAGAGCACTTCTGTGACGAAGACACGAGTGCAAGGCAATTTATTTATTTATATAGCGCTTATTACCCCTGATGAAGCGTCCTGATTCGATTATTTCGACTCTAAATGCACATAGTTGACAGTGTCTACTGTGCCTTTTATTAAAGCTCTCAGACGTCAGCTCGGACTACACGTGCGCCATATAAAAGAAATGAAACATTACCCAGTGTGAATCCCCTGCCTGCCCCTCAGACAGCCCCGGCCCTCCACCCATTCCAAGCGAGCACTTAAAGACACACCCAGTATGCAGGCTTCCAGCACAGAGGCCAAGCAACGAATGAACAATGCTTTCCCTAACGCTTGTCTTACACTGCAAGTGGTCAGGGATTTACTCCACTAAGGGGCTGGAGTAGCTTCCTTTCTAGGTGGGGAAAGGTAATGGTGCACACCAAATTTCGTGTTAGTGCAGGGGAAGAGGTTTCTCTGTGTTGGCTTTACACATAACATAACCCGGGAAAGCTTTCGCTGCGGATACAAGAAGACAAAATGTGTATTTGTACGACAGGCTGCATTTCCCCAGAAGAATAGCCCCCACCCCTCAACACCACCCGCTGGTGAAAGAGCAGATGATCCCCGTCCTAAGCATCCCTTGGCATGTTTGTGACCCTCAGAGCTCACATGCGACTGTCTCCGCTAATGAAATCAGTGGCACGCTGGCATTGTTCGACTGGCTGCTTTCCCTGCAAAGAATGTATGTGGCCCTGTGCACAGACAGCCCAGCCTTTAACTCAGGGCAAGAAGAAACCCGTTGTATAGTTTTCAATCCTTCCAAACTCTAATGGGTATTCCAAAATATGTTCGTTTTTATCAGAACATCTGTCTGCCCGCGAGTAAATGTGTGCTGATATTGTCGCCGGTCCCATCGTGATAATGTAGACTCTCGAAGATTAACAACCATTAGGTTGTAAGGTTGTAAGAAAACCATGCTTTCGATTTTTTTATTTTTTTTAAATTTTATTTATCGAATCAATCATTGATACTAATGTCAGAATGAGAATTGGATAGGAAGGGATTCTCGTGAGTTATCCTATTTGCAGAAATTTAAAGAACTATGAAGCAATTGAGCCCTGGTGGTGTGAATGAATGTAGTCAAAAGATTATAAATGAAAACTATGTAAACACGGTAATGCAATTTTCTAACTACTTTCCATGTGACGCAGTGCATGTTTTAATAATTTCAGACTCACTTGCGAACAACGCATGTTATGGAATATACACAATAGGTTCTGACTTAAATGTAAGGCAGATGCTGCAGCCCGCTCAGATACTTAACGCTGTGACTTTCGCTGGAGACTGGCGTTAGCAACAAGACAATAGTGGCTGATTTCAGCTGTGTGCATGCGAAACCCAATACACATCCATAACTTCTTTCTGTGCTCTGGCAGGGGTCACGGGTCCCAGCGGGTGCCCGGCTCTGCAGGGTCTCGGCCTTTGATGTGGACCCAATCCTCCCTCTGTAGCATCCGCACCAGCTGTGAGGCTTCACCAGACGGTGCTGCATCATAAACCAGGGGCTGACATCCCTTGCTGGCCCTGCTGCGGCTGGCTCGCAGGCTCCTTGTTGATTTAAGATTTTCTCCTTCTTCAAAGAGCCGGATTTCTTTTAATCCAGATTTATCTCCTGGAGTAATGCTTAATACGAAATTTCTATCTTTAACTTTTCACAATGTTTTTCTTAAGGATTATGCTTGTTTCCATTTTTGGTATTCTCGCAGTTATTTTACCACTATCTTTCCCCTAATGTGCCTTTTTTTTATTCTTTCACCATAATCCACACTTTATTGTTTAGAGCTCGCATTTGCAAGAGTTTAAGCTATGGTTATTGTAAATGACAATGCCTTTTAGTTATCTGTTTTAAAAACAACACATAAATAAAAGACACTGTCATTTACAGTGCCAATAGCTCAAACTTTCGTAAAGGTTGCGAGGCTTAGTAATTGGCAACGTTTATTAATGTGAATAAATTACAACCAATACACTTGAAGACGGAGGTCAACCAAGGGAGGACGAGGGGGCAAACAAAGGCAAGAGAGAGGGTGAGGAAATAAGAAACCCCACCCCTCTGAAATAGAACAATATAAAACTGCATGAAAAAAATAAATAAATACCTGATTGTTTGTAAGAATTGCCGGTACTGTCCAAGTAAAAGTATCACGTTTTTCTTTAGAAGTGCCAGTACTGCTCCCTCTAAAAATAGAAAAGTGAGGGTACTCCGTACTGGACAGTTCCGACCCATGTAACCCACTGGTTATCAAGTATTTATTTGTGAGTATCTTCGTGTATGGACTAGCTGGGACACAGGCTCACACCAATTGCCTTGTCACTAAATGAAATATACACATTCCTAGCACTACTGCAGCACCACTCAGCACCACCACAGCACCACTCAACACCACCACAGCACCACTCAGCAACACCACAGCACCACTCAGCACCACCACACCACCACTCTGCACCACCACAGCAGCACTCTGCACCACCACAGCACCACTCTGCACCACCACAGCACCACTCTGCACCACCACAGCACCACTCAGCACCACCACAGCACCACTCAGCACCACAACATCACCACTCTGCACCACCACAGCACCACTCAGCACTACCACAGCACCACTCAGCACCACCACAGCACCACTCTGCACCACCACAGCACCACTCAGCACCACCACACCACCACTCAGCGCCACCACAGCACCACTCAGCACCACCACAGCACCACCTCAGCACTACCACAGCACCACCTCAGCACCACTCAGCACCACCTCAGCACCACCTCAGCAGCACCACAGCACCACCACTCAGCGCCACCACAGCACCACTCAGCACCACCACAGCACCACCTCAGCACTACCACAGCACCACCTCAGCACCACTCAGCACCACCTCAGCACCACCTCAGCAGCACCACAGCACCACCACAGCACCACCACAGCACCACCACAGCACCACCACAGCACCACTCAGCACCACTCAGCACCACCACAGCACCACTCACCACCACCACATTACCACTCAGCACCACAACAGCACCACTCGGCACGACCACAGCACCAATCAGCACCACAACAGCATCACTCAGCACCACCCCAGCATCACTAAGCACTACCACAGCACCACCACAGACCCACTCAGCACCACCACCACAGAACCACTAAGCACAACCAACACAGAACCACTCAGCACCACCACCACAGAACCACTCAGCACCACCACCACAGAACCACTCAGCACCACCACCACAGCATCACTCAGCACCACCACAGCACCACTCAGCACCACCACAGCATCACTCAGCGCAACCCAAGCATCACTCAACACCACCACAGCATCACTCAGCGTCACCACAACATCACTCCGCGCCATCACAGCATCAATCTGTGCAACCATTCAACAACTGGTTCAAATATGTTCTCTCAATGTTTCAAGCTTTATTACAAATGTCACAAAAAGATGTTAATATTTCACTTCTGTTCTTGGATTTTCATCACAATAAAATGCACTGACTATAATCTTCACAAAAGTTATTTACAAAAGTTTAAGCTATTGCCATTATAAATTACAATCACTTTTATTTAAGTATTAATTATTTAAAAAAAATTAAAAGCCATTGTTATTTGTAATATCAATACATCTAAGTCACGTAAATACAAAACATGTTGCATTACAAATGCTATAGGTGTCACATTTGCAAAAGCTATAACTATTGGCATTGTAAATGACAAAGCTATTAATTTAGCTATTTTCAAAACCAACACAAATAAAAAAAAATGTATTTACAAGACCAATAGCTCAAACTTTCATAATGCGAGACCAATTGCATTGCAAATGCTTGTTTGGCTGTTTCTGTTATTTCTCACCTGTGTGCCTTCCGTGACCTCTTCCTCTTTTCAAGTCACTCTGTTGCCAAGTTTGTCTGTCAACTCTTCCTTTTCCCTCATCTCTGCCTTATTCCCTTCTCACCTGACACTCATTTTTGCTGGGCCTTTCAACTAGCAACAATAAATTAATTATGTTGCAAATGTTATTTTTAGTTTGAGCACAACACCTTCTCAAAATGCTTCTAAGGCTGGTCATGGCAAGGCCCCCAAGTCCTGAATGATGGCAAAATGTTGTTTAATTGCAGAGTGAGTTTCATTCCTGAGTTTATTTCTGTCAGTCAAACATTTATTTTGGTGCAGGATAGGAAAGTTTAAAACAAGCTCACCGAAGCACTGTTTAGAGTTTCTTCCTGGCTTTGCTTTAACCACCTCTTACTTAGGCTGGAGGTTGCAATGCCTGACCCCTAAATGACATCCATGGGTGGTTTCCACTTTTGATTATGGGATATGCATGTGCCTTTTTCGTCTTTCTACTATGATATTGAAGCTGTTGAGTGTGTGGTATGATCGGAAGAAAAGATTTATAACAATATCCACAAATGCTAGGTGCTTGAGCAAGCTCATATCAAATATATGTTATTTTATAGGGAACAAGGGACACGTTAAAGTGCATGGGCCAAGTGGCCCCTGTAAACAAACTTTCACACTGATCTTTGGATTGAGGGAGATCATTAATAGCAGGATTTCAACCTTATTTATATGATTCTGCCCCTTTCAAATTCATAACTAAATATTTAAGCTTAATTGTTAGTTAACTAGTGGCTTATGAAAGCCAGAGCTCTAAAACATTTGACATCATGTATTTCTAAGGTGATGCTTTCAATATGTTCTGACTGTAGTGCCACTGAGAGGTTGGTAACATGATTTTTAATTCAAAAACCTTTTTCACCTTCTAGTTAATATTTAATACATTCTTGATTTTACATGTGCTCTAGAAAAATCCCCAAACTATACAAAATTCAGAAATAACAAAATAACAACAAAGAAAACGATCTCTAGGAGCATTTTAAAGTTGGATGCTAATAACAATTCTAACCATGCAACCCACACACATGCAGAGACAGCCATACATACATCCCTAAATAGTTCTGTAAAATCAATGTCATATTTTACTCAAGCAGATTACATCAGAACCCACTGTCCACACAGTTTTTGCTTCCTTAATAGAAGAAAGAAGTCTGTGCTACTACAACGACTACCACTGGGCTGGACTGCTGCTCTATAGTAACTGCTGACCTGCTGTGCTGACCTGCTGCCCTGGGAAAACAAACTGGACCTGCAACTTCATCTTAAACCCAGGACCCCGGAGTGACTCAAAGGGCTAGCTGCTGACGTCGTGATCTGAGCATCAAGGACATAAAAGGCTCCCCAAGTAGCTCCTGGACCCAGCTGCAGAGGGTTTCTGAACCCCAAGTGCTGCCTCACAGGTCCTTTACCATTGGTGTGGCTCACAGGTTCTTTATATCAACCTTTTAGACTTTTTGCAACCTCAAATGTTTCCTCTTTGCACCAGAACCATGCCGTTCACACCAAAAATCAGCACGAGATGCTGCCAGCTCATCTCTTCACACAGAAAGTATCAATTGTCCATGGAAAACCGCCAATGAGAAGATCCAGCCCCCCATCAGTGACACCCAGCCAACTTTTTGCCCCATAGTTACTCAGGTCACTTTTTTGAGGAGTTTGATGTGGTATCCCTCCTTCCAGTCTGACAGCACCTTTGTCTCTTTCCAAATCCTTCCAAACAAGGGGTAGAGCATGTCTCCTGATGTTTCAATGTCTGCCTTCAGTGCCTCTTAAGGAATGTTGTCAGGTCCTGCTGCCGTCCCATTTCTCAGATATCTGATGGCTTGTCATATTTCTTCCTTGGTTGGTCTGCTGCAGTTGATTGGAAAGTACTTATCATCTGGCTGTAGGTCTGGAGGAGACTGCAACATGGGCTGGTTCAGCAGTTCTTCAAAGTGCTCCATCCATCTTCGTTGTTTGCCTTCATTACCCATGATTTTCTTCAAGCTTTGTCTTTAATAGGTCTTTTTGGCTTGCTGTATCTGCTGGAGAGTGTCCCTGTTATGTTGTTGAGTTCTTTCAAGTTTCCATGAATCGCTGCTTATTTGGCTTTTATAGCAAGACCATTGGTGAATCTTTGCTTGTCTGCTCTTAAACTTCTCTTTACGTCCGTGTTGGCTTTGGTATAATCACTTCAAGCTTTTGCTTTTTCTGCTCTTGTTTTTCAGCTGGTGTTGTCTGCAGTGGTGGCTAGTACGAAACTCGAGTGCCAGGGCAGTGGGGGGTAAAAAAATATATAACACTTACCTCTGCACGACCGTGTCACTCTTCCGTCATTTCTCCCCGCCTCTCTTCCTGACTCTCATAATCAGGAAGCACACAGACGCCCCTAAGCCAATTACAACGCTGCTGTCACCTACATTACTGCAGCTTCATAACTGGTCTGAGCAGCCATGTTCAGTGCTCAGACAGGAGTGGGATCCTGTGCATGTTCGTAAGCGCACATATTTCCTCTTCTCCCTGCTCTGACAGCCCAGCCCCACCCCGCCCTAACCGGCTCGTACTGAAAAATAAAAGATTAATAACATTGTGCTATTATCACTTTATTTTTCCTTTTTGCACTGCTGAAAAGCAGTGGGGCGATGCTTCTCCGCCTTAGTGGAGGAGCCGCCGCTGGTTGACTGCAGCTTTCTTTTCCTTTCTCTCTTGAATTATGCAGGGCATCTTGGTGGGGATCCGTTCTTTACGCTGGTGTCTCTTGGGACCCAGTACCTCCTGGCAGGTTGATGTCACTGTTTCTTTGATGTTCTCCCACTGACTTTCTCCTGGGTTTCTGCCATTCTCTAGCCTTGCAAGACTTGAAACATGGTCCTCACATTCCATGCCCCAGTAGTGATGGTCTTGTTGAAAGCAGGTGCATCAGCTTAGTGGTTTCCAGGGATATCTGGCTTTCACCACAAGGAATCATAAAATCTGTGAAGGAGATTTCTCTCTCCCCAAGACTGGGATATCTTTTGTTCTTTTAGTTGACATTTCTGTAGCTATGATTTTTTTACATGGTGGGCTAGCTAGCCCCACACATAACCCGCCTTCTTTTACAGCTGGGCTTGGGACTGACCATGGCAGAGTTAGGGGATCTTTAGCCCCTCACTAAAGTACAGGCGGGTGTGCCTGCACAGTAAAACACAGAACAGCTGATTAAAGCAGCTGCTCAGTATTTCACTGAATGTGCTGTCCACAGGGCAACCCCAAGTTGGCCCGTGCCCTGAGGGAAGCAAATTAATCGTAATTGGACTCACTGTTCATGTTTGTGTCTGGTGCCCCGTTTTATAGGTGTGCCATGGAGCAAACATGAACAGTGCGCCCGATACATAATGCAGCCCCTGAAGACCCATGACGGTTGCTGTCTCTCTAGATGCGAGAATATGTAATCACTGGGAAAAGTAGTTCACTGCCAATGCTTCACCATTTTCTATGTCCCAAACATGCACACAGCTTTATTGCAGCACCCCTCTCACTTTGTACTGACTGGAAGCCCTGGCTTTGGTGGAAGGCCATCAGTGTAGATAATTTTATTGTAGTGCTTCTTCAAACACAAAGCCGGCATGACAGAGAGCACCACTTCCAGGCTTGTATCTTGATTGGCCACCAACAAAACCTTGGCTGCAGGCCCACCATACAGGTGCATATATGGACGTGTGTATGTACAACACTTGTAGTATGTATGTACAACACTTGTCTTTTTATCACTGTATCACTTCACCCCCTGCCGGTATGGCATTTGCTCTCTGGCCATGCCTTTAAGACTCTGTGCTCAGTCCAGGTGTTGATTGGGATGTTTTAGAAATTGGATTTCTGGTTGGCAAAAATATGCATGCTGTCCAAGCCGGAACCACAATCCTAGTCAGTGTAAGTCACAACAAACCCTAAATTAACCTACGCTAACCCCCTGGTCGCTTGGCACAGAGCAGTTAAGCTTAGCTTGAGGCAATATGTAAAGTATTTTTGCAACACTTCAACAAGTAAAACAATGAAAACATTGCACATCAGGTTAGACAAATGTTGCTTAATTTAATGAACAAATCAAGACCAAAATGACAAAACTCCAATAAGTAGAACAGAAGTTATGAATTTCTAAAGAATAAACGACAATATAATGCTTAGTAGCATAATTCACCAACCAGGGATATCTTGTCATACTAGACTAGGTCAAATTCAAAAGTTGAAGCTAAATGCGATGGAGTGCAGGTCGGATACAGTCCCTGATAAGTACAGCTGAAGTGTTTCTTCTCAAGAATTGTGCCAAGAGTCCTATTTGCTGAGAAGAAAGGTGCCAGGAGTAAGGAGAGCATCGCGGAGGAAGAGTTACTGAACGTCGCTGATTGACGTGCTGAGTCCTTGCAGTGCGAAGGGATGCACTTGTTCTGGCTCACACTGGGTATTTGTGCGAGCAACAAGGCTCCTGAGCAAATGAGCCTGTTCATGTTCACGAAGAACCCAAAAACTTCAATTAAAGAGCAAAAGGACCACTTCAAGGGTCCAGAACCTGAGAGGCAACTCATAGGGGTCAGGATCTCATTGAAGGTGGATCCAGGGGAGCCTGTTTTTTCCCTGGTGTTCATATTAGGAGGTCAGCAGACTAGCCATTTGATTCACTCTGGGCTCAGGGGTTCCAGATGGGTTCTAGCTCCAAGTCTTCTTCCCCAGACATGAGGGCAGCAGTCAGCAGGTCAGCACAGCAAGGCAGCAGCTTCTTCAGAGGAACAGTCCGGCAGAGTGGTGGTTCAATTCAATTCAATTCAAATCTTTATTCAGGCAAATTAAAATAGACCATAAAAGCACATGAAATACAGAAAAAAATCATCATATCGCATGAAATCTACAACTACTTTGCGATTGTTAAAATAGTTAAAAAATAGGAGTCTTATCGGGCTTTTTAAAAAACTCCATACATGAGTAAATAACAAGGTTAATGGACAGTCAGGGAAACAGTTCATGTTCAAAGGTTCAAGGCGCCCAAACAGTCATAGCCCATTTGATCATAGCAAAAAAAGGGGGAAAAACCTTCAAAAAGGGTCATCTATGTACTCCTCTTGGCTTTGAAGTTGAAAGGGACACCTCAACTTTATACCTTCACTTAGGAATACATTCAGTATGACTCATGTCTACCTGAACATAAGTTGGCATTAAAGGTTAATATTGTCTCTTGCATACAAACATATATTCAGTCAGCTTGATACCTACAACATACACCTAGCAGATAAAACAATAATGTAAAACAACAATATAAAACAATACAATGAACATAGTGCAATTATCCTATCATAGTTTTTCTAACCGTATGGCCGCTTTCAAGAAGTCACAAATATGATAAGTTTCAAGCGAGCCTACAATCTGTAAGTGGAGCAGAGCTACTCTACACTGCTGGAGCCCTAGTTTACGTAACAAGGGCTTTAAAAAGTACTATGTGGTAGGCTGTGCAAATTGCAAAAGAACATAAAGTGCAGAAGTGATTGTGCAGATTGATTACCACAGGGGCAAGATGATACTATGTTTCCCTCTGGATCTTGGACAACTTTTAAAACACAAAGACCAATATATTGAGCCAGCCCCTAAGCAAAAAAGGAGTGATTGCTTCCATTGTTTCAAATTTAAAGATAAGTACATAGGGAGTTCGCCTATGGCTAAAGATCTATAATAGTTCAAGACTGAGGGTTTTCTAACTCGTTATTCATTTTTTAGGCTTCAGAGTGCCCAAGAAATGTTGCTTTGACCTCTGTTTTATCAGTTTTAGATATTAAATCCCGGTATTAACCCCACCAGCAACGTACCGGGCTCGGAAGCAACTTACCGGCATATGAACACAGCCGGGAAAGGACCCCCACCGGGAGAAGACATCGGGAGAAGGAGGCTGCAGCTTATTCGGCGCCGCGGTGGATGCGAGCGGAGACGGGGCGCCACAGCCATCTGAGGTGCCGACCGCAGTGGAGTTGATGACCAGTGAGTTGCGCTGCCCCGAGCAACATCGGGAGAGGAAGGCCGCAGCGTGCTCCTTCTTCGTGGTGGCTGCGATTGGAGACGGGGCACTGCAGGCATCAGAAGCGCTGCCGGAGGCGCCGTCGGAGCGCACTGAGGTAGGGAGAGGTGATCTGGGGAACCACCGCGGAACAAAATACTTTCAAGAGGCAACCCTCAGTCTTCTATCTCCCCTCCCCCCCCCCGCCTTGCCGGTGAATAAATTAGGAGCAAACAAGACGCGGTAAACGAGAAAGGAAGGGTCCGCCCCGCCTGACCTCAAAATGACGGCCGACATGGACAAATAGTCCGTAAATAGCAGTAAACGGCAGCAAATGATATATAAGAGGGCTGCGGATGACAGTTATCCCCTCCAAGACGAGAACAGCAGCGGAAATACAAATCGAGGGTTTAATTAGACCAATACTAACAAGCCAAAAATAGGACCTGCCCGCCTGACTCCAAAATGGCGGCCGTCCTCGGACAAATAGCTGGTAACTGCAGCAAATAGCGAATCGAAGGCTGCGCTAACATTTATAACACTTATATCCTCATGTGCTGAACAGAAAAGGCACGAGAAAACAGGGAGCTACGTGGGGAACAACGCATGCAACCTAAAAACCCAGAGTCGCCCTGCCTGACACTAAAATGGCGACTACTATAGACAACATGAATAGAGAATAACTACAAGCAAAGGGAAAAGAAATCAAGGCTGGATATGTGAAAAGACATACAGGTGCAGGAATTGAATGGTACAGTAAAAGCAAACAAAATAAGGCAAAGAAGGGGATCACATAAAAGATCACAACATTGGATGAAACAGATAATCATAAACAATAGAGGAACTCACTGGAAGAAGAAAAAACAGCGAGAGATAATTGGGGTCATCTGAAGAGTTCTCACCACATAGAGAGACCGTAACACCTTAAACCGTGACGTTAACCAGCAAAAATGGCTGATAACAACTTAGAAGCGGCAGGCATACATTCACATATCATAAAATATCCAACCTATCTTTCAAAAACCTTAGCCAAAAAATTTAAGCACAATCTAATGAGAAAAAACCCGGACACTTTGATCTCTGACCCATCCGGTAACCGAGATCAAGGCATGATCATAAACGACATGATATTTTTCACTAGAAAAACAGCTAAATGGCGCACCGTCATTACAGAGGAGCTCAACATAAAATCTGTCAGCAATATACCACATGGCACTAAACTAGTGATCATACCGTCACCTAGACTCAGAGCAGACCTGTGCATAACATTATACAAGAATGGAATAGTACTTGTACAAGCACCCAACATCGAACTAGAGAAATTTTACCACATATTCTCGACCTTAAAAGAATGTGTAGAGAACCAAAGGGACCAATATCATCTTCGAACTGCACAAGTAAACATTCTAGACTCCAGCTACTCTACCACCACAGGCAGCATATTGCAAAGAGAACCTCAGGACGCACAACACTTAGCGCCACCAGGTGACACAGACATCGTTCTACCCAATGAACGTCAGAATCCTCAACTCCCAATACCATTAAAAGACACAACTGAGACAGAAGACAGAATGAACGAAGAGGATACAGAGAGCACAGAAACACTGATACCATTGGATATCACCGTCCCGGCGCTAGCACAGAGGGAAGAATCACTGCTGCCCCTTCAAGAGATAGGGCCACAACACCCAACAACACCAGGAGACGCAACGGAAAGCGTAGACAGGCTGGATGAAGAGGCTACATACAGAAAAGAAATACCTATAATTACCGGCAATAAGGCCCTGCAGCAAATACGGAGGAAAAAATCAACGCAGCTCTCACAGGAAGTGACTTTGCCTATAAACAGACCACTCAATAGGAATCTAGACACAAATGATACGGAAAATGCCACCCCTCCGTCATACTCATCAGGTACAAGACAAAGGTCAGATTGGAACACTCGAAAAGCCCGGCAACTTAAAGTGACAGAAAGTCCACACAACACAGCTAGTGCATCGCACCTCTCGCAAAGCAGAGGCACGGACAACGGAACTAGGGGCACAAAGGATAGGAATCTGAGAAAAGGAATAGATCGTACACATGGGAACACAAACTGTAAACACCGAACCGAGAGAATGAACACTCCTAATACCGAGCATCAGACCCGGAGAGACATTAAAAGAATTCAGTCACTAATTGAAAACATGTCACAGGACATCCACGTGCACTATGACTACACAAACTACCAAGACAAAACTAAGAGATTGAACACTGTTAATACAACATACCAGAAAAAGGAGAGAAACGGACGGAATACAGACACAAATTGACAACATGGCACGAGACATCCATATCACTATGAAAACAATGGTAAAGATCCTAGAAACCACGGCAGGCATGCAATATAAAATTGAACACATCAAAGAAATAATGATGAAAACGTCAGGAAAAAGGAAGGAGAGAACCAAGCCATCAACAGATCGATAAAACAGGCCAGACAGAAACCTTAGGTACATAACAGAAGAAGGAACACTATCATTACTAAAGTCATATGAGCCGACAGAATACATGAGAGGAGAGAAAATAAAAACAGTTCTGATCGACGAGAACAGAACATCGAAACTGAAGATAAGGAAACCAAACCTTAACAACCTACAACAGGTTCAGCTATCCACCAACGTAAGTGATAGGGAGCAGAACGTTACAAAAAATCATCTGAAATGCCTTCTGCTCATCTGTCGATCCGCAGTGAAACACTCGTCAGACATCGCTGCACTCATAATTAACATGGAAATTGACCTAACAATCCTAACAGAAACATGGCTCTCGGAATCATCTTCTACTTGCATGGATCTGCTAGTGCCTCCACACTATAACATAGTGAGACTAGCTAGACCAAAGAAGAAAGGTGGTGGAATAGCCTGCATCCACCGATCAGACATAGAAATCAAACAAATACAATCAGAACCTCAGGAATCTTATGAATATTTAGGCCTTAATATAAAATCAATAGACATTGAAAGATTCACCTTACATGCCATGTACCACCCGCCAGGAAATAATGAGACCTTCATAGACCATTTAATGGAGATTATAACGGAGAACAATAACACGTACTCTAACGACATATTCCTGGGTGATTTCAACTTGCACTGGGAAGACAGATTATCGCTCTAAAAGACTTCCTGAATGAGCTAAATGTTTCCCAAGCTTGCACACAACCGACGCACTCAAAAGGAGCATCACTTGACTGGATATTATCCAGAAACAAGAACATAATGGTCCAGTCGGTGATGCCATGCGATTGGTCGGATCACCATGCCATAATCTTCCTAATTCCAACACGGGAAAGGAAAAAGAAATCACAGTCCGTCAAATTCAAAAAGTGGACACGGGATACGAAAGACCTGAACATGGAGCGATTTGTGAAAAACTGTGAAAAAGATCTGGAGCCACCTAACAGCTTGAAGAATGTGAATGAACTTACGGAGCACTATTCTACAACAGTAGCAAACATAGTTAACACCACCATGCCACTAAAACTGAAAAGAGTCTCGGAAAAGGACAAGAACCCATGGTTTAACGAGACACTGAATAATGACAGAAGGAAACTAAGAATGGCCGAAAGAAAATGGAGAGAACACCCGGCAACACCAGAACTGAAATCACTAAGAAAAATCAGAAATGAATATAACAAAAAGATCCTTAGGACCAAAAAAGAATATATCAGATCGGAGCTGGACAACGCCATGAACAGACCTCGGAAACTATTTGAAATTTTAAAGCAACAATCCAATAAATTAGCAAAATCGGCCCAAGAAACCACCAAAACCCAGCTAAGCTGTGAAGAATTCTCAAAATTCTTCACCGAGAAGGCTAACAAGCTGGAAATAGAGCTCAAGGCGGCAGCAGACCAACTGCACAGACAACCACACGGACCGAACATTGCCACACCGACAGTCAAACACAATGGAGCGAAAAACAATGCACAGTGGGATACCTTCGAGCTATACGACCAGACCATCATCGCCAAAACACTAGCGGATATCAAACCAAATAACCACTATAATGATCCACTCCCCGCTAAATATCTACATAAAATAAATCACATCATCATCCCAATATGGACAAAAATAATAAACGCCTCCCTAACACAAGGAATCCTTCCAGACTGCTTAAAAACGGGACAAGTGATCCCAATCATCAAGAAGCCAACAGCAGACGCAGCTGATCCTAACAACTTCCGCCCTGTTACCAATATTCCCCTAATGGCCAAACTAATAGAGAAATGCGTACAAAACCAACTGAGCCAACACATCACAAATTTTAGGCTGCTGGACGACTGTCAATCGGGATTCAGAACTGGTCACAGCACGGAAACAGCAATCCTACATATTGTCGACGGCGCAGTGCAGGCCCTCCACCGCAATAGGACGTGTCTACTAGTCCTTCTTGACCTGTCATCGGCATTCGACACTGTCAACCATGAAAAACTGCTTGAAAGGCTGCACAACAGGATGGGAATGTCAGGAACGGTGTTGAACTGGTTTGAATCCTTCCTGCATAACAGATCACAAAGATTGTGGGTCAACCAGAAACTCTCCACAGCATGCCCAAATTCAATCGGAGTCCCCCAAGGATCGACACTATCACCCTCACTTTTTAACTTGTACGTCGAACCTCTGACAGAAATCCTCCGAAATGCTAACACATCCTATCACATGTACGCGGATGACACGCAAGTGTACATCAAGATAGAATCCCTGGAAGACATCAAGTTAATGAATGGGTCATTAAAAATGACATTAAACTGGCTGACAAGTAATCACCTGAAGCTCAATGCACAAAAAACGGAATTCCTTTTAATTTCATCTCCAAAGAAGTATTCAGAGGCAGAAGAATGAATCAGAATGATCACAGCGTTAAACTGCACCCCTTCGTTAGTTGACACAGCGAAATCATTAGGAATCACATTAGACAAAAACCTAGAAATGAAAGCTCACATCAACTCAATGGCGAAAAATGCCCGCTTTCATTTGAACTACCTAAGGAAAATTAAACCATTCATCTCACCGGCAGACCTAAAACTAGAAATACAATCATTAGTAATCTCAAGGATTGAATACGGCTGTACAACCCTAGCAGGACTACCAAAAATCTCCACAGCTCAGCTGAAAGCATGCCTCAATGCGGCAGCAAGACTCATTACTGGATCGAGGAAATTCGACCATATCTCCCCGCATCTAAAAGCATTAAATTGGCTACCATACGAAGCCAGAATCCAATTCAAAATGGCATGTGTCACCCACAAAGCTATTCATTACAAAACTCCAAGATACCTGGCCCAGAAGATTGTGCTGTCAGGAGGAGGCAGACCAGTAAGGAACGCCAATCTGCTGATGCTAAAACCACCCATATTCAGGAAAAAGAAAACATACGACAGAGCTTTCACAGGGGCAGCCCCCAGAATATGGAACTCGCTCCCTCCAACTATCAGAAAAATTACAAACACAATTACATTCAAAAGGAAACTAAGAACTTCCTAATGAGGAAGTTCCTGAATTAAGAAAGATATGATCTAGCCACCACGAAAACTGGAGGAGATTGACTTCCGCGAATCGGGACGAAGAACTCTTAAATAATGGACGATGCTGAACATGATGTTCGGGAATATTGACTATACCATACTATCTTGGCACAGATGCCAGGAGTTTCCTGTTGACTTATGCCGGTCGGACCCCATCGCAGCGGGAAATGTTTATTATGTAGTTCGACACTTATCTATCTCACTGAATATATTATTTTGAAAATGTGTTACACGACACTTAACTACCTCACTCAATATACTATAGATAATGCTATTTTATGAAATTAAGCCACTCTACACTTTTCTACCTCATTCATTAATTATTCTACACTTATCTACCTCATTCATATGTTATTGTGTAAGGATATGTTTATGTTGAAACAACTCTAGTGATTGGTTACTGTATGTGAAGCGCTCTGATACCCAAGGGTCATGTTCGCGCTATATAAAACTGTCTAAATAAATAAATAAATAAATCATAAATGTATCTCAGCCATGGGATAGAAAAAGCCTTAGCCAGTCTGAGACAATTGAGGATGATATCCCTACATAACATTGCAGCTGGGTTCATCCAGAGGCTAACCCATGGCAAAAGAGGTGGCAATTGGACCTTGTGGGAAATGAAACCCTGATTTATTTCAGAGTGAATGATAAGACTATAGATAGTAGGAAGTAAGTTTAACATCCGATGGAGAACCTGGTTTTCCACAGCCTACAAAGAGCTCCATTCATTAATACCCCACACTCCTGCTCCAGTGGTTGCTGCACTGAGAGTTATACACCTTCAGTACTGACAAGACAGTCCCACTAAAGCTCGGTCTGCTAAGATTACAAACAGTCCCTGCAGATCTACTAAGTTTAAGGGTAGCATGGGTGAGCTGAGGGTTCCTGGACCTTGAGGCACTAATCAGCATTCATTAATGCTTCCCTCTTGAATGTATTATTATTTAACCTTGTTTAACCAAGTCTACAGGACATGATGTGTGAATTCATATAGTTAGTGTTTAAGTCGAGGTCTTGTATGAAAATAGCAAAACGCTCCATTTGCTGTATCAGTGCATTAGGAGTAAGAGCTAGGAGGACTGCATCATCCACGTACAGTAGAGCTAGCACTGAAGTGCCAGCTATTCCAGTTATATCTGCTTTGGCAGAAGTAAGATGGGCTGCTAAACCATTTATGTAAAGAATAAAAAGCAAGGGTGCTAGTATGCACCCCTGCCAAACTCCACTCTTCAACAGATAATCGGATGAGAGCTCACCCTAAGCATTTAGGCAGACTCTGGCTAACAGGTCAGTGTGTAGAGAGTATAAAAAGTTCACCAGAGGAGGGACCACTCCTAAGTCCAGCAACATTAGCCACAACTTGACTCTGTTTACTAAATCAAAGGAAGTGGACAGATCCATGAAGGCGAGATGGAGAGGACAACGCCTGGCGTGGATGTATTTAGAGATTATCAGAGCCAAATTCAGACATTGCTCATTGGTGTCTGTTAGAATCGGCTGGTCTCTAGTTGGCAGAGGTATACACTTCTGACAAATAGGGACACACCTCCTCCAGTCAGGGCAAGGGGATCACACACCCAGATAACCCCTGCTCACCCCCTTGGTAGCTTGGCAGAGCAGACAGGCTTATCTCAGAGGCAGTGTGTTGAGCATTTATGACCACATACAGTAATAAAGTGAATACACCACAAATGGACACAACACAGAAGGTATTATAAAAATAAGGATGTTTATATAAGGCTTAGCACAATACCAAATAACAACAAAAATATACCGCATCTCAATAAATACTCTTTGGAAGGAAAAATAATAGTTCAGGTAAAGTTTCTTCTTAGTTTTATTTATTTATTTATTTATTTATTTATAACACTTATAAAACACGCTAATACCAATCTGTGTCCTGGCGCTGAAGTGGTAGCTCCCTGAGATTGGACCTCCCGGGCTAGAGGGTAAAGAGCCATGTTTTCAGGTTTTTTCTGAATGCCAACAGATTGGTGTTTAATTTAAGGGTAAGGGGAAGGGAGTTCCTTGCCTTTGCAGCTCCGCTAACAAAGCTCCTGCCCCCCCCAGCGTGCCTTCCTGATCCGAGCTGTTTTAATCATTCCCATGCTGGCCGACCTTAGTTGTCTCTCTGGTCTGTACCATTGGAAATGATCCTGAAGGAACACCGGGCCCAATCCATGCAGTGCCTTGCTAGTAAATAGTTCTTTAGCAACAAAGGTAACTCTTCTTCTCTAAAGCACAGTTCTTGGCAACAATGTAACCCCCACAGGAGTCACACGACGTCTAGGCAAAGTCATTCCAAAGGTTCGGCGTCGACCGCGAGGAGCGCTACGTCGAGCCCGGAGTCGAAACAGACCCCACAAACACAGTACCTTTTGGAATGAAGAAAAAATTGATCCACGACATCAAGAAGTGTCGCCGTCGAGGCGTCGGCGTCGATCGAGCCTCGGAGTCGGGGCGATCCACAGCGGTGTCGAGAGTTGTCGGGCCGGAGAAGATGGCCATAGGGTGAAGTCCTTTAGCCCTGTGACTTCAACAGAAGACTGGCACTCTTCCAGCCCTTGGAGATTTTCTTGGCAAAGCTTGAGAGTACACACTCAGTTCCTCTCTCCTTGTTCCTTGGCAAAAATAAAGAAGCAACTGCAGGATTCCCCCCTGCAAACAGCACACTGGCAGAAGGGGTAGGCAAGTCTTTGGATCAGCAGGCTTCTTGTCCTTGGTATAGGTTTCCTTGTCAGAAGTTATCTAAATTCCTTGGCTCAGGGGTCCTTCTCTTATACCCCTTTTCTGCTTTGATCCCTTTGTCCATGCAGGGGGATGTCCCCATCCTGGGTTTGTTGTGGGTGTTGCCAGGCTGAGGCACCTGGCCTATTCACTCTGCAGGGCAGGGTCATCAGCTGCCCGGCAGGAGGTGGAGCCAGCATTGTCACTTGCAGGGGCAGAGCCATCAGTCGCCCGGCAGGAGGTGGAGCCAGCATCGTGTCAGGCAGGGCAGGCTATCAGGAACTACTCTTCCCCCACTCTAAACGCAAATGCCTCATTCACTGTACGCTGACTCATTCAGACTTCTGGAGCCACCCAGCCCCTGTCACACACACACCAAACCAGCAGAGACCGGTAAATAGTTAGACAAGAAACTAGCCACTTTCCAAAAGTGCTAGTTTCAAACTCAGAATCTAAAAACCATCCATCCTAAAGGATGTGTTATCAAATTCTGAGTTCAGGGATACTAAACTAGACTTTCCACCATGCTCTATGAGTCTGTTAGGATTATATAGTGTAATAATTCCAGCAGCCCAGTCTGGCCAAAGGAGAGCAGGTAGCCTTACAATAGTGAAAAACAAAAATGGCTGTAATTCACTATTAGGACATGCCACCCACATCAGGGCTTGTCCTACTTTATACTTACAATGCACCCTGCCCTTGGGCCTACCATAGGGGTGACAAACATGAAGTTAAGGGAAGGTTTTAGGGACTGGCAAGTAGGTGTACTTGCGCAGTCAGCATGGCAGTACCAGACTGCATTCAGGTTCTGCAGTGGCAGACCTTAGACATACTTTACTAGGCCACTTCCATGGGTGGCAAAACCAGTGCTGCAAGCCCACCAGCAGCATTTGTATTTACAAACCCTGGCACTCCTGATGCACTATACTAGGGACTGACAGTAAACCAAATAAGCCAAACATGGAATCCAATTAATGTATCAATTTAACATAGGGATCACTTGCACTATGGCACTGATCAGCAGTGGCACAGTGCCCAAAGCAATATTCCAGCAAAACATCGTAAACAGAGGAGGCAAACAGACAAAAAATGGAGGAGAGACACGTCCCCTCCAGCTAAAATGTGGGGAGAACTACCCTTCACCTAGGGAATCCTCTTCACTAAGGCAGAAAAATCTGGACAGACCATCAGCATTGGCGTGATCTGTACTAGGGCAGTGTTCCACCGTGAAGTCCATCCCCTGTAGGGCAATGGACCACCTCAACAGCTTGGGGTTCTCACCCCTTATCTGCATCAACCATCTGAGGGGCCTGTCTGAACCCGGAAGTGAGTCCCAAACAGGTAGGGTCTTAGCTTCTTCAGCGCCCAGACCACAGCAAATTCTTCTCGCTCTATCGCACTCCACCTCTGTTCCCTGGGCAGTAAACTCCTACTGATGAAGGCTACAGGTAAGTCTCTGCCTCACTCATACATCTGTGCTAGAACAGCCCCCACGCCAAGCTCTGGAGCGTCCGTCTGCACAATAAATTCCTTGGAAAAGTCGGGGGCCTGGAGTATTGGTGCTGTACATATTGCAGTCTTCAGGGTGTCAAAGCCCGTCTGACAGGCGTCAGTCCAGATCACAAGTCTTGGCTGCTTCCTGGAAGTCAGCGAAGTCAAGGGGTTTACAATGTTGCCATACCCCTTGACAAACCTCCTGTAGTAACCCGTGAGACGTAAGAAAGCTCTCACCTGAGTCTGGGTTTTAGGTGGTGCCCAAGCCAGGATAGTATCTATCTTGGGTTACAGGGTGGCCACCTTGCCGCTCCTTACTTGGTGCCACAAGTACACCACTGAACCCTGCCCAATCTGGCATTTACTGGCCTTGATTGTGAGGCCTGCTCTGCGCAGGGCCAACAACATTTCCTGGAGGTGGTGCAAGTGTTCCTCCCAGCTGGCGCTGAACACTGCTATGTCATCCAGGTAGGCGGCGCTGAAATCATCCAGTCCAGCCAATACCTGGTTGACCAACCTCTGGAAGGTGGCTGGGGCATTCTTCATCCCAAAGGGCATAACCCGGAACTAGTAGTGCCCATCTGGTGTGGAGAATGCAGACTTCTCTTTTGCCCCCTCAGTCAAGGCGATCTGCCAGTACCCAGACGTTAGATCAAACGTACTAAGGTACCGGGCAGCCCCCAACCGATCTATGAGCTCATCAGCTCTGGGCATGGGTTGCGCGTCAGTCTTGGTGACTGAATTGAGTCCTCGGTAATCCACACAGAACCGAAGTTCTGGTGAAGCACCAGGCGCTGCAGCCTTTGGGACCAAGACCACTGGGCTGGCCCAAGGACTGCTAAAAGAATCAACCACCCCTAAGGCAAACATCTTGGAGACCTCCTCCTTGATGTAGGCTCTGACCTTATCAGTCACTCTGTAAGCCTTGTGATTCACAGGAGTGCTGTCCCCGGTGTCCACATCATGGACACACCACCGAGTGACACCAGGGGTTAAGGAGAATAGATCAGGGAATTGTCCCAACAGTTAGCAACAATCTTGCTGCTGCTCAGGGGTCAGTGTGTCAGAGAGGGCAACACCATCCACTGACCCATCTTGCTCTTTTGCACACAGGAGGTCAGGGAGAGGTTTACTCCCCTCCTCCATTCCAGTAGCTAGGAGCATGCTCACTTCGGACCTTTCTAAGTGGGGCTTTAACCGGTTGACATGCAGGACCCTCAAGGGGTTCCTGGGAGACTTCAAGTCCACCAAGTAGGTGACATCGCTCTTTTTCTCCACAACCTCAAATGGTCCAGTCCACCTGTCCTTGAACGCACAAGGTTCTACAGGGGACATGACCCAAACTTTCTGACCAGGTTGAAGCTCCACCAGAGTGGCATTCCGGCCGTACCACCGCTTCATCTCTTCCTGGCTGGCCTCCAGATTTGCCTAAGCAAGATCTCTGAAGCGCCGAGTCTGGTTCCTAAAGGCCAGCATGTAACTGTATACATCCTGGGGAGGTTTCCTGGGAGATTGCTCCCAGCCTTCTTTGACCAGACTCAAAGGTCCTCTTACCAGGTGTCCATACAACAGCTCAAAGGGGCTGAACCCTAGAGACTTTTGTGGCATTTCACGGTAAGCAAACAGCAGGCATGGTAAGAGGACGTCCCATTTACACCTCATTGGTTCTTCAAGACCCATGATCATGCCTTTGAGGGTCCGGTTGAATCTCTCAACCAGCCCATTACCTTGTGAGTGGTGAACTTGTAGGTTATCCCGCACTCCTTCCACAGGGACTTCATGTAATTGGAAATGAAGTTGGTGCCCCGGTCTGACACCACCTGAAATGAAATGAAATAAAACTTATAACGCGCGACTTTGCCCAGAGGCATCAAGGCACCCAAAAAAGAATCATAAAAGGCAAAACTCGAAAACTAAGGGTAAGCTTTGGCAAAAAGCCATGTCTTCAGGGCCCTTCTAAAAGTTTGCATCGATGGCAGAGTCCTAATTTCATAGGGTACAGCATTCCACCATCTAGGAGCAAGGCTGGAAAAAGCTCTACCTCCCCACTTGGCTCTTCGAACTCGGGGGACTGATAGAAGAAACTTATTTGAAGAGCGGAGGTTTCTGGGGGGAGCATAAGGAATCAAAAGATCTTTTACTCCTCCTATCTCTTTTCTGTTCAAGGCCCAGTAAACTAAACAAAGAACCTTAAAAGAGATCCTAGCTTCGATTGGAAGCCAGTGCAGGGATTTCCTGGCAACCGTAGCTGATGACCTCCTAGGCAAGTCCAGTACAAACTTAGCCGCGGCGTTCTGCAAAGTTTGAAGTCGTTGTAACAGGCATTTATTTACAACAGCATATAGGGCATTGCAATAATCAAGCCGAGAGGCTATCAATGCAACCACAATTTGTTTCCGGGCTTGTACGGACAGATAATGCTTAATCTTCCGCAGGATCTTAATAATGCCCCAGCAGGTGGAGATGGTCCTGTTAACTTGATGACCCATAGCAAGGACCGGATCGATCATGACCCCCAAGTTTCATGCTAAGAGAGTAGGTACAGGGCAAGTCCCCAGAGATAAGGGCCACCATTCCGTCGACCAGATGTCCTCCTTGCCGCCGAACACAAGGATCTCCGTCTTTTAGCCATATAGCCTCAATGAATTGTCAATCATCCATTGAGAAACTGCCTCCATACAGTGTCTAAAATTGGAGGCAGAGGAGCTCTCTGGGGAACCCCATGCGGGAGAAAACACCCATCAGTGCCCGTCCCACCACGGGGGCCATCACTGTGCGGAGAGGGATGGCTTCCGGGTACCGGGTGGCATGGTCCACCAAGACCAGGATGAACCTGTTGCCCATCGCTGTATTGGGGTCCAGTGGCCCCACAATGTCAATCCCCACCCGATCAAAGGGGGGACTGATGAAGGGAAAAGGTTGGAGGGGAGCCTCCTGCTTCCGCCCGCTTTTCCCACTTGCCTGGCAAGTTTGGCAGGTTTTACAATGGATGTCTACATCCCTTCTCATCTGGGGCCAATAAAAATGGGTGACAAGCCTATCATAGGTCTTGTCCTGCCCTAGATGTCCAGCTAACGGAACGTCATGGGGCAAACCCAGTAGCAAGGCTCTGAAGCGCTGGGTTACCACTAGCACACTGGCTGACCCAGACTCAGCAGCCTTACGCTCGCTATACAGGAGGTCGTTCTCCCAGTAGACCAAATGTGATCCTGACTGATCACCTGTAGTTTGGGCTGCGACTTGCTGCCTCATACCCACGAGAGAAGGGCACACTTTCTGTTCAGCACAAAATTCTTTCCTGGAGGGACAACCATCCTGCTGCCAGTGGGTCAGCTCGGGTAGGTCTCACAGTTCAGCAACTTGTTCCCCTGTAGGTTCCAGGGCATCCCCCTCAAGGTCTGCCTCCTCCTGGACCGTGGGACCTAAGGGGAGCGGTTTCCCGCACCCCCTGCCTCTTCTCGTCACAGCTGGGTCCTGGGCCATACTTTCAGGCTCCAGTACCCCATCAACACCCTTACTAGCTGTCATGGACCTAGTGGTTGCACACACCCACTCCGGCACACCCAACATTTTCAAATGTGTCTCTCGCTCCACCTTAGCCCAAGGGGAGTCCTCCAAATCATTGCCCAGGAGACAGTCAACAGGCATGGCGGGCCTCACAGCAACCTGAAGAGTACCCGAGACCACCCCCTATTCAAAGGGAACCTGAGCTACCTCAAACTCTCTCTGGGAGTTGTCAGCAGCTACAACAGGGTAGAATGCATGCAGGACCAGCTGCACTCTGGACACCAAGTGACACTTGACAGCTGTCACAGTTGCTCCGGTGTGTCTGAAAGCTTCCACCCTATGGCCATTAATGGTCACCCACTGCCTATATTTCTTAGTGTTACTAGGCAGAGGGGATGGAGGGACCATTTCCATGTCTCCTAAAGAGACCAGGGACATCTCTGTGGGGCCCTTCCCACCAGGGGCCACCATCTCCTCCCCTCCCAGGGCTACACTCGTCATCTGACGGGGGGTGCACGTGGTGGTGCATTAGAGTTCTTCATGAGACACTGGGGATCATAATAACGGTGCCCCACCTGCTTACAAGTGTAGCAGGTCATTGGGCCCCTAGGAACAGGTTTACCTGTCGGGCCTCTGGCTTCTTTACTGGGGGAGGCAGGGAACCCTTCCCTTGGTTCCCTTGGGGATTACTTTGAGGCCCTTTTTGAAACTCCCTCTGTTTACCCCTGTCCCCCCACTCTTCTGCTGGGGACCCTGCCCACCTTTGGCTGAGTCTCCCACTGGAGCCTTGTGGACCCTGGCACTGACCCAGTGGTCCGCCTCCTCAGCACGTTCTCTAGGGCTAGATATTCTGCTATCAATAAGGTGCTGGCGTAGCTCTGGAAAACAGTTATTAGACAAGTGCTCCCAAGCAAACAAATCATAAAGAGCATCATAACTTTCCACTTTGCTACCCTTTATCCAACCATCCATGGCTCTGCAAAAAAATGACACATATTCAACCCCCGTAGTACCAGGCAATTTCTTACATTCTCTAAAGGCTTGAAAGTACTTTTCTGGAGTTAGGCCATACCTTAACATTAAAGCATTTTTCATATGAGTATAAGACATCCTATCTTCAACAGGCATGTCCAACAAGGTATCTCTTCCTTCATTGATAAAGCGACCCCACAACCCCGTTCCCCAATCCTTCTCAGGGACCCGGTGGGCCAACAATGCTAACTCATATGCTATGAACCATTGGCCAATATCTTCATTCTTATGAAAATCTTTTATCACATCTTTGGGAAAATAAAACCTACTTTCTGCGGGCCCAGATGGAATGCTGCCACCAAAGGGATTCAATTCTAAACTCTTAGTTTTGAGCTCCATCTCCCTCATCATTTTCTCACGTTCAAACGCTAATTTTTCTATTTTAAAATCTAACCTTTTGCTCTCCATTTCAGCATCTCTCCTGCTTCTTGCATTCTCTAACTCCAACTGCCCTCCTAATTTAAGTTTTGCCATTTCTAACTGGTACTCTCGTTCCTTAGCCCTGTCTTCCAATTCTTCAGGAGAAAGACCCTTGGAGGACACGCTGCTGCCAGGAGAGGACACTGGCCCACTCACAGGCTCTTCCTCCCCCCTTCCTCTGGCGGTACCACCACCGGATCAGAGGGATCTCTGGCCTCTAACCAGGCCTCCAATGCTGTACGAAAGTCATATTTCTTTTTGAGGCCTGTCATTCACTACCAGAGCATGTCACCTGCACTAGTACATGCTCTAACTTTCACATACACTGCACCCTGCCCAATAGGGTACCTTGGGCCTTCCATAGGGGTGACCAATGTGCAAAAAAAGGGAAGGGTTAGGCCTGGTCAGTGGGGACACTGACCAGGAGGACATGGCAGTCCACAGACTGCATGCAGGCACTTCGATGGCAGGCCTGAGACACCATTTTGGGGCTACTCATGTGGGTGGCACAATCATTTCTGCAGGCCCACTAGTAGCATTTGTCATCACCAGCCCTGGCACACCCAGTGCACTTTACTAGGGACTTCTTGGTGATACAAATATGCCAATCATGTATATACAATCAATATCACAATTTCCATAAGGAGCACTTACACTCTGGCACTGATCAGCAGTGGCAGAGTGTCCAAAGCATCTACACCAGCAAAAACGAAATCCAGCACAGCATCAAAAATACAGGAGGTAGAGGCCAAAAAGATAGGGGGAACCACGCCAAGGATGCCAGGTTTAACAGAGCCTAAAAGGACTTACTGTCCTTCCTCCGGGCTGTGCTTTCCAGAGACTCCTAATCCTGTTTGTATAGTTCCCCCTTCCTGCGTGAGAGTATGGCTTTGTATTTGCGTTGTGCTTGAAGGTTCCCAGATCTTAACCTTGGCTGAGCATTTAATGCAGCTCTCAAGATTAGCCTTGGGACAGGCCACATCAAATCTCCCAGGATCTGCATTAAGTGAATAAGATGGTTTGAGCATAGAGTCCCTGATGCTACATATTAGCCTGTTGTAATGCTGAGCCATCGACTAATGTCCACTGTCTGCTAGGCAACTGAGAAACAAACCTAAGTAGGAATAAAGTAGAGTGGACAGTGAATCTAAGGGTTTGTTCAGGCTCTACACTAGTCTTATGTTCTCCGCCGAATATTGAATAATATAAGCTAAAGTGGTCTTAAAATGATGTCTCTTAATTGGTATTAGCATGAAAACACAAAGGGCATTATGGTCTCCCCAATCTGTGGGAAAATCTCTCCTTTGAAGAACCATGGCATTAGGTTAGGGCTGACAAAAATGTTCAATTGTAATCAATTATTGAAGCCTTGCACCGCCCTCTATAAGATAGAACCGCACAACTGACACCTTCAAAAGCCTCGAGCAAATCAACTAGCTGGCTGCTCTGGAAGGAGGCCCCGCACTGTCCATCGGTACCTCGATGCCCAAGAGAGAATGCTGGGCCTCCTTCCAGAGCAGCCAGCCAGGTAGAGGTGAGGCAGGACTATCCTTCATTTGAGGATACCTGGGTATGACCTGGCAGACAAATGAAACGCAGGAATACCGGTGTTGTATAAAACTTTATTTCTTTCTTATATATAATTTTCACGATTGCAGCAGCATTAGCACTTAATATATCTGGTCCTGAAGAAAGCCGCTCATACTCTGGAATAGATCAACAGGCTGAAACATGTTGACCATTAAGTGACAGTGGTTTTAAATCCATACCACTGTGCTGTTTCATTTTAACCCTGTCAAGTAGAACACATGAATAAAAGTCAAATAGTGATTCCACTTAGACAGTTTTAATCTCACTTACCCACTCCTTTACACAGCTCTGCATACCTCACTACATCCATCATCTCACATATGGGATTACCATCCTGGCCCTTACCAAAAGAACATCTCTGAGCTCCTTCCTTAAACACCAAAGTAGCAGCTCCCAGTGGTGACTAGGTTTTCCACACTGGTAAGGAGGAGCCACATGAAGCATGTCACCTTCGGGTGGGTGAGGGTTCTTATCCTTAAGGGATGTCTCCCCCAGTCACTTTTCACCTGTAGTATTATGTTTGAGAGAGAAACTACTTATATGCTTACACACACATGTCTGAGACCATAGGTGTACTATTTGGTATTTAGTGCTTATGACCTTTGCCATGTTTGGATTTTTTTGGCATTGGTTGAACATACTTATTGTGTGAGACTGTGGAAGTATTAGGAGTGGCAGGGGGAACAATTACCTCACAGTTTGTAATAGGTTCTTGGGACGTTAAAAAAAAAAATGTGATTGGAAGGTAGGGCTATTGATGTGTCCAGAGGCGATCGAGGCAAAAAAACAATCAAACCCCCATTGTCACAGCCAGGATTTAAGGAAAGCCTTCGCTCAGTCTGGATAATTTAATTGTATTGATGACACTTACTGCCTGCTCCAGCATCTGGTCAATTGGCGTGGTTTTTACTATAGGGGTAGAAACAGAACAACGGCATCCCACTTTCATCCTGCCTAAAGTAAAGGTCAAAATACTCAGATACTGGTGTCAGAATCAGAATTTTGGAAAGGCGTATAAAAACAGAGTCAAAGACCAGGACAAGAAAAAAGAAAAAATACTTCTTTCTTGCCTGTCCTGCTCCAGTGCAACGATCAGTTGATTTAGCTTTATTATCCAGGATATCCACTGGGTGAAACAGGAATACTATAACAGCAGACTCAGAGGGTGGGCCCAGCCTCTGTCGACTGAGGGCAGACGCAGACGGGCCCGCTCTTGGCCCGGTCTTCACCAGGGCCAAACCCAGGCATGCCGTGCTTGTGTCCCATGCTGCGGGACCTCCTGCGACCCCATCTGATAATTTAAGCGCCTCCGGGCCCTGGAAAGGCACGATGAGCAGCAGGGCGGTCAGTTGACTGCAGTTCTTGCCCCGTGGCAGCAACAACAATGATCCTCTTTTCTGCTGCTGGACCCCCGCCGAAGACTTAAGTGCCTCCGGGCTCTTGAAAGGCGCCAACAGGGAGCCTCTCTCCCTCTGCGGGACGCCTTCGTGGAGGATTTAAGTGCCTCTGTCTGTTGTAAGAGTGGGTGAGCAGGAGGATGGTCTGGTGACTGTAGTATTTGCCCCCGCACTGGCACCAACAACGATTCTTTCAGCAGCACAGCAGTCCTTCTCCTTTGCCAAAGAGCCACATGTCCAGAAGTGTACCGAAGAGGTGGTGTGTGAGATCCAGAATGTGAGCAGGTGGCCTGGTATATTCTGACCACACGACTCTTAAGATGTATGGGGTCAAAGATAACCTTGTTGAATGCTATCCTAGTGGTAGCTATGGAGAGAAGCCTTCCGGCTTAATCTTGAAGTAAAGCAGCTTTTCCAGAATATCACCTCCTAAATGACTAAATGAAAGGAGAATCACACAGTGTTTATATAAAAGTATGTATTTATTAATATAACACTCTCTACTAGTCTCTATGTGAGACTAGGGCACAAAGTAAACAATACTGAATCCATAGAACATTCGTAAATAGCAAAATACACAGCGGGCTCAAGGGGGAGACCAAACCATATGCTAAAAAAATGGTATAACAACAACAACTTGACTAGACACAGTGCCTAGAGCACGTAGAATTGCTGGGACCCCAGGGATCCACCCAGATGTGTGACACAGTCAGCCCACGGAGGACGGGTGCAGTGAGGAAACACGGACGCGCGCTACGTACAACTCTATGGGCAAGTCGCGGTTGCAAATTAACAAATAAAGGACACTTCTAGGAGGACTTTGAGCAAACACTTCGGAACATAGGATGTCCTAAGGCCAACTCATGGGCTGACATGACCAATCTGAGTCCCATTTCCCTTTTACCATTCATGGGAAAGCTCATAGAAAAGCACGTCAATAAGCATTTGTCTAATCACCTGGAACATACTGGTGCCCTAGATCCATCTCAGTCGGGCTTTAGACCAAAATACAGCACGGAAACAGCATTGCTGTCGATTACCGATGATCTACGCATGCTCCAGGACAAAGGAACATCAGCTGTCCTGGTGCTGCTAGATTTATCGGCAGCTTTTGATACCATCTCTCATGAGATTTTGGTCGAGCGTCTGACTGGGAGTGGACTAGGGGGCATGGCACTGGCTTGGTTAAAGAGTTTTCTTTCGGATCGGACCCAATGTGTCACCATGGGCGATTTCCGATCTGAGGAGACCAGGATTACTAAGGGGGTGCCACAGGGCTCCTGTTTGAGCCCTACATTATTCAACATCTATGTGGCCCCCCTGGCTAATATCCTGAGAACCTTTGGTTTTTGCCCAGTGTCATACGCTGACGATACCCAGCTGCTCTTTCCCTTTGATCATCTTACTCCAGAGGTATTACATTCTTTCTCTGAGGGGATGAGAGCAGTTTCCCAGTGGATGTCTTTGAATATGTTGCAGTGCAATGTTTCAAAGACAGAGGTTATGCTTTTCGGTGAGGCTAAGATCTGCTGGGCTCCTGACTGGTGGCCTTCAGATCTAGGCCCAGTCCCCGAGCCTAAGCAGACAGTCAAGAACCTAGGGGTCCGTCTGGAACAAGAACTTAGCTTGAAGCAGCATGTCACCTACATTGTTGGATCTTGTTTCCGGACCATCGGATTGCTGCGTAGAGTTTTTCCATTGCTTCCATACACCATTAGAAAGACCCTGGTCCAGGCGTTGGTTATTAGTCGCCTTGACTATTGTAATGGTCTCCTGTTGTCCGCTAATGAGGAGGACCTGGATAGGTTACAGGTTGTGCAGAACACCGCAGCCAGACTGGTTCTAAATGCTCCCCCGAGAACACCTTCAAAACCTCTTCTTGCCAGGCTTCATTGGCTTTCCATCCGTCAGAGAGTTGTTTTTAAGATCTGTTGTACGGTCCACAAAGGACTTCATGGTTTGGGTCCCTCCTATCTGGCAGACAAGTTTGTGCCGTACGTTCCTTCTCGTGCTCTACGGTCCAGTGACCAAATGTTTCTCTCGATTCCTAGGATCAAGCGGGTGAGGCAAGGGGGTAAGGCCCTGTCTGTGAAGGGACCAAGGATATGGAATGGTCTCCCTCTCCAGCTTAGGCAGCTTGAAAATCATCTGGCCTTCAGAAAAAAGCTGAAGATGTTTTTGTTCCAGGTCTAACCACACAGTTTAGGAACTAGATTGGAGCTTTGGAATTCGATCTCCTGCAGGTTCAGCAGTCAAATAGCGCGGAGATACTCCCTCAGGAGTCTATTCAAGCGCTCTACAAACCCGCAAAATAAATAAATAAACTCACCAATGTGTACTGAGGTAGCCGTGTTACCTATACCACAGGATCTGGGTGCATAGGGGTTCAAGTGGTGTCGGAATCCTTCGTCGTTTTCAATGGAGAGCTGCAAAGAAGTTCTGCTGCCAGGAGGGTGAAGAGTGTCCAGGGAAATCCAAGCCTGGATTCCCCTGGACAAGGGGTGAGGTGATAGGAACCTGAAAGCAGAGGGTACAGAGTCTGGGTCACTTCGGGTGACTTGGGGCTGGGTAGTTGAATGCCCACCGATGTTGGGTGCTTCAGGTGTGAAGAAGGGTTGCTTGACGCTGCAGCCACGGCGGACCAGGAGTTGTCGAGAAAGACCAGGATCTGGAGGTGAGCTGTCCCTCAAAGGATGGCGATTGCTGAGGGGTTGATGTCCAGCTAGAGTACCAACAAGCCTTGGCAAATGCTACATACACGGTCAGAGGAAACAGGTTGCGGCGTGGACCAGAAAGGTCCAGGGGACTCCCCAAGCAAGGGAGAGTCAGGGCATGTCTGGAGCAACCAGATAAGCCTAAGAACAAACAAGGTGACCCTTACCAGGACCCATAGGCCAACTTACCAGGGATCACGAGGAGACCTCAAGCAAGTTTGCAAACTACCAGCCCACAAGACACTCGGTGAGTGGAGGCCTGAAATCTTTGGTGCATATATTGCTAGGGGTCAGGACTACACTGACTCCAATGCACAAGCTTGGGAATCAACACTAAGCATATGCAACCACAAATGTATGTAGTGCACAGGGGTTCCGGTTGCACAGTCCCCACGAGGGATACTGGTCTCAGAATCACTGAGAGGGCAGATCAACCTCAGGGACATTCCAGAACCTACCTCCTGTTTTGCTGAAATCTTCAGAGTCCTCAGGAGCTTGGGAGAAGCAAACAGGTCAGATACGTTTATGTGCCTGCATTGGCAGGGGGGTAACTCCTTTACTACAAGGGAGATTCTTTAGTCGTTCAGCGTCGTGCAGGCAGTCGAAGTTCTTAGTTTTGTCTTAGCAGAATCTTTACCAGGTAAGATCAAAAGTCCTGTATTCAGGTGACCCACTTTATACCCATGGGAAGGGGTTGGACGGATTCTGTGGACCCTCCTAGGGGATGGGCAGGACAGAGGGGTGGCTAATCCCATGTCCTTTGTCCACTTTCTCACCAGAGCAGGAGCCAATGACTCCCAGAATTGGTTTTAGCTGGACTATGCACAGGCACACCAAAGGTGCCCTTAGTGCAGACTTTCTGGCACTCTCAGAGTGCACCCACCCAGCTCCAATACACTAAACCCTGTCTGGGAGGTGGTCACATCTCACTGTGACAGGATGCCTATTGTCATGCCTTCCTCTGCTCGAGCTTGGCTCAGCAGCAGGAGAGCAGAATCATGTTTGTGGCTGGCATCCATTTTGTACTGCCCAGCTCGTGAAAGCTGGTATTGGGTACACCGGTAACCCACAGTAGTGGTTCTAGAAGGGTGAAATCATACCTCCCACACCAGTTACTGGTGTGGAGGTATGATTCCAAGGTGTTTGACATCAAACACAACATGTTTCTAAGCAGCCGTTTGAAAGGTACCATGTAGAGCTAGGTTATAATGCACTTAAACATATATGTCTGGCTGCATCACAGAATCGTCTCTGAAGGCTGCAGAGGGGATCTGCTCATGCAGGGGCACCTTCTCACGTAAAAACCAGTACCCTGCCTTCAGGATTGATAAGGCCTGCCACAGGGGTGACTGATAGGTTTTAAGTGTAATAATTTAGATAGATATAGTGAACCTATATCTTAAGTAAGTGGTGCAAGCACCCGCTTGCACATTCTGCTGTAGCAGGCTTGTCGTGTAAATTTGAATGGCCTCTCATGGGTGGCATAATACATGCTTCAGCCCATGGGAGGCGTCTGGGGTACCTATGCCTTGGGCACATGGTGTACCATATACTAGGTACTGATAAGGGTACCGCAGTATCCAATCTGGAGCGTACCGTAAGCACATACAAGCAAGTTAAAGGAGAAAGCAGATAGACTGGGGTCCTGGATAGCAGGATCCCAGTCAGACTAGGACAAAGACTGTGCTACATCATCATCGTCAAAAAGTGGGGGTAACCATAAGAAGCAGATACTACTTTCCTACACAGTATGTATACCCAGTTGGGCTTTGGAAGTGGGTCCGACTCCAAAAAGATGCCTTTGAAGTGCACAGAGTCCCTGCCCTTCCTGCCCTGTCTCCAGACTCACTACAGGGGGGTGTGCAGTCCTTTGCATGGGGACAGGATGCAGCCTATTCAAGTTCGAGTGTGAGGCTGGGTCGAGCTCCTCCCTTTCATCCTGCCCAGGATGACCCATCAGGAGACAGATGGTCCATCAAGTCACACCCAAGCTCTCATTGTGTGTGGCTGTCTAGACGGAATACACAAAGGACAGCTGTCACCTAACCCAGACATGCAATCAGAGACAGCCAGCTGGCAAATGGCTGAAGTAAGAGAATGGCAATTTTCTAAAAGTGTCATTTTTCAAAATTGCAACTTAAAATGTAACTTAACTGTAAGTTTGTAATTTTAGATAGTGATTCTAGCGACACCAAACTTGCGGATCAAATTTCTTTCCAATTTAATTGCAAGGTGTAACAGGGTGAAATGGGTAGACATGGCTGTAAATCAAACACTAGGAGTTGGGAGCAGCCCGCATATCAGCCTTGATCTTGGAAGTGAGCCAAATTGAAATGTAAGACCAATACTCCATGTTTGAACATTGGAGTGTATTGTTTTTTTTGTTTTATGTCTGGTGTGACATTTTTCCAAGATGATATTCTTATTATGGGTCAACATTCTGCTCAACATGATTCTAGGCTTAGAGAAGTACACAACTGGCAAACAAATTCATTGTATCTTTCTGGTTTTTTTACAACTCTCCCAAAAGATGTTTGAATTGTTGACGAAGGTCAATTTTATCATGGGATACATTGCAATTTCCAGTAACAGAGTTATCATTGGAATTATTAATATTCTCATCAGGAACAGTGGGTTTACCATCATAACACCAAATGGTGAATAAGATTGAAAAGATGGAGTTGAGTCATCAACATCAGAGTTAGACAAAGCTAAACAACTCATATGTCATGTTTCTACATTGTCCAATTCCACTGTGTTTTCATGCATTTTAGAAATTCTTTTACATGAGGAAAACTTACTAAATCCCTTAGACACTTGCCTTGGATTTTTTATATACACCCATTGACCAACATGCAGGTTAGCATGGCGAGTGCCATGTTTATTATCATAATACACTTTATTCTTAATTTGGGATTTAATTAAAGTACCTTTTACTTCATCTAAATTGCAAAAATACATACCATTGCGTTTCATCCATCCTGGATAGGTTTTAGAACATGGTATCCTGCAACGCTTTAAGGAAAAAGGACTTTTTCCCAAAGAAGGATGAGGTGTAACACGATAAGACCATAACATTTTTTTGAGTTCATCGTTACAAGATAATCTTGATTTCCTGCATAATTGCACTGTGTCTTTTATAATTCTATTCAATCTTTCTACAACACCATTACAAGATGGATGATGAAGTGGTGTGAGATTTTGCTTAATACCATTAGTAGAAAGAAAATTCAACATCTCATGTGACTTAAACTGTACACCGTTATCAGTTAAAATTGATGTAGGGAATCCTTCCTGAAGAAAAATAGTTTCCAAAAATGTAATGACTGATTTAGTATCCACTTTGTCCACTACACTTAATTCAAACCAACGTGAGAACAAATCAACTAACACAAGAATATATTTACTTGAATCATCGAACCAAGTAATAGGTCTCATGATATCCCAAGCTACTTCATCCCAAGGTAAGTCTGGGGCATGAACATTACCTAAAGGTGGATTAAACTATTTTTTAGACTTGTCAGATTGTAAAGTGGTAACTGCTAACATACAGAATCTTCAGAACCACATAGAATTCAATGACATATGTATATTCTAAACTCTACTGCAATTAATAAATACTAACAATACTACAGAGGTCAAATTAAGGTTAATCAATGACTGTGAATATATATGGGCAAAAGTTTAATTCCATTGGCACTCTTTTTTTTAATTTACACTTTCCTAAAGTAAGTTTCTTCATTATCACATTCGAAGATGAGTCGAATCCAGCGTGGTGACGTCAGACCCAGACCTATTTAATGAATCTGGGTCAAAATGAAAACTGGGTCATATGTAGTTCGTTCTTTCTAGTCGTTGCAAAATCAGCTGACCGATCAAGCGCATGAATTAAAAAAGAAAATCACTTTTATCATTGCCACCTTGTAAAACACCACTAATAAGATCCTAATTACACATGTACTGCGGCTCATGTGTTAGTTGTTAGTTCTTTTCATCTCCATGAATGGCAACATTTCATTTTAACCATGGCTTTGTTACAGGGAACTGAGAATCATCATAATATCGGAAGAAGGATCGTGCATAACTCCTTTCATTCTTCTAGTGCAATATTCAAAAACAATCTGAGGAGACAAAAGTACAGAGGGCGTGGGAAAAGTAATTCTAGCACAAATTAGCCAATCAAATTCCCAAATTACCACAAAGTTACCTACATCTGTTTAGGCATCTTTGGATTTTTGCCTGAAAGCATCTCATTAACAGCAGTGGCACATTTTTTAAATGTGTGGTGTTAGAAGGTCAAAGTACTGTACATTTTGTACAAAATTATCGTGGTCACCAGAGATGTTTTAAGGCATGGGCAAAATGGGCTCTAGTCCAAGGCCCCCAGCCTTTCAGGGGAGCCTTGATAGAACCAGCTCTGTTCTGCAGAGAGTTTTGCAATGATGACCTTAAGTAATTCTTAAACATATTGTTTTACATAATGCATTTCTTTTTTAAATCTGGGTGACATGTAAGAGTCTATTGCACACATTTTGCAGAGAAATGTGTTTATGTTTCATACAACAACCATAAACAAGTTTCTTTTAGATCAAAACAGGACCTCACATATAAGAAAGGGGAGATTGTCACAGAGATTTTTTTGCAGTGATATAAGTGAGCATCTGCTGTGTTACAGTATTGAAAGCACATGTCACTATCCCTGAATATTAGATGCAAAGACATGGAGCATTTGGATGAGTGTGTCAGTGACCAGGCTAAATAGGGCATGAAAGAGCTTAAACTGATCATAAATTCCAAGTAGTTCCAAACAGGGCCCCCCAAAATACATTTGGCCTGGGGCCCCCAAACTCCTTAAGATGCTCCTGGTGGTCACATCACTCGATCTAAGAATCAAGTACCTCCTTTTTAGATTCCTCCTTCTTTAGCTGACAGCCATGAACAGACCTTATTGTTTCTAATACTTCCACATTCACTCAGAAGGGGATTCGTGCGAGCCCAATTGTAACCACTTGATTTTTGCGCTCTTCCAGACATTGTCAATGGCTTCTGAGATTAGCACACGTGACAGGCTCGCTCAACTCTATAGGCTGTATTTGTCTAAGCATCTCAGCTCATTGCAGTGTATGGGATCAGTACACATAATTTTACACTTGCTTAATCTTTCCATAGGGTGTCTCTGTGTCCGTCCACCACTTATAATGTTTATTGCATTATATAAGTGACTATTTTAACACCATCTCTCTCACTCCCTGGTGCCACTTGTGCTTTGGTTTCTCCTCTTTTCCATGTTACTTTTCTTTGTGCGCTCCCTCTTCCACAATTTCCCCCAGTCCTCCATCCATTAATAGTGCAGCAAGCAGCCATCTTTGAATGGTGATAAAGTAGCATGCTTGCACAGATGGCCATCTTGTGGCTTTTTTTTCACTGATTGGAAACTAATGGATGAATGAGGTGGTAGATTAAGATAAAGTCTTAGTACGGATATCTGCAGTCTGTATAAAAGGCAATCATTTGCAATCGTTGATCCATGTGAACAGCAGAGGGATTACTTTATATTAAAAAAACTATGGACGCCCTTTCTTTGGGAATATTAATAATATATGAAATAGGAGGAATGATTCCATGGAATATAACTTGATCACACTATATTAAGAAATACTGGCCCCCTGTGCCCCCTACAGTTTTCACTAGTCAGTATTAACTGGGTATAAAGACGGAACACTGCAACACCCTTAATACTATCAAGAAGCAACAGCGGCAATATATATTGACCTTATCCCTCTAACAACCTTTCAAACCTATTTATCACACTTCAAAAACCTGCTATTGTTGATCCCCTGCACCACAATATATATTTATATGTTCACTGAAAAACCAAAGGTTACAGAGTTGTTATAATTAGGTTCAGATTTTACACAAACAAAACTATAGAAATTCAGCAGTTATAGCTACATGAGCTTACTATAACTTATGACCCCCACAATGCAATGCTTATGATCTCATGTATTACATCACTCATGACATGGTAGTGCCATCACGGATGACATCACTGATGACATCTCAAATGACACCACTGATGACATCACTGATGACAACCACCAGTGAGTGTGAGTCTTTCATAAAAGTTTCTGAGCTCAAAAATATATACTGAGCTTGTGCATGACCTTAATATAACTGCACTCAAGAATCTCGCCCCATAATGCTTTGCTGGGCCTTTGGCTGGCATTGTATTTTTGCCCATAACTTTGCTAGGGGTGGTCCTAGGAGGATGAGGCCACCACCGAATCGTTCAGCATGATATGCTCTTTGTGTTCAAGGCATCTGCTGCTGTTAAGTTGTTTTATCAAAGAGTTGTGGGTACAGTAGCTAACTCCTCTACGTGGCAGAGTTTGAATTTCTGTATTAATTCCGTATTTTCAATGTAATGAGTAGTTAACAAATCTCCAATCTCCGCTAGCTAGCTAGCTCTTTGACATTACACGTCAGAATCCAAACGTTGTCTTTGCCAGAAGATGACATCATAATAGCGCTTTTATAATCTCCCTTAACACCTTTCATGTACTAATTGACTTAATTTTGTCAAATATAACCATTACTTTCTATCCTCTATGTATCTGCTCTTTTTTCAAATGCAAAAGTGCTGCCAGCCCACCCTGGCTGCCCTCCTTACAAGCCCCTGTATACCGGAAGAGAACCCCAACTTGCTCTCTTCCCTATTGTGTTTACTCTTGTGTGCCTTGGTGCAGCTATGCTTGATCCATTTATTCAAAAGTCTCCAAAGTTGGCAAGAAAAGTGCATGGATATTTTGCATTGATCTATTGGTGGAATGGATCACAATGAGCCCTCATAATCGAGTGACATTTTGTTTTAGGCATCTCACCCAAGCAGATATACTTTTAAATAAGATCTGAAATAAATGTAATGGGATGTTGATCCATTTACTGCCCTTCTGGGATACCCACAAAATGTAAATTTGACCTATTCTAGAACTCGTCGAGCTTGATATGGGTTTTTTCCAGGGCTTGATTGTACTTAGGTTGGAAGTGATTGAAGTTTTTCTGGGAGTCTTTGAGATCGAAATTTGCTGCTCAGTGAGGGTTAGCCTTTGATTTAATTGCAGGATATTGTCTCGATGATTTCCAGCTGGCGCTTTACTTCTGTGTGGGCTTTTTCTTGGGTATTTTTTAGTTGCCTTATTTTCTTCAAGATTTTTTTCACTATGTCACCCAACTTGGAGTTGTAGGCAGCAACCCCCTCCATCACTGACTCTATATCTGGTCATGGTTCATATTGTGGCACTGCTTGATGTTGAGGGATCGTACTGTTGCCAACATTGTGCAATACTGGCAACCCATTTACTAAATTCATCGCAGCAGTTTATGCAATGGGCTCCTTACTTTCTCCAGATGTTGGACTCGCTGATGCTAAATGTGCTACATATGCAAACCATACCTCAGATCTAGTGGGCTCCTTGGCGCCGGCCCTGCTTTATTAGACTCCTTAATCTCAAACAACGGATATGAGGATTTTAGCCCAGGACAGTAACTTTGTGAAGCCATAGACACGCACCTGGATACATTGGGGGTTCAATCTTGCGAGATTTCTGATTCTAAAGGGATCAGTTTGGCTTGATCTGCTGAAAAGCCCTGCTGTGGCATTCTTTGAAATGTTCAAGACTCATTTGCCTTTTCAGAAGAGCAGCTTCTTCCCAAATCAGGGGAATCCAATGGATCATCTTTAGTAGTATTCAGATTCATACTAGCGTTACACCCCATGAGATCCTGTTCTTGAATTTCACGGCCAATTGGCTCAACCAGTTTTCCCCCCATACTTTCAGAGCTTTAGCCATTCTAGAAATTTTTGCCAGAGTATGGATTTTTATAGTCCCATCTCTTGCAGTGAAGCACTTCATCTGTTGTGATTCTGAAGTCAGCCTGTGGAGAGAGTGCACTTAAAACTGGAGACCACAGAACATGCTTTAATGCCCTGTTGTTCATGGTATAAGGTGCAGAGGGAAGTGAGTGGCCCTACACCTAGAAGAGCCGCCTCCGCTGCCACCCTGGCTGAGCACCCGTGTGGGAAGTCTAATGCATCCCTAGAACATTTCTGTCATAGCCCTCTAAACCCTCTCCTACCTTCAATTGTGGAGCGACATGCAGCAAATATCCAAAGAATCCACAAGAGCCTGTCACTAGAGGCACTTAAGGTGGCATGGTGTCTTCTCCAGGACCACCCGATTCTGTGTCTCTCTCCATTTCCAGCATCGCCACGGCTCTGATCCCAGAGCTGCAACACGCTGCAACTTGCTTCTCTTCAAGGCTGCAAACCCGACGCTCCGAACTTCCGTTCATGCAGAGCAGAGCCGCAGCTCCAAATTCTGTTCTTCTGGTCTCCCAACAGCTACAATATCCATGTCCTCTGCACGGCAGCCGTAGACCAGATGTGACTTCATGAATGACGAGACGCTCCTCCAACTCTGGATTCTCTCCAATTCTCACACATTCCATTCTTTCCTATTATATGTTTTGAAATAAAAAAATAAAAAATTAAGGTAAGGTAACTTATGCAGCCTTTCCATAAATGAAATGCACCAAGCCTTTTTTTATCTATTTTGTGGACCCACAGAACCGTTCCCAACCAAAAGCACACATTCAATACAAATGTGCTATTGCAATTTCTATAAGTGTGTGTGGGTGTGTAAGTGGTTGTGTGAGTGACTATGTGTTTGAGTGAGTGACTATATGGGTGTGTGAGTGGCTGTGTGGGTGTGGGAGTGTCTGTACAGATGTATGTGTAGGTGTGTGTTTGTGACTGTGTGGAAGTGTGAGGGGTTGTCTGGGTCTGTGAGTAGGTGTGTGAGTGGCAATATGGTTGTGTGGGTGTCTGAGTGGAGGTGTGGGTGTGTAAGTTGGTGTGAGAGTGTGTGAGTGGGTGGGTGAGTGGCTGTGTGAATCTGGGAGTGGGTGTGTGAGTAGTTTTGTGGGTCTATGAATGGGTGTGTGAATGGGTATGTGATTGGTTGTGTCTAAGTGGGTGTGTGAGTGGATGTGCAAGTGGGTGGGATTGACTGTGTGGGTGTGGGAGTGGTTCTGTGGGTCTGTGAGTGGGTGAGTGAGTGGCTGCAGGGGTGTGTGAGTGGTTGTGTGGGTATGTAAACAAGTGTGTGACTGGGTGTATGAGTGGGTGCATGAGTGGCTGCATGGGTCTGTGAGTAGGTGTGTGAGTGTGTGTGTGGGTGTGTAAGTGGGCATGTGAGAGTATGAGTATATGTGAGTGTATGTGTGATTGGCTGTGTGGGTCTGTGAGACGGTGTGTGAGTAGCTTTGTGGGTCTGTGACTGGGCATGAGAGTGGCTGTGTGGGTGTGTGAGTGAGTATGTGAGTCTGTGCAAGTGGCTCAGTGGGTCTGTGGGTTGGTCTGAGAGTGTTTTGTAGGTCTGCGAGTGGGTATCAGAGTGGCAGTATGAGTGAGAGAGTGGGTATGTGAGTAGGTGTGTGAATATCTAAATGGATGTGTAAGTGGGTGTATGAGTAGGTATTTATTTATTTATTTTTGGGAGTTGTTATATAGCGCTTACAAGACACCAAAAGGGTATCAGAGCACTTTACAGCATACATGTAAAAGAAACATAAACATTTGAATACAGTGAGTAATATCAGGGTGCTGGAGGTCCTATAGATCGAGGTCATTGACCAGATGCTTGGAGATGACCCTTTAGGAGAAAGTCTTTTAGTTGTCTCCTAAAGTTTGTGAAGGAGGGATTGGTTCTGATGTGGGTAGGTAAAGTTCCACATTTTTGGGGCGTTCCTTGAGAAAGAGCAGGAGAGGGCTTTTTGATTTTGTCTTCTTGAGGAGATTAAGAGGAGCGGGTTGGAGCTTCTTAGGTTTCTTAATTGTCCAGCTTTTGTGATTTTGGCTGTGAGGTAGTCTGGTTTGCCTGTGTAAAAGGGTTTATGGGTGAGGCAGGCAGTTTTGAAAGCACAGCTTGCTTCGATGTGTAGCCATTTTAGGTTCTGTAATGCAGGGGTGATGTGGTGATATTTCTTGATACCTCTGACCATTCTTGCTGCTGCATTCTGGGTGGTTCTTATGGGGGTATGTTTTAGCTGTCCCAGTTAGTGTGGAATTTCCATAGTCAAGTCTGGACAGAGCTAGAGATTGGGCTGTGATTTTTAGGTCATTGGGGCTATGAAAGGTTTGATTTTGTTGAGGAGTTTCAGGCTGTAAAGGGCACTTTTTGCTGTGGAGTTTATGTGGGAGCTCATGTTTTGATTTGAGTCTAGTGGAGTGGTGTGGCTCACTGGTTAGAGGCGGCAGAGGATGGCCCGGGACCAGGCTTCAATTCCTGACACGGCAGGGTCATGGACCAGGGTCAGCGAACTCGATAATTCTCACCTCGGTGCCAACTCTAACCAGGTATCACACTCGGCAACTCTGGGCAGTAGCTTGCCTCATCTCCACAAGGGCCCCCCACATACGGCGGGGATGCCTGGTTTCACCTTGGAGATACCCAGTAGGGACCATCTCACAGGACGGGTTCCCCAGCAGTCTATTGCGCAGAGATACTCCTTCAGGAGTCGATTCTAGCGCGTTAGAAACCCTAAATTAAATTAAATTAAATTAGAGAGATCCCTAGTGAATCAGCTATTTTTGCTGTAGTAAGTTTGCAGTTTAGGGAGTCAAGGTTGTTTCTCCATTCTTGGATCTGAGGGAGTTGTTCATGAATGGAGAAGACAAGGATTTCGTTTTTTTTTTGGTTGAGTTTGAGGTAGTTAAGTGTTAGCCAATTTTCAACTTTGGCGAGTGTGGAGTTCAGTCGAAGTATATCATCAAGGGAGGATACCTCGAGGTACAGCTGGATGTCGTCAGAATAGAGGTGGTAGGAAATGTTTGCCTGTTTTAGAATGGCAGTGAGCGGTTCCATGTAAATATTGAAGAGTTTGGGGGAGAGGACTGAGCCTTGAGGGACACCTCGATTCGAGGAGGAGGTGTCGGACATCGAGTTTTTGATCTTTCTGATTTGGGAGCGATTATGAAGAAATTAGGAGAATTATTTTAGGACGTTGCCATCTGCTCTTATACGTCTTTGTAGGGCCTCTAGGAGTACAGTGTGGTCAACTGTGTCAAAAGCAGCAGATAGGTAAAAGAGGACAAGTAGACAGCATTTGTTAGAGTCAAGGGAATTGTGAATGTCATAAGTTATGCTCAGTATAGCGGTCTCTGTGCTGCATCCCTTTCTGAACCTGGATTGGTGTGAGTCAAGTAGGTTGTTAGATTCCAGGTGTTGGTTCAGTTGGGCGAGAACACATTTCTCCAGGATTTTAGCTAGGAAAGGAAGGTTGGTGATGGGCCTAAACTTTTTGAGGTCATTTGGGTCAGCATCGTTTTTTTTTAGAAGGGGTCTGGCATAAAACCGTTGTTTAGGGAGCTGTTGATGATCTTTGTCCACAGTTGGGTTATGATGGGATTGAGGTTCTTTGCCAAGGAGGCCAGGAGATGGTCTGCATAGTGATTGGAAGGTTTGGAGTTGGTAATCACCTTGGAAATGTCCTATTCGGAAAGAGGTTTGAAGTCCATCCAACGCATGGGGAAGGAGATGGTCTTGGGTGAGCGCTTATTTTGGTGGTTGACAGAAGGGGGGTCTCGGCTTTGGGGAGAATGCTGTGAACTAGGGTCGGGTTAGGTCTTGTTATGGTTGAGGATTTTCTGTGTTCAGATTAAGGGAGTAGTTCTAGGGAGAGCTCGATATTGGTGACTTTGTCATTGAAGAATTTGGCCAGGTTGTTGTACTGAAGTTTGGAGGCAGGGGGTTGGCTTTGGTGGATTTGTAGGTCTGTTTCCGGATCTTGTTGAATAGTTTGTTGGGGCGGTTTTTGGCTTCGTCTAGTGCACTCCGGAAGAAAGAGGCTTTTTCCTTGATTATGTGCTTTTTGTAGTTACTGCTTTCTTGTCTGAGCTGGGAGAGGTTGGTTGATGATGGGCTTCCTCTCCCGGGTCTCTCCGCAGCTCTTACTTTTCTCCTTTCTGAGTTGAGGTCATTGTTGAACCAGGCTCGAGAGGGGATCTCTCTGACTATTTTCAGTTTCAAGGGGGCTAGATAGTCAAGAGCAGTTATCATGTTGTACAGAGTAGTGAGCTCGACCATTTTAAGGTTGTCTGTGAAGGGTGGGAGAAGTGATGTTATCGTTTCTTCGAGGACAGGGAGGGGATGGCCTTGAGGTTTCTGCTCCTTTGATGGGTAGTTTGTGTTGTGACTGGTGGGGTTGCGGTTTGATTGATGTTGAATCTAATGATGTGGTGGTCTGACCAGTCGATTGGGAGAATGTTAATGATGGTGTTTGTTTCATTTTTGGTAATGATTGCATCTAGGGTAGAACCCTTGTTGTGGGTTTGACCCTTGCAGTATTGGGTGAGTTCATTTGTATGGAGGAGTTCATTTAGTGACTGTATAAGTGTCCTTTCGTTATTCCAGGGAAGGTTGAATTCACCCAGGATGATGTCGTCGGTGTTGGCTAGAGAGCGATGAGTAAATAGGTCTGATATTTGTTCTCTGAATGCAGGTGAATTTCCTTGGGGGTTGTAGGTGAGATAGCATTTTGTTACTTTGTTGTTTTGATGTGTTATGTTGGTGTTGAGGTATTCGAAGGTAGCAAAGGAGTGTGTTTTGATTTCAACTATATTGATGTTATTTTTATGGATGATGGCAATGCCGCCACCTATTGGTCTATTCTTTATTTTTTGATGATGGAGAAACCTGGGGGGGGGACTAGAAGGGCAAGGAGGGGATATGATGTTTCATTGAGCCTGGTTTTGGTGAAGAACGCAATGTCAATGTCGTGGTTCAGTATGGTATCAGCCAGCTCTATTTCATGCTTGACTGCGGATCTGCAGTTTATAAGCATTCAGTTTACATTGTCGCTGTTGGTATGGTTTTGGAGGAAGGGGGTTGGGGAATGGTTGTGAGTTCAGAGGCAAGTCTTGTGGACCTAGGATGGCTATTGGCTCTACCTATTCCTATGATTACCTGTATGTTGGAGGGGGGTTTGGGTTGTTCTGGGGTCGTAGGATTTGGCAAGTGTTGTTGCCTCTCTCAGGGACATCTCAGGTTTTGTTCTTCTTGGTCTGAGAGATTGGGTGTTATGAGCGGTGGGGCGCCAGCTAATTGTCTGGTGATTGGTCAGTTGAGGTGGTTCACTGGTAATTGTGACGGAGGGGGGTATTGAGTGTTGGGCGGTGGAGGGTGGGCATAATTGTGTTGAGAAGGATTTTGTTTATGCCCTGCGTGATGGTGTTGATTTTGGTGTGTAGGAGGGAAAGGTTTTCATTTATGGTTGAGAGGTGCATAGGGGTCATTGGTAAGAGAGTGTTGAGTTGATTTTCTATACATGTGAGGCATTCAGTTAGTTCTGCCATTGACTCTGGGTTTTGGGTTGGGGGGAGGGGAGGTGTTGAGGGGCAGGTCCAACTGAGGGTGTGGGTTAGGACAGGGGTTTAAGGGTTGGTAGGATTAGGGGAAGGGGAGGTGTTGGGGGCTGATTCGGCTGAGGGTGTAGGTTGGGAGAGGAGGGTCAGGGTTGGTGGGATTAGGGGAGATGGTGAGAAATGCGACTTCTGATGGGCGGAGGAGGGGGGATTGTGGAGGGTGTTTCTTGAGTGTATTGGCGTTGATTTGACTGAGGGTTGGGCATTAGTGAGGCGGGTGTTCGTGGAAGAGTGGGTAGGGGTATTGGGGTGGATGTGTTAGGAGGGGTGAGAGGGTGCGGCGGGGTGCAAGGTCTTGAGGTGGGAGGAGTGGCTGGGGGAAGGGAATGGGGGCAGAGAGGGATTTGGTGGGGGGGGTGGGGTGAAGGTCTGAGGAGTTCAGTAGTTGGGGGCTTCCGGCAGTGTTCATGGCCGTTCTTACTTGGGTTGGGATTCGGGGGATGAGCAGGGAAGGGGTGGGGCATTCGGACAGGGTCGAGATGGAGTTTCGCAGCTTGGGGAAGGCAAGTTCAAATTGGTGCAGGTCGGGCCGTTGGCTTGGACTTTGCCATTTTTGTAAACTGTTATGGTGGCGTTGATTCTGAAGGGAGAAGATTTGGAGATAGTTAGTATTTGTCCCTGCGGGATATTTGTGGATTTGGTGACTCACAGGTGAAAAGCTAGATTATTTCTCCATTTGGCCTGTTGTGAGGTGTAGAAGATGAGGTCAGTTTTCATCTTACCTTTGGAGGAGTTGTGATAGAGGTCGGCTATGACTGTTTCAGGGTGTTGCTTGAGAAGTCTGTGTTTAAAGATTTTGGTGAGTGTTAGCTGAGAGGTTGGGTGGGTAGGTGATGGAGAAGGAGTTGGGGCCATGGGGTTTGAGGTTTGTGAGAGGTAGAAGGTGGGGGTTAGCGGGAGGTACTGGTGTGGTCTTAGGTTGGACGACATCTTCCTGATTGAGGGGTTTCGAGGAAGGGGGGCTATGCAGGTGGGGGGATTCTATGGGGATGGGTGGCTGTAGGGATGGGGGTCACAGGGGGGTTGGGAGTGGGACAATACTAGGGCAGAGTGGTGTTATGTGGGTAAGAGGTTAGTCAATCAAGTGGGTCTTGGGTTTAGGTAGGGAGGGAGAGTGGCAGACTGCTTTATCAGGTTTGGGACTGAGTCTATTTGGGGGGTTGAGATTGTAGGAGTGTAGTCATTTAGACCGTTTCAGGATGGTTGTCTCTAGAAGGGGTTATGAGGAGGTTGGGTCTTACTATAATTATGGTGGGAAAAGTAGTCAATTCTTTACGACAGCTTCTCACTGGGGGAGTCGCCTATGTTTGGCTGTAGGGGGGGCTTGGGTTCACCTGGGGGAGGGGCAGTGAGGTTGAAGTTGGAGATGTGGCAATATTATAGGAGTGGTGGAGGAGTTAGAGGTCTGCGGAGGCTAGTCCACAATGGCCGCTCTAGCAGGAAAGTTGCATTAGGTCCTTTTTCAGTTACAAGGATCTGTGGGGAAGGGGTTTTGAGAGGGTAGGGGGTAGGTAAAGAGGGAGAGGACTAGTGTTGGGAGAATCTTCAGAGAGGTGTAGTTAGAAATGGATGTTGGATGACTGGGGAAGCGTTAATTTGGGGGGAATTGCTAGTGCTATACGAGTATGTGAGTGGCTGTGTGGTGTTTCTATGGTCTGTGAGTGATTGTGTAATGAGGTGTGTTAGTGGCTGTATGGGTATATGAGTGGCAATGTGAGTGGGTTTGTGGGTCTCTAAACAGGTTTATGAATGGTCATATGTTTTTTTTTTATTGGGGTGAGTATGTGAGTACGTGTGTGAGTTTGGGAGAGGTTGTATGTGTTTTATTAATTGGGGACTGGATCCACGGATCCACTACAGAGCAAACAGCGGAGTCACACTGAGTGCTACCGTGGATCCGTGAACCTTTGTGCACGCCCTAAATATTTGGGGACAATTTCTTGCCCATGAGCGGTCCCTTATAGACCCCTCCATCAGTCCCATTGGGTCAGGGTTCTTCTACCCTGATCACTTCTATTGCTTTTAAATGTTATTCCCCCCCCTGGGAACCTAGTCCCGATGCATAAAATGGCAGCCACAACTTTCCTCCCAGGGTTCTGCCAGCCACTCACTGAATTGCTGTTGGCATGTGGCTCTGTGGATCTGACACAGTGGATCTGGGTTTCTAGATAAACATAAATCTTTTTACTTCAGTAATTCCAAAACTACTGAACAGATTTACACCAAATTACACATATCACTCTATCTGTACCAAGATGTGGCTTTCTGCCAAATTTGGTGTAATTCTGTTCGGAAGTTCAGGCTGCAGTTTGGGCCCACTCCCTTTTTTCTCAGCCCCCGCTTGGCAGACCATTACGAAACTTTCCAGACAGCAGCTAAAGTGATTGACAAACTAGTTAGTACCAAAACAAAAAAACACTGCTCCTATGGAAACTAGTACTATAAACAACAAGGGAACCCACTAGGTAGGCAAGGACCTGGGGTATCAATTTTACGAAAAACAATTGTCCTTGACACAAGGATGGGAGGATATAATAATTATAGGCCACAATGTGCACTACAATAGTAAACAAAGTCCAGCCGGACTTGCAAAATGTATTAATTAGTTCATATAGCCAGTTGAAAAGGAACAATAAAACAGTGGGACACAGTCCTGTATCCTCAGTGCTTACACAGACTCAGAGACAATACAGACATATACAAATACATCAGGCATGTAAACGAAAAATGGAGCAAGAAAGGGACTCTGTAATATACTCGCTTCGCAAATGTGGGAAACAAAACAAATTATGCACATAATAGTGAACTAATGTTAAGCCCACATATAATGTCGACGGCGTTTCGATCCTTTCATAGATAACGGATCATCATCAGGACTACCATTGTTTGCCTGATAAAAACATCAAGACGGTGAATCGCCCACGGTAATTCCAATGGTATTCTGGCAGACGTGGTCACGGCTAATTAACCGAGGTGCGTGAGAGCGCTTGCATCTGAGTCAGTATTAACCCAGCTGGGCGTAGGGCATAGGATAGCTGATTGTCTCGAAGAAGGCTGCGTGGGTCTAGAATTAACCTACAAAATCACGGGTAGGAGCCACTGTAAGCAGATCATGGATTGCTGGGCGTCCTGTTGTCTGTAGCGTGGGTCTTGTGGTGACCTGGTCACTGCTGGAATTGTGGCGCTAGTGAGGTAGAAGTGAGGTCGTGAACGGAAATCCAATTGGTTGAAAGACCCGTAACTTCAGCACTGAATTACGCTGAGTCGGTACCTGCGTCCGTAGTGGAACGGCAAGGAGGTGTCCCGGTGCACAATCTACTGAACAGATTTACACCAAATTACACATATCACTCTATCTGTACCAAGATGTGGCTTTCTGCCAAATTTGGTGTAATTCTGTTCGGAAGTTCAGGCTGCAGTTTGGGCCCACTCCCTTTTTTCTCAGCCCCCGCTTGGCAGACCATTACGAAACTTTCCAGACAGCAGCTAAAGTGATTGACAAACTAGTTAGTACCAAAACAAAAAAACACTGCTCCTATGGAAACTAGATCCTAAATGTAAATACTTACTGGCGACCGCCAGTATGTAATATATATACATACACATTTTTTGCATTATTACATTATAAATCTGTGCTCACTGGACTGCAACATAGTCTACCTTCTGCTCGACTGTAGAAGAAAATTATATTCCAGTACATGCACAGCAGAATGCCATAGAAACCAACTATGTTAAAAATTATTCTTTTAAATCAGTGAACAAATATTTGCAAATGGAAGCAGAAGACCGGATTTAGGTTAATATCTTCTCTTCATATGCTATCTGCAAACATTTGTGTTAAAAAATAACCTTCATAATCGTTGGTTTCTATTTGCATTCTACTGTGCAAACACTGTTAAATAAGTCTCCAAGCAAACGTGTAGAAAGTATATTTTGTTGAAATCTAGTCAGCACAAACTGATAAGGCAGGGACTTTACCTATGAATGCTGGTAGAGGATCACTGACATAATATCCCCCATGAATGAATTGTGATACTTAAATGTCATGTCAAAAATATGAACTACAAAAATATTGTTTTCCTATACTTATACAGGTAATTAGAAAAACATTGGGAAAAATGTATTCTTAAAAAACAAACAAAATATTGTTTTTAATATATATGATTTAAAATAGCAAATCTTACATATTTTAATATATAGCAATAAGTTAATTTTAATAAAATTAATTTAAGTGACATTCAATACTATATATAAACATATATATAAAAATAGTCACATAAATATATATGCGTGTCTATGTTCGTATGTATATAAATATTCACCACAGGTTTCACAGATGTTTTAGTTAGTTTGACATTTCACTCGTTCAAAAAACAGAGAAATTCAGCTGTTATAGTTAGTTGAACTAACTATAACTCATGCCCCTGCAATGCACTGCTGATGAAGTCACATATTATATCACTCATGACATGGTCACTGATGACATCTCAAATGACATCACTGATGCCATCACCCACTTAATCTCTGATGCACCTACTCACACTCTAATATAACATTTCATACACACACTCTAAAATACAGACTACCATTCTCGAAACCATAGACACACCAATGCCCATTAGTACATACCCATTCACTGATTCATAGGTCTACACACATATCCCCTCACTCACCATACAGTCACTCTTACATGCAGTCACTCATCAATACAGCCACTATTAAATGCACTCATATACCCATAGAGACACTCTCACACCACCACTCACCCATAGAGTTACTCACACACCTAGTCAATCACCGAAAGAGTAAATCATACTGCCATTTAACCACTTATACACTTATACACATACCACCTCACTTATTCATTCTGATACCAACACATACCTACTCTCTTTTACAATCACTGACACGAGCACACACTCATCCATATATACACTCTCACAATAACTCTATCTCGCATACAGTCACTTGAATACTTCAAATCTCACATATACTGCCATTCACATATGCAGTTACTCACACATATATGACTGAGACATCCATTCAGTCACCAACACAGCCATATGCACACTCACTCACCAATACAGCCCCTCGCAGATGCACTCATTAACCAATACACCCAGTGAATCACCCACTCACACATCTTTGTAGGTAGTCACATAACACACAGACACTCAGGTACTCATACAGGTACTCAGAAAACCAATCAGTAACCCATATAGACACCCATGTATCTATTCACAAACCCATGCAGCCACTTATAGACCAACTGACAGACATTCACACAGAGTAGTCACTCACCCATACATTCCCTTAAACACATATAATCACTTAATTATACAGTCAGTCACACCCTGACTGAATCATCATATATATATATCACATTCTTAAACATTTTAGAAACACTCACAGTCACTGGATGATGTCATCAGTAATTTCATCAGTGATGCAATTTGAGATGTCATCAGTGATGTCATCACTGTTGTCACTGAACATGTCATGAGTGATGTAATTTGTGACGTCACCAGCAGTGCATTGCAGTGGCGTGCGTTATAGTTATCTCAGCTAACTATAACGGCTGAATTTCTCTGGTTTTGTATGAGTGAAATGTCAGACTAACTATAACGTCCCTGAAGCCTGTGTTTTTTTCAGTGAATATCTAAGGTTTTTTAAATGCTAATTTCTAACTATAACGTCCCTGAAACCTGTGTTTTTTTTTCAGTGAATATATATATATCTATGTTCACTGAAAAAACCATAGGTTTAAGGGACCCAATTAAACAAAGCACGGGAGCCCGCACTTCAGTTAAAAAAAAAATTATCTGCCAGATTCTCGCACCCAGCGCGACTTTGGCCGATTTATTTTATTTAAAAAATGCTTTTTGGGCCCTGGGGGTCCTTGAGCAGGCCTAGGAGGTCAGGGTGTTTCTACCCTGCCCCCTTTTCTTGTTTTTTGTGTTTGTTTTGCCTTTTTCTTGTGCCTCGTTTCAACTCGGGCACAAGATGGCTGCCAACACTTCCTGGTTTGAAGTGTTGACAGCCATTTAGAATGCAGCTTGTGATCGGGAGGGTGCGCGGATCTCCGTGCCTCTATATATGGAAACTTTTATTTTTTGATTTTCTCAGTAGCTAATGAACCGATTTACACAATTTTTAAAAAGAGTGCTTTCTGAACCAGGCACTATCGTTTTGCCAAAGTTGGTGTAATTCCGTTGAGCAGGTCAAGCTGTAGCCGTGTCTAAACTTTCCTTTGGGAAATTGATTTTTTTCACCACTTTTTCTTGAATTTCTCAGGAACTACTGTACAAATTTACACCATTTAACAAAAAGAGTTCTTTATGAACCAAGAGCTACCTTTTTGCCAAATTTGGTGTAATTCCGTTCAGGGGTTCGGGTTGTAGCTGTGTTTAAAGATTCCTATGGGAATTAACATGGAGGAAACAAATTTTGGAACCCCCCTTTTTTCTCGGCGCCTGCTTGCCGAATCACCCTGAAACTTTCAAGATAGGAGCTGACCGGATCGTCCCACTAGTTTTGAAAAATTTGCAAAGATTCAACAACCGGCGCCAAGTTATTGGGAAAAGAAAAAATGCTTTTTGAATAGAAACAAGGTCCTAACTATAACTACCTACTGTACATAAGAATTAACAAATAGGCCTTTCATATACACAAATGTGAACATTTCATTTAGGCCTTTAAACATCAAAATATATACATGTTAATGGTGCTTTGCTTTCCAAGCATCTGCAATTATTACACGTTAAACACAATTAGCCATTTAAACGTGCAGACTACAACATGGTGCACGTTAAAATCAAAATGCATTACATTACATAGGCTTTCCATTAAGCAGTTGCAATATACTAAAGGTTACAGTTTCCACACATAAATGCCATTTTGTTTCTCTTGCATTGCACAAAATAATTTCTATCTATTCACTTGCACAGATTTATTATTACAGCACATTTTTTAATGTAATGATCAAAGTTAATTCAACACAGGAATATATGTGCGTGCGGACTATCCATGATTATTATGCACCCCTACAACTTCAGAGCACTATTGCGCTTCATCAGTTTGCCCCTCTGATGACAAGTGTCATCACAACAAATCACACTCCCTGGAGAAATAATGACCTAAACAGAACGTGTAGCCACTCTTCCCTATCGGAACTTCTCCAGGCTTTTCTCATGATGACTGTCCTGCAGTCTTTCCATTCTTTGCTCTTGCTCTCTAAGTGATCTCTCAACTCGATTTGCCTTATGCCACTTGAAAATCCTCACTAGTCCCCACAACATTATCACAGAAACCACTACTATGATGATAGGCTTCAATATGTAACCAAGATATTCCTTTCCAAGGGATGCAAACCAACTTCCTACCTTACTAAATCCTTTTCCAACTTTATCCCAAACTCCCTCCATGGCTAAGTCATTTACTTCATGATGTATCTCAGTGATGCTACTTATATACTTCAGGTCATTACTATTATCTGGTACATAAGTACAGCACTGAAACTCAACAAGCACTATTGGTAACCAGGTCTAGACTTGGACACACTACTAAGTATCCGGGCAAAGTTTAAAATCACTGAAGTTGGGTAGTGCTTCAAAGGGTGAAAGGGTCGGTTACAAAACAACCCCACAAATACCCACTAGGTGGGCACAACCTAAACTAAACAACAATTCCTCCCTGAGCACTATAATATTAAAGTAAACAGTATATGTAAGTAAACTGATTCTTCAGTAAATCCAAATGTTTCAGATATAGGTACAGCAAAATCCTTCATCAAATTTTAATTTCTTATATATCCAGAATCATTGTAAATACAATTGTGTTTAATTGCAGTTCAAAAGTAGGTCCTTCAAATTCGTTCAACACATGTCCAAAAAATCACCAATTCCAACAGAATTCTTCTTTCATTAAGTTTATATACAGTTGCAAAGTACAGCCTTAAGCTCCAAAAGCGCAGCCAAAACGTATTTCGTCATGCAATTCTTAGTGCATCATGACTTCATCGGGGCTGCAACCCAAAATAAATAACATGAGAACATTGTACCTCCAATACTTTGTCTGTATCTAAATATATCTTAACCCCTTCGATGCTGATGACGGAGCGGTTCCGTCATCAGCTTCTGTTGGGCTGTGCTGATGACAGAACCGCTCCATCATCAGCACAACCCTCGGGGGGAGAGCTGGCGCTCCCCCCGAGGGCATTGATCGTGCCCACAGCAACAGGGATGGCAGCGGAAGAGTTTCCGCTGCCACCCCGAGCCCCCCCCACGCTTCCTGATGACGTCAGCGTGCACAGCGCGCGCCGACGTCATCAGGAAGCGCTGTACGCGCTGGAAACAATTTGTAAGTTTGGGCCTCTGGTGGGGCGGGGGGCCATTTTGTTGTGCCTTGAGGCATCAGGGGGAGGAAACAGTGTTTCCTCTCTCCTGATGTCCCAATGCAGGTCATTCCTGGTGCACGATCACGCACAGCGTCGCAATGGTGCACCAGAAATGCCCCCACTAGACACCAGGGATGTCTTTTTTGGTAAAAAGAAAGCGACCCCTTGGGCAAGGGTCGCTTCCTAGGAGGCGAATAAAAAATCTGACTTTTCTGCCCCCCCCCCCTGGGGACAGATCAGCAGTTTTTTGGCCGATTCTGGACCCTGGGGGGGGGGGGGGGGGCAGAAAAGCCCACATGAGCCAGGGAATTTTTATTTGTAAAATCGGAAGCGACCCCTTGGGCAAGGGTCGCTTCCAGGGGGCCCAATTAAAAAAAATTATATTCTGCCCCGCCTGGGGGACAGATAGCCTGATTTTTGGAGTTTCTGTCCCCAGGGGGGGCAGAAAAGCCCACTAGAACTAGAGCCAGGGAATTGTTTTTTTTAAAAATTGGAAGTGACCAGTTGCTTCCAGGGGTCATTTATTTTTAGTATATTCTGCCCTCCCGGGGGCAGATCGGTTTCTTTATTTGGCCTTTCTGCCCCCAGGGGAGGGCAGAAAACCCCACTAGACACCATGGAGTGTTTTAAATTTGAAATGGAATGCGACCCCTTGGGCAAGGGTCATTTCCTTATGGGCCCAATTAATTTCTTAGACCTTTCTGCCCCCCCCTTGGGGACAGATTACCTATATTTTTGGCATTTCTGGCCCGGGGGGGGGGGGGGGGGCAGAAAAGCCCACTAGTGCCAGGGATGTAAAAATAAATAAATTGGTGGCTTCCAGGGGACATATATTTGTTTATGTGTATTCAGCCCTTTCTGCCCCATTTGTGTAGTGACATAGCCTGTGACATAGCCTGTTATAATGTGTATTGTTTTTATTTCTTGTGAATTGTAATGTTTTATTTCCCCCTTTTTTGTTCGAGTTCAAGGGTTTTGCTCTTTAGACTGTTGCAGGTTGCTGTTTCATTACTGGTGGTTTTGCTGTTTGTTTAGTTGCATGTGTTTGGTAAGAGACCATTTTTGTACAATTTCAATGTAAATGTGTTTTTTTTTGCAAAGTGTGTAATAATACCAGTATGTTTGGTTTCTGTTTTTTGAGTGTCTAAAACATGTTTTGCATTTGTGTATTTTGTTTTCTGTAGATTTTTTTTTTCTTCTTTCTAGTGGGATATCGTTGACTATTTGCTGTGTCTTTGCAGAGTAGGTGCTGGTGAGTCTAGCTGTCCCTTGTAAGTGAATTGTATAGTTTTTCAGTATATAGATCTTTGTGATAAAGGCACACATTGTTTTACTTACTTTGCACAGTGTTGGTTGTTGACTTGTTCGTGCAGTCTCCTTTCTTAGTAAGGATAATGGCTAGCCGCCGGATTACAGCTCAACAAGTTGTTGGAATGCTTTTTTATTCTTCCTCTGACCATGGTCCAGAGACCAACTCTGATTCTGAGGCAGAGGTGGGAGGGAAAGATTCAGGCAGTGAGTTTTCTCTCCACATGGCATTATCTGATGATGAAGATACTCTGAGTGCAGATGAAGCTACTCTTGGTGCGGATGAAGTGCCTGTGTTAGAGGAGGACATTTATGTGAGACAAGAGGCATTTGGGTTGCAGCCTGGGGCTGCAAGACTTCCCGTTGGTATAGTAAGTCAAGAGGCAGCTTGGCGGCAGCCTGAGGCTGCAAGGCTTCCCATTGAAAGTGCTGACCTCTGGGTTGCCCTAGCCATGGTGCAGCTGGCATTGCCAGACTTTACTGGTGAACACTGAAAACTTTTTGCCGATTGATTTTTTCCAGTTGTTTATGGATGATGTGTTTTTGGCAGAGATTGTTGAGCAGACTAATTTGCATGCCGAACAGTTTTTGAAGGAGAACAGTGCCCGTCTTAAGTCCCACTCTAGAGCTACCCGGTGGACTCCCACAAATCTGGAAGAGATGAAGAAGTTCTTGGGTTTAACTTTTTTGATGGGCTTGCTAAGGAACCATCAATGGCTTCATATTGGTCTACTAGTCCCTTGATGGCAACTGCTATATTTCCGGCAGTCAATGGTCGTGATAGGTATTTGCTTCTGCTTCGGATGATGCATTTTGTCGATAATGGTTTAGCTTTAGATTTTCTGAGATCTGTGCTCCAGGGAAAGAAATTGCAGTGGATGAGTCTTTGGTGTTGTTCAAGGGCCGTTTGCTTTTTGGGCAATACATTCCTAGTAAGAGGGCAAGCTATGGAATTAAGCTGTATATCCTGTGCGACAGTCGGACTGGATATGTCTCTAATTTCAGGGTGTACACCGGTAAGGAATCCAGGATTAACCCCCCTGTTTGTCCGTCCACTTTTGGAGTGACTGAGAAAATTGTCTGTGAACTTGGTAGAGAATTATTTAACAAAGGCCATCATTTATATGTAGATAACTTCTACACTGGTGTGTGGTTGTTCAGGGAATTGGCCAAAGTGTAGGCTGTTGCTTGTGGCACAATCCGCTGTAACTGTAAAGGTGTCCCAAAATAATTTGTTTGTCAAAAGCTTGTCCGGGGACAGTGCAGTGCATTGCGTTGCGAGGAGCTTCTAGTTGTGAAGTTTTCAGACAGGAGAGATGTCTACATGTTGACTACCATCCATGATGAAAGCACTGAACCGGTGACTGTTTGGGGTGAGGTTGCTAAAGCGCGCAAACCTTTGTGCATTTTAGACTATAATAGGCACATGGGTGGTGTTGACAGACTAGATTAGAGGTTGGAACTGTATGCTGCTCTTCGTAAGGCTTACATTTGGTACAAGAAGTTGGCTATCCATCTTTTCCACTTGGCAACCTTTAATGCTTTTGTTGTGTTCCAGGAAACTTGTCCTCAGTCAAAGAGGACTTTTGTAACGTTTCAGGAGTCTGTAATAGGCATTTTTGTTCAGTTTCAAAGTTGGCATTTGTGTAGTGTATTTAGTTTTAGTTGTTGTGTTAGTAGATTTGTATCAATTTGCAATTTGTTTGTGTTTTCTTATTTATATTAAAAGAAATTATAAAATGTGATGTTGGTTTGCGTGGACTGGCATTTGGCTGGCGGTGTGCGTGGACTGGCGTTTGGCTGGCGGTGTGTGTGGAATGGTGCTTGGCTAGCGGTGTGTGTGGTCTGGTGCTTGCCTGGCAGTGTGTTTGGATCGGTGCTTGGCTGGTGGTGTGCCTGGACTGGTGCTGGGCTGGCAGTGTGCGTGGACTGGCGCTTAACTGGTGGTGTGTTTGTACTGACTCTTGACTGGCAGTGTGTTTGTACTGGCAATTGGCGAGCAGTGTGTTTGTACTGGTGCTTGGCTGGTGGTGTGCGTGGACTGGTGTTTGGCTGGTGGTATGTGTGGACTGGTGTTTGGCTGGCGGTGTGCTTGGAGTTGTACTTGGCTGCCGGTGTGTGTGGACTTGTGCTTGGCTGGTGGTGTGCGCAGTCTGGCGCTTGCCTGGCGGTGTGCGTGGACTGGTGTTTGGCTGACATTGGGCGTGGACTGGTGCTTGGCTGGTGGTGTGTGTGGAGTGGCGCTCGGCTGGCGGTGTGTGAGGGGCCCTTGAATGACGCTGTCTGCTGGTGGAAGTGTAGTAATGTGTTGGGCCCTCATCTGACAGTGTGACTGTTTTGTATGTGTCACACATATGAAAGGTGTATGAATGGCCTGTAAAGAGGTGTTTGCCTTGTTGTGGATTTACAGCTCACGAGCTGTGAGTCAATGGTTTAGTTTCTCGTCCTTTCAATTATTAACAGTGCATTTCATTTTTGTGAAATCACTTGCTAATACAATTGTATATACTGAACAATCACTCACCCTCGTGCCAAATCCAACTGGTATGTGTGTGTGTTTGAGGAATCGATTGCTGTGCAGTAATATTTTTTTATTTTTGAAACAAGGTGCACCTTGTCCCTTTTTTGTGAATGTTGTGATGTGTTGCTTTCATGCCTGGTGGTGTGAATGGTCTTCTGTGTATCAAGTATGAAAGGTGTGTGAATGGCCTGTAAAGCGGTTGGTGCCTTGAAGTGGTTTTACAGCTCACGAGCTGCGAGTCATTGGTTCGTTTTTTTTGTCCATTTAATTGACAGTGCATTTCATTTTTGTGAAATCTCTTGTTAATAACATTTTATATACTGAACCATCCCTCGCTCTCATGCCAAATACAACCAGTATGTGTGTGTGTTTGAGGAACAGATGGCTGTGCAGGAATCTTTGTCTTTTTAGTCTCTGCCCAGGTGTACATTCCACCTAAGAATAACCTACCAATTGTAGATATTGTTGAAAACCCATGGGAGTACATGGTGATGTCTCTCTGGTGAATTGTAGCAAGTTATTTTATCCACAATATCCTGCAAAACTCACAGTCTGTCACATTTTCCTTGCAATATTGTGCCAAATTTGTCACGCTGCAGAACTAACCAACTAATTTTGTCAAAATGATCTGGTTTAGCTAGGGGGTCACCTGGGTTTTTGGCCCTGTGCTCGGTGGCCATTTTGGGAAACCTACCAAACCCACACATTTTTTAAAAGTAGACACCCGGAGGCTTCCAAGGAGGTATGGCTTGTGTGGATCCCCCAATGTCCCCTTACCCAGAATCCCTTGCAAACCTCAATTTTAGCTGAAAAAAACAGTTTTTCGCACATTTTCGTTTGGGAAAGATGGCATCACCGGGCTCACATAAATTTCCTACCACCCAGCGTTCCCCCAAGTCTCCCAATAAAAATGGTGCCTCACTTGTGTGGGAGGAGCAAGTACCCGCGACAGGAAGGTAGTGAGGAAACATCAAAATTGCCTATCTCAAAACCACCTGCTTTTGCAAGGGGGTAACCTAGGTTTTTGGCCCGTGCTCGACGGGCAACTAGGGAAACCTACCAAACCGACACATTCCTGTCGCTTTTTTCTCTGAAGACTTTGGGGAACGCAGGGTGGAAGGAAATTTGTGGATCCACGCTGATTCCAGAACTTTCCACCACAGAAATGTGGAGAAAATGTGGTTTCTTTGGTCATTTTTTAAGTGTGCAAGGGTTTCTGGGTAACATAACCTGGAGGGAGGAAGTCAAGTCACCCCATCCTGGATTCCCCTGGGTATGTTCTTTTAAAAAATTTATAGGTTTACTAGGTTTCCCTAGGTGCCATCAGAGCTAGGGTTAAAAAACTACAGCTAGGCACTTTGCCAAAAAGGGTCTTTTTTCACAGCAAAATTGAGGTGTGACCACGTTGCACTCTGCACCGTTTCCTGTCGCAGGCACTAGGCCGACCCACACAAGTGGGGTACCCTTTTTCTTGAAAGACTTTGGGGAACGCAGGGTGGAAGAAAAGTCGTGGATCCACGCCAATTCCAGAACTTTCCATCACAGAAAATTTATAGGTTTGGTAGGTTTTCCTATGTGCTGGCAGAGCTAGGGTTAAAAAACTACAGCTAGGCATTTTGTAAAAAAAGGGCCATTTTTCACTGCAAAATTGAGGTGCAACCACGTTACGTTTTGTGCCATTTTCTGTCGCAGGGGGGCAGTATAATAGTGCAGGATAAAACAGATTATGATAGGGAGGCACTACAACAATTGAACAATAGTCTATACTATACTAAACTTAGGGGTGACCCAACTGAAAGAATTAGAACAGAAATAATGACTATTACCAAGGAGGGTCTTGATGGATTGTGGCTAAGCCAGAAAGAGTATGATTATCTGAACAAAAAAGATTTCACGATTCCTGCATTCTACATACTCCCCAATATCCATAAGAATGCAGAACACCCCCCCGGAAGACCCATTGTAGCGGGGTGTGGATCTATATTACAACCCCTGGCGGAATATGTTGATTATTTCATAAAACCTTTTGTAGCTCTTACCAAATCCTATACCAAGGATAGCATCAGTGTAATTAACGCATTGGAAGGGGAAGCATTTGATTCTGATAGTAACATCCTAGTCACTATGGATGTTGAGAGTTTATACTCTAATATCCCACAAAATGAAGCACTACAAATCCTTGAGAAGGTCTTACAGACCCAAACTCGCCCTATACAAGTTCCTGTGGAGTTCGTGATCAGATGTGCCAGGATAGCCCTCGAACGCAACTATTTTCTATTCAATGATGACTTTTATGGCCAACAGAAAGGGGTGGTTATGGGAGCGATTTTTGCTCCGGATATAGCCAATCTGTATGTGGCAGATTTCGAGGAGAAAGTGATTTTAAACAACAATCCCTTTGGTACTCACATTAGAAGATATCTCAGGTACATAGACGATGTCTGTTTAATATGGGAAGGCCCAGTGGATCATCTTTTATCATTTCATACATGGCTCAATGAACAGAATATTAACTTACGTTTCACTGTTGAATATACCAACCAGTCCATAAATTTTCTTGATCTTAACATCAAAAATGATAATGGCTCTCTAGTGGTGGACCTTTACACGAAACCCACAGCACGCAACACCTTGCTGAAATATTCGAGTCACCACCCGAGAAATTTACGAGATAACCTCCCTTTTGGGCAATTTTTGAGAATCAAACGCAATTGTACCAAAAGGGAGGATTATTTCAGAGAGGCAAAAATCCTCCAACTAAAACTGAGTGCCAGGCAATATCCACATAGGTTAGTCAAACGGGCACTTAAACGTGCATGGTATTATGATCGTACCACACTGTTGGATGAAAACAAAAGAAAGGAAAAGGCTGAAAACACCATTGCCTATGCAACTACTTTTAGTACAGAGTCCAATCAGATCAAGAAAATTATTTCGAAAAATTGGCATCTGATACAAAAAGTTGAGCCGCAATTAAACTTCCCCAGGTTTGCATTTAAAAGAGCGAGAAACCTTCGGGACCATTTGGTGAAAACCTATAGGGAGCCCAGTACCAATACCCCACATAATCTATGGGGGTTAGCACCAATAGTAGGACACTATCCATGTGGACAATGTGCCGCTTGCGATACTACCACACCAACTAAAACCTGTATACTAAATCACAAGCAAATTACCCTTAAACATCATTCCAACTGCCTTACAAGAAATGTCATGTATTGCATAGAATGTCCTTGTAAATCGATGCATATAGGGAAAACCACACAAGAAGTGAGAAAAAGAATAACACAACATCAATCGCGCATTAGGTGCAATGTTTTGACAGCCCCATTGGTTGAACACTACATACAACAATCTCACGGTCCTAAGGACATGAAGTGGTTTGTAATAGAGGTTGTGAAAGGTTCCAAAAGAAGGACCAATGTGGATCGCCTACTTACATTAAAAGAGAATAGATGGATTTGGACAGGAAGGTCAGTGGAACATGGTCTAAACCAGTGAGTGGAATGGTACAATTTAGCGACCCTGTAGAATGAGAAGTAATATGTTATATTCTGGCTCAGATATTTTGTGATGAGAATGATTATGATAGCTCTATGACTATATAGGTATTCTTTGACTGGTCCCTGTTTTTATGTACACTCCTGTTTAGTGGACGTCAGATATATTTTTATTTATTAAGTTTTGTTTATTATTTTTGGTGTTTGTTTGAGGACCTGACCCCCCTTGCTTAAGAAATTTCCGTAGTGACATGCTGTTACTATCACTATCTACTCCTTTCCAATATGGCCACCATATGCCGGTAACTGAGAGCCATGATGTGCGCATGCATGCATTTCTAATAGAGTTTACATGCCGGTTTTTCATTAGCGGTGCAAACAAACGCCGGCAGAGACTGACTAAGAACGGTCTCGTCTTTGGTAGAGCAGCCAAGTAAGCCCCCGTGTAAAGGATAGACGCTGTTTTCTTTTAGACTTCTAAGCTGATTACGTGACCTGCTTAGATGGAATTTTCCGTTTGTTTCCTTGCAGATTAGATGGTATGCAAACTTTTCAGGAGCGGAGCCTTGCCCATTTTCAATGCTACTCGTGTGAAGTAATTGTGGAGGTAAGCTCCATGCGTGTCATTATGTAGATATCTACATGACCTATATATACATTCATACTTAACTTACCTTATATCTGTGTAGGAGCATTATTGGTCTACCTTGTGAAGTTGTGGTCATTTGGAATTTGGAAGACAGCTTGTTTAGTGAGTATGGAAAGCCATTGTGGATTTAGTATGAGGTGGTAAGGAGTTAATGGTTGTGGATAGTTGTAAATAGTTGTGTACATAGTTTTGTACATATTTTTAGTCTGGTCACACTGGGTGTGGTGACGGTAGTTTAATGTAAGCAGACGATCAAATATATTGGACATAAGTAGATGGATCCCATGTACTTAATATGTATATACTGTATATGTTTTTGTAGATATCATGTGCAACATATAGTCCTGATGATGGTCTTGGTGGAAATGATACGTTAAAGACCGAAACGTCGACGCTTGTATACCGTTTGGTTCATATTCATCAAAGAAAGGATTTGTATATAAAAGACTGATGGATTAGCTGACTGTATTAACAGGAGCACCTTATGTATATATATATATATGTATAATACATACTGTACCAACGGTATATTACACTACAGAAAAATGTACTGAAGATTGTAGTGTTGTTTTGTTGCCCAACATTTTGTACTTCTTTAATTTTGTGACAAGCCAACAGAATCATTTTTCAAGTAATATAAATGATTGGAGATACCATGTTTCCTATGTTTTCTTTTCAAATGAAGTACTTATAAAAGGCATAACAGAAATTATTTAAATATTTGAAATAATTCCTCAAGGAGCGTCTATCTATTTAATTTATGTTACCCAGTTCCTTGGGGATAACTGGGTTGCCCTCAATCAATCAATCACAGCATTTATATAGCGCACTACACACCCAAAGGGTCTCAAGGCGCTCGGGAGGGGGGTCCGCTACTGCTCGAACAGCCAGGTCTTGAGTTGCTTCCTGAAGGCGAGGTGGTCCTGGGTCCGGCGGAGGTGGGTCGGGAGGGAGTTCCATGTCTTGGCGGCGGGGTAGGAGAAGGACCGTCCTCCTGTGGTGGCTCTTTGGATGGGGGGGACGGCGGCGAGGGCGTGGGCGGTCGATCGAAGCTGGCGTTTGGGAGCGTAGAAGTTGAGGCGGCTGTTGAGGTATCCCGGGCCTTGGTTGTGTAGGGCTTTGTGTGCGTGGGTGAGGAGTCGGAAGGTGATTCTCTTGTTGACCGGGAGCCAGTGCAGGTCTCTCAGGTGTCCAGAGATGTGGCTGCGCTGGGGGATGTCCAGGATGAGACGTGCCCTGTTTCTTGTGAGTATTTTCTGTCGCAGGCACTAGGCCAACCCACACAAGTGAGGTGCCATTTTTCTCAGAAAACATTGAGGAATGCAGGGTGGGTAGTTTGAGGAACAGATGGCTGTGCAGGAATCTTTGTCTTTTTAGTCTCTCTGCCCAGGTGTACATTCCACCTAAGAATAACCTACCAATTGTAGATATTGTTGAAAACCCATGGGAGTACATGGTGATGTCTCTCTGGTGAATTCTAGCAAGTTATTTTATCCACAATATCCTGCAAAACTCACAGTCTGTCACATTTCCTTGCAATATTGTGCCAAATTTGTCACGCTGCAGAACTAACCAACTAATTTTGTCAAAATGATCTGGTTTAGCTAGGGGGTCACCTGGGTTTTTGGCCCTGTGCTCGGCGGCCATTTTGGAAAACCTACCAAACCCACACATTTTTTAAAAGTAGACACCCGGAGGCTTCCAAGGAGGTATGGCTTGTGTGGATCCCCCAATGTCCCCTTACCCAGAATCCCTTGCAAACCTCAATTTTAGCTGAAAAAAACAGTTTTTCGCACATTTTCGTTTGGGAAAGATGGCATCACCGGGCTCACATAAATTTCCTACCACCCAGCGTTCCCCCAAGTCTCCCAATAAAAATGGTGCCTCACTTGTGTGGGAGGAGCAAGTACCCGCGACAGGAAGGTAGTGAGGAAACATCAAAATTGCCTATCTCAAAACCACCTGCTTTTGCAAGGGGGTAACCTAGGTTTTTGGCCCGTGCTCGACGGGCAACTAGGGAAACCTACCAAACCCACACATTCCTGTCGCTTTTTTCTCGGAAGACTTTGGGGAACGCAGGGTGGAAGGAAATTTGTGGATCCACGCTGATTCCAGAACTTTCCACCACAGAAATGTGGAGAAAATGTGGTTTCTTTGGTCATTTTTTAAGTGTGCAAGGGTTTCTGGGTAACATAACCTGGAGGGAGGAAGTCAAGTCACCCCATCCTGGATTCCCCTGGGTATGTTCTTTTAAAAAATTTATAGGTTTACTAGGTTTCCCTAGGTGCCGTCAGAGCTAGGGTTAAAAAACTACAGCTAGGCACTTTGCCAAAAAGGGTCTTTTTTCACAGCAAAATTGAGGTGTGACCACGTTGCACTCTGCACCGTTTCCTGTCGCAGGCACTAGGCCGACCCACACAAGTGGGGTACCCTTTTTCTTGAAAGACTTTGGGGAACGCAGGGTGGAAGAAAAGTCGTGGATCCACACCAATTCCAGAACTTTCCATCACAGAAAATGTATAGGTTTGGTAGGTTTTCCTATGTGCTGGCAGAGCTAGGGTTAAAAAACTACAGCTAGGCATTTTGTAAAAAAAGGGCCATTTTTCACTGCAAAATTGAGGTGCAACCACGTTACGTTTTGTGCCATTTTCTGTCGCAGGGGGGCAGTATAATAGTGCAGGATAAAACAGATTATGATAGGGAGGCACTACAACAATTGATCAATAGTCTATACTATACTAAACTTAGGGGTGACCCTACTGAAAGAATTAGAACAGAAATAATGACTATTACCAAGGAGGGTCTTGATGGATTGTGGCTAAGCCAGAAAGAGTATGATTATCTGAACAAAAAAGATTTCACGATTCCTGCATTCTACATACTCCCCAATATCCATAACAATGCAGAACACCCCCCCGGAAGACCCATTGTAGCGGGGTGTGGATCTATATTACAACCCCTGGCGGAATATGTTGATTATTTCATAAAACCTTTTGTAGCTCTTACCAAATCCTATACCAAGGATAGCATCATTGTAATTAACGCATTGGAAGGGGAAGCATTTGATTCTGATAGTAACATCCTAGTCACTATGGATATTGAGAGTTTATACTCTAATATCCCACAAAATGAAGCACTACAAATCCTTGAGAAGGTCTTACAGACCCAAACTTGCCCTATACAAGTTCCTGTGGAATTCGTGATCAAATGTGCCAGGATAGCCCTCGAACGCAACTATTTTCTATTCAATGATGACTTTTATGGCCAACAGAAAGGGGTGGTTATGGGAGCGATTTTTGCTCCGGATATAGCCAATCTGTATGTGGCAGATTTCGAGGAGAAAGTGATTTTAAACAACAATCCCTTTGGTACTCACATTAGAAGATATCTCAGGTACATAGACGATGTCTGTTTAATATGGGAAGGCCCAGTGGATCATCTTTTATCATTTCATACATGGCTCAATGAACAGAATATTAACTTACGTTTCACTGTTGAATATACCAACCAGTCCATAAATTTTCTTGATCTTAACATCAAAAATGATAATGGCTCTCTAGTGGTGGACCTTTACACGAAACCCACAGCACGCAACACCTTGCTGAAATATTCGAGTCACCACCCGAGAAATTTACGAGATAACCTCCCTTTTGGGCAATTTTTGAGAATCAAACGCAATTGTACCAAAAGGGAGGATTATTTCAGAGAGGCAAAAATCCTCCAACTAAAACTGAGTGCCAGGCAATTTCCACATAGGTTAGTCAAACGGGCACTTAAACGTGCATGGTATTATGATCGTACCACACTGTTGGATGAAAACAAAAGAAAGGAAAAGGCTGAAAACACCATTGCCTATGTAACTACTTTTAGTACAGAGTCCAATCAGATCAAGAAAATTATTTCGAAAAATTGGCATCTGATACAAAAAGTTGAGCCGCAATTAAACTTCCCCAGGTTTGCATTTAAAAGAGCGAGAAACCTTCGGGACCATTTGGTGAAAACCTATAGGGAGCCCAGTACCAATACCCCACATAATCTATGGGGGTTAGCACCAATAGTAGGACACTATCCATGTGGACAATGTGCCGCTTGCGATACTACCACACCAACTAAAACCTGTATACTAAATCACAGGCAAATTACCCTTAAACATCATTCCAACTGCCTTACAAGAAATGTCATGTATTGCATAGAATGTCCTTGTAAATCGATGCATATAGGGAAAACCACACAAGAAGTGAGAAAAAGAATAACACAACATCAATCGCGCATTAGGTGCAATGTTTTGACAGCCCCATTGGTTGAACACTACATACAACAATCTCACGGTCCTAAGGACATGAAGTGGTTTGTAATAGAGGTTGTGAAAGGTTCCAAAAGAAGGACCAATGTGGATCGCCTACTTACATTAAAAGAGAATAGATGGATTTGGACAGGAAGGTCAGTGGAACATGGTCTAAACCAGTGAGTGGAATGGTACAATTTAGCGACCCTGTAGAATGAGAAGTAATATGTTATATTCTGGCTCAGATATTTTGTGATGAGAATGATTATGATAGCTCTATGACTATATAGGTATTCTTTGACTGGTCCCTGTTTTTATGTACACTCCTGTTTAGTGGACGTCAGATATATTTTTATTTATTAAGTTTTGTTTATTATTTTTGGTGTTTGTTTGAGGACCTGACCCCCCTTGCTTAAGAAATTTCCGTAGTGACATGCTGTTACTATCACTATCTACTCCTTTCCAATATGGCCACCATATGCCGGTAACTGAGAGCCATGATGTGCGCATGCATGCATTTCTAATAGAGTTTACATGCCGGTTTTTCATTAGCGGTGCAAACAAACGCCGGCAGAGACTGACTCAGAACGGTCTCGTCTTTGGTAGAGCAGCCAAGTAAGCCCCCGTGTAAAGGATAGACGCTGTTTTCTTTTAGACTTCTAAGCTGATTACGTGACCTGCTTAGATGGAATTTTCCGTTTGTTTCCTTGCAGATTAGATGGTATGCGAACTTTTCAGGAGCGGAGCCTTGCCCGTTTTCAATGCTACTCGTGTGAAGTAATTGTGGAGGTAAGCTCCATGCGTGTCATTATGTAGATATCTACATGACCTATATATACATTCATACTTAACTTACCTTATATCTGTGTAGGAGCATTATTGGTCTACCTTGTGAAGTTGTGGTCATTTGGAATTTGGAAGACAGCTTGTTTAGTGAGTATGGAAAGCCATTGTGGATTTAGTATGAGGTGGTAAGGAGTTAATAGTTGTGGATAGTTGTAAATAGTTGTGTACATAGTTTTGTACATATTTTTAGTCTGGTCACACTGGGTGTGGTGACGGTAGTTTAATGTAAGCAGACGATCAAATATATTGGACATAAGTAGATGGATCCCATGTACTTAATATGTATATATTGTATATGTTTTTGTAGATATCATGTGCAACATATAGTCCTGATGATGGTCTTGGTGGAAATGATACGTTAAAGACCGAAACGTCGACGCTTGTATACCGCTTGGTTCATATTCATCAAAGAAAGGATTTGTATATAAAAGACTGATGGATTAGCTGACTGTATTAACAGGAGCACCTTATGTATATATATATATATATGTATAATACATACTGTACCAACGGTATATTACACTACAGAAAAATGTACTGAAGATTGTAGTGTTGTTTTGTTGCCCAACATTTTGTACTTCTTTAATTTTGTGACAAGCCAACAGAATCATTTTTCAAGTATTAAAAATCATTGGAGATACCATGTTTCCTATGTTTTCTTTTCAAATGAAGTACTTATAAAAGGCATAACAGAAATTATTTAAATATTTGAAATAGTTCCTCAAGGAGCGTCTATCTATTTAATTTATGTTACCCAGTTCCTTGGGGATAACTGGGTTGCCCTCAATCAATCAATCACAGCATTTATATAGCGCACTACACACCCAAAGGGTCTCAAGGCGCTAGGGAGGGGGGGTCCGCTACTGCTCGAACAGCCTGGTCTTGAGTTGCTTCCTGAAGGCGAGGTGGTCCTGGGTCCGGCGGAGGTGGGTCGGGAGGGAGTTCCATGTCTTGGCGGCGAGGTAGGAGAAGGACCGTCCTCCTGTGGTGGCTCTTTGGATGGGGGGGACGGCGGCGAGGGCGTGACCGGTCGATCGAAGCTGGCGTTTGGGAGCGTAGAAGTTGAGGCGGCTGTTGAGGTATCCCGGGCCTTGGTTGTGTAGGGCTTTGTGTGCGTGGGTGAGGAGTCGGAAGGTGATTCTCTTGTTGACCGGGAGCCAGTGCAGGTCTCTCAGGTGTCCAGAGATGTGGCTGCGCCGGGGGATGTCCAGGATGAGACGTGCCCTGTTTCTTGTGAGTATTTTCTGTCGCAGGCACTAGGCCAACCCACACAAGTGAGGTGCCATTTTTCTCAGAAAACATTGAGGAATGCAGGGTGGGTAGAAATTCGTGGATCCTCGCAGATTCCAGAACTTTCCACCTCAGAAATGTGGGCAAAATATGTTTTTTGGTAAATTTTTTAGGTTTGCAAGGGATTCTGGGTAACAGAACCTGGTGGGAGGTAGTTAAGTCACCCCATCCTGGATATCCCTGGGTATCTACTTTTCAAAAATGTATAGGTTTGCTAGGTTTCCCTAAGTGCCGGAAGAGCTAGGGTTCAAACACTACAGCTAGGCACCTCGTCAAAAAAGGGTCATTTTTCACTGCGAAATTGAGGTGTGACCACATTGCGTTCTGCGCCGTTTCCTGTCGCAGGCACTAGGCCGCCCCACACCAGTGGGGTACCATTTTTGTCGGAAGACTTTGGGGAATGCTGGGGGGAAGGAAATTTGTGGATACACGCAGATTCCAGAACTTTCCACCACAGAAATGTGGTGGAAATGTGTTTTTTTTTACTATGTTTTAGGTTTGCAAGGGTTTATGGGTAACAGAACCTGGTGGAAGGCAGTCAAGTCACCCCCTCCTGGACTCCCCTGGGTGTCTAGTTTTTAAACATGTATAGGTTTGCTAGGTTTCCTAAGGTGCCGGCAGAGCTAAGGTTCAAACACTACAACTTTGCAAAACAAGGGTAATTTTTCACTGCGAAATTGAGGTGCGACCATGTTGCATTTTGCGCCTTATTCTGTCGCAGGGAGTAGGCCAACCTATACAAGTGAGGTACCATTTTTCTCAAAAGACTTTGAGGAATGCAGGGTGGGTTGAAATTCGTGGATCCACGCATATTCCAGAACTTTCCACCACAGAAATGGAGGAAAAATGTGTTTTTTTGTCATTTGTTTAGGTTTGCAAGGGATTTTGGGTAACAGAACCTGGTGGGAAGCAGTCAAGTCACCCCATCCTGGGTTCTTCAGGGTGTCTAGTTTTCCAAAATATATAGGTTTGCTAGGCTTCCCTAGGTGCCGGCAGAGCTAGGGTACAAAAACTACAGCTAGGCAATCTGCAATAAAAGGGTCATTTTTCACTGCGAGATTGAGGTGTGACCACCTTGCGTTTTGTGCTGTTTCCTGCTGCGGGCACAAGCCCGACCCACACAATTGAGATAGCATTTTTATCGGGAGAGTTAGCGTAATTCAGATTTGTAAATCAACTGTTATTACCTATTGAGTTTTAATGCATTTCTCCCTTCCAAATGAAAGACATTGTGTAAAAAAGAAGTCATTTTGAAAAATGACCAATAATTCTCATGCTAGTATGAGTACTTCCAATTTTGAAAATGTGCAAATATGTACTGTTTCTAAACTCTATAATTTGTACCCATGTCAGAAATACATAGGTGTCTTTCATACCGATTTTTCCATGTATACATTTTCCAAGAATAATTGCTCTATACCCGGTACATAATAAAATACCATTGCAAATTGCTGCTCAGTTTTTGGCTCTGGGCTCATCAGGTTTTTGGTGAACCTACAAGTCCTATATATCCCCACAACCAGGAAGGTCCAGCGGATGTGACGGTATATTGCTTTCAAAGAGCTGTCATAATTACAACTTCAAAAGAGCTGGCCCTAGAAATTAAGAAAGAGATTGATGAATTGGAAGAAAAACTAAAGCAACTCACAGGACTAGATGATGCCATTAAAAAAATAGAAGAATATAATAAAGACTTAGAGTCATTTAGCAATTACCTGACTAAACGGAAAACAGATAAACTTAACAAAGATAAAAGATTTTATTCGGAAGAAGTTGCTTATCCTTATCTTCATATTGACTTCTACCAGCAAAATCACTACACTAATGAGTCAGGGAATGCCCAACAAAGAATAAATAATTTTACTGACTCATCAGACTCGGAAGGAGAGGGTCAAAGTAATACATACTATGAGTCAGAGGGCGGTTTCTCGTATCCCAGCTCCAGACCCCAACGACGCCCTTTTTTATCAACCAGGGGGCCTCGACGCGGCCGCCCCAGGGTGAGATTTCAAAATCAGGGACAATCGAGAGGGAATTTCCAGACAAATCAACACACACATCAAATACAACATCAACAACATTTGCAACATCAGCAGCACCAACAACACCAACAACATCAACAGCAAGAACCCCAATTCATCAGAGAGACCCGGAACAGACAATATTGGGGGCAGGGGATATAATTCCAATTTTCAATCTGTCCTCCGTAGAACTTGATGATTCAAGTGAAGCCCTACTATCCAAAGGGCTCTCATTTGTACCCCATTCTTTCGTGAACATATTTGAACTCCACAGGGATATAATTTCCCTTTTTAGGAAAATTAGATTACAAAAGTTCTTCCAGGACAAGGAGAACAATGTTAACGATCCGATAACTCAAGAGATGAGTGAAATCTCACTCCCCTCCACCTTCACCCCTGGTCTAGAACAGTTGGGCCCGGAAGTAGCGGCCTTCGAGCTAGTAGTCATGAAAAAACTGGAAAAATCTTTAGAATTCATTCCAAAGCCCAAATACAATCTAGATTACCAGCAATCAGTAGCTTTAAAAAACTTGATGAACAATAAAGACCTTACTATCAAAGGAGCTGATAAGGGGGGAGGTATTGTAGTTTTAGATTCCAATGATTATGAGGCGAATATGTTAAGAATGTTAAATGACAGTTCCACCTATTCACAAATGAATCGTAATCCAACCAATAGCATCGTTAAAAAGATTAGCACCATAACAGATGAAGCACTATCTAATGGTGACATAAGTATAAAAGAGCATGATTTTTTGAACACTAATAAAATGAAAACTGCATGTATTTACGGTCTGCCAAAAATACATAAGGATAAAGAAAATCCTCCATATAGACCGATAGTGTCAACGATTGGCACTCCAACAGAACCCCTCTCCAAGTATGTTGATCACTTTTTAAGACCACACATTCCGAAAATCAAATCATACATCAAAGACACCTGTCATATGATCAATACTGTAGAAAATCTGAACTTCAAAGTAGGGAGAGATATACTTGTAACAATGGATATCGAATCCCTTTACAGCAACATACCACTGGATGAAGCGATCAGGGCGACAGATTGGTTCATAGACACTCACAATATTGTTTGTCCTAAACAGTTCCTCATAGACTGCCTTTTCATAGTTCTTACTGAGAATATATTTGAATTTGGCAATAACATCTATCGCCAACTTAGAGGTGTCAGCATGGGAGCGTCAGTCGCTCCGTCTATAGCCAATATATATATGTCTTACTTTGAAGAAATCTTCATATATAATGAAATAGCACCGTTCTTTGAGTCAATTTCCCATTGGTCCAGATACATTGATGACATCTTTTTTATCTGGACCAATGGGAAAGAAACACTCCTTGAATTCCTGGAATGGATCAACCTGACTAACGTTAATCTGAGATTTACAGCCCATCACGACGAACATCAGGTTGAATTTCTGGATTTACTGATCAGAGCCAAAGAACAGAAATTGGAGGTAGATCTCTATGTGAAGGAAACAGCTCGCAACACACTGCTGCATTTTAGCAGTTTCCATCCAAAATGCCAGCGAGAAAGCATTCCTTTCTCGCAGTTCCTGAGAGTCCGCAGGAATTGCACTAATTTAGGAGACTTTGACAGACAATCTGCAATCATGCGTAAGAAATTCTTGGATCGGGGTTACCCCCACAGACTAATAAGAGATTCCTATAAGCGGGCAAGGTACTTTGACCGTGACGCTTTATTAGCTTCTAACAACAAACAATCAAAGGACCGCATCGTCTGTGTAACTACTCACTCGACGATGGATGAACGCATTAGACAGATAGTCAACAGTAATTGGCATATTCTCAACTGCAATCCATCTTCTACATCGGTTTTGGCGAAACCCCTGTTCGCCCATAGAAGAAACCGTAATCTGAAAGACAAAGTTGTCCATTCAAAATTCAATCACAAAACACCCCATGCCTCGAATACCCAGAGAGCATTATTGACCAATCTGCCCGTTAGAGGCACTGTGCCCTGTTCCACCTGCAAATCCTGTAGATCGGTCTTTTCAGGGGAATCGTTCACACACAATGGTTCCACCTTTAAAGCGAACGATTTATGGAATTGTAAGACCGCGAATGTGGTCTATTTCATTAAGTGTCCCTGCGGAATGGGCTATGTAGGAGAAACATGCAGATCCATTCACACACGCCTTACAGAGCACAGATCTGCTATCCACACCAAAAAACTTAATGCTCCACTTGTTAAACATTTCATAGAAGCGCAGCACAAACCTGAAGACATCCAATGGAGAGTGCTAGAAAAAATTAAGCTTGCTGACAATAAGGGTGGATGTGCTATCCGTAAGAAACGTGAAGTTTTTTGGATTTTTGTTTTGAACACCTTTAAAAAGGGTTTAAATAATGAAATCCCGTGGGAGAATGCCATTTTTTAATGTTTCATTGTCTCCCGTTCTGCAGATTGCGAGTTACACTAAGGTGTTCTCCTCTGCTACTTAATTTCCCTACACTGAATCTTAACGTTCCACTTGAAATAGATAGTGATAATATAGAATCCATTTAACAACATCCATTAAAATATATCATCTTTCCACTGTTTCTAAAACTAGTCGATATAGGCATACTTGTTGGTCATGACCTATACTTGCATTCTACTGGGCATGACTATACGTACTTGCCCTTTAAGAATCTTAGATCGGCAATAGCTGCTTGCCCTTTAAGGTACACACCCATGTATATATAGGGGGACCGCCTATTATTCAGGTTAAACATCCTATTCCAACGGCTGCAGGACGCCGATCGACACCTTGTGCGCGGCTCCTACAGGTTGAAGACACGGACGATATTCGAGCGTTTTTCGGTAAGCATTGCAGCAGTTTATCAGGAACCTCAGTACAGCAATAGCTATTTGCTTTTAACACCCAATTTCCTTGCATTTGCAGGGAGACCGCACATCAAGCTGGTCACCCATCGATTTCTAACGGCTGCAGGACGCCGTCTTTATCCTTCTGCACGGCGCACAGAGTTCAATCACACGGACTTGATTTTATCATTCTCGGTAAGCGCCCCACTGAGACAGGCCCCTCAGCGTGTCACCTCGTTAACTCCAGTAGCACGGTGCATGATCTTGACTAATTGAGGCTTGCATGTATATTCTTGACAGGGAGACCGCATATCAAGCTGGTCACCCGTCGATTTCCAACGGCTGCAGGACGCCGTTTTTACCCTTTTGCACGGCGCACAGAGTTGAATCACTCGGACTGACTTTCACCACTCTCGGTAAGCGCTCTACTGATTCATGCCCCGCAGCATGTCACTATGTTAGCTCTAGGCGCACGGCGCTTTATTTTGATTAACTGAGACATGTATATATATCTTTTAGGAAAACACACGTGTATCCCAGCAGCAGTGAGACGCCGCATTATCCTCATAGAAACAAACGTTTCCCTGGCGATATTTAGAATACACGGACCGAATTGTTTTCGGTAAGCTACTTTCCTGGTCCTATCATACCACTCGGCGATTGCGCTAACATGATGTGCTAGTATCGCCCTTCTTAATTTATTTTTCTGGACATTCATCTCAAGAGTAAGAATACTTGGGCACAGTAGTAATTACAGCATGTTGATAGAAAAGGAACTATGCTCTCATAGCATATTAAAGGCCAAATGTGCAAGCTGCATTCCTAGGACTAACTAGCGAGTTAATATGCAATAGAAAACGTAGCAGTTTGGCATGGTTTAGAAGTGATTCATAGAACTACTAATGTTGACCTTGTTCTGAATTTACCCTCCTAAGTACAGAGACTTACGCTTGCAGGATGCCATTACAACTGTAAATTGTGTGAGCATATGCAGCTCCCGCTATTTTTGAAACCGCGCCTGACAATCTCTCTGACACCAATACCGGTGCACATATACATATATTTTTTGATATCCCCATCTCTAGATAAACACAAGATGAAGCTGTTTAACTTAGCTAAAGCAGAACGAAGTATTGAATCTAATTTCACCTGATAAAATCAGCGCCATGAGACCAAGCTTTGAGATTAGACCAGTATAACCTCTACTTAGGAGTACAACAAATTGATTCATATCCCGCCCTCCTAAAATAATGTCCTTATCAGAAGAGTTGATTTGTTCAATCCACATGTTTTTCAGACTTTAAACGCCCTCGAACTAAGGGACTTGTATTTCCACTAAGAAATCAGACGTTGAAATACATCCAGTACTAACAGAGAACACTCATCCTGTGTCCTCCAGGTAGGAATACAAAATAGAAAGTAGATCTAATCTAGTAACTTCCCATGTATGTAGCTATCTTCACCATGGTAGATTGCCTACATTGAATACTATTTAGGGGATGACAAAATCAGATATGTCTAACACCATCCAGACTGTGACTACCCAAGTCCTTTTTTCCCCCTCCCTCCCCCTCCCCCTATTTTATTACAAATTGTGGGGCCCCTTTACTGCTCAAATATACATCGATTAGTCTGTATCTGTTGCAGCTACACACTGTAACTGCTCGATTAGGGTTTTTCTTATGTATGTAAGCACAATGAGATGTTTTTAATAATTTGTATTTAGCTATGAATTTTCTTAACCTGAGTTGTGTTTAACTCTCCTTTAAAATATGTTTTGCAGATTGAATGTGGCTCCTGATGAAGGCGTTTTGCCACTGAAGTGTTTATGTACTCTGTATGTTTAATTGTATGTATAATTGTTGATCCAATAGTTGTGCAGTACCCTTTGTGCATTTTTTAACATTACTGTATTGACCATGTCGTTTTTAGATAACATTTGAATGTACAACTTTTTTAATAAATTGAATTTGTTTAATTCTCAATTGATTTGTGTGCTTTACATACTGGTTTGCTCCCTAGTTTTATCATTGAATGTGGTTATATTTTTTTGCATATTATAATTACAAGAAGTTACAGGTGAAAACGTTGACACAAAAGGCTGTTTTTTTTCAACTATTTTTCTATTTTTCCAATGTTTAACTGTTAGTTTCTATAAATAAACCTTCATGGATTTAGACAAATGACCCCTTTCTGAATTCATAATTTGGTCTACTTCTCTAAAATGTATAGCTTTTTAGGATCCATTCTTGCTTTTATACTCATTTTTACCATTAACTGGAAGGAGGTTGAAAGCAATAAAAATAGCAATAATAGGCTATGTCCCAGAAAAATGCCAACACTTTGTGAAAAATGTTGGTTCTCTGACAAAAGACTGTCATTCCCTAAAAGCTGAGAAAATGGTGACTTCAGCCCCACAAACCCTTTTTTGATAACATTTGCAGGGAAAAACCCAGAGGCTTTAATTTGCAGCCCGTTTTTCCAATTTTTCTGAAAAAAACAAAAATAGCCTTTTCAGCTCCTACAATTCCCTCTTTTGCACTGGAAGTAGTAGGTGTGGATGTCCCTTGTACTCCCACTTTCTCAACTTCTTTATCATGTGACATTTTTACAGACACAATAATAACTACTGTTATTACAACTATCACCCCTACTATGAGTGTACCTCTCACATATTTAGACCTAAGGTCCGAATTTCCCAGACTCCATTTTCAGCTTGTCGGTCTAGTTCAGTAAGAGGATGCACTTAAAGTCTCTTTTCTTCACCTCAAATTTCTGTTCAAACAATTCAAACACAGTTCATTGAAGTACTGGAAATTCTTTCACAGTTAATTTCTTCTGATTCTATTTACACAGTTCACAAAGACTTTCTTAGCCCTCTTTCTTCTTCCACAGAAAGATCTCTAAGTTTATTCGTCTTCCACTCGGACCTAGGCTATCTTCTTTAATACTTATTTACAGTTCACAGTCTATTATAAGCTCAGAACTAATTTCAATAAATACACGCTGCAAATTTTCAAAACGGACAGCTGCAAAACAGACAGCTGGTGGCTGATATTCAAAAGTTGGACAGGATAGTCCCTGAAAGATTAAAATATGCACTTTGTTCAATATCAAAGGTCTTGGAACAGGTATTGTCAGTACTCCTTCTATTTCCAACCCAGGAACTATCAGTCCCACATCAATCTTCAACTCGTATGTTCTGCTGATCACTTGTGAAGACCTCAGTCTCCCGGGACCCAATACTCCTGGCATCAGAAACCATATAAGTCCACTCTGGGGCAGCGTATCTCTGGCAAGTCACTCTTACTCTCCTTGACCTTCTTGGACCTTCTTGAGACTGCTCTGGGCCACTCGGTTCAGATTCCGATGTCTCCGACACAGGAGCAAGGTCTCTGTTAGGATCTAGTCTCAGATCCAGTCTCGTTTGTCTCCCATGCCACATATCTTCTGCAAGTTCAGCTCTTCTCTTTTTCCCCTGACCACCTTGTACACCAGTTCTTTCTGCTGAGTCTGACTCTATACCCTTCACAACGTTACCTTCTTCCTCAGACTCAATACCTGGGTCTTGTCTAGTGTGACCCCCCTCAGCTTGCTCTGGTGGGTAACCAGCTTCATCAGCAACGCCCACAGCTTGGCTCGTCCTCTCGAGTGGCATTGCTCCACAGCTGGATTTTCTTCTACGGGAGTGGCTGTTTCTTCTAGGGGTTCTGAAACTCTGTGAGCATGGGAATCGTGAATCCAGTTCGGCAAGCCTCCGCACTTCACCGGGTGTATTTGTCACCAGAATCCCCTGGTAAGTGCCTCCCCAAAGGCCTTCAAGGCAACTCTTCCTCACGTGTTTATGAACTAACAACGAGTCACCCGGACACAGGTCATGGTAGAGGTCCCTCAAGGTGGGGGTAGTTGCAGCTTCAACCTGGTGAGACACAGAACGGACCACATCAGCCAGTCTTTTGCAATAGTCAAAGATCAAATAATCTGTTATGTTAATCACGGCTGTGTATGGTACTGCTGGTAACCGCATCGCCCTCCCCATTAGGATATTGTGTGGTGAAAAGCCAGTTCTCCTATCAGAGATACTACGAGCACTTATCAACGCCAGAGTCAACGCATCAGGCCATTTCAGTGACGTGGACGAACACACTTTTGCCATCCTCATTTTCAGAGTCCCATTAATCTGTTCCACAATACCAGAAGCCTCTGGTCGATAGCTACAATGCAGTCTTTGATCAACATGTAAGGCAGCACAAAGTAACTTCATGATTTCACTGTGGAAGTGCGTTCCTCTATCCGACTCCATCTCCCTGCTCCTGTTTCCAGTGAAAGTCTTCAAGATTGCCATCAACAGCCAACTCGCCACCTTCATCGAAGAGTACACTGTCCTTGACTCCTACAAATCCATCTTCAGAAAAAACCACAGCACAGAAACCGCCCTCCTCGTCACAACAGACAACATCCATTCCCGACTGGACAAAGGAGAAACAGTAGCCCTCATCCTCATCGACCTCTCAGTGGCCTTCAACACAGTCTCTCACCTCACCCTAATACGCAGACTCCACACGCAGGGATCCGGGACAAGGCCCTAGACTGGTTCCACTCCTTCCTCTCTGGCAGAACGCAGCGGGTCGGACTCCCTCCTTTCTACTTTGACCCTATACCAACCACCTGCGGAGTCCCCCAGGGATCCTCCCTAAGCCCCACGCTCTTCAACGTCTACATGGCTCTGCTGGCCCCATCGTCTGAACCCAAGGGCTCAACAGTGTTTCATACACAGACGACACCAACACTGCCAAACTCAATTCAACTTTCAAGAAGACATGGAAGCTGCCAAATGGATGAAAAGCAGCTGCCTACAACTCAACATCGACAAAACAGAAGACCGTCACTCAAGCCCTCATCAGCAGCAGACACGACTATGGCAATGCACTCTACGCTGGAAAAAACAAAAACCTCAGCCACAAGCTACAAAACATCCAGAACGCCTCCGCAAGACTGGTCTTCAACCTGCCAAGACACTGTCATATCTCCCAGCACCTGCGCACACTCCACTGGCTTCCCATCAAGACTAGAATCACCTTCAAAGTTCTAACCGACGCACACAAGCCCCTCCACGACACCGGACCAGTATACCTGAACAGCAGACTCAAATTCCACGCACCCCAAAGAACCCTATGATCAACCCAGCTCTCCTCCTGGTGTTTCTGGTCTCCTGCATCAGAAAAACTAGATTGGGAGGCCGCTCCTTCTCCTTCCTCGCGGCTAGAGCCTGGAACGCCCTACCGCTCCACCTTAGACAGATAACATCACTACCCATCTTCATGAGAAGCCTCAAGACCTGGCTCTTCGACAGACCCCCTGCTTGATAAAATGGAACCTGCACCCCTCCCCAGCGCCTTGAGACCCTTACGGGTGAGTGTTTGCACTTAACAAACACCTGATTGATTGATTGATTGATTGATTGATTGATTGATTGATTGATTGATTTACTCTAATGAAGTTGGAAAACCGAACCATGGAATTAGTTCCCTAAGCAACAACTGTGAGGCTATCACATCTTGGTTACGCTTCCACCCACCATGAGAAAACACACACCACAACCACAATGTACCTCAAGAAATTGCACCTAGGCATTTCTATGAAGTCAAGATGGATTCTATTGAAAGGCCCTCTCGACCTCCCAATGTGACTCAATGCAACCACAGCTTTCTTTGCTGACAAGTAACACACCTATGACACACTGCTTCAGCAAACGCATGGAACCGTGGTTTGTAACACGTCTGTCTGAACACCCATACCATAATGTGCACTGTTCCATGAATCTGTCTTGCCACTTGACTCAATACATCATCGGGTAAAACTGCTTGGCCATCACTTGACACCCAAATGCCATCACCTTGTTAGTCTTTTCTCACACCCTGCTCTAATCCCGGCAGCCTCTTCCTCTTCTGAAACTTTTCTCTGCAGGCGCTTGAGCTCATACCAGGTGTCTGCCAAGGCTAATATGCTGAGCTTGGGAATTCTGGGCTCTCTCCAGTATAATCTCCAGTGAAAATGCACCCTTGTTCAGTGCAAAAATGTGCAACTTCATCCGCATATCTATTTCCCAAAGAGACAAAGTCATTCCCCCTCCCATGGGCTGCGCATTTTACCACAGCAATTTCTCATGGATGCTGCAACGCTTCCAACAATTGTCTCACAATATATCTCATTCCTGATAGGAGAGCCTGATGACATTAGGAATCCTCTCTGTGACCATAGCTGTCCAAAGTCATGAACCACACCAAACCCGTACTGGCTGTTGGTGTAGATGGTGACTCGGATTTGTGCAGCAACCAAACAGGCACGAGTCAAAGCAATGATTTCAGCTGCTTGTATTGGGTATATTCCCTGTAAGCAAGCAGATGCCACAACTCCAGAAATGGTACATACAGCAAATGCTGCTCTCCAGTGACCCACATTATCTCTTAAGCATGAACCATCAACAAAAAGGATTTCATCAGACTCGGTCAGAGGTTGATCCACAATGTCAGGTTTCAGTTTGGTGCAGAGTTCAGTCATATTGAGACATTCTTAGTCCTCACAATCTTCATTTTCAACTTTGGTAAAGGCACCAAAGTACCAGGATTTAGCACAGAACATGATCCCAAGGTATCGGATCGCTCAAATCCTTGTGCGTCTGCCTCTGTAAAGGCTTTGCCTTCAAGGAAAAATTGGGGATCCATTGACGACAGTACCGACCATCTCCAGAAACATCCTGACTTCCTTCTGAGTGGTAGGCACAGGCATATTGATGATCACCTCAATTCAATTCGCTGACCCAAATACTGCACCTCAGTCATACAATACTGTAACTTGATTGTGGACACCTTGCATCCATTCTCTGCTACATGATTCAGTGAAGCAACAGATCAATCTTGCAAGCATCCTCCTTCTCAGACGCAATCGAGAAGTCATCAATATACTGCACAAGAACTGAGTTCTGTGGCAGTACGAGACTCTTGAGATTCTTTTTCAAAAGCTGATTGAAGATCGATGGACTCTCTGTATACCCTTGAGGGATACAACACCATGTTAATACACGATCTTCAGCCTGTAAACGAACAAAAATTGGCTTTCCTCATGCAACGGTATCAAAAACAATGCCTGACATAAGTCAATCACAGTGAACCAGTTGGCTTCACATGGAATTTTGAACAATATTACTGATGGATTCCATACCAAAGGACAGCAAGGAACCCCAATCATGTTGACCTTTCGCAGGTCCTGCACAATTCTATACTTGCCACTTGGCTTTTGCAATCCCATAATGGGTGAGTTGTACGGACTTCCCATTATCGCCTTCAAAATTTTCTGTTCGATCATGGACTCAATTAGAGGCTTGATTGTGGCAACCGTTTCTGGTGACAGATTGTACTAAGGTGTTCTCGGGAACTCAGCATTTGGCTTAATTTGGATCTTAACTGGCTCTACTCCCTTGATCAATCCTACCTTCTCTCCTGTGAAGTCCCATAAGTCCAGAGAGACAGAGTCTCTCAGTTCGAGTGGGAGTTCCTCAACTGTCAACATAGGGATTATCTCTGTACTCAGATTCTGATTTGCCAGTTTAAATGTAGCATCATCATCATTAGTCTGCAATTCCACTCCCCTGGGCGTACAATAGATTGTGCAATTTAACTTACATAAGAGATCACAACCCAACAAACAGACTGGACTTGAGTCACATGCAACAAATTGGTGTTGGTCTTGAAATGTCCCTATTCTCACAGGTATTGCCTCAGTCAGTGGATTAGTCATTTTCTTATTTGCCACTCCTACAACTTGGGTTGATTATCCCTTGAGGGGTAGGTTGGAAACTACTGCAGATCTCACAGTAGAACGGGTAACACCAGTATGAACCAAAAAGGTAGAATGATGACGGTCAACATCAGCCTCTACATACAGTCCTCTCTGTTCTACCTCCAAGACTGCTCCAAGCAAGGGTACAGTCTCCCCCCCCAATCAGGCACAGTCATTGTAACGGGTCTGCATCAAACAAATCAAAGGTCTCGATAAAGGGCATCTGCTGGTATGTTCGATGTCCCTGTGAAATTCTTGGTGGTTAGGGAACTTGCACCTGTGGACTTAATGTCCCCTTTGCATAGATCTGGGTCTCGTCACCGTATTGACAACCTGCACCACTTCCTCCCCTTGAATCTGATTAGCTGGATTGGACCTACACTCGCGCTTCCAATACCTGATCTTGTGACAATTATGGCATGCTGTGGTTTTCTTTAGTGTGGCAACATCCTCTCCAGTCTTAGGATCAGTGGTTTTACCTCTTCCTTGACCCACCACATTCTGGGTTCCTCCTTGATTGTTTCCCTGTCTTCTTCCTAATGTTCCTCTGCCTGACTGCGTTTGATCTATCATTCTGCATTTGTATCAGCATTAACTTATCCTTAAGCTTCCTATGCTTAGAGTCTTCTTCATCACTAAAGTATCTGGCATACCGTAGAATCTCGTCAAAGGATTTATTCTGCCTGCAGATCAAATGCTAACCTCTGGTATAAATCCAAAGACAAATTTAGAGACGAATTGTCGCATGTTCTTTGGGTCGAGAGTGTCTATCCCACTGTACTGCTCGTAGGCTAGCAAGAGCCTCTCGTAATAGGCATGTACAGTTTCCTTTGGCTTCTGAACAGTTCTGTCTATCTTAACCCAATCAATGTCTTGTGGTGAGGTTTTGGAATGCAACTCGCTCAAACTTTTTCATAACCACATGTGAAGGGCCATGGATAACAGAATCTTACTCTGGTTCTAAAGACGGCCAGTCAATGGCAATTTTACAAGCTGACCACAAATCACTTAGTATTACAATGTCAAAGATTGTATTCAAATCAATCTACAGTACTTTTGAAATTTTGGGAAATCGATCGACTTGCTTGTACAACTTAACAGGATTTTTCCTCAGACGAGGAAAATCATTGGTAAATGCTGCCAAATCACCTCTATTCCAAGGCATATGCACATACCCTCAAATTGGTTCCTCTCCCAAAGGATAAGCCTCTACTCCTACTGTCCCTCCTCCTGGAGGCGGTGTTTCTCCAAAGCTCTTCTTGGCACTCTTCTTCTTCGACCATCTTTCTTCCAATTTGTCAAGCATGCTCCGTGCACGTATCGCTACAATCAATTCACGAATATGTGTTTTCAGACCTATGATCCTTTTCTCATCCATTTCCTGATCACTGTAGTTTAGCCTGTGACTTCCCTGTAACATGTTTGTTTTGGAAAAATCTACATCCTACCTCTGTGCCAATTGTGTCAATTTCTCAAGCGCCTTTCTTGACTTACGAGTTACATCCTTCACCACAAACAGGAACTCATCTGATTCATAATGTTCCACCCTTTCTAAACGCAAAGTTCCACTGATTATCTCATCTACTTATGCCTTCAATCTAATCACATCCGGCACTTTAGCCCTTATAGCAGCTTTATTAGTTCCTTGACTTGATGTGCTACTCAACTCTCCACTCTCACTACTCTGATTCCCTCCCACTAAGTTCAGTGAAAAACATTGACTCCCTGAACTTCCCTGACCAAAGTCTCCTCCAGTCATCCTTCCACTAGGACCTTGCACCGGGAGTTCCAACATTCTCAAATCAGAATGTGAATCAGCCAAAGACCATGATCTCGCTGCTCTTGGTTCCACATGGCCTCTAGAGAAATCTGCAGTGGCTGGCAAAGGCATACTTGATTCTATGGATCTCGAAGGGTGACCTGTTCTATTTACTGTACCATTTCCTCCAGAACCAGTGCTTTCTCCCATTGCTGATCATACCAAAACTCCCATTTTCTGCCTGATTGGGATCGTATACTGAAACTAAAGGACCAATGGTGACGGGCACTGTAAGAGCTTCTGGTAGTCTTGTTACAATATTAACTCCACTTGCCTCTGCACTCTTCAGTAGCTGTTTCCTGCTGGAATCCTTCCCTTTATTCCTGCACTAGCATTTGTCTGTGGCTCCCCAATTTCCTCTGTAGTTTCTCCCCTTCCCTCCTCCAAGCTTGGGTTGTACGGAGGTGGAAGCTCCATTAGCACCCTCTCCAATAGACTGTCATCTGTATCACTATCATCTTCTTCTTCTCTCCTCTCCTCTCCTCTCCTCTCCAACCCGCATTCCCCAAAGTCTTCCGATAAAAATGATACCTCACTTGTGTGGGTAGACCTAGTACCCATGAGAGGAAACTGCCCAAAACGCAACATGGACACACAACATTTTTACAGTGAAAACTGACCCTTTTTTTTTGCAAAGTCCCTAGCTGTAGATTTTGAACCCTAGCTCTGCCAGCACCTAGGGAATCCTAGCAAACCTACACATTTTTGAAAACTAGACACCCAGGGGAATCCAGGATGGGGTGACTTGTGTGGCTCTCACCAGGTTCTGTTACAAAGAATCTCATTTGCAAAGCTCAAACTTTGTAAACAAAAATACACATATTTTCCTCACATTTCTACAATGAAAAGTTCTGGAATCAGCGTGAATCCACAAATTCCATACACCCCACATTCCCCAAAGTCTTCCGATAAAAATCGTACCTCACTTGTGTGGGTAGGTGAAGTGCCTGTGACAGAAAATGGCCCAAAACGCAACATGGACAGACAACATTTTTACAGTGAAAACTGGCCCTTTTTTTTGCAAAGTCCCTAGCTGTAGATTTTGAACCCTAGCTCTGCCAGTACCTAGGGAATCCTAGCAAACCAATATATTTCTGAAAACTAGACGCCCAGGGAAATCCTGAATAGGGTGACTAGTGTGGCTCTCACCAGGTTCTGTTACCCAGAATTCCTTGCAATCCTCAAACTTTGTCAAACAAACCACATTTTCCTCACATTTCTGAGATGGAAAGTTCTGGAATCTGCGTGGATCCACAGAATTCAAACACCCCCGCATTCCCCAATGTCTTCAGTGAAAAATGGCGCCTCACTTGTGTGGGTAGACCTGTGTCCATGACAGGAAATGGCACAAAACGCACCATGGACACACCATATTTTTACAGTGAAAACTGACCCTTTTCTTGCAAAGTGCCTAGCTGTAGATTTTGAAACCTAGCTCTGCCAGCACCTACGGAATCCTAGGAAACTATATATTTTTTTTAAACTAGGTGCCCAGGATGGAGTGACTTGTGTGGCTCTCACTAGGTTCTGTTACCCAGAATCCATTGCAAACCTCAAACTTTGTTAAAAAAAACAACACATTTTCCTTACATTTCTCTGATGGAAAGTTCTGGAATCTGCATGGATCCACATAATTCCACCCACCCCGCAAGTCTTCCAATAAAAATGATACCTCACTTTTGCGAGTAGGCCTAGTGCATGCGACAGGAAACAGCTCAAAACGCAACATGGGCACACCACATTTTTACAGTGAAAACTGATCCTTTTTTTGCAAAGTGCCTAGCGGTAGATTTTGAACCCTAGCTCTGTCGGCACATAGGAAACCTAGAAAACCTATACATTTTTTTAAATGGGACTCATAGGGGAATCCAGGATGGTGTTATGGCAGGGTTTTTGGCTTTATTTAGCAGTGATATAGATCATTAGTCTTGCTCACATCTAGGATAGGTATTCTTAGCCTGTGTTGGCCCTTTTAAGCCCTTTTTTCCAGACCTAGATGAGGATAGCTGCTTAATATGATGATAGATCCTTTATTCTTGACTCTAACCTGTCTATTGCCTATTGGCTTTGACATACTAGACACATTGGTATGGTTTATGTAGGTATTCTGACTAAGGGGCGTTTCATCCCTTTCAGGCCTACAGGCCTAGAGCTAGAGGGACTCCATTTTGAGGGAGCTGAGAGGCTTTTCAGGGTAAAGTTAAAGTTTATAGTTAAGGCTGTTGTTCGCTTGGAGAGAACCGGCTCAGGCTGGCCCTTATCGAAGGAATGTATTTTTCTCCACTCCGAAGACACAACTTCAGGCTGGCCAGCTGGGAACGTGTCCTTGGTACGGGGAGGTACAAGAATTTGGTGGGCGGCAGGTTACTGGCCGTAACTTTCCATGAAAGGACAAGCTTCCATATTAGTGAGCTACAGGAGAGGAGGAGTGTTCAGTTCAGTTTTGTGTTCATTCCAGCGTGTGTGCAGTTCAGCCTGGAGCTCAGAACAGCTTGGAGCTCAGTTCAGCTTGGAGAGAGAGGACAGGATGTCTGCTGGAGCTGCAGAATAGAGTGCAGTTCTGGAAAGGAGAAAGAAGGCAGACAATTGCTGAAGATGAGGAGAGAGAATAGAGTGCAGAGAGCATCAAAGAAGGCTGTCAGCTGGAGCAATTGAACCAGAGGCGTGATGATGTGGTGAAGGAGGGAGAGACAGAGAGAGCCCTAATCCCACCAGAGGCAGAGAGAAATCTTCCTTCTAATAGGTGAGGTAGTCTGAACTAATCACACTTACATCTTAATCTTATCTTTATTCCCTAGGCTTTTGCATTGCTAATCTTTTCCCTTTCAGCGGTGTGTTCTATCTATAGTCTTTGTCAGTTACAGATCTGTATATGTGTATTTTATTATTGTTATAATAAACATCCCCATAACTACAGTGCATGAGTTTTTTATGATAAAGCTAGCCTGGCTTCTAGCCAGTTGCTGTTGAGCCACTGATGGATCAGAAGGGAGTAGGAGCGCTTAAATCAAGAAATAACTCAATCACATAGTGTGTATATCTTTGTCCCCATACAGTGAGGTAATCTTTCCTGGTAGGTATTACTGTTTGAACAGATGCTACCCCTGATCAGGTAAGTAATAGTGAGGGAGAGAAGAGACCTGCAACTAAGGGACCACGATAGTACACTCTCCCATAATCCTGTAAACAGCGTCTTCTGTTCCAAAGCATAGGTAACCTTTTTCTCCTAGTCAGATGTTACAGCCAGAACAGATGCTGCCCCTGATCCGGTAAGTCTGAATAAATAGAGAGAACAGGGAGCCCTTGAGCTAGGGAATTGTTGACACTAAGTAATTCGGCTATCCCATAATATTATTGTAGTAGCAGACCCTTAGTGAAGAGACATATATCTGAAGGTGTTCATAGGAATGTGGTCGTCGTTGATATACGGCGTTAGTGAGAACGCTGGGGAGGATTACCAGCGTGGAGGGCTGCCGGATTGCGGCCCGTGTGTAAGTGAGAGCGTCAGGGGGGATGACTGGCGTGGAGGTTTGCCGGATTGCGAACCGTTTGGAAATAAGGGAGAGCACTGGGGCTGCAGACCCACGTGTGTAGACGCACCGGATTGTGTGTCATATCTGCCCCAGGGTAGATTAGTCTGGGTCTGAGTGGCCGCGAGACTATAAGTTATCCTTAGTAATCAGTGAGTATTCTTAGTATCCCTATAGATTTAGTGGTGTTTCTAATAATATGAGCTTGTATATTGCGAGTTCCCCATCCTCAGGTAGGTACCCAGGTGCCTGGATGGATGGTCCTGAGGAGGGAGGTGGTTACGTTCTGGCTGGGTTGGAGGGGCCCCTAGGGGCTGATCCCATCTAATCAGAAAATCCAGCCATAACAGATGGTGTGACTTGTGTGGCTTTCACCAGGTTCGGCTACCCAGAATTTGTAAAAAATAAAAACACATTTTCCTAACATTTCTGTGGTGGAAAGTTCTGGAATCTGCATGGATCCACAAAATTCCACCCACCCCTCATTCCCCAAAGTCTTCCAATAAACATGATACCTCACCAGTGTGGGTAGGCCTAGTACCCGCGACAGGAAACGGCTCAAAACGCAACTTGGACACACCCCATTTTGACAGTGAAAAATGACCCTTTTTTTGCAAGGTGCCTAGCTGTGGATTTTTAACCCTAGCTCTGCCAGCACATAAGGAATCCTAGCAAACCTATACATTTTTGAAAACTAGACGCCCACTGAAATCCTGGATAGGGTGACTTGTGTGGCTCTGATCAGGTTCTGTTACCCAGAAACCCTTGCAATCCACAAACCACATTTTCCTCACATTTCTGAGATGGAAAGTTTTAAAATCTGCGTGGTTCCACCAAATTTAAACAACTCCGCATTCCCTAAAGTCTCCCGAGAAAAATGGTACCTCACTTGTGTGGGTAGACCTTGTGTCCGTGACAGGAAACTGACGAAAACGCAACATGGACACACCACCTTTTTACAGGGAAACTGACCCTTTTCTTGCAAAGTGTCTAGCTGTAGATTTTGAACCCTAGCTCTGCCACCACCTAGGGTATCCTAGAAAACTATACATTTTTTTAAACTAGGTGCCCAGGATGGGGTGACTTGTGTGGCTCTCACTAGGTTCTGTTACCCAGAATCCATTGCAAACCTCAAACTTTGTTAAAAAAACAACACATTTTCCTTACATTTCTCTGATGGAAAGTTCTGGAATCTGCATGGATCCACAAACTTCCACCCACCCCGCAAGTTTTCCAATAAAAATGATACCTCACTTTTGCGAGTAGGCCTAGTGCATGCGACAGGAAACAGCTCAAAACGCAACATGGGCACACCATATTTTTACAGTGAAAACTGATTCTTTTTTTGCAAAGTGCCTAGAGGTAGATTTTGAACCCTAGCTCTGCCGGCACATAAGAAACCTAGAAAACCTATACATTTTTTTAAATGGGACTCAAAGCGGAATCCAGGATGGTGTGACTTGTGTGGCTTTCACCAGGTTCTGTTACCCAGAATTCCTTGCAAACCTCAAACTTTGTTAAAAAAACACATTTCCTCCCATTTATATGTATATGATGGAAAGTTCTGGAATCGGCGTGGATCCACAAAATTCCACCCACCCCGCTGTCCCCAAAATCGTCCAATAAAAATGATACCTCACTTGTGTGGGTAGGTATAGTGCATGCGACAGGGAAATGGCCCACAACACAACATGATCACATCACATTTTTATAGTGAAAAGTGAGCTTTTTTTGCAAAGTGCCTAGCTGTAGATTTTAAACCCTAACTCAGCCAGTACCTAGTGAATCCCGGCAAACCTATACATTTCTGAAAAGTAGGCGCCCAGGAGAAAACAGGATGGGGTGACTTGTTTGGCTCTCGCTAGGTTTTGTTACCCAGAAGTCTTGCAAACCTCAAACTTTGTCAAAGAAAGCATATTTTCCTCACATTTCTGAGATGGAAAGTTCTGGAATCTGCGTGGATCCACAAAATTCCACCAACACTGCATTGCCCAAAGTCTTCCGAGAAAAATTATACCTCCCTTGTGTGGGTAGACCTTGTGTCCATGACAGGAAACGGCCCAAAACGCAACATGGACACACACATTTTTACAGTGAAAACTGACCTTTTGTTGCCTAGAAGTGGTATAGTGGGCGAGACACTCTCGACCCAAAGGACATGCGACAATTTGTCTCTAAATTTGTCTTTGGATTAGGACTAGAAGTTAGCTTTATGATCCAACAGCATTTGATCTGCTGGCAGACTAAATCTGTGGACGAGATTCTACGGTATGCCAGATACTTTAGTGATGAAGTGGACTCTAAGCATAGGAAGCTTAAGGATAATTTAATGCTGGTCCCAATGCAGAATGCGGATAAGGTAGATCAAACACAGTCAGGCGGAAGAACATTAGGAAGTAGACAGGGAATCAATCAAGGAGGAACCAGGAATGTGGCGGGTCAAGGAAGAGGGAATCCACTGATCCTAAGTCTGGAGAGGATGTTGCTACACTAAAGAAAACCACAGCATGCCATAATTGTCACAAGATCAGGTATTGGAAGCGCAAGTGTAGGTCCAATCCAGCAAATACATTCAAGGGGAGGAAATGGTGCAGGTACCTGAGGTTGTCAATACGGTAGCGAGACCCAGATCTATGCAAATGGGGACATTAAGTCCACAAGTGCAAATTCCCCAAACACCGAGAATTCCACAGGGACATCAAACATACCAGGAGATGCCCTTTATCAAGACCTTTGATGAGTTGGATGCAGACCAGTTACAATGACGGTGCCTGATAGGGGAGGAGACTGTAACCTTGGAGCAGTCTTGGAGGTAGAACAGAGAGGACCGCATGTAGAGGCAGATATTGACGGTCATCCTACCACCTTTTTGGTTGATACTGGTGCTACCCTTTCTACTGTGAGATCTGCAGTAGTTTCCAACCTACCTTCTAGGGACAATCAACCCAAGTTGTAGGAGTGGCAAATAAGAAAATTACTAATTCATTGACTGAGTCAATAACCTGTGAGAATTGGGACATTTCACGACCGACAACAATCTGTGGTATGTGACTCAATTCCAGTCTGTTTGTTGGGTCGTGATCTCTTATGTATTTTAAATTGCAACATCTACTGTACACCCAGGGGAGTGGAATTGCAGACTAATGATGATGATGCTACATTTAAACCGGCAAATCAGAATCTGAGTACAGAGATATTCCCTATGTTGACAGTTGAGGAACTCCCCCTCGACCATAGAGACTCTGTCTCTCTGGACATATGGGATTTCACAGGAGAAGAGGTAGGATTGATCAAGGGAGTAGAGCCAGTTAAGATCCAATTTAAGCCAAATGCTGAGTTTCCGATCACACCTCAGTACAATCTGTCACCAGAAACAGTTGCCAGAATCAAGCCTCTAAATGAGTCCATGATCGAACAGAAAATTTTGAAGGAGATAATGGGAAGTTCATGCATTTCACCCAATATGGGATTGCAAAAACAAAGTGGGAAGTATAGAATTGTGCAGGACCTGCAAAAGGTCAACATGATTGTGGTTTCTTGCTGTCCTGTGGTATGGAATACATCAGTGATATTGTTCAAAATTCCATGTGAAGCCAAATGGTTCACTTTGATTGACTTATGTCAGGCATTGTTTTCGATACCGTTGCATGAGGAAAGCCAATTTTTGTTCGTTTCACGGCTGGAAGATCGTGTATTAACATGGTGTTGTATCCCTGAAGGGTTTACAGAGAGTCCATCGATCTTCAATCAGCTTTTCAAAAAGAATCTCAAGAGTCTCCTAGTGCCACAGAACTCAGTTCTTGTGCAGTATATTGATGACCTCTAGATTGCGTCTGAGACGGAGGATGCTTGCAAGATGGATACTGTTGCTTTACTGAATCATCCATTCTGGCTAATTTGAATATGGCTGGGTCCAAGGTGGTGTAGAGAGTAAAATAAATTAATTTTTACTCAGATCTGTGACTGAGGATGAATGGTTGATTTGTTCAGCATTGCCTCTATCATCATTTATTTTTGCTTTTGTCAACCTACCTGGGAAGGATATATACCCAGACATGGGTACTGTGCTCACTGCGCCATTGGACTTAAGCTAGCCTGGGTGATAAGGGATCATACCTAGAAACTGGTACCAGGATGCTTGTTTCTGGTCCAGGGAGGACCTCGTCTGGCAGTTCGGACTGGACTGCTCCGATGGTGAGAACAGCCAAGACTGATTTGCATATGGCTGGTTCCAAACTGGGGTGGCATGGTGATAAAAAAAAAGATGGATTAAACCCATAACTGTTCCAGTGAGGAGCAGGGTCAAAACTGATTTGCATATGGCTGGTTCCAAACTGGCTTGGCGTGGTGAGTAACAAAACAGTGGATTAAACGCAGATCTGTGTCTGGGGTTAAATGATTGATGTGTTCAGTATTCCGTTCATCATCTGTTCTTTATGCTTTTGTTGCACAAGGTGGGAAGGGTATGCCCAGACATGGGTCCTATGCTCACTGAGCCATTGGATTTAAGTTAGCCTGGCTGATGAGGAATGATAACCCGAAACGAGTCCCAGGATACTTGTTTCCGGTCCAGGGAGGAGTACGCCTGGCAGTTCGGACTAGACTGCTCCGATGGTGAGAACAGCCAAGACTGATTTGCATATGGCTGGTTCCAAACTGGGGTGGCATGGTGATAAAAAAAAAAGATGGATTAAACCCATATCTGTGACTGGGGGTGAATGTATGATTTGTTCAGGATTCTGTCCATCATCTGTTCTTTTTGTTTATCATGTGAGTAAGAGTCTCAGAAAGGAAAATATGTCTTATTTTGCTTTTGAAGACCTACTTCAAGGACTTTTCCATTGATGATGTACTCTGTAGCTCTGTTGTTTGGAAAAACACAGAGGTAAAGTTACAAGTCCGTACTGCCACCAGAGTTTCACTTTTTGTGACACCCTGGCGATTCTCTATGCTAACCTATATTTACAAGCCCACACTAAGTCACGGTTTGGGTTACACAGCCCTGTAAAATGGCCCTCTGCAATGCAGTTTTTCTGTGGCAAAGTGGCGTGCAATGGGTGTTGCTGTGGGCATTCCCAGCAACACCCATGGTTTAATGAAAGTGCTCCACATTTACAAGGATGTGTAAATCTGAGGCAGTATCAAAACTAACACCTTTCAAAAGGAGTCCTTAATGTGGTGCAATGAGGAGAAATACTATTATTTCTCCTTGTTTTTTGCTGTTTCTAAACATGTTGCATTCTTTAGCACAAATAAAAGGAGAAAAACACCATTAATGTTTTTTTGTGTGCGGGAAGGTCTTCCTTCCTGCACAAATACAGTCATCCCTGCAATGCAGGTACCCTTGCATTGTGGTGCAAGGGTGCCTGTGTTGTTACTAGGCAGATTTTTTCGCACTGGAACAGGGGTGAGTATAGGGATGCACCATACTCGTGTTAATATGGCGTATCCCTGAGTAGGGCGTATCCCAGAGTAGGAAAACATTGGGGGATCCAGGCAAAGTGGTAACCATCCAGTGCCCTTTACTAAGAGAGACACATCATACGGTCTTGAAAAAGATGGTATATAACTGCTAAAAACCATCGAAACGCATCGACGCCCATACCAGCACAATCACGAGACCAAACTCATTCCAGCAGACAAGACTTTTTAAGCAAGTCCAGGATTTTGTTAAATACTGGTCGGTTTTGATGTGCAATCTTGATGACAAATAATACTGTCTGTGTTTGCCTCTCATATTGTCTTTTTCTGTTCTTAGCTGACAAGCACGACAATCAGCTTGTGTCTGGAAATGAGTGTTCTTGCAATAGATTTATGAATTTTTAGGCGCACATGTCTGGGATACATACTGTTTATGTTTTTAATGTAATTATAACTTGCTTTGCATATTTTTTTAAATTATTGTACTGTTGATGACATTTTTTCATTTAAAAAAAAATAAAACGTGAAAATCCTTTTTTAAACAAACTTTTTGTCTATGTATTATATGTGTTAGAGACTGGTGCAAATATATGGGCTTATGTCTAAATAGTTTTCTACCAAGGGATACCTTGTTATTTCACTGGATCCAGGCAGGCCACACCTCACTGAACTCCGCAGGGGGTCTAGTTTTCAGTAATGTGTGTGTTTTGTAGGTTTCCCTAGATAGCCACTGAGCCTGGGGCCAAAAACCCAGGTTCCCCCTTCTTTGCAAAAACAGGTCGTTTTGTGATAGGTAATTTTGATGTCTCCACAAAAGGTTTCGGGCCCTTGTTTGTTGCGGGTACTTGACACACCCCCACTAGTGAGGTACAGTGTTTATCTGAAGACTTTGGGGAATGCGGGTGGGTGGAATTTTGTGGATCCACGCAGATCCCAGAACTTTCATCTAAAAAATGTGAGGAAAATGTGGTTTGTTTGACAAAGTTTGAGGTTTTCAAGTGATTCTTGGTAACAGAACCTGGTGAGAGCCGCACAAGTCACCCTATCCTGGATTCCCCTGGGTGTCTAGTTTTTAAAAATGTATAGGTTTGCTAGGTTTCCCAAGGTGCTGATAGCGCTAGGGTTCAAAATCTACAGCTAGGCACTTTACAAAAAAAGGGTCAGTTTTCACTGTAAAAATGTGGTGTGTCCACGTTGCGTTTTGTGCCGTTTCCCTGTCGCTGGCACTAGGCCTATACATTTTTTAAAACGAGACACAAACGGGAATCCAGGATGGGGTAACTTATGTGGCTTTCACCAGGTTCTGTTACCCAGAATCCCTTGCAAACCTCAAACTTTGTCCAAAAAGAAACAATTCCCCCCATTTCTATGATTGAAAGTTCTGGAATCTGCGTGGATGCACAAATTTCCACCCACCCCGCAGTCCACAAAGTCTTCCAATAAAAATGATAACTCACTTGTGTGGGCAGGTCTAGTGCCCGGGACAGGAAACGGCCCAAAACACAACACAGACACACCACATTTTTACAGTGAAAACTGACCCTTTTTTTGCAAAGTGCCTAGCTGTAGATTTTGAACCCTAGCTCTGCCAGTACCTAGGGAATCCTAGCAAACCTATGCATTTTTTAAAACTAAACGCCATGGGGAATCCAGGATGGTGTAACTTGTGTGGCTCTCATCAGGTTCTGTTACCCAGAATCCCTTGCAAACCTCAAACTTTGTCACGCAAACGACATTTTCCCAACATTTTCTGAGATGGAAAGTTCTTTAATCTGCATGGATCCACAAAATTCCACCAACCCTGCATTCCCCAAAGCCTTCTAAAACAAATGGTTCCTCACTTGTGTGGGTAGACTTTGTGTCCATGACAGGAAACGGCCCAAAACACATGGACACATCACATTTTTACAGAGAAAACTGACCCTTTTTTTGCTAAGTGCCTTGCTGTAGATTTTGAACCCTAGCTCTGCAAGCACCTAGGAAATTCTAGCAAACCGAAACATTTATGAAAACTATACGCCCACGTTGGGGTGACTTTTGTGGCTCTCACCAGGTTCTGTTACCCAGAATCCCTTGCAAACCTAACACTTTGTCCAGAAAAAACACATTTTCCTTACATTTCTTTAATGGAAAGTTCTGGAATCTGTGTGGATCCACAAAATTTCACTTACACCGGAATCCCCAAAGTCTTCCAATAAAAATGATACCTCACTTGTGTGGATAGGCCTAGTGCCTGCCACAGGAAACGACCCAAAACGCAACTTGGAGACACCACATTTTTACTGTGAAAACTGACCCTTTTTTTGCAAAGTGCCTAGCTGTAGATTTTGAACCCTAGCTCTACCGGCACCAAGGGAAACTTAGCAAACCTATACATTTTTTAAAATTAGACACCCAGGGGTATCAAGGATGGGGTGACGTGTGTGGTTCTCACCAGGTTCTGTTACCCAGAATCTCTTGCAAACCTCAAACTTTGTCAAACAAACCACATTTTCCGCACATTTCTGAGATGGAAAGTTCTGGAATCTGTGTGGATCCACAAAATTCCACCCACTCCCATTCCCCAAAGACTTCTGATAAAAATTGTACCTCACCGGTGTGGGTGTGTAAAGTACCCGCAACAGGCAAGGGCCCCAATCTTTTTGTGGAGACATCGAAATGACCTATCACAAAACAACCTGGTTGTGCAACGGTGGGGGCACCTGGGTTTTTGGCCATGGGCTCAGTGGCTATCTAGGGAAACTTACCAAACCCACACATTTCTGAAAACTAGACACCTTGGAGAGTTCAGTGAGGTATGGCTTGCGTGGATCCCCCAACGTTTCCCTACTCAGGGATACGACCTACTCAGGGATCAGCCATATTAAAAAGAGTATGGAGCATCCCTATGCTCACTCCTGTGCCAGTGCTAAAAAATCTGCCTAGTAACAACACAGGCACCCATGCACTATGATACAAGGGTGCCTGCATTGCAGGGATGACTGTATTTGTGCAGGAAGGTAAAAAAATAATTATTGGTGTTTTTCTCCATTTTTATGTGTGCTAAAGAATGCTGCATGTTAAGAAGCAGCAGAAAACTAGGAGAAATAAAAGTATTTCTCCTCATTGCGCCACATTGAGGACTCCTTTTGAAAGGTGTTAGTTTTTGATGTTGCCTCAGATTTACACATCCTTGTAAATCAGGAGCACTTTCTTTAAACCATGGATGTTGCTGGGAACGCTCACAGCAACACCCTTTGCACGCCGCTTTGCCACAGAAAAATTGCATTGCAGAGGGTCATAATTTCAGGGCTGTGTTAAGCCAAACAGTGACTTAGTGCGGACTTGTAAATATGGGCTAGCATACAGCATCGCCAGGGTGTCAAAAAAAGTGATACACTGGTGGCACTAGGGACTTGTAACTTTACCTCTGTGTTTTTCCGAACAACAGAGCTACAGAGTACACCATCAATGGAAAAGTCCTTGAAGTAGGTCTTCAAAAGGAAAATAAGACATATTTTCCTTTCTGAGACTCTTACTCACATGATAAACAAAAGGAACAGATGATGGACAGAGTCCTGAACAAATCAAACATTCACCTCCAGTTACAGATATGGGACTGGAGGTCGTTTTTAGATCTCAACTATTTTATCACGTAAGTGATAAATAGATGAGAGTATTGAGGGCCAAATAAGCTCTGAAACCAACAGCAGATTTGCCGCAGTTCATGTGCTCTGTGCGCATGCACAAACCAGCTACGTCACAAACCACCATTTGTCTTTCAGTGCCTCACACACTTCAAAGGCTCCGCTCCCCGCCCCGCCTGCACATCGCACTCTCCTGCTTCTTCAAAGGCTCCGCTCCCCACCCCCCCGCCTGCACATCGCAGTCTCCTACTTCCCCTCCCACCTCCCACGCCCGCTCTTCCCATTCACGTGCTCTGTAGGTCACCATTTGCCAGCATGTGTCCACCGCCCTGTTTGCTGCCAAACTCGTCTCCTCTCTTCTCTGTCGCTTCAGGTACTTCCTCCCTCCCTCTTTCCTGCCCGTTTTCTCACGCTCCTATCTCTTCTCTCCCTGTCCTCTCCTCGTTGTCTTTAAACTCCCCTTTACTGCACCCTTCCTTTCTTCGCTCGTATTAGTTTTTTTTTCTCTTTGCTTGCATTTCACTTTCTCCATTTTTTTTGCTTTAAGCTTGCTCCTCCTCGTTGGGTACAGCTGCTTGGACGTTGTGCTTTATTCATCGCTTCATATTTACAAAAAGCGCTCCCCGCACACGCCCGCTCCCCCTCCTTGGCTTCAGCTGCTTTGGACTTTGCACATTATTAAACGCTTTATATTTACAAAAAGGGCATGCCCCAACATCTCACTTTAACTTAAAATATGGTAGCAGCAACTCTTGTGAGCCTGCTGTATATTTACCAAAAAGCACTCACCGGGACGTCGCACTTTAACTTTAAATATTGTGTTTTTATTTACAATGTGACACAACGTACTTCAGATTTAACATGCCAGCTGCGCGCCTTACTTTTGTGCTGGGCGGCTCAACTGAATCTACTTTTAAAACATTTGTATGTTTTTTTCAACAGCGCACCTTGCTGTGCTACTTTCACTATGGTATCCATGCGTCTATTGTCAGCAGCTCACCGCCCCTTTAAGATGCATGCTGTCCTCAAGGCCTGCTCCTCCAATTGGCCACTGCCTGCATATTTAAATCCTGACATATGTCCTGCTGCAGAGACTACCCACAGCACATACCACATTGGCTTTTTATCATTTTCAAAACCAAGAGCTTTAACTTTCACAAATGCGACACCTATTGCATTGCAAATGCTTGTATTTTTAGTCAAAGATCCAACACAGATCGGTAACCAAAATTAAACAAGTGTTTGCAATGCAATAGGTATGGCATTAGTAAAATTTCAACATGGCGGGCGCCTGCCTTTACTTTCAATTTATACATTTTTATAGCATTGATGGCACCCCACGCTCTAGCTTTTAACATATAAAGTTAAAGCGTGGCACACTGCAAAGGCTACAAAACCACACAAAAAATGCTTGTTCTTGTGTAAGTCTTTCCCCCTGCACTCTCTGTTATTCTGTCACCCACCTGCTTCATTCACACTTGTCCATGTGCTCTATCCACTCCTTCCACCACCAGCGCCCTTCGTGCAACTTTCCCCTACCACCTAGTTGTGCCTTTCTGCCCTCTGTTAGACTCGTTTTTCCCTTGTTGTTCTGCCCTTATGCCCTCTGTTAGACTCGTTTTTTGTGCCTTTCTGCCCTCTGTTAGACTCGTTTTCCCCTTGTTTTTCTGCCCTTATGCCCTATTTTAGACTTGTTTTTTGTGCCTTTCTGCCCTCTGTTAGACTCAATTTTCTGCCCTTCTGCCCTCTGTTAGACTCGGTTTTGTGCCTTTCTGCCCTCTGCATCCCCACATCATCTCTCAGCGCTACCCCAGCATCACTCAGCACCACCACAGCACCACTCACCACCACCACATTATCACTCAGCAACACCACACCACCACTCAGCACCACCACAGCACCACTCAGCACCACCACAGCATCACTCAGCACCACCACAGCACCACTCAGCACCACCACAGCATCACTCAGCACCACCACAGCCTCACTCAGCACCACCACAGCACTACTCAGCAAAACCACAGCACCACTCAGCACCACCACAGCATCACTCAGCACCACCACAGAATCACTCAGCACTACCACAGCATCACTCAGCACCACTACAGCATCACTCAGCACCACCACAGCACCACCACATTATCACTCAGCAACACCACATTATCACTCAGCGCCACAACAGCACCACTCAAAACCACCACAGCACCACTCAGCACCACCACAGCACCACTCAGTACCACCACAGCACCACTCAGCACCACCACAGCATCACTCAGCACCACCACAGCATCACTCAGTGCCACCCCAGCACCACTCAGCATCACCACATCATCACACAGTGCTACCCCAGCATCACTCAGCACCACCACAGCATCGCTCAGCGTCACCACATCACTCCGCGCCATCACAGCATCAATCTGTGCAACCATTCAACAACAACTGGTTCAATTATGTTCTCTTAATGTTTCAAGCTTTATTACAAATGTCACAAAAAGATGTTAATGTTTCACTTCTGTTCTTGGATTTTCATCACAATAAAATACACTGAACATAATCTTCACAAAAGTTATTTACAAAAGTTTAAGCTATTGCCATTATAAATTACAATCACTTTTATTTAAGTATTAATTATTTAAAAAAATTAAAAGCCGTTGTTATTTGTAATATCAATACATCTAAGTCACGTAAATACAAAACATGTTGCATTACAAATGCTATAGGTGTCACATTTGCGAAAGTTATAACTATTGGCATTGTAAATGACAAAGCTATCAATTTAGCTATTTTCAAAACCAACACATAAATAAAAAAATTGTCATTTACAAGACCAATAGCTCAAACTTTCATAATGCGAGACTTATTGCATTGCAAATGCTTGTTTTTTTTATCACCACGCCACACCAGTTCCGACTCAGCCATATGCAAATCGGTCTTGGCTCTTCTCACCATCGGAGCAGTCCAGTCCAAACTGCCAGGCGGGGTCCTCCCTGGACCGGAAACAAGTATCCTGGGACTGGTTTCGGGGTATCACCCCTCATCAGCCAGGCTAACTTAAATCCAATGGCGCAGTGAGCATGGGACCTATGTCTGGGCATACCTTTCCCATTTAGGGCCACAAAAGCAAAAAGAAAAGATGATGGACGGAATGCTGAACACATCAAACATTCACCCCCAGTCACAGATCTGGGTTTAATCCATTGTTTTGTTACTCATCACGCCAACCCAGTTTGGACCCAGTCATATGCAAATCAGTTTTGACCCTGCTGCTCATTGGAACGGTACAGCTCAAACTGCCAGAAGAGGTTCTCCCTGGACCAGAAACAAGCTTCCTGGGAACAGTTTCTAGGTATCATCCCTTATCAGCTAGGCTAGCTTAAGTCCAATGGTGCAGTGAGCACAGACCCCATGTTGGGTATACCCTTCCCAAGTAGGGTGTCAAAAGCAAAAAGAAACGATAATAGATGGAAGGCTGAACAAATCAAACATTCATCCCCAGTCACAGACCTGGGTGTAATGTTTTTTTTTTACTCACTACACCACCCCAGCTTGGACCCAGCCATATTCAAATTAGCCTTGACCCTGTATCCCATAGAAACAGTCCAACCCGAACTGCCAGGCCATGTCCGCCCTGGACCAGAAACAAGTATCCTGAGACTGGTTTAGGGGTACCACCCCTCACCCGCCAGGCTAGCTTGCATCCAATGGCACAGTGAGCACGGGACTAATGTCTGGGCATTCCCTTCCCACTTAGGGCAACAAAAACAAAAAATACCAGATGATGGATGTAATGCTAAACAAATTAAACATTCACCACCAGTCACAGATCTGGATTTAATCCATCGTATTTTTACACACTACGCCATTCTAGTTTAGACCCAGCCGCTTGCAAATCAGTCTTGATCCTGGTACCCATGGGAATAGTCTAGCCCGAACTGTCAGGCCAGGTCCTCCCTGGACTGTAAAGAACTTTTTTGCAGCACACTGCATATGTTAATATGTTAATAAATGTGGTAAACACACGAATACCAAAGCTGTCTTGGCGCTGGTGGTCCGGAGTAAGCAAGGGCCTCTATTTATTAAACAACCAAGCTGTCAGGACCCTCCTAAATATATATATTGGACACCGGCAAAACTGTTATGGTTAAAGCTGAAGGACGCTAATCAATGTTGGGCCTGCGTCTCGTCCCCTGGTAACGGGGAACATATATTCTTTTCCCTGCACTCATCTACAGCCCTACTGGCGAGAAGTGTCCTCACAGCTTCAGAACATTTTTAGAACACCTATCCCACTATTGCCTCCTGATCATCCTCCTAGGATCCCAGATGGCAAACCCTCCAATTGACCTTTCTGGCATGGACCTTTCACTCCTTGTTCTTTTACTCACCATCGCTATTAAGGTTATACTCCTTGACTGGAAACCCACCAATAATGTATCCTATTATACCTAGTGGGCCTGGGTAAACTATCTCTGATGCACGCACATAAACCAATCTCATACAAGAGGTTGTCCAGCCCCTCTCAGGGTATTTGGAATGTGCTTGACCTTTTTATTTGTGACTCATTTGCCGAAAGGGAAATTGCACAACCACCTTCTGACCAGTAATCTTACCCTTACTGTTTTACTTAAATCCTGGATATCCCCCATTACCTCCCGTCCCTCCCTCGCCTTCCTTCAACACAATTGAGGCCCCGCCTCCCACCCAGACCCACCCCCAGCATAAAAACTCTGCCTGCCCCCACCTCCACCTGTTTTTTTCTGTCTCCCTGGTGGGACTTACCTTTCAGCTCCTCCCTGTGGCGGTGCCGGGGAGTCTTCGGTCTGGTTCTCTGCTACGGCGTTGCCTTCAGCAGCGTTCTCCTGGCGGTGCCTCCTCTCCTCGTCTCCCTCGTGGTGTGGGGGCGGAGTGGTGGCTCAGGAATCCTCGGCGTTGTCCGGCGGTCCTCCTGTGGCTGGGGCTGCGTTTCCGGGTCGGGCTGTGTGGCTGCCTCCTCCCGGTATGCTGTCTTCCCGGAGGCCAAGTAGGGCGGGTTTCGGCCCGTTTTTCCTATTTTGTTCCTGCTTGGGTGGTTCTCTTGCCCTGCGGGGTGGCCCTTGGTGCTGTGGCTTGGCGGCTGTTCTCGTGCCTTTGGTGGCTCGGGCTCTCGCTGCCTGGGGTGCGTCTCCGGCCTCTGCTCCATGTTTCCTTGGGTGGTGCGCTTGGCGCTTGTCTGCCCCTGGGTCGCTAGGGGTTGTTGGGGCCTGCTGCCTCTTCCCTACTGCTGGTTCTCCGGTCCCCCTGGGGTGCCCCGGCCGCATGGGCTCCGTGTGGGGGTGTTCTGCCTCTCGTGTCTGCTTCTGTTGCTTGACTTGGATGAGGCTGCTCTGTCCGGTGTTCTGGGGTTCGGCGGGTGGCTTCTGTGCCCTCCTTTCTTCATCCAGCAGCTCCTGTTCGGGGCTGGTTCCTGGGATTTGGGGGGTCCTTCTGCCTCCTTTGGCGTTGCATAGGGCTCTGGGTTCTTGTCATGGATTTTTCGCTGAACTCCTGCGCTGGTTGGGGGTTGGGGGGGCTTTGCTCTTTTCCTGCCAGGCTGGAACTGTGGGGCACTTTCTTTGCTGTTCCCGGCCCTTCTGGTTAGGGCTTGACCTTCATGCCCGGTGTGGTGTGTGGTGCTGTGGGTGTGGCATGCGTTGCCCGTGCGTGGTATTTTTCCATGCTGTTCCCACTGTTGTGCGCTGCTCTGTCCACGGTGGCCTGCCCGGCTGGCGGTTGCCTGTGTGAAGTGCCGGGGCGGTCTCTCCTCTGCCCTCTGTGTTCCTTCTGCGCTGTTTTGGTCCTGGAGGGTTTTCAGGTTTCTTTACACGTTCGGTTGATGTCTGGGGTTTCGCTTCTGTGCTACTCATCCCTCTCTTCCTCCAGTGGCTTTGCTTCTTGGTGGTGGTCGCCCCTTTCCTCCCCTTGTGCTGCCGGACTCTGTCCTGGCCGTGCTGCTTGGTGGGTCTGATGTTCTGCTTGGCTGCTGCTGTTGCGCTGGTTGGCCTGTTCTCTGCTTCTTCTGTGCCCTCCTTGTTGTTGGGTTTCATGGAGTTGGCGTCGGCGGCTCGTGGTGGCTGGGTGTTGCCGCCTTGGGCCCTCTGTTTGCCTTGCCTGGGATGGGGCATCCTGCCTTTCCCGCGTGCCTTGCACTGGGGCCTTTCCGTTCTCCCCGCTGTCGGTGTCTCCTCTGGCTTTCGGGTGTTCGTGGTTTTGGCCTTTTGTTCGCCCTGGATTGCTGCCTCCTTTTCTGGGTGCCGTGCCCTGTTGGGTTCCTGTCACTGCTGTCTGGTCGATTCCCTGTCAGTGGGTGGTCTTCTTTGGCATTTCCTCCTCTGTGGCTGCAGGACGTTTCTGTTGATGGGGTCCTGTGTGCGGTGGTTCGTGGGTGCTGGGTCAACTTGGTGCCGGTTCCTCTGGTTCGTTGAGGGTTCCTCTGCCGGTGCCCGTCTCCGGTTCCTGCTGGGTGGCTCTCCTGGACTGGGTGTCCTGTTTGCTTGCCTTTTGTTCCCTCTGCTGGGTTCATGTCGGTGGGGCTCGGGTTTGTGGCCCGCTCCGTTTTCTTGCTGGGGCTGGGGTGTCCGGCGTCTTTGTGCCTGTTCCGGTTCTCCTGGGGGTCTGCTCCTGGCTTCGGCCCGATTTTTTGCTGGGGCTGGGGTGTCCGGCAGCTTTGTGCCTGTTCCGGTTCTCCTGGGGGTCTGCTCCTGGCTTCGGCCGGTTCCCTTCCGTGTGTTGGCCTTTCGGGCGGCTTTTCCACGGGCTCTGGCTGGTGGTTTTTGGGGTGCCCTGGTTTTTGGGGGGGGGGGAGGGGCGCTTCTCTCCGCTTCCCTGCCGCTGCTTCTTTTCTGCGTTTCTTTTGGTTCTCTGTGTGGTATGCACGTTTTCTGGGTTGCGTCCTTCCCCTTCGGCCTCGGGCCTTCAACCTGGGTCTTCCGGCATGTCCGATTGCTCTCGTGGTTCTCCATCTTACGGCAGGGGTGTTCCCTCTTCCTTCTCTGGTCAGCCTCTTGCGACTTACGGCTGGAGTGTCTTTTTGCTCGGTCTGTTCAGTAGGTCCTTTGTGGTTCTTCTGGTGATCGGGTTTTTGGTGGCCCGGGGTGTGTCTTCGCTGATCCCCTCTCTGGGCCTGGGGTTTGTCGGGGTGCCGTCTTCGGGCAGTGCTCGGCCCGTTCCCTTGTCCAGGTGCCTGGTCTCTCTTCCTTCGTGGGTTTTGGCCTTTTTGTCCCAGGGCTCCTCGGGCGGTCCTGTGGCTGCGGGTGCTGGGGCACTTGGCTTCTGTGGTGTTTCTGGTTGCCTGGGCTCGTTTTCTTCTTCTCTGCCTGTCCGTCTGGCTCCTGTTGGGTAGGTCTCCGGGGTCTGTTGTCCCTGCTGCCCTTGTCGGTCTGTCCCCGGGGGTGCTCTCCTGGTAGCTCGGCCTCTGTTGCCTTCTGGATGGGTGTTCGCTGGCTCTTCCGGCTCCGCTTGTGGTGGCTTCGGTCACCGGCCTGTTCTGGGCTTGGCTGGGGTCGGTTCGGGTTCCGGTTATGGTTCCTGCTGCTCTCCCGGGGGTCCTCTTGCTGGCGACTGTTGTATCGTTGGGGCTTGCCCTGGTGCCCTTTTGGGGGTCTCTGCGGTTCTGTGGGTGTTGGCTCCGTGGTCGTTCCAGTGGCTTGGTCCTCTGCCTCGATTGGATGGGTCCTGTTTCTGGTCCTTGTCCTTGGTTGCCTGGGTCCTGTTTCTGTGGGCTGTGTGCTGGATCTATCGGCTCTCTGCCTTGGTGGGTGACCTGTGTGCTGGCTGTTCTGCTTTGCTGGTTTCTTGCTTCGTCCTGGGTTTTCTCACGACTTCCCCTTCCCGGTTTTTCCACTACTCTGGCCTTTCCTGTGCGGGCTCCCTGGGTCTGTGCTCGGGGGTTGCTGCTGCTCCTCGTTGGCCTTGGGCTCTTTGTTTTCCTCTCCTGTCCGGGCTGTGTTGCGCTCGGTGGAGGTTCCTTCCGGTGGCTCCGTGCCCTTTGGGGTTTCGGGCTCTTCCCCTGGGTTCTGTGCGGGGTTTGTGCCTGCTGCCTGGTGGTTGTGCGCCTGGATTCGACTGTGTTGGGGGTTCGGGTCTGGTTGGCGGTGGCTTGCGGGCTTCCCGTCGGTCCTCCTCTTGGCTGACCTGTGCTTGGTGTGTGTGGGCCTTTTGGGCCTGGTGTTCTGCTCTGGGTGTTATTCCCTTGCTGCAGGCCTCCTTTTGGTGGGACGGTTCCCTCCTGCTGGGGCTTTTCTGGGGTTGTCGGTGGCCCCTCTGCGAATGCGGTGGGCGTCTTTCCGGCTTCTTGGTGCTCCTGACTTCCTTGCGTGTTGCCTGGGGTCTGTTGCCTGGTTGTTTTTCCGGGTCTGCTGTGTTTGTTTCCCCTCCTTGTCCGGTCCTTCCCTTCGGGGTCTTTGCTCCTGGGGTTGGTTGTCCTGTCCGGTCTTCCCTCTGGGCCCCTTGCGGGTCTTGGGTTTCGGCTCTTGCCTTTTGGGTTTGCCCCCCTGTGTGGGCCTGGTCGGGTGGCTGTCTGGCCTGCTGCGTGCACTGTGGCGACCTGTGTTCCAGTTCTTGGTCCCGGGTTCGTGTCCTCTTGGCCTTTACTCCTTGGGGGGTCGGCGTGGTCGGTGACTCTGCTTTGGACTGTCGCCGTCCCTGTGGGGAGCTTGGGGGTCTTGTGGGCCCTGTCTGGGATGTTTCCCTTCTGTCTGGGCTGTTCGGCTCTGTTGGTTTTGGGTCTGGTTCCGTCTTTTGTCCCTCCGGTAACTCAACGTTTTGGCAATGTCGCGGGTTGGTTTTGCCTGTGTTCGGTCCTGCTCCTTCCTTGGCTGTGGCTCCTTTGGTCGTTTTGCCTGTCCGGCCTCTTTTTCTGTGATGCCTGCTGCTTGTGGTGTCCTTCCGGGTGGAGGCCTCGGTTTGTTCGTTTTGGTCCGGCTCTGGTGTTTGCCTTCCCCCGCTCCGTGGGGTTGTTGGTTTTGGTCCCCTGTCTTGGTGGCTTTTCCTCTGGTGGGGGTTCGGGCTTCGGAGTCTTGTCTTCTTTGCGAGGCCGGGGATTTTGATCTGCTGTGTTTGGGGCACTGTTTTGTGTTCTTTGTCACTCAGTTGTCCGTCTCTGTTTTCCTCTGCTTGCTATGTCCTCAATTGTGTTGAAGGAAGGCGAGGGAGGGACGGGAGGTAATGCATCCATTTCTAACGATAATGGCATTACTCCTAGTCCTACTCCCTCGCCTTCCTTCAAGGACCCTCCCTCCCGGTGCGGTTCAACTGAGTGCTAGCTTGGCTTGTTTGTGTACAGGTGGAGGTGGGGGCGGGCAGAGTTTTTATGCTGGAGGTGGGTCTGGGTGGGAGGCGGGGCCTCAATTGTGTTGAAGGAAGGCGAGGGAGTAGGACTAGGAGTAAGCCATTATCGTTAGAAATGGATGCATAAACAGTAACACATAATTCACTCCTCTCTTCCCTGCTCTCATATATTTTATTACTTTTGTTTTGTAAGTTGAGCATAAGCGCACATGCGCTGTCTGCAAGCCCTGCCGTAGTCAATAAAACCACTTTATTCCCGCCTGATGCTTACCATTCGTTGACTCATTTGTCGCTCTTCTTTACTAGTTCCTAACTGGTTCCAATAGCCAACACATCACTTTTGTTGAAGGCTAAGGAGCACGGTTAAGTACAGTTTACTTACTCCTTCACTTTACATCTGTTCTTTGTGGGGACTCTTTTTCTTCTGCTGCCCTTATCCCCAGAACTAAATGATTGAAAAATGTGTTTAAAAAAAAAAATGTGTTTCATTATTGCAATTGCATCTGTTACCTGAATGCGCCAGTGCATAATGCCCACCTGAATGGCAGCTTGCATACTCCAGCTGTGCTAATGACTGCACCACATTGCTTCACCCACTGGGCTGCCCATGCAATCCTTGTTATATTTGCTTTATTGTTAAACAAAGTTGTGTGAATGTGCCAGCGCACAACCCCTCTGCCGAATCACAACTTGTTTTCTATTTCTTTTTACGCGTTATAATTTATTTGGTTTCCGTATCTAAGCGGTCCTGATAACTGCGCCGCATTCCTTAGGCTGCTGGGCCCCTGTGCGATCATTATTATATTATTGATATGTTGCCATCTTTGAGAATAACACTTAAACTACAAACGCCTAAATAACAGCTTACTTGATTCTGGAGTGGCAATATTGTGTCTGAAGCAGAGGTGTCTCTGTTCCAAAAGGGCGTCCAGAGCTCAAGGAAAAGAACAAATACTCAAAAGACTGTGTCATTCTTCTATCTTCACCACTGCCTCCTCCTCCTCTGATGGTGTGCGTCATCAGTAAGCCTCCATTACAGACATTCCAGGAACAGGCGTTTCGCCTTCCTTGGAAGGGAGTGGTTAGCTTCTTCCATTGAAGACGTTGCCTGTGGCTGATAGCGAGGATAACAGGTAAGTTCTTGTGGTGGCCTTAGTTTACCCCCTTCTGTTCATGTGCTTACAGTATGAGAGGAACGGTGCATCTGGGTGTTTCCTTTAATTTTCCGCTTGCATATTGCCGGAGTGAAAGTGCAGTACACAGCTGCACAAGCGCAATCCAGAGCCTCTGCTCTGATTGCTGCACACGTATCCACCACGGTGCACGCCTCAGTGGCCAGCAGTCCGAGGGAGGCCGAGCAAATACATCTCCCCCCTGCAACGCTGGTCAGTCACAGCCTGGGTCAGTCTGTAAATCTGCCCGCTGCATCGCAGCCCAGCCATAATATGGCAGAGCATCAGCACTGGAATCGGCCCTCCACAGAGCAGCAAGCACCAGCAGCTATTCATCATGGAATGCCCCCGTTATGCAGCAGAGCATCCCCATTCTGGCTACACCTTTCTTGCGGCTGCTTTAGCCCCAACGGGTGCCTCAGCAACTGACCAAGGCAGCATTATGGCAGTTATGCCAGACACCTAATACGCTGGGACTAGCGCTGACATCCCTCGTTGGGCGGCATGCAGTCATGGAGGTGAGCGTGCCCAATTCACCCCCCCATGCCCGCTGCGTACATTTGCCCACCTCCTGGTGACCTCCTGGCGCAGTTGGATCTGCCCACGTAGGGCGGGTACTCATGCCCGCCTGTTTCACCTGGGCATTCGTAGCCATCTCCCCTGGGCAACATCACGGTACAGGGGGCCCTGGGGCCCGAAGTGATCGGGAGTTACGGGGGGCAGGGGCCGGTAGGATATATATATATATATATATATGCAATATGCCCCCCGTGATTCGCATGTTAATCTAACTTTCTCAGCCCGTGTTCTCGTGCGGCAGATGCTGCGACAACCACCTTAGCTGAGCCGGGACAGTTAGTTCGGGGTCCCTGGTTCACAAAGTGCACCCTGCCTCTTAGAACGGAGTGCACTGCTGTTTAATTTGGTCCAGTCATAACACAGGGTGGTCCTCCCCCGTCCAGGTAAATAGTGGTACGTTACATAATAAAGTGCTCATATCTGGGCTACGCATTCACGTGTTACCTGGGAGGCACCCGCGATGAGGTCACATACTGAATTGCAATTTGCTGGGTAAAGACATGTCCATGGAAAACGTCTCCCCGAGCCAGGCTTGTAGAATAGCGCTTGTATATTACGCTTTACACCTAGAGTCAAGCATGTAGGTTCCACCTTCGCTGAGTAAGGGGTGAGCACAAACAGTTCAGATACTGGCTGTCTGAGCTCAGCGGCTGCCCCCCATTGAACCAAAGGAAATGGTACTAGCATGGTCATGGAATTATTCACCGGGGGATCAAAATACAGGCGAGGTAGGTAAGCACAGACATGTTTAAGGGACGCAGGTAAGGTGTATCTTTCACCTATCTAACTACACAAACCTTCCCTGCGGAGTCATATTCTACCCATTTGTTCCATAGTAAAAGGTTGTTAAAATTGTTTCTGCTTGTCCTACCTGTGGTTTCGCCGTAGGAAGGGGCTGTGGTGATTTGTGTTTCATCCCAAGTTTAGTATTGGGGCCTAAGCGGTTGGGTCATTGGTCAAGCCATGAGCGAAGTTGTAACAATGCCTTTAGTTCAGCGGAGCTGTGATATGTATGGGATGGGATCCTGTCGTAGCACTCAGCTCCAGGCACGCTGTCTTGTTGGACGCGGTTGAATGGAAAGAATCCCCATTCTCGCATGAAGTGAGGTTCCCGGGGGATGACGGGGTGTCATGTGAGTCAGCTTACAGCTAGTGTGAAGATCAGTTATTCTGGGCCTGGCGGTAGCCCGTGCCTCCCACTAATGCCTTATATAAGTACAGACTTTACCCGGAGGTGTCAGAACCTTCACAATAGGAATATAACTAATACATAAGCACGATAAGTGAACACAGTGCACAAGCAAACGCTAAGCGTCATGAAGCAAAGTGGCAAATGTGAGCTAACAATTCAAGATGTAGCAAACAGTGCATTACAGGAAGAAAAGTAACATGTGTGCAAGTTACAAAAGCGTAGGAGTACAAGGAGAGGTACAACAGTCTGAATTCGAACTGCAGAGTTTACGCAGTGGAAGGCCATAAGCTAGGTGCACAGGTAAGCGTGCGGCCTGGCTAGGTGCCCTAGTGAGCGTGCGGCCTGAGTCAGATTTAATTAATGGTTATTCAGGTTCGAAAGTGGATTGCCTTAGGCGGTATTTTCATGCCCGGAGGGCATGTTCCAGGTGCCCAACTGTATTTTCCCTGGATAGGAGCTGGTTAAATAGCCGCCTGGGGTTCAACGAATGCCCAATAGGGGTGACTGGTCACAAGACAGAGGTAATAAGTACTATGCACGGTGTACCGGAACGGTGATTGTCTAAGGTCCAAGATGGTGCCACGCAGGGAATGGCGGGTCGCTAGAACCACAGCGGCAGTTGAACATTCACGCAGGAGGGTCAATAGGTCCATGCAGAAGTTCAGGGAACGAAGGGGCCTAGGATTCATTAGGCATGCATTGATCCAAGAGAAAATCTAGAGTTACTACGAAAAGGATGGGGTGCACTTGTTCAAAGTTGGCATGGATAAATTCCTACTAGATTTACAATATGCACTCGCAGCTGCAGGATGTCACTAAAGTATTCTGGTGTGGGGGGCCCTGGTATCGACGGTAGCCTCCTCCAGAGCTGTGGCGGAGTTACAGGGCGATCTGGAGGCAGACGGGTACAGTAAGGGTACCTCTGCGGCAGACGGGTACAGTAAGGGTACCTCTGCCCGGCACAGTAAGGGTGCCCGAGCCTAAGACCGTGAGCCGCAGGAGGTTCCGGAAACCACAACGGCGCCCCGTTAGTCCTTCGGGCGGTTGGGGGGCCTGAACCAACCGGGGGTGTGCCATTCCACTCCGCCCTGAAAGGGGCGGGAGTCCAAGATAAGGATCTACAAGATGCGGCACTGTCCGGGCGTCTACCACCGTGCTGGCTGGCTCTACAGGCGGGCGGGGCAGCGAGGGGCTGCCTGCCCTGGATCACCCGTAAGATGACCCACTAATGTTATACTATGGTTGTATGATAATAAACCTGCAGCAGTTCTTTACCCATAAACAAAGTGTCTGGTGTATCATTCATGGGTAAAATGTTTTCAAGTGCGGGGAGGAGCGGGTGACGGTGTGGGCACTATGCCGCTGCCCACGTCCCACGCAGGGGGACATTGGCAGGGCAGCCTCATTAGTGGCCACTAGTCCAGCCCCCTCCCCCTGTCTTCTTCTTGCGCGCTAGGGTTGGGAGGGAATCCAGGTAGCCCCCTTGCCCCTCCCAAGTATTTGCATGCCACCCAGCGGGGGAGGGCCTTTCTGGGGTGGGCGTGCCAGGTATATAGGGCCTAATACGCCCTTCCCGCGTCCTCTGCCTCCTGCTTCTGCCCAGTGCTCGGCCTCTGTCCCCGGGCTGCGTCCATCCACCCCCCTTCGAGTACCCCTTCGAATGCTGCACCCACCCTGTCCGCTTACCCAGCAGCATGTCAGGCGGAGCGAATCATTGGAACGTTTTAATGTTTTTTCTGTGTTGCAGGCGGAGTTACAGGGCGATCTGGATGCAGCCGGGTACAGTAAGGGTACCTCTGCGGCAGACGGGTACAGTAAGGGTACCTCTGCCCAGCACAGTAAGGGTGCCCGAGCCTAAGACCGTGAGCCGCAGGAGGGTCCGGAAACCATGACGGCGCCCCGTTAGTCCTTCGGGTGGTTGGGGGGCCTGAACCAACCGGGGGTGTGCCATTCTGCTCCGCCCTGAAAGGGGCGGGAGTCCAAGATAAGGATCTACAAGGTGTGGCACTGTCTGGGCGTCTACCCACGGTGCTGGCTGGCTCTACACGCGGGCGGGGCAGCGAGGGGCTGCCTGCCCTGGATCGCCCGTAAGATGACCCACTAATGTCATACTATGGTTGTATGATAATAAACCTGCAGCAGTTCTTTACCCATAAACAAAGTGTCTGGTGTATCATTCATGGGTAAAATGTTTTCAAGTGCGGGGAGGAGCGGGTGATGGTGTGGGCACTATATCGGTCCCACACGGAAGAGGCAAGAGCTCTTTGAACAAAGGCAATGTTGGAGCAGTGATGCCACCAGTAAGAGTGTAATATCTGTAACAACAGGTATTAGTGCAAAAGCACTTACACAATTAATAAGTACTTAATGGCGAAGGATGCCTCTTGAGATGAGTTTCTCCAGTAACTATTAGCAAATTGACACAATTTATTCGGATATATGACGTTACAACGCGTCCTATTACAACGCATACCGTTACAACGCATCTTTTACAACGCGAATACTGTTACAACGCATGTTTTTACAACGAGTACTATAACAACGCAAAATAGTACTTTATTAGCAAAAATACCATTACAACGCAACATATAACAACGTATACCATTACAACGCAGAAATATATATATATATATTTTTTTATGTAAAATAAAACCTGGCACGGGATGCAGGGAAAATAGGGGTTTTGGGTGGGGAAGTGTATTAAATTTTGAAGAAAAAAACTACCATATTATAACGAAAACTAAGTTTTTTTTATAAATAAATACTCGAGTATAAAAATTAATACTCGAGTACTTAAATTAATACTCCGACTGCTAAAAATTATGTCATTTTACCACATTACATTTGAAAATAAAAAAAAACTGAAACATCAATTATTTGCACGATATTTATCCTTGCAGATATTGCAACAGATATAGTATGATTAATAGACGCCATTTTAAAAAGGTATTAAATTGAATAGTCCTACTATTATTTCAATGAATTAATACCACAACACATTATCCAAAATGGATGCCAAAACGGCAGAATTAACGCGAACTAAATTACTTCTAATTAATTTTTAAAATATACGTTTACAGAGAAATAAATGTAAAATTAAAAACCATTTCTAACGCATATTTTTAATAATAAAATAGAGTCAGTAATCGAAACTTATAAATAGTAGGCAGACACCATTTTGAAACTAGTTGATCCTCAACTACCCGAGAGAGCAGACGTGAAATCTGAACCTCTGACCTTTTCACCTTTTGAGACCCGTTGTGCTAACAGAGCAAAAGAATAAAACGATTTACAAGTAAGTAACCTTAATAGAAAACGATAATATAAAGAGAATATTTTATTTAAAGTGAATGTCGAGTAAAATAATAATAAATGTCATTATTATTTAAACATTTAACTGTTATTTCGAAAATATTACTGAGAATTATTAAACAAAAACGTGAAAGAAACACATATTAAGAAATAACGCTAAATATATATTTTAATAAAGAAGAATTTCTGATGACTAGAAAAATAAAACGCAATAACATTTAAAAGCGTTAACTTAAAGTTAAAATGTGTTTAATGTATTACTCATAGAAATCACTTCATAGCCGCAGAAAACGTGTCATCAGGAAATATATTCTATTCGAGACTACGAAGCATTTTTTCAACTTATAAAAAGGTACATATTCATTACTTTTTGAATAACATTATAATGCAGTAGTCGAAATAAGTCGCATTATAAATACATGTTGTGAATTATTTTGACAGAAAAAGCACTTCAGAAATAAATTCCACTTTATAACTTGCAGAATAAAGTGAGTCGACATCTTTTAAAAAAGGTAATAAAAATATTTTTATGGCAGAGTAAATACAGCAATTTTTATTTAAAACATGTAGACTAGAAACTGATTAATTAATATTATTTTTTTTTATGTTTAAGATACAGAAACCAAGCCTTGATAAGAGATAAGAAAAATCATCCATCTGTGGAAAAATCAAATATCTAACCTTCGTTTCAAAAGGTAAATCCGAAATTAAAAAAATAAATATATGTTATATATATAAAATGGGGGTGAGTCTGTAACATTTATCAACATTTGGTCATTCATGTATTGTGTTTATAAAGTCCACAAGTATAAATTACAACTGAATCTTATGGTAAATGCTGCAGAGGCTAAAATTGTCAATAGTCTTGTATTATATAATAGTGTTCATAAACGAGGAAAGTGCAGGAAAAAAAGAAAAATTACTACCGAAATATATAAATTAGTATTCCTACGCCGGGTAATGCTGCAGTAGAGAAAGTGCTGCTTAGCCTAAAACTAAAACATTATATTCTACATCCAAATAAGTGCTACAGTATAAAAAGTGCATGATAAAATAGAGGTAAAAATTAGTTTCAATAATCCGGGTAAGTGCTATAGTAGGGAAAGTGCAGGATAGTATAGAGATGTAAATTACTATTCCAACTCCAGATAAGTACTGCAAAAGGGAAAGTGCAGAATAGAACAGAGGTATATTTTTCGATTCGATCATCTTTAAAACATGTTCTAAATATCACTGAACATCAATAAAACTATTAATAAGTGAAAACATGTAAACAATGTATTTGTAAGAGTCCTAATTAATCAGAATGCATAAGTCACATTTTTTTTTACATTTATTATTTCCAGTGTACTAGCCACCAAAACGAAAATCCTGAAAAACAACAGCTGAAGGAAAGAAGCAGATCAAAAATACGTTTCAAGTCCAAAAAACTCCAAGTTTACAAGTGAGTGCAATCCATCATAAATAATACATTTACCAATATAAAAAACATTAAAATTGCAATCAACAGAAGATATATTGCTGAAGTATATGAGCGAATAATATTTAAGTAAAAAATACTTTTCCTATTCTAAGTAAGTGCTGCATTAGGGAAAGTGCTGAATGGTATGGCGGTATAAAGTGCTATTGAAACTCCAAGTAAGTGAAGCAGTTGGAGAAAGTGCTGGATAGTCTAGAGATGTAAATTAGTATTCCAACTGCGGGTAAATGCTGAAGTAGGGAAAGTGCTGGATAGTCTAGAGGTGTAAATTACTATTCCAACTCCGGGTAAGTGCTGAAGTAGGGAAAGTGCTGAACAGTCTAGAGGTGTAAATTACCACTTCAACTTTGGGTAAGTGCTGCAGTAGGGAAAGTGCTGGATAGTCTAGAGGTGTAAATTACTATTCAAACTCGGAGTAAGTGCTACAGTAGGGAAAGTGCTGGATAGTCTAGAGGTATAAATTACTATTCCAACTCAAGATAAGTGATGCAGTGATAAAATGCTAAATAGATTACAGTTATAACTTTCCAATCAAACGTCTTTTAAAAATGATGGAACTCTATAATTGAACATTAATCAAATGCATATTGAATAAAAAATCATGTAAACATTGTACTTGTAAAAATTTGCTTTCTTTACAAGTCATAATTCATAATTTTTTAACCATATATTTTTTGCAGAGCACAACGTACCAAAAGCAATATCTTCAAAACCAACAACTGAAGCAAAGAACTAGATCAAAAACACATTTCAACTGAGAAAATCTCTAATTTGAAAAGTAAGTGAAATTCCAAATACATTATACACATAAGAGTAGAGCATGAGTGAAAATATTAATATTTACTAAGTAAAAGAAAGTAGCTAAACAGAAAAAACACAATTAAAAGCTACAAAAGATATAAAGCTGGACAATGTAAACATATAAGTTTATATATTAGTTCTACATAACTGCTCCAATCAAAAAAGTGCTGGATAGTAAAGAGCTTTTAAATTCTGTTCCAAATCTAAGTAAGTGCAGCAGTAGAGGAAGTACAGGATAGTCTAGACTTGTAAATTACTATTCCAACTCCGGATAAGTGCTGCAGTAGGAAAAGTGCTGGATAGTCTAGAGGTATAAATTACTATTCCAACTCCGGATAAGTGCTGCAGTAGAAAAAGTGCTGGATAGTTGAGAGGTGTAAATTACTATTCCAATTCCGGGTAAGTGCTGCAGTAGAGAAAGTGCTGGATAGTGTAGAGGTGTAAATTACTATTCCAACTCCAGGTAAGTGCAGCAGTAGGGAAAGTGCTGGATAGTCTTGAGGAATAAATTACTATTCCAACTCCGGTTAAGTGCTGCAGTAGGGAAAGTGCTGGATAGTGTAGAGGTGTAAATAACTATTCCAACTCCGGGTAAGTGCAGCAGTAGGGAAAGTGCTGGATAGTCTTGAGGTGTAAATTACTATTCCAACTCCGGTTAAGTGCTGCAGTAGGGAAAGTGCTGGATAGTCTTGAGGTGTAAATTACTATTCCAACTCCGGGTAAGTGCTGCAGTAGGGAAAGTGCTGGATAGTCTAGAGGTATAAATTACTATTCCAACTCCAAGTAAGTGCAGCAGTAGGGAAAGTGCTGGATAGTCTTGAGGGGTAAATTACTATTCCAACTCCGGTTAAGTGCTGCAGTAGGGAAAGTGCTGGATAGTCTTGAGGTGTAAATTACTATTCCAACTCCGGGTAAGTGCTGCAGTAGGTAAAGTGCTGGATAGTCTTGAGGTGTAAATTACTATTCCAACTCCGGGTAAGTCCTGCAGTAGAAAAAGTGCTGGATAGTCGAGAGGTGTAAATTACTATTCCAACTCTGGGTAAGTGCTGCAGTAGGGAAAGTGCTGGATAGTATAGAGGTGTAAATTACTATTCCAACTCCGGTTAAGTGCTGCAGTAGGGAAAGTGCTGGATAGTCTTGAGGTGTAAATTACTATTCCAACTCCAAGTAAGTGCTGCAGTAGGGAAAGTGTTGGATAGTCTAGAGGTATAAATTACTATTCCAACTCCAAGTAAGTGCAGCAGTTGGGAAAGTGCTGGATAGTCTTGAGGTGTAAATTACTATTCCAACTCCGGGTAGGTGTTGCAGTAGGGAAAGTGCTGGATAGTGTAGAGGTGTAAATTACTATTCCAACTCCAAGTAAGTGCAGCAGTAGGGAAAGTGCTGGATAGTCTTGAGGTGTAAATTACTATTCCAACTCCGGTTAAGTGCTGCAGTAGGGAAAGTGCTGGATAGTCTTGAGGTGTAAATTACTATTCCAACTCCGGTTAAGTGCTGCAGTAGGGAAAGTGCTGGATAGTCTTGAGGTGTAAGTTACTATTCCAACTCCGGGTAAGTCCTGCAGTAGGGAAAGTGCTGGATAGTCTAGAGGTATAAATTACTATTCCAACTCCAAGTAAGTGCTGCAGTAGGGAAAGTGCTGGATAGTCTTGAGGTGTAAATTACTATTCCAACACCGGGTAAGTGCTGCAGTAGGGAAAGTGCTGGATAGTGTAGAGGTGTAAATTACTATTCCAAGTCCGAGTAAGTGCTGCAGTAGGGAAAGTGCTGGTTAATCTAGAGGTATAAATTACTATTCCAACTCCGGGTAAGTGCTGCAGTAGGGAAAGTGCTGGATAGTCTAGAGGTATAAATTACTATTCCAACTCCAAGTAGGGAAAGTGCTGGATAGTCTTGAGGTGTAAATTACTATTCCAACTCCAAGTAAGTGCTGCAGTAGGGAAAGTGCTGGATAGTCTTGAGGTGTAAATTGCTATTCCAAGTCCGAGTAAGTGCTGCAGTAGGGAAAGTGCTGGTTAATCTAGAGGTATAAATTACTATTCTAACTCCGGGTAAGTGCTGCAGTAGGGAAAGTGCTGGATAGTCTAGAGGTATAAATTACTATTCCAACTCCAAGTAGGGAAAGTGCTGGATAGTCTTGAGGTGTAAATTACTATTCCAACTCCAAGTAAGTGCTGCAGTAGGGAAAGTGCTGGATAGTCTTGAGGTGTAAATTGCTATTCCAAGTCCGAGTAAGTGCTACAGTAGGGAAAGTGCTGGTTAATCTAGAGGTATTAATTACTATTCCAACTCCGGGTAAGTGCTGCAGTAGGTGACGTAAATAATTAATTTACTCTCTTAATTTCTATGCAGGTAAGTACTTAATCAATAATAACTCAATCGGAAAGAAAGAAAACAGAGTCCGTGGTGTTAGAGTTCTTAGGGGTTTTATTCCTTAAAAAGGAATGGTCAAGACCAGGATATCATGTTCTGACCACTACAGGGGTGTCAGAAGGGATAGAGAGCGCGCTACATTTTATTAACAGTACATAGCTTATATACTTAATTCATGTCATAGGAAACAGTTATAGTAGGCGTAACAACTGAGAGAAGACAAGATAACAGTATACACGTGTTACTAGTACGTAATCAGAAGGCGTGGACTAGGCGTGAACTGGAGGTGTGTGCTAGAAACGTCACAGGTAGGTGTCACAAAAGGGGTGGCACTAACAGAAATGTTGCAATGTCAGCAGAAATTGGAAACTTGGATGCGCGCGCAGCTGCATGACGTGTGATTGACGTGAAGCTGGAGGGTGCAGGGGGCTTGACATTTGCACTGACGGAAAGAGACAGAAGTCTGGCATGTCAGATCAACTTGTACTTCTATCATATCTGATATCTGATGTTTAGGAACCATGTTATCTGGACGGAAAGGTCTCTAGGGCAGAAGCTATTCTATACTAACTGTGGATGCGTGTATAAGCGCCGGAGTGTCTGTATGAGGAGCGTGGGGGCATGGGCCTTCCATGGGAGCATGGTAACAAGGGCTATGAATTACTTGAATTACTTGCACAGAGACAGGCCGGCCCTTTGGCTTTGCAGCTGGGGGGGATGTTTACTGAAACTAGCAGGCAGGAATGTATTTTCGGGGAGCGGAACAGATAACTCGAAGGTTATAGTCAATCTTGGCAGGCAGCAGGCTGAGCTGAGCGCGAGGGGCCGCGCTGAAAGTAAGTCAGAGTTCACGGGTACAGAGGCTGCCTGGGCAGAGGCCCTTGGAGCCAGAAGTCAGAAAAGAGGCTCGGTGGCAGAAATTCAGGGCCTACTCAGCTAGAGCTGAAAAACGGAGAAGTACACCACAAAAAGACGTTGGCATGGCATACTTAGGAACGGACTATTTAATCCATTCAGGGTGGATCTGAAAGAGGACATGTTGACGTTGGACGCAAATGTATTTGCGTCTTCATAGCTGGTACAGGAGGGAAGTTACATGCACTTTAACTTGTACATGGAGACGGTGGGGTACACGCTAGGGAACACAACTTGACCATAAAATTTATATTTCCTCATTCCCTCCTTGTTCCCTACGGACCCTTCATGATATATCGATCATCATAAATTGATCAGTTTGTTCTTGTAACATAATTTGTTCATCTCTCTTCCGTTGTCTATTTGAGAGAAAACTGGAATGTTCAATGCACGATGTGGCACACAGTCCACATATCGCTGGCCCACACTGTAGGCACAGGCAGCAGCTGAATACTATGACAAGGCCAAAACCTAGGAAGGATAGGATCTTCCATCCCCAAGCAGTTAACGTTGTCCAGAACCAACCGGACCAAGTCCAGGTGCCTGGATTCTGATGTATCTGATTTGCAATTTTATGCAGACGGGTAATAGCTTGATAGACAGATGGCGCGTTTTGTGGGATGAAAACGCAGCAACTTGACCCGATGACCTTACAGGCTCCACCTCTATCTGCCAAGATGACGTCAATAACAAGACGATTTTGAAGGACAACAACCCGCATAGCAGATTGCTCCTCTGTTAGATTACCTAAGGCGGAGGCAGTTTCATGAACTACTGCTTCAAGTGTTCGAGTTAATCTACGTATTAATTTACTGTTTTGGACGGGGCCTAAAAAGAAAAAGAATCCTTTATTAAAATCAGTGTACTGTTCCCATGCCGTTTCTGTGTAGTCGACAAGTGGGATATCTCTTCTGGGTCTATTCTTTACTAGATTCGTGTTTCTGTGGTAATCAGGAGGGGCTAGAAAAACAGGTGGCAGAAGGAATGCAATATAACAGGTACCATCCCAATCTGGAGGTAGGCGTATGTATGCGGTATGACCACAAACAAAATAGGAATGACTGATAGCTTTGAAGGACGATTTACCATGATCACTGAATTCGACCACAGTAGTGCATTTACTATGACCTAAGTGTACTGAACCTTTCTTTCGGACACATAATTCACCAGTGACTGGTAATACTAGCATATGGGGCAGGACTGGTGCAGCTTCGGATTCAACAGTAAGGATCATGAGGCTAATTGTGTAGTTGCCTAATCCATATACTTCATTTTCTAGATCAGTTCCTATTCGAGTGGGGAGTCCCTCCTTATCAGGGTAACAGACGTCGAGCAGGACTAAGTTCAAGTTTCCCCAAACCCAGCCCCCATCGAAAACAGCAATATCAGGATCTAAGGAATTAATTATTTTAAACCATGCACCACAGGAGCCATTGTGAGTGAACGGGTACGGAAAGAGGGGAAGGGCTCCCTTGTAATTCTGGTAGGGAGGGAGTCGGCCACATATCCAGCAGTCTGTAGCATTGTTAGTCTGATGGGAGTGGTGTAACATACTAATGAATGTGTTGTTGCGCAGCGCAAGTCTGTAAGAGAGTTCGTGTGGAGGTAACTCGCTAAAAGAATGTTCAGCAGATATATTGTAGACAGATTGTTCACGCTTGAAAATAGGCCAGTAGATAGGTAGCAGAATGCTAGCAACAATAACTAAGATACTCAGGATAAACATGATTAATAGTGTCACTATACAGTGACTACGAAGTGATTTACAATATGCACGTTTCTTGTACTCTCTCTCTCTCTCTCTATTTCGATCTAGGGGATACATGTCAGAAACTATTTAACCGATTCACCTAGGGGAGGACTTAAACAATTAAACTGTCTGACTTGCTAGATCGGAGTTTCGACCTGTACTCCTCTTGGGGAGTTTTTTCTCGTTCGGTAACTGTAAAGTCTTTTGGCTCAACACAGTCTTTGGTGGGGGTGGACGAGTCTCGGTCTGGTTTCAGTTCATGAAATTTTTTCACATGACTCGTATGGACCCACCCCTTTCTCCCTTCGATCTTCACGACGGTCCTCGTGGTGAGAAGGACGGTCTTCGGGGATTTCCAGCGGGGCTCCAGCGGACTCTTCCTATCAAAATTTCGCACCAATACTAGGTCCCCAGGACGGACATCGTGCGGCTTTACATCAGTGTTGTCAGGGAAGGCTGCGGCAACCTATGAACGACATGATTGGAGTGCAGACATCAAGGAGGCAAGGTAATCTGTCAACATATTACAATCAACATCAGTGATCTTTTTAGGAATGGGCGTCCCCCACATATTCGGTGGTCTGCCAAAAACCACTTCGTACGGGGATAGCCCTGATCTCGAGTGGGCGACCATTCTCATGTAGAACAGTGCCACAGGCAGGGCGACTATCCAGTCGACCCCTTTCTCCTGACATATCTTTGCAAGGCGGATCTTTAGTGTCTGGTTATGCCTTTCTACAAGGCCTGCGGCTTCAGGATGTCGGACACAATGAAACTTCCACTGGTATCCTAACAGTAAAGAAACTTGTTACATTAGCTCGGACGAGAAGGGTTGTCCGTTATCTGAGTACACGACAGGGTGATCGGGAGGATGAAATCCACCTTGCTCTACAGGGACGCTTTTACCTGGGTTGAACTGACAACAGATCATGCAAGTACGCACTTTCTGTTTTGCTGCTGCTCGTAAGTGTTTATTGTTCCAAAGATTTTGTAAACTGTCTAACATCGCTTTCTCTCCTAGATGTGCTGGGCTATGTGCTGTATTAATCATGACTTGAACCATAGAGTCAGGGAGAAACCATGTAGATTTTCCCTTCGTCATCCAACCTTGATCTGTCTGGATCCCTCCTAGTTCAATCCATCTCTTTATTTCTTCTGGGGTAGCATGTGCCTGAATATCAATTACATCTAGAGCGGGATCCTTGACTGCCATACACTTTGTCGGTACTATTGTCTTTGTCATGTCAGCTGTCTGAGTGTGAGTCAATGCTGTATGTTTCGCTGTCTGATCTGCCAGGTCATTACCCTGGGAAACAGAATCCGTGACCTTAGTATGTGCTTTACACTTCATGACTGATATGCCAGAGGGCAAATGTATTGCTTCTAACAGTGCTTGAATGAGGGGACCGTGTTGTATCTTGGCACCATGAGAGGTCAGGAAACCTCGTTCTTGCCATAACATGCCGAAGTCGTGTACGACTCCGGACGCATAACGGGAATCAGTGTATATGTTAACATTTCTGTTCTTGGCTAGTATACAAGCTCGGGTCAGAGCGATGAGCTCTGCTGCTTGAGCAGACAGTGTGTCAATACGATGTGTTTCTTTAACTTCAGTTTCAGTGGTCACTGCATATGCGGCCACTAATTCTCCTGTACTTGTTCTCATGCATGAACCGTCCACATAAAGTGTCAGGTCTGGATTTATCAGTGGGACATCTGTTAAGTCTCGTCGTGGCTTTGTTACTGCATTAATGATTTCTATACAATCATGCGGGGCTGGATCTGTCATAATTGTAGGTAACAGTGTTGCGGGGTTCAGAATGCTTCAGCGCCTGATTTCTATGTGTGGCTGGAATAGCGTTAATTCGTAACCTGTCAGTCGTGCTATAGTCAAGTGTTGAGTCTGGGTTCTGTTTAAAAGAACTTCCACAGAATGTGGAACTTGTACGGTTAACTGATGTCCTAAAACAATTGAGTCGCTCTGTCTGATTGCTAGTGCTGTTGCTGCTACTGACTTTAAGCACGCAGGGAGTGCCTGGGCTACTGAATCCAATGTACTTGAGAAATAAGCGCAAGGCTTATGTGAGCCTGCTTGATCTTGGGTGAGGACAGACAACGCTGTACCATCACGTTCTGTAACAAAAAGTGTAAACGGTTTGCTGTAACATGGTGTCGCTAAAACTGGTGCTTGGCATAAGGCTTTCTTTAATTCTTCAAAAGCTTGTGTGTGTTCCTGAGTCCAAGGGAGGGCAGTCGAGGTTGCTGCCTCCTGCGTTGTTAACTGAATGAGTGGTTTAGCTAGAAATGCATATTGAGGAATCCATTGTCTGCAGTACGAGGTGAGGCCTATGAAGGCCCGCACTTCTTTTTGTGTCTGTGGTTGTGGCATATTTGCAATTAACTGAATGCGATCGGGAGTGAGCTGTCTCCCCACTTTGGACAGCAAGTGACCCAAGTACACAACTTGCTGAACACAGAATTGTAGCTTCGAAGGAGACACCTTGTGTCCCTTGTCGGCCAGAAAATGTAAAACTGTCAGTGAGGCTTGTTCACATTCGGGCTCACTTCGTGCGGTGATCAGTAGATCATCGACGTATTGCAGTAAAGCGGTGTTAACTGGCATTTGAATACAATCTAGTTGTCTTTTCAATGCTTGACTGTAGATGCTGGGGCTTTCTGTGAATCCTTGAGGTGCGCGTGAAAATTTGAAACTGCGTCCATTTAAACTGAATCCGAAGAGATATTGGCTCTCTGGATCAATAGGCACGCTGAAGAAGGCGTTCTTGAGGTCAATTACAGTAAAGAACGTTGCTTCTGAATCAATAGCAGTCAATAGGGATGAGATGTCGGGAACCACAGGGTACTGTGGAGTAATGCATTTATTCAGTTCTCGAAGATCAATCACCAGCCGATATACTGGCGGTGCATTGGGATCAGTACGTTTAAGAATCGGAATAATGGGTGAATTACAGATATTGGAGTCGGTCTCTACGACCACTCCTTGTGCTATAAGCTCTTCAATGATTTCCAGTAAAGCCACTACAGCATCAGGTGGTAACTTGTATTGTCTGATTCGTGGTAGTACGACTCCTGTCTTGAGTGTAACACGGTATGGTGTGATATGCATACAACCTACATCAGTTGGGCCTTTTGCCCACAAGTGATCTGGTACATTTTTCAATCTGACGTCGAATTCTCGCAAAACATAATGACCCTTGAAATCCCGTAGAAAGAGTCTAACTCCCTCCGGGGAACAGCAGATTATAGCTCCTAGAGCCTTCAATGTTTTAATTCCTAACAGATTTTCTGGACATGATTTTGTAAGTAACAAGTCTGTAACACGTGATAATGGACCCACAGCCAGGGGGACTGGTTCTGATACTTCATTTACAATGGGCTGTCCTGAAAAGCCAAGGGAAACATTCTGTGAGCCTGAGAGGGGTGCCCCTGGGACTTCATTATGACTTATTGTGGTGCGGCTTGCCCCTGTGTCAATTAAAAACTTTCTGTCTTTTCCCAATACTTGACTGTGTACATAAGGACCCTCTTGATCTACAGGAATTTCAATAAGGGGCAAGCCAAATTCCCTCTCTAGGCTGTTTCATGTATATCGGGGGTAATCTGGGTATGCGGACTGGGCATACTGGTACATCTGCTGTGAAACTTGCTGGGACGCGGCAATGGGCTGTGGCTGTGATACCGCTACTGTCTGTGCTGGAGGTGAAGAAGCATGCATAGGCTGTGTATTCTGCGTATTCTGTGAAGACTGATGCTGGTTATGGTCTTGTCTAGGCGGATGCGGTCTTTCTTTAGTTTTACCTGTTGCTATGTTATGTTTCAGGACTGGGCATTCATGTACGTAATGTCCTGGCTGCTTACAGTAATTGCATGTCCCTTTAACGGGAGCTGTAGTGTGACTTGTCTGGGTCCCACCCTTTCTCTGACCGTCGGCTGGGACCGTCTGAGCTACTAACATTTTCATCTTCGTGTCTTTCATGCGTTTTTGTTCCTGATCTTGTTCTTCTCTAATTCTGTTCTGATGATATTGGAGCATCTGTAACATCTGGGATGACGTATTTGCCTGCCAAGTACTTTCAACTTTGTACACTCGGTTTTTAACTAATGGTAGGGAATTATCGACTAGTTTTGATACAAAAAGATGCGGATATGACTCGCTACTTGGTTTGAGGCCACTATTAATAATGAAACATTTCTCGAATCTTGAATAGAAGTCACTAGTATCTTCATCATGTTTCTGTTTACAGGACGAGATCGCATCCCAGTCTTCTTTTCTAGTTGTCAATAATCTGGGCAGAACCTGTACTATTAAACCTGGTAATGCTTTAGTTTTGTCCCCAAGGCCTACCCCTGGGACACGTTTGCTTTCTTCGTCTTCTATCTCTGCCCATGCAATCTTTGTGTCTCCCACCTCCCAGTCTTTTTCTTTTAATTTCTCGTAGATGCCCGTGGGCAACAGTACCTTCAACATTTTCATGATATCCTCATACGTGTAATCCCCCATTAGTAACATGTCTTTAAGCTCTCTGTGAAAACCTGCAGGGTCTTTATCATGACACGGGACTAGTTTCTTCATTTCTAACAGCTCTAATTTAGTCAGAGGAGTGTGAACATACACGCGTTTCAAACGGTGATCCTCGTCCATAACTGGGTGTACTTCTCGTAAGGGGTTCTGGCTTTCAATGCCACTCCCGCATTGCATGTGGTACATTTTCCTTTCTGGAGGCGGGGCGGGAACATATTCAGAGCTTACGAAAGTGTTATATTTATGTCGTTGTTCTAGAATTATTTGTATTAACTTGGTACTGAAACCCCTCCATCTATCCATAAGTAGTGCTTCTAATGTTTCGTGTAAGGGACCTGGATCAGAATGTTGGTTTCTGTATTTTATGAGAAGGTGCTGAATCATGTATACACCTGCTAATTTCTGCTCGTCTGGGGAAAGGTTCAGAAACGTCTGTGCTAAGGTATCATCATTATATATGTCTGCATTTTCGGCCCATAGTATGGCTGACCGGGCTAGTTCTTGTTCATCCATAGAATTGAGTACATGGTACCCCATTCTTTCTCGTAGTCTTTTATCAGTCTCCTGGAACTGATGTTCAGAAGAATTCGGATTTGTTAAAGCAGAGAGAAAAACTCTCTTGTTTTCCGGACTGATACCCTTCCTAAGGTAAGTTCCCTTACCTACATACGCTATAATATCTGTAGTCTTTACTGGTTCTTCCTGTTCTTCTTCCTCCTCGGAGGAAGCTTTTTCTTTCTCTTTTTGGTGTAATGCTATCACTGCTTTTCTTATTTTTCTACACATACTGGCTATGCAAGTCCCCTTGTCATGTTTTCCTTCAGCTATATTTTGACCCCACTTGTTTAGTGCATCTAATTCACTCTGATCTGTTCCAGGCCGGTCTCGTTCTCTTATTAGGCAATTTATAAAAAAACGTAGTATCTGTGCTTGAATGTCAACTTTCTGTTTCTCCATGGCCTCCTTAATACTGTCAGGGTCTTTCCCTGTCTGAACAAACTCATATATTCTATCTAGACGGTCCTTCATTCCTACATAGCATAGCAAGATATCAGTAGCAGATCTTAACTGTAGTGATGCCAATATCATCAGATCGTCCTTTCCGGGTACTGGATCGTATCTGCAAACTGAAATGTTTTCTTTTAATGCGTCAAGGCGGGGTGACCTGAACGTGAGAGGACTCTGCATATCCCTGAGATTGAATCTGTGTGTTAATGGCGGGGTCCGAAGACCCGCGGTCGCACCTCCTGAAGCGGAGGCTTGTGCATTATCTCCCTGTGGAGTCTGTATCTGAACTTGAATTTGTCGTTTAGTAGGATCAGGTAGACGTTGTTTCGGTAGGTCAATTTTGGGTGCGGGAAGTGGCGGGGCTGGCGGAACGGGGGAGGTCTGTCGGGGTACTGGCGGAACATGATCTGGGGGCGGGGTGCCACCCCCGTCCCTGTCAGTAGGCAAGGCACGAACAGGCAGATTGGTGTAAGCCGGTGCTACATCCTCTAGATAAGAATTTAGGAATATATCTTTAGTAGTCTTATGCATTACTTTAGTTGGAACTAATGGTGGCGGTAAGTTTTTCGGTATTTCTAATAGGGCCTCAGGTGTACCCTCGGCCGCAAGATACATACCGTTTACAAGATTATGTCGTGCGCGGTCTATCTGTTCAGTCTTTACTCGGATCCCCTCGGTAACTAGTTCGTTTTCTTGGGCTTTCTCTGATTCTTTAAGTCTATCTTCTCTACGTAATGCTCTTTCAGCACGTTTATGTGATTCCTTATGCCAAAATTCTATGGCGTCTTTCTGAGATTGTCTGGCTTTCTTTTTCCATAGTGCTTCCTCTACCTTCATGATGCACTCGGCATCCCATGTTCCGTTAACGGGCCATCTGTGTCTTTCGTCTAGATGTTTGGTATAGTCAGTCCATAAGTCTAGATACAATATGGCATCTATGCCATGTTTGTGGTACATAAAGTTACCTGGAGTGTCCCTAGGGGGAATAGGAATTTCTTCCTCCAGTATCCCTTTCCTAGTTCCTATCTGCTTCAACTTGTTGAAAAACGGCATTTTGCTTACTTAGTACTGAATGCTCAATCCTTGGTTTACTTAATACTGGGTACAGCTAATTATACAAGAAACACAATAATGCACATTAAAAACGGTCACATTCATACCACGACATTAATCACATGAAAAGACATTTGAGACATAGATGACTACCCCCTATACTGGATGTACTGCTAAACAGTACAGATACACTGGTGTAACAGTGCAGAAATTCAGAAATTCAGAATACTAGATATACTGCTAAACAGTACAGATACACTGCCTAAAAACAGTGCAGACCGGACTTGTGTACCCAAACCCATCTAGATACGTCCCAGCAATGGTACTCACCGGGAAGCACGGAAACAGAAGGCCTCGGAAAACTCGACTGGACTCGACACGACACTTCGGAAAACTTCGGAAAACTTCGGAAAAACTTCGGAAACCTGGTGGGCCTCTTGACACCTCGGACCTTGCTTCTTTCGGCTAGGCTCTGGTCGGGATCCTCCGCACTCCTCACCGCCTCGTCTGGGTACTGATCGCAGTCTTCGTCACCTCCGTGGGTCAGAGGGAGATGCAGGAAATCCTGCCGGTACGCGTAGTTTCCATCTAACGGATGGCAGGGGACATAGCTTGCAACGCACCAACCGGCGCGTGAGGTGGGGGAGGGGTCCCTGTTCGGGCGCCAAAATGACGTAAATAATTAATTTACTCTCTTAATTTCTATGCAGGTAAGTACTTAATCAATAATAACTCAATCGGAAAGAAAGAAAACAGAGTCCGTGGTGTTAGAGTTCTTAGGGGTTTTATTCCTTAAAAAGGAATGGTCAAGACCAGGATATCATGTTCTGACCACCACAGGGGTGTCAGAAGGGATAGAGAGCGCGCTACATTTTATTAACAGTACATAGCTTATATACTTAATTCATGTCATAGGAAACAGTTATAGTAGGCGTAACAACTGAGAGAAGACAAGATAACAGTATACACGTGTTACTAGTACGTAATCAGAAGGCGTGGACTAGGCGTGAACTGGAGGTGTGTGCTAGAAACGTCACAGGTAGGTGTCACAAAAGGGGTGGCACTAACAGAAATGTTGCAATGTCAGCAGAAATTGGAAACTTGGATGCGCGCGCAGCTGCATGACGTGTGATTGACGTGAAGCTGGAGGGTGCAGGGGGCTTGACATTTGCACTGACGGAAAGAGACAGAAGTCTGGCATGTCAGATCAACTTGTACTTCTATCATATCTGATATCTGATGTTTAGGAACCATGTTATCTGGACGGAAAGGTCTCTAGGGCAGAAGCTATTCTATACTAACTGTGGATGCGTGTATAAGCGCCGGAGTGTCTGTATGAGGAGCGTGGGGGCATGGGCCTTCCATGGGAGCATGGTAACAAGGGCTATGAATTACTTGAATTACTTGCACAGAGACAGGCCGGCCCTTTGGCTCTGCAGCTGGGGGGGATGTTTACTGAAACTATCAGGCAGGAATGTATTTTCGGGGAGCGGAACAGATAACTCGAAGGTTATAGTCAATCTTGGCAGGCAGCAGGCTGAGCTGAGCGCGAGGGGCCGCGCTGAAAGTAAGTCAGAGTTCACGGGTACAGAGGCAGCCTGGGCAGAGGCCCTTGGAGCCAGAAGTCAGAAAAGAGGCTCGGTGGCAGAAATTCAGGGCCTACTCAGCTAGAGCTGAAAAACGGAGAAGTACACCACAAAAAGACGTTGGCATGGCATACTTAGGAACGGACTATTTAATCCATTCAGGGTGGATCTGAAAGAGGACATGTTGACGTTGGACGCAAATGTATTTGCGTCTTCATAGCTGGTACAGGAGGGAAGTTACATGCACTTTAACTCGTACATGGAGACGGTGGGGTACACGCTAGGGAACACAACTTGACCATAAAATTTATATTTCCTCATAGGGAAAGTGCTGGATAGTCTAGAGGTATAAATTACTATTCCAACTCCAAGTAGGGAAAGTGCTGGATAGTCTTGAGGTGTAAATTACTATTCCAACTCCGGTTAAGTGCTGCAGTAGGGAAAGTGCTGGATAGTCTTGAGGTGTAAGTTACTATTCCAACTCCGGGTAAGTCCTGCAGTAGGGAAAGTGCTGGATAGTGTAGAGGTATAAATTACTATTCCAACTCCAAGTAAGTGCTGCAGTAGGGAAAGTGCTGGATAGTCTTGAGGTGTAAATTACTATTCCAACTCCGGTTAAGTGCTGCAGTAGGTAAAGTGCTGGATAGTCTTGAGGTGTAAATTACTATTCCAACTCCGAGTAAGTCCTGCAGTAGAAAAAGTGCTGGATAGTCGAGAGGTGTAAATTACTATTCCAACTCCGGGTAAGTGCTGCAGTAGGGAAAGTGCTGGATAGTATAGAGGTGTAAATTACTATTGCAACTCCGAGTAAGTGCAGCAGTAGGGAAAGTGGTGGATAGTCTTGAGGTGTAAATTACTATTCCAACTCCGGTTAAGTGCTGCAGTAGGGAAAGTGCTTGATAGTCTTGAGGTGTAAATTACTATTCCAACTCCGGGTAAGTGCTGCAGTAGGGAAAGTGCTGGATAGTCTAGAGGTATAAATTACTATTCCAACTCCAAGTAGGGAAAGTGCTGGATAGTCTTGAGGTGTAAATTACTATTCCAACTCCGGTTAAGTGCTGCAGTAGGGAAAGTGCTGGATAGTCTTGAGGTGTAAGTTACTATTCCAACTCCGGGTAAGTCCTGCAGTAGGGAAAGTGCTGGATAGTCTAGAGGTATAAATTACTATTCCAACTCCAAGTAAGTGCTGCAGTAGGGAAAGTGCTGGATAGTCTTGAGGTGTAAATTACTAGTCCAACACCGGGTAAGTGCTGCAGTAGGGAAAGTGCTGGATAGTGTAGAGGTGTAAATTACTATTCCAAGTCCGAGTAAGTGCTGCAGTAGGGAAAGTGCTGGTTAATCTAGAGGTATAAATTACTATTCCAACTCTGGGTAAGTGCTGCAGTAGGGAAAGTGCAGGGTAGTCTTGAGATGTAAATTACTATTCCAAGTCCGGGTAAGTGCTGCAGTAGGAAAAGTGCTGGATAGTCTAGAGGTATAAATTACTATTCCAACTCCGGGTAAGTGCTGCAGTAGAAAAAGTGCTGGATAGTCGAGAGGTGTAAATTACTATTCCAACTCCGGGTAAGTGCTGCAGTAGGGAAAGTGCTGGATAGTGTAGAGGTGTAAATTACTATTCCAACTCCGAGTAAGTGGGGCAGTAGGGAAAGTGCTGGATAGTCTTGAGGTGTAAATTACTATTCCAACTCCGGTTAAGTGCTGCAGTAGGGAAAGTGCTGGATAGTCTTGAGGTGTAAATTACTATTCCAACTCCGGGTAAGTGCTGCAGTAGGGAAAGTGCTGGATAGTCTAGAGGTATAAATTACTATTCCAACTCCAAGTAAGTGCTGCAATAGTGAAAGTGCTGGATAGTCGACAGGTGTAAATTACTATTCCAACTCCGGTTAAGTGCTGCAGTAGGGAAAGTGCTGGATAGTCTAGAGGTGTAAATTACTATTCCAACTCCGGGTAAGTGTAGCAGTAGAGAAAGTGCAGGATAGTATCGAGGTACAAATTACTATTGCAACTCCGGCAAAGTACTGCAGTAGGGAAAGTGCAGGATAGACTAGAGGTATAAATTACTATTCCAACACCGGGTAAGTGCTGCAGTAGCGAAAATGCTGGATAGTCTAGAGGTGTAAATTACTATTCCAACTCGGAGTAAGTGCTGCAGTAGGGAAAGTGCTGGATAGTCTAGAGGTATAAATTACTATTCTAACTCAAGATAAGTGATGCAGTTAACAAAATGCTAAATAGATTACAGGTATAATTTTCCAATCAAACGTCTTTTAAAAATTATGTAACTCTATAATTGAACATTAATCAAATGCATATTGAATAAAAAATCATGTAAACATTGTAGTTGTAAAAATTCGCTTTCTTCACAAGTCATAATTCACAATTTTTTTACCATATATTTTTTCCAGAGCACAACCTACCAAAAGCAATATCTTCAAAACCAACAACTGAAGCAAAGAACTAGATCAAAAACACATTTCAACTGAGAAAAGCTCTAATTTGAAAAGTAAGTGAAATTCCAAATACATTATACATATAAGAATAGAGCATGAGTGAAAATATTAATAATTACTAAGTAAAAGAAAGTAGCTAAACAGAAAAAACACAATTACAAGCTACAAAAGGTATAAAGCTGGACAATGTAAACATAAAAGGTTATATATTAGTTCTACATAACTGCTCCAATCAAAAAAGTGCTGGATAGTAAAGAGCTTTTAAATTCTGTTCCAAATCTAAGTAAGTGCAACAGTAGAGAAAGTACAGGATAGTCTAGACTTGTAAATTACTATTCCAACTCCTGATAAGTGCTGCAGTAGGAAAAGTGCTGGATAGTCTAGAGGTATAAATTACTATTCCAACTCCGGATAAGTGCTGCAGTAGAAAAAGTGCTGGATAGTCGAGAGGTGTAAATTACTATTCCAACTCCGGGTAAGTGCTGCAGTAGAGAAAGTGCTGGATAGTGTAGAGGTGTAAATTACTATTCCAACTCCAGGTAAGTGCTGCAGTAGGGAAAGTGCTGGAAAGTCTAGAGGTGTAAATTACTATTCCAACTCCGGGTAAGTGCTGTAGTAGGGAAAGTGCTGGATAGTGTAGAGGTGTAAATTACTATTCCAACTCCAGGTAAGTGCTGCAGTAGGGAAAGTGCTGGATACTGTAGAGGTGTAAATTACTATTCCAACTCCGAGTAAGTGCTGCAGTAGGGAAAGTGCTGGTTAATCTAGAGGTATAAATTACTATTCCAACTCTGGGTAAGTGCTGCAGTAGGGAAAGTGCAGGGTAGTCTTGAGATGTAAATTACTATTCCAAGTCCGGGTAAGTGCTGCAGTAGGAAAAGTGCTGGATAGTCTAGAGGTATAAATTACTATTCCAACTCTGGGTAAGTGCTGCAGTAGAAAAAGTGCTGGATAGTCGAGAGGTGTAAATTACTATTCCAACTCCGGGTAAGTGCTGCAGTAGGGAAAGTGCTGGATAGTGTAGAGGTGTAAATTACTATTCCAACTCCGAGTAAGTGGGGCAGTAGGGAAAGTGCTGGATAGTCTTGAGGTGTAAATTACTATTCCAACTCCGGTTAAGTGCTGCAGTAGGAAAAGTGCTGGATAGTCTTGAGGTGTAAATTACTATTCCAACTCCGGGTAAGTGCTGCAGTAGGGAAAGTGCTGGATAGTCTAGAGGTATAAATTACTATTCCAACTCCAAGTAAGTGCTGCAATAGTGAAAGTGCTGGATAGTCGACAGGTGTAAATTACTATTCCAACTCCGGTTAAGTGCTGCAGTAGGGAAAGTGCTGGATAGTCTAGAGGTGTAAATTACTATTCCAACTCCGGGTAAGTGTAGCAGTAGAGAAAGTGCAGGATAGTATCGAGGTACAAATTACTATTGCAACTCCGGCAAAGTACTGCAGTAGGGAAAGTGCAGGATAGACTAGAGGTATAAATTACTATTCCAACACCGGGTAAGTGCTGCAGTAGCGAAAATGCTGGATAGTCTAGAGGTGTAAATTACTATTCCAACTCCAAGTAAGTGCTGCAATAGTGAAAGTGCTGGATAGTCGACAGGTGTAAATTACTATTCCAACTCCGGTTAAGTGCTGCAGTAGGGAAAGTGCTGGATAGTCTAGAGGTGTAAATTACTATTCCAACTCCGGGTAAGTGTAGCAGTAGAGAAAGTGCAGGATAGTATCGAGGTACAAATTACTATTGCAACTCCGGCAAAGTACTGCAGTAGGGAAAGTGCAGGATAGACTAGAGGTATAAATTACTATTCCAACACCGGGTAAGTGCTGCAGTAGCGAAAATGCTGGATAGTCTAGAGGTGTAAATTACTATTCCAACTCGGAGTAAGTGCTGCAGTAGGGAAAGTGCTGGATAGTCTAGAGGTATAAATTACTATTCTAACTCAAGATAAGTGATGCAGTTAACAAAATGCTAAATAGATTACAGGTATAATTTTCCAATCAAACGTCTTTTAAAAATTATGTAACTCTATAATTGAACATTAATCAAATGCATATTGAATAAAAAATCATGTAAACATTGTCGTTGTAAAAATTCGCTTTCTTCACAAGTCATAATTCACAATTTTTTTACCATATATTTTTTCCAGAGCACAACCTACCAAAAGCAATATCTTCAAAACCAACAACTGAAGCAAAGAACTAGATCAAAAACACATTTCAACTGAGAAAAGCTCTAATTTGAAAAGTAAGTGAAATTCCAAATACATTATACATATAAGAATAGAGCATGAGTGAAAATATTAATAATTACTAAGTAAAAGAAAGTAGCTAAACAGAAAAAACACAATTACAAGCTACAAAAGGTATAAAGCTGGACAATGTAAACATAAAAGGTTATATATTAGTTCTACATAACTGCTCCAATCAAAAAAGTGCTGGATAGTAAAGAGCTTTTAAATTCTGTTCCAAATCTAAGTAAGTGCAGCAGTAGAGAAAGTACAGGATAGTCTAGACTTGTAAATTACTATTCCAACTCCGGATAAGTGCTGCAGTAGGAAAAGTGCTGGATAGTCTAGAGGTATACATTACTATTCCAACTCCGGATAAGTGCTGCAGTAGAAAAAGTGCTGGATAGTCGAGAGGTGTAAATTACTATTCCAACTCCGGGTAAGTGCTGCAGTAGAGAAAGTGCTGGATAGTGTAGAGGTGTAAATTACTATTCCAACTCCAGGTAAGTGCTGCAGTAGGGAAAGTGCTGGAAAGTCTAGAGGTGTAAATTACTATTCCAACTCCGGGTAAGTGCTGTAGTAGGGAAAGTGCTGGATAGTGTAGAGGTGTAAATTACTATTCCAACTCCAGGTAAGTGCTGCAGTAGGGAAAGTGCTGGATACTGTAGAGGTGTAAATTACTATTCCAACTCCGAGTAAGTGCTGCAGTAGGGAAAGTGCTGGATAGTGTAGAGGTATAAATTACTATTCCAACTCCGGGTAAGTGATGTAGTTGGGAAAGTGCTGGATAGTCGAGAGGTGTAAATTACTATTCCAACACCGGGTTACTGCTGCAGTAGGGAAAGTGCTGGATAGCGTAGAGGTATAAATTACTATTCCAACTCCGAGTAAGTGCAGCAGTAGGGAAAGTGCTGGATAGTCTAGAGGTATAAATTACTATTCTAACTCCGGGTAAGTGCTGCAGTAGGGAAAGTGCTGGATAGTGTAGAGGTGTAAATTACTATTCCAACCCCAGGTAAGTGCTGCAGTAATGAAAGTGCTGGATAGTGTAGAGGTATAAATTACTATTCGAGCTCCAAGTAAATGCTGCAGTAGGGAAATGCTGGATAGTCTAGAGGTATACATTACTATTCCAACTCCAGGTAAGTGCTGCAGTAATGAAAGTGCTAGATAGTGTAGAGGTATAAATTACTATTCCAACTCTGGGTAAGTGCTGCAGTAGGGAAAGTGCTGGATAGTCTAGAGGTGTAAATTACTATTCCAACTCTGGGTAAGTGCTGCAGTAGGGAAAGTGCTGGATAGTCTTGAGGTATAAATTTCTATTCCAACTCCAGGTAAGTGCTGCAGTAGGGAAAGTGCTAGATAATGTAGAGGTTTAAATTACTATTCCAACTTCAGGTAAGTGCTGCAGTAGGGAAAGTGCAGGATAGTATAGAGGTATAAATTACTATTCCAACTCAAAGTTAGTACTACATTAAGGAAAGTGCTGGATAGTTCAGTACTAAAGATACCAGTAATTGTATGAATATATTATGCAGTAATGTAACACAAATGGCATATATTAAACATAACATATTTGCATTTTTTATTGATTGATTTTCAAAAAATTAATATCATTTATTTTTCATTTCAGACAATGTCTACATATCCTACCGCTAACTAGATCAAGTCCAGGAAAGGAAATCGACTCCTTAACCATGCAGGTTACATTTATTGTAAGGAAAGGATAAGTTTTCCACGGAATCATTGGAGATGCGTGCAATACTTTACAACCCGTTGCAGCGGCAGAGCGGTTACGGTCGATGACATTATTGTAAGAACAACCGACCATAACCACTCTGCCTCTGCAATGGAAGTTGATGTAAGAGAAACAGTAAACGAGATGAAAATTATTGCAAGCACCTCCAATGATTCCACAGGATCCAATTTAAGAGAGGATGCTCAGCATGTCCCTACCCATGTTGCTAGTAATATGCCTACAATTCATAATTTGCGTAGAATTATACAACGTCAAAAGCAGGCAAGTAATACTCAAACTAGTACTCCACATAGCTTTTCTGATATCAATATTCCACAGGAACTTACTATTTCTTTTGCTAATGAACCTTTCCTTCTGCATGACAATGAAAACCCTCTAAAGTGTATCCTAATTTTTAGTACTCCCCGCAACCTTTTAAAGCTTGAAAGTAGTGAAATTTGGATGATGGATGGAACGTTTAAAAGCACGCCCCATCCATTCACCCAAATTTATACTATACACGCAAAAATAAACAATAGTGTCATTCCCCTAGTGTATAGTTAGCTGCCTGACAAGACCTCTGCAACTTACACAGAATTTTTAACTGTGATTAAATCTAAAACTAACCAAAGCCCTAGGAAAATAATAATGGATTTTGAATTGAGCATGATCAATGTGATCAACAAAATGTACACGGATACCCAAATTCAGGGGTGTTTTTTCCATTTTTCCCAGGCATTCTGGCGTAAATTACAGAAAACACCCTTAGTTACAGAATACTCAACAGACAGCAAACTTCAAGTCGAATTAAAAAAACTAACAGCTCTTTGTTTTGTCCCTCCCGAAAGTGTAGATGAGTACTACACTGCCATTACAGAATCTGAATATTATTTAACAAACGAAGATAAATTGGCACCAATTCTAAATTATATGGAAGACACATGGATTGGACACCTAGGCAGATCGGGTCGCAGGAGGAAGCCACGTTTCCATGTGGAGTGGTGGAACTGTTATTCGAGTTGCCTACAGGGAGAGGCTAAAACAAATAATGCCATTGAGGGATGGCATAACTCCTTCAATCATGTAATTGGAAGACCCCACCCGAATTTCTATTCATTTCTTGAAACTTTGAAGAAGGAGCAAAGTTTTCAAGAAATGAGATTATCACAAACTCTCACAGGTAGTCTAAACTCATGGATTACTCAAAGAACAAAGGAAATGTCTGAACGACTATTGGGACTTATACAACAGTTTTCGTTGTGTGTGGCTCTAGATTACCTTGAGAATCTTGCTAACATCCTTTCTTTTTAAACACATATTGACATTACTTACCTGCTTTGCTCTAAATTTACTCCCTTTCTAATTTTATTTGGCTATAAAAAAAAAAGTAATTTTTTTTTCTAAATTATATGTTGGGTCACCAACCTTTTTAATAATTTATATTTTTCAAAAGTTGAATTTTTTTTAAAAAAATATCATAATCATCCCCTTATAACCAATAATATTTTTTTTCCTTTTCAAAATAAATATATTTGTTTTTTTTGAAAATATTATTAGCAAACAAAATGTTTTACATTATTGCTAATCTTTTCCACATTACTTTGCAAATGTTGTAAATGCATTTTTCATACCTTATACTCTTCAACGTTCAAGTCTACACCGTACAAATGTTGATAAAACTATTTCTTAAAGCAGTAACTTGATATTCCTATGATAATACCGACCTAGACAAATTATTTAACAATTTTTAAAATAAATAAATTTACAACAATCTTCAATGTTTTTAAACAAAACATCATTTTTTTTGTACCATTCTATCCTTTTTTGTAAACCAAATTAAAGTTAAGCTTCACCTAATATTTCTGCATTTATCGAAAAACAATTCAACCTTTCATATGTACAATCTTATTTTTTTTTTAAATATCAATGCATAAAAATCAACAGAACAAAAAATTAGCAAAATGTGTTTATTTTTCCAAAATGTAGTAACTCAAATATAATCAATAAATTTATACTTCCGCTTTTTTTTCTAATTAGAATGATAAACAATTCAACTTTCATTACATTTTTTTTCCAAATTATACAACAACATTCAAACATACCTAAATTATCCTTTTCCATAAATCACGAAAACACCATGGGATATATCACTGTTTACTAGCGAATAATGTTTTATCAACAATTACGTGAAACTAACTTTCTCAAACATCGTTTTGCAAAACTTTTTCGAAGAAAGAAAATGCATTTTAATACATTGCATACCAAAAGATTTCCATTTTGTTATACATACAGTGTAAATCACTTAGTCTGCATTAAATACAACTAATTATTCTTAAATAAAAGTTTCCGATCTTCCCCCACCCTCCGACCCAACATAGGCATATTCTAGAAATACAGGTATCGACATGTGTTCTTATTTACATTTTTTACAATTCTAGCAACCTCAACTTATCCTTTCCTTACAATAAATGTTAATCTTTGTATCTGTATAATTATTATTTAAGGTTTAAGTTGTTTCCTACCTGGACGTAGATCAGCTTCCAGCTGCTTCCTGCTCCGATACTCCACAAAATGGCCGATGACGCTCACGTAAACGTCATGACGTCAAAATGTGCTGCAACGATAAAGAAAGGACTAATGTACATTTAGATAGAATACATATATAGTAATAAAGTTATTTTTATATTTATTATTCTATTATGTATATAAGTATACAAAAATATGCATTAAATTAATAAAATTTGGATGTTTTTTCAAAATTATTTGTCAATGCAGAAATAAAAACTAAACTGATTTAAGTACTGATTTCTATTTTTTTTAAATAATACTTTTATTAATTTTGAAACTAATTTCATGTAAATTAACTACTTTCATTACTTACCCGTTTTCTTCTTTAATTTCCCTTATTTTCCGAATCTTTCCTGTGCTTTCCTTTTCTATTATTCCGGACCGCTATACACATATCCTGAAATCATGAACATAAATAAAGGACAAATGTATCCATTGAAAACAATGTAAAACCGTGGGAACCATAATTTTGAAAACTGTAAAACAAATATACTCTCAATGTAATAATTTTAAAAATATAACCTAAATATTTTAAAAGTAATATTTTTTTATCCTTAAAGTTCAAATAATATATACTTTTTTTTTATAAATCAAAAATAGTTGTAAAGTACCATATTTTAAAAATAAAAATTTAAAGAAAACAAATCAATATATTACATCAAACTTAAAACAAAATTTCCTATTTTTTTATTACATATATATTATAATTATTTTTTAACATTTAATAAATATATGTAATACAATTCTATAATACAAAAAAAACTAATAATATTAATTTAATATATTAAAAAAAGTTATTAATAAATACAATATATATTATTACTATAGTATCCTTTGTTAATGTACTTAAATACTCTTGTAAAAAACTAATATTAGAATAATAAATAGTAAATATTAAAGTCCCTTATAAATTAAAAAAAAATAATCTTTTAAAATTCTTTTAAATTAGTTTCAAAAATAATACTCAAATTAATAAATTAATACTTCTAAAATAAAATGGTAAATTGTAAAAGAAAAATATAGACATATATAGTACTAAAAAATTAATACCATTATACACTTTTTCTAAATTATATTTTATTAATTAATTCAATAGTACCCAAATTAATACTCTAATAAATAAAGAAATTAATACTACAAATTTAAAATATTACATTGTTATTTTAAAAAAATATTTTATTTAAAACTAAATATTTTTAAATTCTATAGTACCCAAATTAATACTCTAATTAATAAAATATATATTTTACACTATTTTTTAAATAGTAGTAGTAAAGAATAGTAATATATATTAATAAAACATTAATACTATAATACCCTTTTTAAACATAAAAATTATATAATATAAATATATCAAAAATGTGTTGTAAAAGTACCTGCGTTGTAAAAGTACTAGCGTTGTAACAGTATGAGTTATAAAAGTATGCGTTGTAACAGTATTTGCGTTGTAAAAGATCCGTTGTAATGGTATTGCGTTGTAAAAAATGCGTTGTAACAGTTGTACACCAATTCATTCGTGTGCCGTTTTGGATCGAGTAACTTTGTAGCATTGGCTGCTTTTGGGTTTGTTTGGCCTTCAGCAATACCGTGCAAATTTGGGATTTTGGTCACTAATTAACGGGAACCAAACTTTTGATATCTCCATGATTGTCGACCTTTTCACCCTCTTGACAGTAACCAATTAATTACTCATTGAATTGAGACTGTACTTTTGGGCTTTACAGAGAATTGGAACTTGTACATTTTCATTTGGAGTCACCCCAGACGAAGGTTACACAAACATTGGTTCTATTTGTCACTCCCACAACCAAATAGCTTCGCCCTCTTAATTTTATTTGATTAGCACTGCGTTATCTGCGTGCATGTTTGTCCTGATGTTGACCGTCAGTAATTGGGGTTGAAACGCTGTTGACACTTTAGGCAGCACTACATTGCTCTCTTAACTTACCACATGATCATGCAAATCTTGTACGCTATAATTGTACTCATGTATCAAGATTTTTCCAAATCTTTATATATACACTGCATTTTCTTTGTTCTTTTATTTGTTTCTAATGCCTTGTTCATGGGCACTGGTTCAGGAGCACTTGCTATATTCACTGCACCTTTTGTTCAATAATGTTGATGCTGCTTTTCCTTACTTTGTGTTTTGAGACATTTATATAAACTCAGCAATATATTTGGTACTTCCTTTGGCGTTCTTATAAACTAAGGGTAGATTTTCAAAAAATTTGCGCTGATTTAGCATCACAAAAGTGACGCCATCCAGTGCAAATGATTTCTACTAATTTACTTTCTAGTGCAAATCTTGTTTTGCATTGGAAAGTACCCTACAAGTAACACAAAGCAGTGCGAAGTGTAGCATTGAGTTACTTAGCGCCAAGGGACTGTCACATGGGTGGTACATAGGCATTCCCATGCAACCACCCATGCCTTCTCATGCAAAACGCTATCTACAAACAATGGTAGACGGGTTTAGCGCCAAAAGTTAGCGGTATCTGAAAGGAGGAGTTAAGAGGAGAAATTTTTTATTCCTTTTCGGTAACTAATTTGTATGTGTGAGGCACTGTGCAGCACATGCACACAGTGGAAAAAGTGTTTGAACTTGTCTAGGCATAGTATTTTTACAGGAAGGATACCCTTGCTGGACAAATCCAATGCTAGACTCAGGCACGCACCTTAGCTCTATGGTGTGTGCCTGGTGCACGGCAGCTGAACTCAGCGCCTGCGCTAGGGAGACGGGAGGAGAGAGCCATAGCTCTGTAGATATGGAGCTCTCCTGCTCCCTCCCTGTCATGCAGCACGGCATTTGTACTTGATGTGCTGCATTGGGTGACTTCTTTGAAAATATTCACATTAGTGTGTTAGTGCTTTTGTACTAATACCTGTTGAGATGTTATTTCAGATATTCCAGTTAGTCTTCAATGTGGGAGAAATAGATCATGCATTGGCCCAGACTAACCCTCTGAAGGCGCCCGATCCTGATGGGGTTCCGGTAGATGGATTTTTAGAGACTAAGGCACTGTGGGCCCCTGCCCTGACAAATGTTTTTAATGTAACCAAAATGAGTCCCCCTAGTACTTGGAAATATTCAATGATTGTACCAATCTATAAAAAAGGTGAAAGGTCAGATCCCAAACAAAGACCTTTATCCTAAATTGACAGCACAGCAAAATGAATGGGCAGAGTACTCTTAAATAGTGTAGAGGATTGGGCTAGAGAAAAAAATATTTTAGTGGATGCCCAGTGTGGTTTTAGAAAATGAAAGTGTACAATTGACCAGTGCCTAAATGTAACTATGATTATTTATGAATACACACTAGCCAAAGAGGGTCAATTATGTATGCATTTATGGACTTGACAGCTGCCTTCGATTGTGTAGCCCATAATAAATTATGAGCAATCTTGGAGGAATTGGGAGTGGATCATCCAATTATTGCCTTTATAAGGTGGTTATATGTAGGAGCAATGTAAGTGTATATTATGGAAGAGAAGGGTAATGGCCAAGGGCTTTCAATATTGAGAGAGGGGTGAGACATGGATTTGTCCTTGCCCCCTTTCTGTTCTCCAGATATACTAATGGATTGAAGGCAACATTGGGAGAAACTACTAAAGATGTGCCTTTTGTGGAGACATCTCCTCTACCTGTACAACTCTATTCGATGATGCAGTGCTCCCTACAAGAACTCCGATGGTGGTTCAGAAGCTCATAGAGGAGTATGTGAGATTTATGACCAGTTTAGATTTACGTGTAAATGTGTCCAAATCCTTTGTCCTAATTGTGGGACACTGTTCCAGAAAAGCTTTTAATTTCCACATAGAGAAGAGAAGGATGGAAGTGGTTGACACATTTTCTTATTTGGGGGTATTATTCGATCAGAAGCAATCGTGTAAATATATGGTGTCAAGTAAATGTAAATATCCAGTATTTGTAAAGCGCAAACAAGTACCCGAGTGTGTCAAGGCGCTGAGGGCCGTCTGGAAGATTAATCGAGCTATTGCCAAGAGTCAAAAGGTGCTGGACTGATCTGCCGCCGGTGATCAAACCATGAGCCCCCAGGTTCCTGAGTCAGCCACCCTGGCTGCTGTCCCACACCTCTTCACAAGTAGACAGACCTTCTTGGAAAATTGTATTATGGTACTTGAAAACCTCTCAAAGAAATTGAGATTTAAACCTATCCCACAAATGTAAAATATTTACCTAGCAAAAACTAAGGCCAGTGCCATTTATGGAGCAGCAATTTCAGTATGATAGAGCTAAATCCTTTGCAGCAAGTGGAGGATGATTTCTGTAAGAAAATGCTTTTGTTGCCCCGTACTTGTGCAAACTATTCTGCCCATATGGAACTGGATCTACCATATCTTGAATATTCAATTAGATTGACCCCTTTATTAATATGGCTCTCTATATAGAACAGGGATTGGGTACAATAATCATGTGATCCTTAGGGATTGCTTAAAACTGAACCATGCTGATAGGATTCCCTGCTTAAAATATGTAAAGACCTCTTTCTCTGCTTTGGGTCTAAAAGAATAAAACGAAAAGCACAATAATTGTTTATAGTCTGCTTCAATCCGTATTACAATCATATCTGTCTTTTGCACAGAACTCTCTACATCAATACATCTTGATTAGGTTTCGATTGAATTACATTCTTTTATTGTATGGATTCCAGGCCAATATCCACTCTGTAAGTGATTTACCACCATGCCCTTGTAATGGAAGAGCAGTACAATCATACATATTCTATTCTTTTGTATATTTTATGGCCCCCAAAGGAAAGTTTTTTTAGCTCCTATGCTGCATAACTATAAATGTGTTCAATGTAGACCTGCACTGTTCTTTATACAACAGTTGCGAGACCCTTATGTGGGTTATGCTCTCACCTCCTTCCTTTGGGCATTGGCTAGGCATAGACGCTTATCTATTCAGATGTTTTCATGTATTGCTTATTGTTGTGATTATTAGGAATTTATGAAATAATTCCTTTTATGATGTTGTATGTTCTGTTAAGTGAATTTTAATGGATGTAATATATTTATTCAAGTTATTTTGATACTTTTATGCATTGACATTTTGTGAATAAAGTAAGGGAAAGGTAAAACTAAAAGATTACCCCAGTCTCAACTGCGTATACCTGTTCAACTGTGGTTTGCTATAGTTCCAGTAAGACTGTGGTATTCGCCATTTGTGACATATCCCCAGACCCTGGCAAACTAAATTCTGAGTAGACATTCCAGCCTTAAGAGTTTAGGTTAGTACTTTTAGTTATGAATCAAATAAAACTAATAGCGTACTATGGCTTAGGGGAAACTTGTTTCCCAAGTGGATGCCAGATTGTAGAGTAGTGCTAGAGCGAGGATGATTTCAAACGGGGGTTTCGATTTTATATCATCGCCTAATCCCTGTGTATTATATTTCCTAATGAGTTGTTGGAAATTTGCAGTTGTTTTAGAGCTCAGAGCTTCACATTGCATAAATTATCACAATCTCAATATATATTGGGCAATAATGAGAGTTTGTCATAAGTCAAAAGGTTTAATTATTCAACAATTAAGTAAGTTATATTTATTGGGTCACAAGTTAAATTCTCCAATCTCAGTCATTAGAATCTCATTAGTAGTCAATAAATCAAAAAGTAATCAATACATTGCAATAAAATTCATTAATCATGTTCCATAAAGGAAAGAAAATCCCTATTCTAAAAGTGATAAGGAAAAGGTGTCAGTCTCAGCAACCCATAAAGAGTTCTGATATGGAAAGAAGTCTTAAAGCTTAAAGCATAAAGCTTCAGCATTAATTCAGCTCAATAAATCAATAATTGATCAAGGCAGAACTTCCCATAAAGAGAGGTTCAAGAAACTCATAAAGGTTCAAGGGCCTAATAAAACAAAGGGGTATGGGTGGTAGGCTGTTGAGAAAAGCTATGGTGTTTGCTAAGTTTATCCTATTCTACGAACACATACTATTATAGACAAAAAACATTGTTTCAATCTTTATGTTGCCTCTTCTCTCTTCTGTCAGCCGATCAGCTTTGAATGCACCCATAAGAATGTGTTAATTCCCCGTCTTCTAACAGGAACACAGTATTCCTAAAACGGCAACTTCTAAATCTGCAACTTTGATTTTATCAGACGTTATTCCTGCCACTGTCTCTGTGGTAAAATTATATGGTGGCTTTTCTCGGATATATGAGGAAATATAAATTTTGATCGAGTAGTGTTCCCCAGCGAGTACCCCACCGTCTCCATGTACTAGCTTACAGTGCATGTAATTTCCCTCCTGTGCCAGCTACGAAGACGCAAATACATTTGCGTCCATCTTTAACATGTCCTCTTTCAGATCCGCCATGAACGGATTGAATATTCAGTTCCTATATATACCGTGCCACCGTCTTTTTGTGGTGCACTTTGCACGTTTTTCAGCTCTGGCGAAGTAGGCCCAGATTATGCCATTGAGCCTTTTCCGAGTTCTTTCCTGTTTCCTGACTCCGAGGGCCTCAGCCCAGGCTACCTCTGTACCAGTGACCCCCACCTTACTCCTTGCGCGGCTCCGGCGCATAGCCTAGCCTCTGCCTGCCAAGACTGCATTCAACCTTCGAATTATCTGCTCCACTCCTTGAAAATACATTCCTGTCTCGTAGCTTAAGTAAACATTCTCCCAGCTGCAGGAGCAGAGGGCCCGGTCCTTCTGTCTCCATGCAAGTAATTCATAGACTCCGTTGCCATGGTAGGCCCATGCCCCCTCACCTAGCAGGTCGACACGTAGACACATGTACACGCACTCACAACCAGTATAGTGTAGTCTCCGCCCGAGAGACCTTTTCCCTTCCAGATATTACAGTTCCTAAAACATATGATATCAGATACGATTTTGGGATTAGTTGATCTGACATCCTAGACTTATGTCTACACTTACACGACTTATGTCTACCCCTGTAGTGCTAAATGTCAAGTCCCCTTCGCCCTCCAGTTATACGTCAGACTCACGTCAAGCTGCTGCGCGTGCATCTCTGCCATATATTTCTGCTGACATTGCAGGATTCTCTTATGGATCCACCTACTTGTGACCTCATGATAAGTGACGTTTCTAGTACACGCCTATTGTAATGCCTTTTTTCATGACGTTTCCATGTTTTATCTCTTTTTTTCCAGTTGTTACGCCTACTACATGCTCATACATTGTAATGCATTGACTATATATATGTACTTCTGTAAACAATATGTTGTCTGTCTGTCCCTTCCTGAACCTGCGTGGTGATGGAATGGTTATGCCACCTTGGCTCGAGCCAATAACCCAATTCCTTTTACAGGAATAAAACCCTTTTGAGTTAACCTCAATATCCCGGATTTTGCCTCTTATTTCTCTGAGTTATTCTTATTGATTATTGATTATAAATTATGTATTGGTAATCGATTTTACCACAGTTTTGGCGCCCGAACAGGGACCCCTCCCCCACCCCACGCGCCGGAGGTGCGTTGCAGGCCTAGCCCCCTGCCACAGCCGGACGGACAATTACGCGTACCCGCAGGATTTCCTGTATCTCCCTCAGGCCAACGGAGGTGACTGAGGCTGCGATCAACACCCAGACGAGGCGGTGAGGAGTGCGGAGGATCCCGACCTGAGCCTAGCTGAGAGAGCAAGATCCGTGGTATACCGAGGCCCACCAGATTCCGAAGTATCTGCGTCGAGTCCGAATCCAGTCCGAGCCCAGTCCAGTCCAGGGTTTCCGAGGCCTTCTGTTTCCGTGCTTCCTGGTGAGTACCGTTGCTAGGGACGCATCCTGACGTGCGCATTAGTTTGTGCCGGTCAAGACGGGTTCGGGTACACGAGCCTGTTCTGCACTGTTCAGCAGTGTATCTGTACTGTATAGCAGTATATCTAGTTTGCACCTGTAAAAGGTGTATCTGTGCCGTTTAGCGGTACATCCTGTTGCACTAGGTTGGTAGGTTTGTCATTGTAATTAATGTGGGTTGTCTTTGAAATGTTTTGATGTGTCATTCAAATGTCGTGGTATGAGTGAATGTTCGATCCTCATTATTGTGCTTAAACGTGTCTTATGTGTTCATGTTCATATCTGAAGTAAGAACCAAGTAGCCAGATTTCAGAATGCCGTTGTTTTCCAAACTAAGACAAATAAAAACCCGTAAAGGGGTTCTAGAAGAAGCTGTTCCCATTCCACCTAGGGACACTCCCGGGTACTTTATGTACCATAAACACGGCCTAGATGCTGTTTTATTTCTCGACTTGTGGGTAGACTACACTAAAGACTTGTCGGAGAATCAGAGATGGCCCGCTGCAGGGACATGGGATGCAGATTGCATCATGAGAGTAGAAGAAGCATTATGGAAAAAGAAAGCCAGACAGTCACAGAAAGATGCCATCGAGTTATGGCGTAAAGAGTCGCATAGGCGCACAGAAAAAGCTCACAGACTGGAGGGAAAGAATAAGGAGGAGCCTGACAAGGCCCAAGAAAACGTATTAGTTGAAGAAGGTATCAGAGTAAAATTAGAACAAGTAGACAGACAGCGAAATACACTTATGAATGGCATGTATCCTATCTTGTCAAAAGGCCTGCCTAAGGCCTCTCCAGAAGTACCGAAGGACCTACCACCCCCATTGCTCCCGACTAAAACACACCAGAGGACAGCAAAGGACATTTTCCTTTCTTCCTATTTAGACGATGTGGCTCCCACATATGTTAATACCGCATTGCCACCGCCACCAGTGCCTGCACCTGACGGTCAGGACGGTCAGGATAATTATGCCCTTCCTCCCCGACAGGCTACTCCTCCCCGGATCCCACCTCCTCCTACTTCCCTTGACACGAACCCGACTAACCCTTTCGGAGCCGGTGCCTCAGGAGGCGCGTCCGGAGGGACAGGTTTCCAGACTCCGCCACAAGCCCAACGTCTGAGCTTTAGAGAAATAGCGCAACAGCGTACACCTAGAACAGACATTACAATTTATGGAGATCGCCTAGCAGACTGTAGATATGATCCAGTACCTGGTAGAAAGAGTGATGAGAGAATGTTACTCGCATCAGTACGTTTACGGCGAGTCACGAACTTCCTGATGACGTTACCTGGAATGACAGATCACTTAGATCGAATATATACGTTTGTTCAGACAGGAGTAGGGCCTGAAAGTATTAAAGAGGCCATGGCCTATCAGAAAGTGGATACTAAAGGCAAGTTATTGCGGTTTCTTATAAACTGCTTTATTAGAGAAGTGGATAGGCCGGGTATGAACCCGGAGGATGTAAAAGCACTCCATAAATGGGGTCAGCATATAGCGGATGGACAGCATGACAAAGATGCCTGTATAGATAATATGTACCGAAGAATCAGAAAGTCAATAATTAAGATGCATGAGAAAAGGCAGCCTGTACCGGAAATAGATTCAGACAAACAGGAATCCTCAGAAGAGGAGGCGGAGGAGGAAGCCGAGACACCAGAACAGACCCAATTGCCAGCAAGAGAAATGGTGGCTTACGTAGGTAAAGGAAGACCATTTAATAATTCTATGCGCCCCGTGCGCCCGGAAAGTAAAAGAATATATCAGGAAGCCATGTGTAATCCTAGAACACCCGAACACTTATTCCAAGCTACTGACAGAGTACTTCGAGAGCGCATGGGGTACCATGTACTCGATTCCATGGATGAACAAGAATTAGCCAGGTCAGCCGTGCAATGGGCTGACAGCTCTGAGAAATATGGTGATGATGCGCTAGCACATACGTTCTTGAACTTGACACCGAGTGAACAGCGTTTAGCTGGTATGTACATGATACAACATCTGCTCTTGTTGTATAAAAGCCAACATTCTGATCCAGGCCCTCTGCCTGATATACTAATTGAACTGGTCACGAACAGATGGAAAGGTCTAAGTACTGACCTGATTAAAGTAATTCTAGAACACCGTCACAAGTATAGTGCGTTCTTATGTCCACAGATCAACTCAGCACCCGTTATGGAACGAAGGACCATGTATTACATGGATAGACAGAATCCGTTGCGAGAAGTGCACCCAGTACAGAACGCAGACCACACGCTTAGACGCGTGTTTGTGTATACACCTATAACTAAAATAGAATTGTTAGAGATGAAGAAACTAGTACCTAGTCATGATAAAGACCCTGCAGGTTTTCACCGTGAAATAAAAGACATGTTATTAATGGGCGATTACACCTATCCTGACCTTATGAAAATACTGAAAGTACTACTACCTCCAGGCATATACGAGAAACTCAAAGAAAAAGAGTGGGAGGTGGGAAATGCAAAGATTGATTGGGCTGCATTACAAAATGAAGAAGATACCCGAGTTCCAGGCCTAGGGCTTGGAGATAAAGTTAAAGCGTTACCAGGTTTATTAGTACAAGTGTTGCCACGCTTGTTGAGTACGAAAAAGGAGGATTGGGGTGCAATTTCAGCATGTAAACAGAAACCCGATGAAGATACTAGTGATTTTTATACACGATTTGAGAAATGTTTTGGTATTAATAGCGGTTTGAAAGCAAGTAGCGAGTCATATCCACATCTTTTTGTAACGAAACTAGTCGAGAATTCCTTGCCCCAAGTTAAGAATAGAGTATTGAAAGTAGAAAGCACTTGGCAAGCTAACACCCCTGCACAAATGTTACAAATGTTACAATACCACCAGAATAGACTTAGAGAAGAACAAGAACATGAACAAAGACGTATGAAAGACACAAAAATGAAAATGTTAGTTGCTCAGTCGGTTCCTGCCGACGGGCAGAAAAAGGGTACGACCCATCCCGGGAATCCAACAGTTCCTGTAAAGGGTGTATGTAATTATTGTAAACAGCCAGGTCATTATATAAACGATTGTGCAGTTTTGAAACATAATATCGCCACGGGTAAGACTAAAGAGAGGCCACGTCCTCCTAGACAAGACCAGACTTCACAACCGATACCGCAGAATATACAACATATTGCACCCATGCCAGCCTCCACACAGACCGTAGCGATACCCCAGCGGCAGCCCATTACCGCAACACAAAACACAACACAGCAAATGTATCAGTATGCACAGAACGATTACCCTGATTACCAGCGATACACATGAAACAGCCTAGAGAGGGAATTCCGCTTGCCTCTTATTGAAGTTCCTGTAGATCAGAATGGTCCCTATGTACATAGTCAAGTATTAGGGAAAGACAGAAAGTTCCTCATTGATACAGGGGCAAGCAGAACCACGATAAGCCACAACGAAGTACCAGGGGCACCCCTCTCAGGCTCCCAGAACGTGTCCCTCGGATTTTCAGGAAAACCCATTATCAACGAAGTATCGCAACCCCTCCCTCTTGCAGTAGGTCCTCTGACACGGACTACAGATTTATTGCTTACGAAATCATGTCCAGAAAACCTGTTAGGCATTAAAACACTGAAAGCTCTAGGAGCGATTATTTGTTGTTCTCCTGAGGGAGTACGATTATTCTTGCGAGATTTCAAAGGCCATTATGTATTGAGAGATATGGATCCCCGGTTACAGAACGTCCCTGCGCACTTGTGGGCGCAGGGCCCCACTGATGTAGGTTGCATGCACATTACCCCGTATCGAGTCACACTCAAGGCAGGAGTGATATTACCACGAATTCGACAATACAAGTTACCCCCAGATGCTGTAGTGGCTTTACTGAGAATCATTGACGAGCTGATTGCACAAGGAGTGGTTGTGGAGACTGACTCCAACGTGTGTAATTCTCCTATCATTCCTGTTCTTAAACGTACTGACCCAAATGCTCCACCTGTTTATCGATTAGTTATTGATCTACGCGAATTGAATAAATGCATTGTACCACAATACCCTGTGGTCCCAGATATCTCTTCATTACTAACTGCTATTGACTCAGAAGCGACGTTCTTCACTGTAATTGACCTCAAGAACGCCTTCTTCAGTGTTCCTATTGATCCGGAAAGCCAATATTTGTTCGGATTCAGTTTAAATGGACGATCTTTCAAATTTGCACGTGCACCTCAAGGGTTCACAGAAAGCCCCAGCATCTATAGTCAAGCACTGAAAAAACAACTCGATAGCATCCACATGCCGGTACACACTGCTCTGCTTCAGTATGTCGATGATCTGCTGATCACCGCTCGAAGCGAACCCGAATGTGAAACTGCTTCTCTGACTGTTTTGAACTTCCTGGCCGACAAAGGACACAAGGTGTCTCCTTCGAAGCTACAATTCTGTGTTCAGCAAGTTGTGTACCTGGGTCACTTGCTGTCCAAAGTGGGGAGACAGCTCACACCTGATCGCATTCAGTTAATCGTAAACATGTCACCACCCAGAACACAAAAGGAAGTGCGGGCTTTCATAGGCCTCACTTCATACTGCAGACAATGGATTCCCCAATATGCATTTCTAGCAAAGCCACTCATTCAGTTAACGACACAGGAGGCAGCGACTTCGTCTGTCCTCCCTTGGACTCAGGAACATATACAAGCTTTTGAAGACTTGAAGAAAGCCTTATGTCAAGCACCTGTTTTAGCAACACCATGTTACAGTAAGCCTTTTACACTTTTTGTCACAGAACGTGAAGGCACTGCCTTGTCAGTCCTCACTCAGGAACAAGCAGGTTCACACAAGCCTTGTGCTTATTTTTCTAGCACATTAGATCCAGTAGCCCAAGCCCTTCCAGCATGTTTGAAGTCAGTTGCAGCTACAGCTTTAGCAATCAGACAGAGTGATTCTATTGTGTTAGGACACCCATTGACAGTACAGGTTCCACATTCTGTAGAGGTTCTTTTAAATCGCACTCAGACCCAACATCTGACTATAGCAAGATTGACAGGTTACGAACTGACATTGTTCCAACCTCATATTGAAATCAGACGCTGCAGCACATTGAATCCTGCCACGTTATTGCCAGTAAGTGGAGTAGATCCATTGGCACATGATTGCATTGAAGTTATCACTATCACAACAAAGCCCAGACAAGACTTGACAGATGTTCCGTTACCGGATCCAGACCTGACACTGTATGTGGATGGATCATGTATGAGAACAAGGACAGGTGAATTAGTGGCAGCCTACGCTGTCACGACAGACACGGAAGTCATTGAAACCAGTTGTATTGACACTTTGTCAGCTCAAGCAGCAGAGCTCATTGCTCTGACACAAGCATGTATTCAAGCCAAAAATAAGAGAGTCAACATATATACTGATTCACGTTATGCATTCGGAGTCGTTCACGACTTTGGAGTCCTTTGGCGAGAGAGAGGTTACTTGACTTCTCACGGTGCCAACATTCAACACGGTCCCCTCATTCAAGCTTTATTAGACGCGATACATCTACCCACTGCAATCTCTATCATGAAATGTAAGGCACATACCAAGGTTACTGACACCATTTCCCAGGGTAACGACCTGGCAGACCGAACGGCAAAGCAAACTGCTCAGAACCGAATTCATGTACCTGACCAGACACAGATAGTGGTACCATCACATTGTATGACTGTTAGGGATCCCGCACATGATGTGATCGACATACAGTCACATGCAACACCAGAGGAAATTAAGGAATGGATTAAACTAGGAGGGGTCCAAACAGATCAGGGATGGATGACGAAGGGAAAATCTACATGGTTTCTCCCCGATTCTATGGTACAAGTCATTATTAACACAATACATAGCCCAGCACACCTAGGAGAGAAGGCAATGCTAGACAGTATTCAACACATATGGTTCAATAAAAACTTACGGGCAGCAGCCAAACAGAAAGTGCGTACTTGCATGATTTGTGGTCAGTTCAATCCAGGTAAAAGCATCCCCGTAGAGCAAGGTGGATTCCAGCCTCCCGACCACCCTTTTGAAGTCCTCCAGATGGATTATATCCAGATGGAACGTTGTCGAGGATTTAAGTATGTCCTCGTAGTCGTGTGCGCTCTTTCCCGATGGATAGAGGCATACCCAGTTCCCGATTATACTGCTCCGACCACTGCCAAGCAACTGGTTCGTGAATACTTCCCATGGTATGGTTTGCCCCGTATCGTGTACTCAGATAATGGTCAGCCGTTCTCATCCGCACTTGTGGAAAACATTACACTTCTGTTAGGTTACCAGTGGAAGTTCCATTGTGTTCGGCATCCCGAGGCAGCAGGTCTCGTGGAGCGCCATAATCAGACACTGAAAATCCGACTTTCCAAGATCTGTAGAGACAAAGGTATAGACTGGATAGTTGCCTTGCCGGTCGCCCTCTTCTATATGAGGATGGTGGTCCATTCCCGTTCTGGGCTATCCCCGTACGAAGTGGTCTTTGGTAGGCCACCGAATATGTGGGGGACGCCTATTCCACGTAAAATAACTGATGTTGATTGTCTTATGCTGACAGATTACCTTGCCTCCTTGATGTCTGCACTACAATCTTGTCGTTCACAGGTAGCTGCAGCCTTTCCCGACAACACCGAGACGAAGCCCCATGAGGTGGTTCCTGGTGACTACGTTTTCGTCAGGAATTTTGATCGGAAGAGTCCACTGGAGCCCCGCTGGAAATCCCCGAAGTTGGTTCTGCTCACGACGAGGACAGCTGTGAAAATAGAGGGCAGGAAGGGATGGCTGCATTCCAGCCATATTAAAAAATATTTCGGACTTCCTTCGGACTTGGACTCTAAGCCCTGCCCTCCTCCACAAACTGACACGAAACTCCCTTTGGTTGAGAAAACTGCTTCAGAAAATTACAGACTGAAATTACGATCTAGCAAGTCAGACAGTTTAATTGTTTAAGTCCTCCCCTAGGTGAATCGGTTAAATTAGTTTCTGACATGTATCCCCTAGATCGAGATAGAGAGAGAGATAGACAAAGACAACATAAGAAAAATGCATATTGCAAATCACTTCGTAGTCGCTGTATAGTGACACTACTTGTTATGTTTTTTTTAAGTTTGCTGGTTATTACTGCTAGTGTTCTGCTGCACATATACTATCCTATATTCAAGCGTACACAATCTGCCTATAATGTTACTGCTGAACATTCTTTTAGTGAATTACCGCCTCACGAATTGTCCTACAGACTTGCGCTGCGCAATAACACTTTTATTAGTATGTTACATCACTCCCATCAGACTACCAATGCTACTAATTGTTGGATATGTGGTCGTCTCCCTCCTTACCAAGAAAACAAGGGTGTTTTGCCCCTTTTCCCTTACCCGTTCACTCACAATGGCACGTGTGGTGCATGGTTTAAAATGCTCAATTCCCTAGTTTCTACTGCTGCTATTTACGAAGGTAACTGGGTTTGGGGAAACCTGAACTTAGTCCTGCTTAAGGTATGCTATCCTGACAAGGAGGGACTCCCCGTAGATACTGGAACTGATCTAGAAAATGAAGTATATGGATTAGGTAATTACACAGTTACATTTATGATTTTGTCTGTTGAATCCGAAGCTGCTCCTGTTCTACCTGCTATGGAAGTATTGCCCGTTACTGGTGAACTCTGTGTTCGCAAGAATGGTTCCGTACACTTAGGTCATAGTAAATGTACCACTGTAGTCGATTTCACTGATCATGGTAGGTCCACGTTTAGGGCCATACGTCATTCCTATTTTGTTTGTGGTCATACTGCATATGTCCGTTTGCCTCTAGATTGGGATGGTACCTGTTACATTGCATTCCTTCTGCCACCTGTTTTCCTAGCCCCTCCTGACTACCATAGAAACACCAATCTGGTTAAACACAGATACCAGAGAGATCTCCCGCTTGTCGATTATACTGAAACTACATGGGAACAATATACAGATTTCAATAAAGGTTTCTTCCCCTACCTAGGTACTGTTTCAAATAGTAAACTAATTCGTAGATTAACCAGAACCCTCGAAGCAGTGGTACTTGAGACCACTTCAGCCCTAGGCAACTTAACAGAGGAACAGTCCGCTATGCGGGTTGTTGTTCTTCAAAATCGTCTTGTTATTGACGTCATCTTGGCAGATAGGGGTGGAGCTTGTAAGGTCATCGGGTCAAGCTGCTGTATTTTCATTCCTAATAACGCGCCAACCGTGTATAAAGCTATTACACGTCTCCATAAAATTGCAAGTTTAATTCATCAGACTCCAGGCACCTGGACTTGGTCCGGTTGGTTCTGGACAACGTTGTCAGCCTGGGGGTGGAAGATCCTATCCCTCCTAGGTATTGGCTTTCTCGTAGTATTCAGTTGTTGCCTGTGTCTCCAATGTGGTCCGGGGATTTGCGGCCTGTGTGCCACTTCATGTGTTCCACATCCAAGTTCCCATTCAAAGCGCGTAAAAGAAGAACAAATGATGTTAAGTGAACAGGTTGATCAATTAATGAGAATCGATGTATCATGAAGGGTCCGTGGGGAACAAGGAGGGAATGAGGAAATATAAATTTTGATCGAGTAGTGTTCCCCAGCGAGTACCCCACCGTCTCCATGTACTAGCTTACAGTGCATGTAATTTCCCTCCTGTGCCAGCTACGAAGACGCAAATACATTTGCGTCCATCTTTAACATGTCCTCTTTCAGATCCGCCATGAACGGATTGAATATTCAGTTCCTATATATACCGTGCCACCGTCTTTTTGTGGTGCACTTTGCACGTTTTTCAGCTCTGGCGAAGTAGGCCCAGATTATGCCATTGAGCCTTTTCCGAGTTCTTTCCTGTTTCCTGACTCCGAAGGCCTCAGCCCAGGCTACCTCTGTACCAGTGACCCCCACCTTACTCCTTGCGCGGCTCCGGCGCATAGCCTAGCCTCTGCCTGCCAAGACTGCATTCAACCTTCGAATTATCTGCTCCACTCCTTGAAAATACATTCCTGTCTCGTAGCTTAAGTAAACATTCTCCCAGCTGCAGGAGCAGAGGGCCCGGTCCTTCTGTCTCCATGCAAGTAATTCATAGACTCCGTTGCCATGGTAGGCCCATGCCCCCTCACCTAGCAGGTCGACACGTAGACACATGTACACGCACTCACAACCAGTATAGTGTAGTCTCCGCCCGAGAGACCTTTTCCCTTCCAGATATTACAGTTCCTAAAACATATGATATCAGATACGATTTTGGGATTAGTTGATCTGACATCCTAGACTTATGTCTACACTTACACGACTTATGTCTACCCCTGTAGTGCTAAATGTCAAGTCCCCTTCGCCCTCCAGTTATACGTCAGACTCACGTCAAGCTGCTGCGCGCGCATCTCTGCCATATATTTCTGCTGACATTGCAGGATTCTCTTATGGATCCACCTACTTGTGACCTCATGATAAGTGACGTTTCTAGTACACGCCTATTGTAATGCCTTTTTTCATGACGTTTCCATGTTTTATCTCTTCTTTTCCAGTTGTTACGCCTACTACATGCTCATACATTGTAATGCATTGACTATATATATGTACTTCTGTAAACAATATGTTGTCTGTCTGTCCCTTCCTGAACCTGCGTGGTGATGGAATGGTTATGCCACCTTGGCTCGAGCCAATAACCCAATTCCTTTTACAGGAATAAAACCCTTTTGAGTTAACCTCAATATCCCGGATTTTGCCTCTTATTTCTCTGAGTTATTCTTATTGATTATTGATTATAAATTATGTATTGGTAATCGATTTTACCACATATACAGCATTTGTTTTAACTATGACTCGGAAAGATTCTACACCTTTATACAGTCCAATAGCTTTCCCTGTAAAGTCCCATACATCTGGGTTCACTGTCTCTTTCAGATCAAGAGGTAAATCTGCAACTGTTCTCATTGGGTAAAACCCTACAGCAGTTTCTTGTTAGGCCATTTCAAGTTCAACATCTTCATCATATATTTGAAATTCAACACCCTCCGGTGTACAGCAAATACTACAATTAAACATGCACAACAGGTCTCTTCCTCACAGATTTAAAGGACTCTAAGTACTTTCTTCAAATGAGCCTATTATTACAGGGACCTTCTTGAAACTGGGTTGGTTATCTGTTTATTGGTAACTCCCCCAACATGCAACTTCTTATCAATAAATCCATAAGTAATCAATAAAGGGCAATAAAATGCATTTAGTGTGTTCTATCAAGGAAAGAAAATTCCTATTCTAAAAATGATAAGGAAAAGGTGTCAGTCTCAGCAACCCATAAAGAGTTCTGATATTGAGAGAAGTCTTAAAGCTTAATGCTTTAGCATTAAATCAACAAAAAGAATCGATAATCGATCAAAGCAGAATTTCCTATTAAGAAAGGTTCAAGAAACTCAGTAGAGTCTCATAAAACAAAGGGATATGGGTGATAGAATGGTTTAGAATGCTATGGTGTGTGGTAAATGTGTTCTGCTCTAGGAAGACACTGTAATCGACAGACAAAACATTGTTTCAATCTTTATGTTGCTTGTTCTCTCTTCTGTCTACCAATCAGCTTCTGATGCACCTATGGGAACATGTTAACTCCGTGTCTTCTCATAGGAGCACAGGATTCCTCAGACAACAACTATTAAGTCTGCAACTAAGTCTCACATGAGTCATTCTCACAATCAAGTCTACTTTCCCATGTCTAAAACTACATTTTTAACATTCTAAATAACAAGTCTATTTGTTAGCTAATAATGGTCTATGTAGAAGCAGGAACAAAAGAAAATATTTTTGCACAGCAACCATTAACTGGGAAAAAACAAGTATGTTAAAAAGGTCAAGACCAAGTTTAAATTCTGAAATTACACTTGTTTGCTTTGTTAACTTTAATATGGCAGTGTTTCAGCATTTTAGGCATATGGCTGCCTAGTGGCATGTTTGCATTAGATTTGTGTTTTAAGTCTCATTAGCCTCTGGACATTAATTAACATTTTCTCACTATTTTTTTAAAACGCTTTCCAGTAGCAAGGATGGAAAGAGTGAAAGCAGTCTGTCCAGAACATGATCTATTACCAGGAATGACAACAAGCATTTGCAATGCAATAGGTCTCGCATTAGGGACGTTTGAGCTATTGGTATTGTAAATGACAACTTTTTTTTATTTCTGTGTTGGTTTTGAAAGTGGATAAATTAATAGCATTGTTTTTTAGAATGCCAATAGCTTAAACTTTCGCAAATGTGACACCTATAGCATTTGTAATGCAATATGTGTTGTGTTGAGAGTGAGTGAGTCAGTGGTTGCGAGTGAGTGGGAGAGTCAGTCAGGGAGTGGGAGAGTCAGTCAGGGAGTGGGAGAGTCAGTCAGGGAGTGGGAGAGTGAGTCAGGAAGTGGGAGAGTGAGTCAGGGAGTGGGAGAGTGAGTCAAGGAGTGGGAGAGTGAGTCAGGGAGTGGGAGAGTGAGTCAGGAAGTGGGAGAGTGAGTCAGGGAGTGGGAGAGTGAGTCAGGGAGTGGGAGAGTGAGTCAGGGTGTGGGAGAGTGAGTGAGGGAGTGGGAGAGTGAGTGAGGGAGTGGGAGAGTGAGTCAGGGAGTGGGAGAGTGAGTCAGGGTGTGGGAGAGTGAGTCAGGGAGTGGGAGAGTGAGTCAGGAAGTGGGAGAGTGAGTCAGGGAGTGGGAGAGTGAGTCAGGGAGTGGGAGAGTGTGTCAGGGTGTGGGAGAGTGAGTGAGGGAGTGGGAGAGTGAGTCAGGGAGTGGGAGAGTGAGTCAGGGAGTGGGAGAGTAAGTCAGGGTGTGGGAGAGTGAGTCAGGGAGTGGGAGAGTGAGTCAGGGAGTGGGAGAGTGAGTCAGGGAATGGGAGAGTGAGTTAGGGAGTGGGAGAGTGAGTCAGGGAGTGGGAGAGTGAGTCAGGGTGTGGGAGAGTGAGTCAGGGTGTGGGAGAGTCTGTCAGTGAGAGTCTGTCAGTGAGAGTCTGTCAGTGAGAGTCAACTGTATGCTGTGTACAGTGTGGTAAGTGTGGACCCGTGCCTGCAGCAGAGAGCGCTCCTGCGCACCGCCATGTTTGCAAGCCCTTGCCACTGATGTTTTAACCACACAGCCCCCAAATAAGCCGCCTTATATTCATAACATGCTACATCTCCGAGGGGCAGGAAGATGGTAGGAGTAGATTTCTACAAGTCCTGGTTCACGTGAATAGCGAATTAATTAATTCAGCACGTCCCTTAAGAAACAGGGCGTCGTCATCAATCTGCCAAGCAAAAAGGACTATATCAGACTTGATACTCGAGGAGATCCCAAGAATATAATATACAAAGGGTTAGCAGTCTCTATTCTTGGACCTGCTGTCTCTTTCAGAGCAGCATCTTGGTACGTAAAGATGTTTTACTTAGGATAGGAGGCAGAGACAGCGCTTCGCGTAAAAGATAATGTAACACATTCCACAGTCAAATAAAAGGTAGTGGTTGTTAGAGGGCACCGGTGTGGTTCGTGCAGCAGGCAACATGCACACAGATTTGACTCTGTGTGAGTTGCCCAGGGGCCCACTAGTCAGGCACAATAGTCACAGGTCCTGAGAAGAGTATGCACTGGCAAAGGGTAACCCCTGTAGCTTTGCCCCAACTTTCCGTTCTACACTGGAGACTACAGCATTGAAAGTGCCCCCGCCCAACTCCAGATGCTCATGCGTTGATTCTTACAAGCAGTTTAGCCACTGCTGTTTGCTGGAAGGCGTAGCCCAAGGCGCTACCTGCACAGGACCGTACCTCCCTCGCTTCTTTACAAGGAGCTATAAGCGAGTTCGGGGAAAGTGAAACTGCACGTTCCCGCAGCCGCTTTAACAGTGCAGCTGACTGAATAAATGTGGCTGTGTAAACGCAACTCTCACCATCACATGACTTGGGGGCGCGCCCGCGGGGGGAGACAGCAGCAGCCTGGAGAAGGGCTGCGCGCGAGCAGGAGAAGGGCTGCGCGCGAGCCGGAAGATAGGGTGATTGGGGTCTGCCCGAGCCGGGGGATAGGATGGGCGATGGGATTGGGGTCTCGCAGATTTAGTGGGGACACTTAGGTGGTGAATGCCGCATGGTGTGGCCAAAGCAATATTTCAGGCGGGGCTCCTGTGAGCAAGACGGAGCCCCGCTTGTTGCTGCAGTGACCAGCTGACATCGGAGAACAGCTGAGGAGCAGCACAAGTCCCCACAAGTGCTGGTAAGTGGGGTGAAGCATGCTGTACATGGAAAGCACGCGGCACTTGGAGCTCACGTGCGCATTAACAAAAAGTTATATTGCATGTGGCTTGCTGTACATTAAAGCGCATTTATAAATAATGAGCATGTTAATTACGAGGCAGCTGGCAAATAATAATTTAAAGCCTGCTTTGGAAATAATGCTAACAGCGAGCATGTTATTTTAAAGCATGATTTACAGATAATGCTCACAGTAAGCGTGTTCATTCAAAGCCAGCCTCGGGAAAACGAAACTAATGAAAAGCGAAACTGACACTGCACACACAGCAAGCAGCGCGCTCCCGCGGTGAAAAGTGGCAATGAACAGGCGCGCGTCTGACTGCTGTCCACATTCCCAAATACGGGTAACAATAGTTGTCGCTGACAGCATTCAATGCTTTAGCATTGAATGCAAGGTCAGCTCGACCTAAAAAGGAGCCATTTAATTTTTATAGAGCAGTAATCATACCAAGTATGGCAGAGACTCATTTCCCCACTTGGCAAGAAATATTTTATCTATATATTCAGAAGAATCTTCATTAGGTTGAAACCTGACGGGAAAACTTGTCAGCCCTAATGTATCGCAGTCAACAAGGAGATCTGAGCATTGTACAATCCTCGGAGAAGTTGCTTAATTAGAAGACGTGTTAACAAATTGATTTTGCTACACTAATGAAGTTGCTCATGTCAACAGGTTCCATTAATTGAGCCTGTAATCTCCTGATTCATTACTAATGTAATGCAACTGTCTTGATATGTGATAGATCCAAGGTTTTTAAGCTCCTATCACAGATAGTTTAAAACTATGTTATATGCAATAATGAGGCATGAGCAAGGGGCTAGTCTCACCTACAGATGAGAGTACTGAACTGATCAAAGAATGCCGATCCCTCAATAAAGGATTATGAGGTGGTGATGACTTTTAATAAAGACACAAATTATTGATTGACAGGGGCTACACCAAGCGCAATTGTATCTGTATGAAAGTGAAGTGGAGACATTCAACAAACAGTTACCAAATTATTGGACTATGTTCAACAGCAGACTTACAGCGGATGCGCCAATTAGAAAGTATACAAAAGTATGTGCATCAGTACCATGCACCGGAAATAATGCTTTCAGCCAGTGTCTCCACTCATAAATCCAGCTATCACGCATATTTGTTCTAGAATGAGGAATTACTGTGTCCAAATTCCACATGTGCCTCATTGCCCTCATTTTAGAGACAGATATGCTTCCATTTATGGGCTGGTATGGGTTATGGCGGGATTGGGGAGGGCATCAAGAAACAGCAGAGGCTGTGCACAGGTGAGGGCATGGAGGGGTTCCATGCTCCTTTGTACCATGAGATGGGGTCAGAGGTATCTCGATTGTGGCCAGTAAATTTGGGTCTGATTTTAACACCTAGGAAATCCAGGTGCAGGAACGCCTAGCCAGTTATAATTCAACAGAGGGATGCACTACGTCACCCGTGAATATCCCTCGACCCAACTAATGCTCAGGGCTCATGTGCAGGGTTGGACTAGGATAGAAAAATAAGCCCAAAACAAAAGTGGTACCATTAGCAAAGCAGATAGCAACACAAAGTGGTAAAAGCAGGGAAGTCAACTGTAAAAACCGGCCTACCTGGACATAAAACCGGTCCACAACCGCTAAATAAACAGTCTCACACAATGATTGCGCTGTAGGTAAGTCCATCCCTGTTGATGCCCTCAGGCTGCTTGAACCAAAAAGAGGTGAACTGTTCCAGCTCCCATGCCACCTGGATCTGAATCTGAATGCCATTAAGTAGGTTCTTGATTTTCAGAATCTGTCTTACAGGAAGGAAGGGGAATGCAGAAAGTGGAGGGAATATCCATATGTGCCACTCCAACTCTGTCCTTCATGTAGCCAAGTGACCATCTTTCCTATTGGCTCGTACTCAATTCCATATTACAGTCACTGGCAGTTCTCAATTATCCCCCCACCGCCGATCAAGCTTTTCCTACTCGTGCTTCCTCTTTCAAACACCCAAATTCTTTCTAATACTTCCTGTCTGAATTTTAACCCTACTTTGATTATCCTTCCACTCCTCTTCCTTTCCCTTAATGCAAATGATATCAAAGTTCAGTGTACATTTTCACTTCCTGCCTCTTCCCACATTATCTCATTTCGATAGACTTCCAATGTAATCCACCCATTCTCTTTCAGTAGTGTAAGGCAAAATGATGGGGCCCCCTGCAGCATGGGCTCAATGGAGGCCCCCTGAACGGAGCACCCCCCCCCCCCTACACTGCAGGGGCCTTCTTGTTAAAGCAGATGCTCTTTCCCGAGCGTTTAACTAGTTCTTATTCCATGCCAATGTATGCATTCTGCAAGGCATGCAATGGGGTGAGGGGGCCCCCTACAAAATAAAAAACCCTGAGTGCCCCCCCCCCTACTGTGAAAGAAGTGAGGGCTTCCGTTATGCCCCTGTTCTCTTTTCGTTGCTTTATTTTGCGTTTTTTTCTGATGAAAAACGTTAATTATGATTATAGCTTCCTTACAACATGATTCAAATTGTAGCCACTTATTCTCTCGAATCTCTCCTAAGTGGGTCACTGCAAGCAGTGTTTATCGTAACCATGCTTACAGCGCAGCCTAGGTCAGGGACATAAAACACGTGTTTTTAAGGGATTATCTTTCTTCCAGCCATTACCAAAATTCTAGTTTGAGTTTTGCAGCCACTTCCCTGCCTGGCCTCAGGGAAGGGTTCCTTCTTGAATTTCAGCAAACCAGCTCCCCTTGTCTCTGTGCCCTCACCTCAGTTACACCACGCGCCAGCTCCACCCGAGAAGTGTTGCTAATTTTACATTTCAAGTCTGGGTGATAACCAAAACTTTTTGATTTTACTAAAATGATCTGTATAATATACTTAGATATAGCAGCTTTCAGCTAGATTTCTTCATCCAGTTGTCATTTACATTTTTCTTTCACCCACTACAGCATACAGCCCGCGGCAGTGGGTTAGCCCACATCACCAATTGACTAACTTCACTGGGACTGGCGGCTTTATGCCCTTTTACAAGGAGCATATCCATATACTAATTAGTTCCGTTCAGTGCCTGGGAATACTATGGCAAAGTGTACTTTTTGATTCCAATAAAAAGAACAGGCATTGATAAAGCCAAAAGACTGGCAGGCAATGCCAGAGCTACTGACTTTACCAATGCTTGTTTATTATTGTGCTTTTAATATTTACAACTTTTTGCCCTAATAAGATTCTGGAGATTTTCCTTTAGTCATCAAAGTAAACAAACTGTTTATTAAAAAATGATCCGTGCTTATATGCATTTTCCATCCTGCCTTCTTTAAAATATGCTACATTGGCAAAATTGTCTATTTTAATTGGCAGTGCTTAACTTGCTCATTGGACTTGTTATATTTTCCCATGACCAGCATTCTGCCATTCTGTACTCGAGCATAGCAAAAAAACAGGACTCTCAAGGTCCATCAGATTTGCAATGTTTTTGTTTTTTACACAGAGATTTCGGCTGCTTTGAGTATACACAATACACAAGCCCTGGTTTCTTAAGGGTAATCTTCGGTACTCCAAGTCCTTGTCACAGTCCTGGCTAAGTGAGGTTTGCCATTACCCTGTGACAGGTGTACCTATTATAGCCTAAAACCAAACTATTTTTCTCTCATTATTCCACACCAATGTGAGGTTCATCTCATTCCTGCTCCTGTAAAAGGTGCGCATGTCCCTGCATGTTCTTGATACACACCAAAGCACCCCTGTAGTCAGGACCAGTAAGGGATGACGAAGGGAGGGTGTTGGATCTGTCAGCCGTAGGGTGGTCTCCCCCTACCTTTTTCACCCTTGTGCTTCCCCTTTTTATCATACCTTTCTGTTGGATTTAGGCCTCTGGGCGCCTGACCACTGCTGAACAGCGCTGAGGTGCAGGTGCTCTTCCCTAAAACATTGTGGCACTGGCATATCTGCCACAAGCCCCTTCTTCTGCAGTGAGGCTGAACACTCCATAGGCTAAAATTGGGGAACCCCTTTCCGGGATAATTTCTGACTTGGACCTAATAAGTCTGTCATGTTTAGAAGCGGGGTGGGGAACCATTTAGAATGATATATGGGCTCTACTACCCTAGAATTATCCCTTTAAAAAGTAGATATTTCTCTGCCGACACTTAGTCTGGGCATTGCAGACTCCTCCCTCCCGTCTGCATACTGATAGCCTGCCTGGGCTGTGAGGTGGGAGTGGTGATTCACGCCTTCTCCCCTTGAATGGGCTGTAACTGGTTGCCCACTGTAGCCTTAACGGCCCTGCCTTTTGTCACTGTGACAGCCAGGTCAGGGAAGGCAGGGAACATCCCAGAACTTCCTGGACTCTTCCAGAAACCCCTGCCCCCAGACCGTTCCAGAGACTTCTGCCTCCTTCTAGTAACTAGACTGCAGGGTCTAAAAGGGAGGGCCCTGGCCACACATCTTTGTTACATCACTGGACCTGGAGGGATCCCTGCTGGAGTGAGGACTGCTGCACCAGGAGGACTGCCACTTGTGAAGAGGCTGACTGTTCCCAGGAACTGCTGGCCCTATTTGCTGAGCTGCCCCACTGCCTGCTGATCCTGCCCTGCTAGGGAGAACTGGAAATAACACCCTCAGAGTGTCTCAACAATATTCCTAAGAACTGCCTCTTTGGGACTACAACCTTTTTAAAGACTAACTCTGCAGAATTCATAAGGATCACCATGTTCTTTTCGTACTACCTGAACTGCCTCTGCAGCGCTGGGTGTGTGAGGCTATTTCTATCACCCCTAACTCACCGCCGCCGCCTGGGACCTGAGCGCACTCTGAAGCACTGTGCAGCAGGAAGCACCACTGCCGTTTGGGATTGACTTTGAGGTGTAGCGCTGTGGAGGATCAGAAGCGCTGTGTGCCCTAGGGTTTCCGTACTTCCATAGGCGTTGGTACAAGCCTTTCGTTCCTGAAGAACTGCCCAAGAAATCACTGCTGTCAGGGATACCTTGTTTGCCTGGACTTCGCCGTGGGCTGTTCCCTGCACCTGTGGTGTTTTTCTTCTGCCGCAGCGCCGCGCCGGACCCGCTCCGCGGGTCCCGCTTTGCGGTGTGGAGAGAGGCGCCCTGAGCATAGAGGGGCTCTGATCTTGGACACCGGACTCTGGGCTTTGGCAGGCAAGTACAGGGCTGCGAGCGGACCCGCAGGGACTCCAACTCCCAGGAGCCCCTGCGTGAGGTCAACCCACAACACCTGGGTCGCTCTCCCTGACTGCCACGCCCCGCCCTACCACTTGAAAGCAGCCCCCTTCCTGATCGACGTGGGATACCTTGTTTGCCTGGACTTCGCCGTGGGCTGTTCCCTGCACCTGTGGTGTTTTTCTTCTCCCGCAGCTCCTCGCCGGACCCGCTCCGCGGGTCTCGCTTCGCGGTGTGGAGAGAGGCGCCCTGAGCATAGAGGGGCTCTGATCTTGGACACCGGACTCTGGGCTTTGGCAGGCAAGTACAGGGCTGCGAGCGGACCCGCAGGGACTCCAACTCCCAGGAGCCCCTGCGTGAGGTCAACCCACAACACCTGGGTCGCTCTCCCTGACTGCCACGCCCCCGCCCTAGCACTTATAAGCAGCCCCTTCCTGATCGACGTGGGATACCTTGTTTGCCTGGACTTCGCCGTGGGCTGTTCCCTGCACCTGTGGTGTTTTTCTTCTGCCGCAGCTCCTCGCGGGACCCGCTCTGCGGGTCCCGCTTTGCGGTGTGGAGAGAGGCGCCCTGAGCATAGAGGGGCTCTGATCTTGGACACCGGACTCTGGGCTTTGGCAGGCAAGTACAGGGCTGCGAGCGGACCCGCAGGGACTCCAACTCCCAGGAGCCCCTGCGTGAGGTCAACCCACAACACCTGGGTCGCTCTCCCTGACTGCCACGCCCCCGCCCTAGCACTTGAAAGCAGCCCAGTTCCTGATCGACGTGGGATACCTTGTTTGCCTGGACTTCGCCGTGGGCTGTTCCCTGCACCTGTGGTGTTTTTCTTCTGCCGCAGCTCCTCGCCGGACCCGCTCCGCGGGTCCCGCTTTGCGGTGTGGAGAGAGGCGCCCTGAGCATAGAGGGGCTCTGATCTTGGACACCGGACTCTGGGCTTTGGCAGGCAAGTACAGGGCTGCGAGCGGACCCGCAGGGACTCCAACTCCCAGGAGCCCCTGCGTGAGGTCAACCCACAACACCTGGGTCGCTCTCCCTGACTGCCACGCCCCCGCCCTAGCACTTGAAAGCAGCCCAGTTCCTGATCGACGTGGGATACCTTGTTTGCCTGGACTTCGCCGTGGGCTGTTCCCTGCACCTGTGGTGTTTTTCTTCTGCCGCAGCTCCTCGCCGGACCCGCTCCGCGGGTCCCGCTTTGCGGTGTGGAGAGAGGCGCCCTGAGCATAGAGGGGCTCTGATCTTGGACACCGGACTCTGGGCTTTGGCAGGCAAGTACAGGGCTGCGAGCGGACCCGCAGGGACTCCAACTCCCAGGAGCCCCTGCGTGAGGTCAACCCACAACACCTGGGTCGCTCTCCCTGACTGCCACGCCCCCGCCCTAGCACTTGAAAGCAGCCCAGTTCCTGATCGACGTGGGATACCTTGTTTGCCTGGACTTCGCCGTGGGCTGTTCCCTGCACCTGTGGTGTTTTTCTTCTGCCGCAGCTCCTCGCCGGACCCGCTCCGCGGGTCCCGCTTCGCGGTGTGGAGAGAGGCGCCCTGAGCATAGAGGGGCTCTGATCTTGGACACCGGACTCTGGGCTTTGGCAGGCAAGTACAGGGCTGCGAGCAGACCCGCAGGGACTCCAACTCCCAGGAGCCCCTGCGTGAGGTCAACCCACAACACCTGGGTCGCTCTCCCTGACTGCCACGCCCCCGCCCTACCTCCTTCTCTTTTATTTTTGCACTAGGATCCCGCTGCGCGGGAAGGCGCCGGGAGAAGCCCGGGACAAGGGCGGGGCCGTCTGTGGCCGTCATAGGCCGGAGTAGGCCGGGCTGGGCCTACCATCTTGGTTCTGCCGTTTGCCATCAAGTCCCTAGCACAACAAGCTGATAAATTGCCCCATAGCTATCATCACACTCTATAGCTATCATCACACTCTAAGATACCATGCCGTCCCCGGTAAAGATCCCTCACTCTGATTTTGGGAAGTCATCTAAACCCTCCATATCAACTGTGACAACGGTGGCTGACTTACATTCTAAACCCACTGCACAGGATGGTGTGGCCCCCGTCCTGACGAAAGAGACGGCTAGCAACATTGTTAATGCCCCCCTCTCTGTTGCTCCGCTGGGTAATTTGGAATTCCTGCTTAGGTCACTTTTGTTACCAATTAGTGAAAGCATCAAAAAAGTGGAAATCAGACTAACCATTCTTGAGGCTACACTAAGCAGTATGAAAAATCCGGCCAATTCTCATGAGAGGGTTCCTAAACCTATTGCCACCCCAACAGCTCCAAAAAGTGTTACGCATCTTGCTCCCTCACAGGTTGCAACTACGGCCGCCCCACCACAAACCCAGAGGAATAACCCTGCCCCAAATAAGCCACCTAACCCCATAGGACCTATACCCCTTGCAAATGCTGTTCCCCCGGTACAGCCCCCAGATAGTGTTGCACCCACTCCACTAATGAAGCTTCCCCCCAGGCCACGTAGACCCAATTTACCACCAGAGGCGAATGACTTTACAGTAGTCATGGCGGGCGTCCCACCACTAGAGGCAGGTGAAGCCGAGGATTTCTGTGCTCTGAAAAGCAGGGTGATTAAGTGGCTAAATTTGAATAGACCCTTACCCGTACACTTAAGCAATGAGATCATAATGGTCAGAAGGGTGCCTTGGATAGGGAGAACACACAAATCCATCATAGGGGATTGCATATTGGTGAGCTTCAGGGATGCTGGAACAGTTGCTCACATATGCCAGGGAAAGAACAGATCACAGGTAACAACAATTCAAACACTTCATGTGTCTTTCTTCTTTCCCCCCACCCCAGCCCCTTTACACGTGACCCGTTCATATGACAACTGGGAAAGGGTGGGTCGAAGGGGTGTTCATCACAAGTTCAATCCCAGGCCATTATTTAGCCGCCCAGAGCCACCCTTCCACACATTCAATCGGTTCCAGTGCCTGGATGGTCTTGAGGGGGTAGATTGACAAAGAGATAATGGCATATGGGGTATAGGGGGTAGAGGGGTTCCAAATGCTGAGTGGGAGAAGCACAGCCCCGAGGCAAAACAAAAGTCATCAAGTTGCGCCCGGAGTTATGTGCGGGATGAACCTAGGGTTGTAGATATTGCATGTATAGGTGACGCACAGGGACCGGAATTGGGAAAACAAGTGCGAGAATCACTTGGTGGGTCACAGGGAGGAGGGGTTCAGGGGGGTGAGGCACTAAAAATCATCTCATGGAATATTGCTGGCCTGGCTGGGAAATTTAATAACAAAGAGTGGCTTGACTATATCAGAAAATTCCATGTAATTTGTCTGCAGGAGACCTGGGCCCAGGAGAATAATTTCCATCTGCAAGGGTATAAGTGTTTTTTTGTACCTGCTCAAAAATCAAGATCAGGGAGAGCCATGGGAGGTTTAGCTATTTATATAGATCTGAGCCTTCCGGGAAGTTACACTTGCCTTGATTGGAATTCCCACAGGATTCAGGCAGTCAGGTTCACTGGGAAAGGTCTTAGATTTGTTGCAGTAAACCTTTATAACAACGAGATAGCGGGATCTAACATCTCTCTTGTTACTGAATTAGATAATAGGTTGGGCCAGGTCATAACAGGCCAAAACAAATGGGCAGTCACATGGGTTGGTGGTTATGGGAGATTATAATTGCCACTTGTGCCCGGTACTGGTCCAAATAAGCACAGATTGGTCCTGATGCCCTATGGAGAAGGGACCGCATTTCTCTCATACGCCGTTGGGCTCAGCTTTCAGAATGTTACGGTTTAAATATGACCTTGAACACACCATTAATATGGTAGGGATGCAGGAGGATGGCACACTCCCCCCCACATTTAAGGGTAGAGGATGCTCTTCCTTCATAGATTACATTCTGGTCTCAAGGTCCTTAATCAATAAGACAACTAGTGTAAGGATCGAATGGAGTGGCCTTAGTGACCATAACCCTCTTGTCTTGGAGCTGCAGTATATGGTGGGTCTAAGTATTAGAGTTCAACGCACCTTCACTGAGAGAGCAACAGACCAGGGCAGGAGACTAAAATGGGCTAAAATAGACGGGGAAAAGTTCTACAAGGGCCTGGTGGACGCAGGCAAACTTGCTATTAATGATTGTTTGGACACAGAAGTCCGCGGACCGAGAATAATGGAAGCTTTCGACCAGATCGCTAATCTGGTCGATGGTTTGCTAAAGACTAGTGTCCCATTTAAGAACCACGGGAATCCCCGATGGTTCGACAAAGACTGCTCCAAAGCTTTGAGGGAGCTGAAAAGCTGCCTTAAAACTAAACCAAGGGTCCCCCACAAAGTTAACGTGTGCAGAGAAATTTATAAAAAGGAAATTAAGAGGAGGAAACTTGCCTTGCAGGCGGAAGCGTGGGCAGATTTACGAGAAGCGAGGGAAAGAAAGGACCTAGCAGGCTTCTGGAAAATAATTAATAACCCAACTTTCCAGGAAAAAGATACCCCGGATATAGGGGCCAATATTCTCCCAGAGCAGTGGGTCAACCACTATAGGGGCCTGTACAATCATGAGCCTGGTTCTACTGTAGACCTACCGGCCATTCCAACTGAGGCTCCACTGGTAGAATTCTCCATTAAGGAGATCATTGCAGGGATTGAGGGCCTGACCAAAAATAAAGCTCCGGGGCCTGATGGAATCCCCCCTGATCTGTTTTTGAGTAACATCGAACTCTGGGCCCCCCTAATGACAAGGGTTATTAATACTGCTATCATCTGTGGCCTGCCCTTGTCTTGGTCCACGGCAGTAATTGTGCCGATTTTCAAAAAGGGCAACAGGGATGACCCAAAGTGCTACCGCCCGATCTCCCTGATTGATGTGTCAGCAAAACTTTTGGGGAGGGCAATTCTTAATAGACTGTCCAAGTGGACCGAGGAAAAAAACATCTTCTCGGATACTCAATACGGATTTAGGGCAGGGAGGTCCACTAGTGACCAGTGCCTGAACCTTTATATGCTGACTGCCAAGTATACCATGGCTAGTGATGAATCCATTTACATGGGTTTCATGGATCTGGCAGCAGCATTCGATCACGTCAACAGGGAAAAATTGTGGGGCATGATGCTTAGTATGGGGATAGAGAGTGGTCTAATTAATATATTGAGGGAACTGCACAGTGACACCACCGCCAAAGTCCGCTTTAATAGGGAGGGGGGGCTGACTAGTTCTTTTCCCTGTAAGAGTGGAGTCCGACAAGGCTGCATTCTTGCTCCCTTTTTGTTTTCCCTTTATATTAATAATTTGGAGCAGTTTCTGTTAGGTCTGAAGGCAGATTGCCCAAGGGTTGGGTCGCGTCATATTCCTGTTCTGCTTTATGCAGATGACGCGGTACTGATCGCACGGACACCAAGGAGCCTACAAATCCTGATTGATGGTTTTGTTAGGTTCATGAGTGCCTTGGACCTTTCTGTAAATCTGAGTAAATCCTATGTGCTCCTGGCGGGGAAAAAAAACACCTCTAAATTTACATACAAAATAGGGAGCCATATTGTGGAAGAGGTCAAAACGTTTCCATACCTTGGTGTAACATTTGATGGTGCCCTGCGGTTTGATACCCTGGTGGAGGAACGTTGTGGTAAAATGATTGCATCTAACGGGGCAATTGCTAGCTATGGCAGGAGGCTAGGAAGATGGTCCCCGGAACAGGTGATAAATCTGTACAGCTCAGTATCATGCTCCAAGGTAATTTACGGGGCAGAAGTATGGGGCTTTGTCAATACCACTAGTATCCAACGTGAAGAAAATAAATATCTGAAATCACTCTTGAGGGTACCACAAAGTACTGCTGGTTTGATTGCCCATAGGGAGCTAGGGAGACCATATATAGAGGATCTGATAAAATTGAGGCCTATCATCGCTTGGTTAAAAATCTGGTACAATCCTGATGCGACACTTAGTAGAGAAATCTTATCGGACTGCCTAAAAAGGGACAAGTGTATGCGCATCCCCTGGCTCCTTTATGTGAAGAATACCCTGGAGGAGCTAGGTTTTGGGAACCTCTTTACTCATCCTGTAACTATTGTAGCCCAGAATAAACTGCATGTAGGGAGAATTTTTCTAGAGCGGAAAAACCTACGCAGAGATGAGGCTGAAGGGTGCAAAAAGACAGCGAGGGCCCATCACCTAGTGAAGAGCGTGGAAGGTATGGAGCCATACTTGTTCCTCATGTACAATGCACAGGATAGGTTCCTGATGTGCCGTTTCAGATTGAACCTTCTCCCATTTATGTTGGCATCACCAGCGGGGTTTGCTACATCAATAGAACAGAAGGGGCCCTGCGGCTGCGACAACAGGTCTCCGCAGGACTCCCTTCATTTTGTTTTACTCTGCCCCTTTTACTCAATGCCTAGACGCAGATACCTTGTAAATATTTTGAAAAATGCTAATTTGGTCCACGCTAGGGAGGCACTTGTATTCTTACAGAAAGCTGAGGAACCCCTAACACTGTGTAGTATTATGAACTTTATCAAGGTAGCACTTCGTTTAAGGCTTACTAGAGGAGAAGACTGAAATGTTTTTACTTTAACTTTTAAGTGTTAAATATGGCTATATTGTTGTATTTATGTCTTGTTAATTCACTGTACAAAGAACCCTGAAATGTTTAATGACTTTTTAACATGTAAATATGAGTGTGCTTTTATGGTGTTTTTTAATCACCGAATAAAGATTCTTTGACTTGACTTGACACTGCTGTCGCCCGGGTCCCTGAACGGGCTGCAAATTGTGGGGAAGGCTTGGCATTCCCAAAATCACTGCTGCAGGCCCGGGCACCTGGGGAGAACTGTGAGGAGATCCCAGTGAACTCAGAGGCAGCGCCGCGCTGGGATTGGAGTCAGCGCGGGACATTGCCTAGCAAGAGGGGGCTCGCCGATCTGAGAAGCCGTGCGGAAGTCCCAGGAGAGCGAGGCCGTCTGACCCTTTCCCTGCGATCAACGGAGACCGGCAACGAAAAGGAAGAGAAGGGCTCTGGTCAGAGGTTCACCAGCAGGGAATCTTCATTGCCAGGCCAACCCCAGGTAAACGTTCTCCGCCGCGCAGTGACGGATATGAGGCCGGGAGCAGAGTGAGAGCCGGCGGAGGGTGGCTATGAGAGACTGGGTGCGCATGCGGTGTTTCGCTATGCGCAGCGAGGGCATCTGTAACTCAGGGCGGTATACAACGTTTAGAACGCATTTTTTACAACGCACTACCATTACAACGCAGGCATTACCACGCATACCATTACAACGCATTGCGCTGGGGGGCGCTCTAGGATAGGGAATAAGTTGAATTTTATATCCAACACCTTCCCTAGTGTCCACGGGGACTGGAGTTGGAATATAAAATTATACTTACCACTATCCAGCACCTCAAAGCGCTATGCGTTGTAACGGTATTCGTTGTAAATACCGCGTTGTAAAGGTATGCGTGGTAATAGTATGCGTGCTAACGTCATACATCCCTCAGGGCAATCCAGGTGCATCGCCTTTAGCCTCATCCTGTCAGCACCACATTGATTGGGCTGGGGAGAATTTAAACATGCAGTATTTCCCACCGTAGAACACCAATCTGACCTCATAAACATTAAGGACCACCTCTGATTGCTGCTCACAGAGCCCCGATAAGCTGGGGGAACCGCGCGCTAAGTGACTCCTGCCTGGGGGCTAACTGGAATATTCCCTACACCTGATTTTTCATGATCGTTTGCCTACAAAAGAACTGCCAGAGAGTGCTGTAATATTTCCCACACGAAGAACACTGTTAGAAAGACATTAGTAATAAGAGCTTTTGACATATATGAACTTCCTGTGATTTGATCTTATCTAAAAACTGGGTTTACCTGACTGTTGATCTGACCTGAAATATAGATAAAATGTTTTATATTTTTATAAGCACTGGTGTAGTGTACTTTTGTGAGAGTTGTTACCCAGTGCTGGGATACTCCAGGGAGTAGCCGTGCACTTTATAAGTACCCAGTAACACAGTAACATAGCAACTGTGTCATTGTTGGGGTGTGTGTTGGACAAATACTGTACATATTGCCTCTGAAGGTAAGCCTTACCGCTCTGCACCAAGCTATCCTGTCAGAAGCGGTGGTCTCTATTTGGACTAGGGGGCATACTCCTGCCACCTAGAGACCCCGGTTCTAACACTGGTGATCAAGCGGTGGGACTAGGACCTGTGCATGTGTAACACCACACAGTGACTCAGTGTACACCACAACCCTACACCTGACTCCACTGAAACTTTTTTTGTCTATCCTCTCCAATTGGCATTTTTATTTTTAAATTCTCCCTGGCTGGCTGCTCTTTTTCATTGTCCTTTTTGCCAAGTCCCATTGGTTTTCTCTACGAATGTCTGAGGTCCCACCTAGCAAGATGGAATTTGAGCTGGCCAACCTGGAAGCTTACACGGTGGCGCAACTCAAGGAATTCTGTGAGGAGAAATGGGTGCCCTTTAAGCGAAGCGCCAAGAAGGCAGAGCTTCAGAAAGCCTTGAGAGCATGAGCAATGGCCTACCCAGAAGGAGAAGGGGACAGGCAGGGATCAGAGCACGACGCCGCATGAGATCTTGACCTACTGCCCTCAGTAGAAAATGGCAATTTGTTACCAGGTAATGGGTACCTTCCAGGGCAGGCAGGAGTGTTTCAGTAAGGAGCCTGTCCTCAGTGGAATTGGAGGACAGGAGAGAGGAGAGACAGTTTAAATTGGCGCTCGCCAACTTGGAAAGGGAGCATGAGAAAGAAAGGTGGGCCATGGCGGAGAGGAAACTTGCCCATGAGCACAGCCTGAAGGAGCTGGAAATTTGAGCCCTACAAGTAGGGACCAACAGCAACAAAAATGGTGGCAGAGTACCTACTGAAACTTCAGGTAAGTCCAGGGTCTTTATGCTTAAAGATGTGATGGCCAGTTTTAAGGTGGGGGATAATATTGACAAGTGGTTAGCGGCCAATGAGGTGTCTCTAAGAGACCATGGGGTTCCAGAGAGTTACTGGGGGGGGGGGGGGGGTTGTACAAGTACATACCTCCAGAAGTTAGGGACACACTCCTTACCTATAGAAGGAAGACAAGACCAACTATTCTGTCACGAAAGCAGCATTGCTCAAAAGGTTTGGTCTTACCCTTGAGAGGTATAGGCAGAGATTTAGGAACAGGCACAAACTTCCCACTCAGAACTAGGGAGATTTCCTGGACTACGCTAGTAAAGCATTGGAGGGCTGGGCGAGGGGCAGCAATGTGCATGACTATGAAGGGTTGTATGACTTCTTCTTGAGAGAGCACCTTCTAGAGAAATGTTTTCCAGAGCTGCACCAACACCTGGTTGACTGGAAGTTGACTAATCCTAGAAAGCTTGCTGAGGAGGCAGACACCTGGGTCAGTAACAGGGTGTCCACCAAGAGATCAGGGGGGACTCCCGAAGGGGTGGTCAGGGTTCCAACCAGAAGAAAGAGGGTAGAGATAAAAAAGAGGAGTTCTCTAAAGGCCCCCAAAACAATTCACAAGGGAAAGGGTCTGGGTCCCAGACCCAATCTGGCCACCAAAAGCATACCTATACTGACAAAGGTCAGCAGCCCAAAACTGTCTAGTGCTATGAGTGTGGTGAAATTGGACACTACAAGGGAGATCCCAAGTGTCGCAAGGTAGCACCACCTCCCACTGGAGGTAAAATTCAGGGGTGGCTAGTGTAGTGCTTGGGGAGGAGCTGTCCCTAGATAATGGGGGTGAGGGGGCAGGGTTGACCCTAGTGTCCCTATGAGACAGTGAAATGGTTCCTAAGATCCATGTGCCCTCAAATACTACCAAGTATAGGCAGTGGGTCACCATCAATGATCAGGGGGTGGAGGCCCTGAGGGACACAGGTGCCAGCATGATTATGGTAAGGAGTCAGCTGGTGTCCCCAGAGCAAGTGATTCCCGATGCATTCCACCCAGTTGTGATGGCTGACAACAGGGAGGGTCACTATCCCGTGGCACAGGTTCCATTTGAGTGGGGAGGGGTTTCAGCCCTTCTAAGAGATGGTGTGAGCCCTGCCATGCCAGTGGAATGTCTGTTAGGGAATGACCTGGAGCATACTGCCTGGAAGGAGGCAGAGCTCAAAGTTCATGTGGAGATGCTGGGGTTACCAGAGTGGATCTGTGCTACCACATGGTCCATGTCTTTCCGGAAAGGGAGTAACCCGGGCTGGAGCCTGGAAAAATGGCCCAGCCAGCTGCTTAAAAGGGAAGAGCCAGAGGGCGTGGGAAGCCTGCCCCGGGGCGGTCACCCCCTTGAGATGGATGGGGTACCTAAGGAGGTCGCACCGGAGTCCACAGAGGGGGACTTTGGTCCCTGGGGACCTACCTACCCCTGCAGAGTGGCAGGTGGAAGGAGGGCCCACCAGGGTGGAGTTTTGCCGGGCACAGAGGGAGTGCCCCACCCTTGAGGGCATGAGGCGACAGGCCAAAGCTCAAGCAGCAGGCGATGCCTCGGGCACCTTTCACATTTACTGGGAGGACGGCCTCCTTTACAGTGAGCCCAAGGCTCTTGTGCATGAGTCATCAAGGACCTTAGTGGTCCCCCAATGCTACAGGGCCTTTCTTTTGAAGTTAGCTCACCAGATCCCCTTGGCAGGACACTTGGGATAAGACAAAACCTTTGCTAAGCGTGTCCCACATTTCTATTGGCCCAGGATGAGGATTTCCTCAGATACATTCTGCAGGACCTGTGTGACCCGCCAAGCTAGTGGGAAAATAGGGACCAAACTGAAGTCCCCTCTGGAACCACTACCTGCATTGGCACCCCCTTTGAAAGGGTGGGCATCAACATTGTTGGGTCTATGGATACGCCAACCTCTTCTGGTCACAGGTTTATTCTGGTGCTGGTGGACCACACCACCTGGTACCCAGAGGCTATCCCTCTGAGGACCATCAGTGCACCTGCAGTGGCATGAGCCCTGATGGGGATTTTAACCATAGTGGATTTCCCCAAGGAGGTTGTGTCTGACAGGGCACTAACGTTATGTCTGCCTATATGCATGCAATGTGGAAGGAGTGTGGGGTTACTTATAAGTTTTCTACCTCTTACCTCCCACAGACCAATGGTCTCATGGAGAGGTTTAACAAGACCCTAAAAGGCATGATCAGGAGTCTGCCTGAGGGCCTGAGGAAAAAGTGGGACATCCTCTTGCCCTGTTTGTTGTTCTCCTACAGGGAGGTACTGCAGAAGGGGATGGGCTTCAGCCCCTTCGAGCTGTTGTATGGTCATCCTGTGAGGGGACCTCTCAGCTTAGTGAAGGATGGGTGGGAGAAGATTCCTAGGAGGATTCCCAAAGATGTAGTGAGCTACATGCTGGCCTTCCGCAGCCAGATGGCTAAGTTGTGGAAGCAAGCTGCTGACAACTTAGAGGCCAGCCAGGCGGTAATGAAGGATTGGTACCACCAGAACTCTCACCCTGTGGAGCTAGAGCCTGGACAGAAATGTGTGGGTCATGGAACCTGGAGAGCTCAATGCCTTCCAGGACCATTGGACTGGCCCCTATGAGATACTTGAAAAGAAGGGCAAGGCCACTTACGTGGTAGACCTTAAGTCTCCCAGGCAACCGCACAGGGTATTACATGCCAACCGCCTCAAACCCCACCGTGAGAGGTCTGAGCTCACCTTGCTGATGGTGACTGATGGGGCAGAGAAAGAAGAAAGTGAACCTCTCCCGGACGTCTTTGCTTCTCAAGTGCAGAACGGATCAGTGGAGGGAGTGGTCTTCTCCCCATGTTTGACGCCTGAGCAACAGAGGGACTGCCACCAGGTCCTGGGGCAGTACTCCTCTGTGCTCTCCCTTATCCCTGGCATTACCCACCTGTGTACTCATGATGTGGACACAGGAGACTGCCTTCCTGTTAAGTCCAAGTCTTACAGGCTGTCAGACAAGGTGAAGGCCAGCTTCCAGAGTGAAGTCACTAAGATGCTGGAGTTGGGGGTGATAGAGCCCTCCAACAGCCCCTGGTCCAGTCCGATGGTGCTAGTACCAAAAGCTGGCCCACCGGGCACCACACCAGAACTTAGGTTCTGTGTGGATTACAGAGGGCTGAACTCTGTGAGCAAGACAGATGCTTATCCCATCCCTAGGGCGGATGAGCTCATTGACCATCTGGGGGCTGCCCGATACCTGAGTACCTTTGACCTCACGTCAGGGTACTGGCAGATCGCCCAGACGGAAGAAGCTAAGGAGAGGTCCACCTCCTCCACCCCACATGGCCACTACCAATTTAGGGTGATGCCCTTTGGACTCAAAAACGCTCCTGCCACCTTCCAGCGGCAGGTGAACCGGGTCCTCTCCGGTTTAGAGGCCTGCTCTGCTGCCTACCTGGACGACATAGCTGTCTTCAGCCGCAGCTGGGAGGACCATCTGTGTCACCTCTGGGAAGTGCTTCAGGCCCTCCAGGAGGCAGGCCTAACTATCAAAGCCAGCAAATGCCTGATAGGGCATGGGTCAGTAGTCTACCGAGGACACTTGGTGGGCGGGGGTAAGGTGCAGGCCCTACAGGCCAAGATAGAAACCCCTACCTTTTTCACCCTTGTGCCTCCCCTTTTTATTGTACCTTTCTGTTTGACTTAGGCCTCTGGGCACCTCACCACTGCTGAACAGTGCTGAGGTGCAGGTGCTCTCCCCTAAAACATTGTGACAGTGGCATTTCTGCCACAAGCCCCTCCTACTGCAGTGAGGCTGAACCCTCCATAGGCTAACATTGGGAAACCCCTTTCTGGGATAATTTCTGACTTGGACCTAATAGGTCTGTCATGTTTAGTCTCTTTAGAAGCGGGGTTGGGAACCCTTTCCAATGATATATGGGCACTACTACCCTATAATTATCCCTTGAAAAAGTAGATATTTCTCTCCCTACACTTAGTCTGGGCACTGCAGACTCACCCCTCTCATCTGCATACTGATAGCCTGCCTGGGCTGTGAGGTGGGAGTGGTGATTCACACCTTCTCCCCTTGAATGGGCTGTGACTGGCTGCCCACTGTAACCTTAACAGCCCTGCCTTTTGTCACTGTGACAGCCAGGCCAGGGAAGGCAGGGAACATCCCAGAACTCACTGGACTCTTCCAGAAACCCCTGCCCCCAGATCCTTCCAAATATTTCTGCCCCCTTCTAGTAACTAGACTGCAGGGTATAAAAGGGGGGGCCCTGGCCACACATCTTTGTTACACTACTGGGCCTGGAGGAATCCCTGCTGGAGTGAGGACTGCTGCCCGAGGAGGACTGCCACTTGTGAGGAGGCTGACTGCTCCCAGGAACTGCTGCCCCTACTTGCTGAGCTGCCCCACTGCCTGCTGATCCTGCCCTGCTAGGTAGAACTGGAAATAACACCCGCATAGTGTCTCTACAATATTCCTAAGAACTGCCTCTTTGGGACTACAACCTTTTTAAAGACTACCTCTGCAGAATTCATAAGGATCACCACGTTCTTTTCATACTGCCTGAACTGCTTCTCCAGCACTGGCTGTGTGAGGCTATTTGTATCACCCCTAACTCACTGCCGCCACCTGGGACCTGAGCGCGCTGTGTAGCGCTAAGAGGTGAAGCACTGTGCAGCAGGAAGCTCATGCCAGGGACCTGACTTTGAGGTGTAGCGCTGTGGAGGAGCGGAAATACTGTGTGCTTCCGAGCCAATCACAGCACCGAGACCGCCCTCATCGCCGCCACCGATGACATCCGAGCCCTGATGGACAACGGAGAAACAGCGGCCCTCATCCTCCTAGACCTCTCCGCGGCATTCGACACTGTCTGCCACCGCACCCTAGTACAGCGCCTTAGCAACGTCGGAATCCAGGACAAGGCGCTGGAATGGATCACCTCCTTCCTCGACGGAAGAACACAGAGAGTCCGCCTACCACCGTAAAAGTCAGAGGCCTCCGAAGTCATCTGCGGCGTCCCTCAAGGATCCTCTCTGAGCCCCACCCTCTTCAACGTCTACATGAGCCCCCTCGCGGCCATCGCACGCCAACACAACCTCAGCATAATCTCCTACGCCGACGACACCCAGCTGATCCTCTCCCTGACCAACGACCCCGCCACCGCCAGAGCCAACCTGCACGAAGGGATGAAGGAGGTAGCCGAGTGGATGACGACCAGCCGCCTGAAACTGAACTCTGACAAGACGGAGGTCCTCATCCTGGGCTCTTCACCCTCCGCCTGGGACGACTCCTGGTGGCCTCCTGCCCTGGGCACCGCACCCAAACCAACAGACCATGCACGCAACCTGGGCTTCATCCTGGACTCCTCCCTCTCCATGACCAGGCAAGTCAACAACGTCTCCTCGGCATGCTTCAACATCCTTCGCATGTTACGGAAGATCTTCTGGTGCATCCCCACCGAGACCAGGAAGACCGTCACCCAGGCCCTCGTCACTAGCCGATTGGACTACGGCAACGCCCTCTACGCCGGTACCACCGCCAAGCTCCAGAAGAGACTCCAGCGGATCCAGAACGCCTCAGCCAGACTCATCCTCGACATCCCACGAACCAGCCACATCTCCGGACATCTGAGAGACCTTCACTGGCTCCCCGTCAACAAAAGAATCACCTTCCGCCTGCTCACCCACGCACACAAAGCCCTACACCACCAAGGCCCGAGCTACCTCAACAGCCGGATCAACTTCTACGCTCCCAAACGCCACCTCCGATCAGCCAACCACGCCCTCGCCGCCGCCCCCCGCATCCGAAGAGCGACTACAGGAGGAAGGTCCTTCTCCTACCTGGCCGCCAAGACCTGGAACTCCCTCCCGACCGACCTGCGCCTGACCCAAGACCACCTCTCCTTCAGGAAGAAGCTGAAGACCTGGCTGTTCGAGCAGTAGCGGCACCCCCCCTCCCCCAGCGCCTTGAGACCCTACGGGTATGTAGCGCGCTCTATAAGTGTCATGTTTGATTTGATTTGATTTGCCCTAGGGTTTCCATGCCACCACAGGCGTTGGTACAAGACTTTCATTCTTTCGGAACTGACCCGGAAATCACCGCTGCCACCCGGGTCCCTGAACGGGCTGCGAATTGCAGGGAAGGCGTTGCGTTCCAAAAATCACTGCTACAGGCCTGGGCACCTAGGGGAAACTGCAAAGAGATCCCCGTGATGTTAGAGGCAGCGTCGCGCTGGGATTGGAGCCAGCGCAGGACGTTGCCTAGCAACAGGGGGCTCACCGATCTGAGAAGCCATGCAGAAGTCCCAGGAGCGTGAAGCCGTTTGACCCTGTCCCCTGCGATCAACGAAGACCGGCAACAAAAAGGAAGAGAAGGGCTCCAGCTAGAGGTTCATCGGCAGGGAGTCTACACCGCCAGAGCAACCCCAGGTAAACGCTCCCCGCAGCGCGGTGACGGTAGCACGACTGGGAGCTGAGTGAGAGCTGGCGGAGGGGGGCTATGAGAGACTGGGTGCACACGCAGTGTTTCGCTAAGCGCAGCAGGGACATCTGTGTCTCGGGACAATCAGGGGGCATCGCCGTACATAGGCCTAAAATGCCTTTAGCCTCACCCTGTCAGCACCACACCGATCGGGCTGGGGAGGATTTAAACGCGCAGTAATTCCCATGGTAGAAAACTGATCTGGCCTCATAAACGTTAAGGACCACATCAGATTGCTGCTCACAGAGCCCTTATCTGCTGGGGGAACAGCTCGCTAAGTGACTCCTGTCTGGGGGCTAACGGGGATAGTCCCTACACCTCCTTTTTCACGATTGTTTGCCTACAAAAGAATTGCCAGAGAGTGCGGGAATATTTCCCACGCGAAAAACACTGTTAGAAAAACATTACCAATAGAAGCTCTTGGCATATATGAGCTTCTTGTGATTTGATCTTATATAAAAACTCGATTTACTTGATTGTTGATCTGGCCTGAAATATAGGTAAAGATTTTTATATTTTTATAAGCACTGGTGTAGTGTCTTTTTGTGAGTGCTGTGACTGTGTCAATGTTGGGGGGTGTGTTGCACAAATACTTTACATATTGCCTCTGAAGGTAAGCCTTCCCGCTCTGCGCCAAGCTATCCTGTCGGAAGCGGTGGTCCCTATTTGAACTAGGGTGCATACTCCTGCCAACTAGAGACCCTGGTTCTAACAGAGGGAATCAAGGGCTATGACGGGGAAAAGAATAATAAAGATTACTGATAAATTAAATTGGCATTACCCCTTTGTCTGTGTCCCTTGTTCCAGTCCTAACTAAGGAGTTGGTTATGATGACGGTCGGACCTACTGTCCGACCGATGGCTGTGGTCCAATTCCACCCGCTGAGGCTTCAAAATTACCCCTGCCACATTATGATGCACGCAAGCCGAACCTCTGACCGTTGCGGTCGGAGTGTTCTCCATAGGGACCGCGGCAGTCTGAGTAGCCTTTGCATGGGCTGCGGAGGTCGGAAATGTTGGAGATAGAGACTCTGACACTGTCAGGGCTGTGCTACCACCGCCGAACAGATTATTATGGAACCATGGTACTGACACCCCTTGTCGGTGGTTTCTCAATGGCGCTAGACCGTCTTGCTACTGCGGAGCATCACAACTGTGCACAGTAGATGCTGAAAACAACACCACAGCTGATGGCCATTGCCAAAGTGGGCAAACCTATGAAACACACTATAAAAGACCCCATCCCTGACCATGATCATTTAACTCTATACAGGAGCACAGCAACACAGAACAGCATTTGTAGTCACAGAAGTTAACCCTTTTCACACACTGCCATAAAACACACTACACATATTGTTTTTTCTTTCACTTTTTGCTACATTTTTCCTTGTTTGAAGGGCATTTTACTTTTTCGTCTCTCTCTCTCTCTCACTCATTTATGTTGTCATTGATAGTGGATGAATTCATTAGACTGACAACCTTTCTCGATAGGAAGAATGAAATGTGGGACAGGATAGTCAATAAAGTGAATGCTGTAAGTACCACTCTGCACACAAAGAAGAACAGGGGATGGTGGTCCTCCCAGACAACCATTAGAACTCACTCCCTGGGAAGGAAAGGTGCACGCTATCCTGCATTCTGAGTCCGCCACAGGAATACCTGGGGGAGTGAGGACTGGTAAGTAACACCACACCAACTGTCACAACATGTTAATGTTCTGTTTGGACACATCTCACCTCTTGCTATTGTGTTTCTCAACTACTTTTCCTAAATGCAGTACACAAAGGGGCCCATTAGGACGGCGGTCGGATTGCCCCTGCCAGGCCAGCGGTGGTCACCACCGGCCTGGCGGGGGCAATCCGCCCGCCAACCGCTCCAGAATAACCCCCGCCATATTAGTATGGCTGGGGGGTCCGTGGCAGACGGAAAGACCGTCCGCCGCTTTTTGCGACCGGGGCGTAAAAGGGTTGATATGGTGGCGGTGTATATCAGACACCGCCAGCCATATTAGCATGGGCTTTAAACAATGCCTTTCCATGGCAGCAATTCCGCCACGGAAAGGCATGCAGAGATTCCCTGCAGGTGCCTGTTGCGGGTCCCCAGGGACTCCAGGGGGTGGGGGTGCACATGGGGGGTACCTATGGTACCCCCCAGCAGTTCCATGCACAGCATGCTTTCTTGCTAATGTGGCGGGCTGTGCTGAGAGCACCGCCCGCCACAATGGTAGGAATGCAGGATGCGCTCGCCACTGTGGCAGGTGCATCCTAATGCTGCCCACGGGACCCCCGCCCTTATGGCGGGTGGTCCCTTTCACCAACAGGAAGGCGGGCGGGGCAAAGTCCACCCGCCATCCTAATGGGCCCCAAAGTATCAGAGATGTGTGATTAACAGTTACATCCAGTAGCCTTGCGTATAAGAGTACATGCATCAACCTACATTACATCCCACATGTGGGAATGCTGTCTGTAAGTGCATTACCATAAAATCCTCATCCCAGGACCCATTAAATGTGCAAATATCTAATAGTATGGGTGCCACCCCCTGCTCTCCGATGCAACAGACACTAGAATAGGAGTCTTTTGATTTTAACTTCACATGCTCGCCCACTGAGGTTAGAGCCTTCACCAGTAGCGATTTTTGCTAACTTGGTAACGAGGATTTAGGATTGGGTGCCGCTAGTAGGGGGCACATACCGTCCACTTCCTGGTTTTTTGGTCCTGACGAAAACCTGGTATATCCCATCTAAGGTTGAAACATGTAGACCAGATCTCATACAGAGATACTGTTGGCCGTAACTACCCTCATAGTATCTCACCACACTTTTTTAACATTGTCCAGTTTCTTGTAAATTAAATGTATCTTCCCACTAAGTTAAACCAGGACAATTTTTCATACACTTTTTTTGCACTTACACCCACAACCAGCTCCACTGTAATTTAGGTGTTGTAGCACACCCTGGTGACGATAGGCCACCAGGGTGGACCCCGATGATGAAGCATGTCACCACTAGGGTGGTGAGTGAGGGGTTTTTAACAAAAGGATAAATTCTTTCCTTTTGTCATTTACACACCCCATTAGGAATTTTTCTTGATTCCCTATGGCGGTACTCCTCTCTTTGTTTATATAGTCCTTAATCAGGGGAACAGGAGTACTCTCCGTTCACTCTAGGTGAACACGATCCCTTGCTCTCCCTTTTGTTAGTCTATAACATACCAGAACTGCCTGGACTCTTCCTGAAGCCCCTGCCCCCAGACCCTTCCAGAGACTTCTACCACTTTCTAGCCCAAGACTGGGATATATAAGGGAGAGTCCTGGCCATGCTTCTTTGTTACACTGCTGGACCACGACGAAACCCTCATGGAGTGAGGACTGCGGCGCAGGAGGATTGCCATTGGGAAAGAGGCTGATGCTCCAAGGAACTGCTGCCGCCCAACCTGCTGAGTTGCTCTACCGTCTGCTGATCCCGCCCTGCTAGGGAGAACCGGAAATAAACACCTCAAGAGTATCTCCACAACATAAGAAGAACAGCCTTTTCCGTGGGACTACAAAACTTTCAAAACTGCCCCTGCGCTTTTAAACTGCCTCATTAGGATTACTGAGCTGTTAAAATTACCACTGTGGCGCTGAGGCAACCATGATTCCTCAAGAACTGCTTCTACAGCACCAAGCGCCTGGAACTGCACCTCACTTAAAGGCCTGCTTTGCCAAAGAAGGACTTGGGGGGTTAAGACTGTTAACGTGCTGGGTGTATGGGGCTGTGTCCATCTTAGGACCCGAAGGCACTGCAAAGCTCTATGCCAAGAGGAGCGCTGTGTGAAATCACCGCCACCGCCTGGGGCAGGAATGTGGTGAGAAGCGCTGTGTGCCGGTAACCCGAGCGCTGTGAAGAGAAGGCGCTGTGGGCAGAAATCACCGCGCTGGGACTGCTGTGGAAAGCATCTTAAAATTGCCCCCCCTCAACTTCACCGCCGTGGGCCGAGGGAAGGTGCACAAGAATCACTTCTGAAATCACCAGGAGCCCCGGGAAGCCGTTGTCTGCTTCTTCCCACCAACTAGACCTGCTTAGACATGGAGAGGGAGGAGTTCAGGATGAATACTAGATTGCGTGCATGGTCGGTGGGTGTTGGTGCTGTTCCCAGTGTGGTCGGCCACCAGGAGTCATCCCAGGCTGAGGGGGTGGGTCCGAGGATGAGGACCTCCGTCTTGTCCGAGTTCAGCTTCAGACGGCTTCTCCTCATCCAGTCGGCGACGGCCTTCATTCCCCCGTGGAGGTTGGTTTTGGTGGTGTGTGGGTCCTTGGTGAGACAGAGGATGAGCTGGGTGTCGTCAGCGTAGGAGATGATGTTGAGGTTGTGATGGCAGTCCACTTGTGCGAGGGGGGGCATGTAGACATTGAACAGCGTTGGGCTGAGGGATAAGCCCTGGGGGGCACCGCAGATGATGTCGGTGGCTTCAGATCAGAAGGGTGGGAGGCGGACGCTCTGGGTTCTGCCGGAGAGGAAGGACGTGGTCCAGTCAAGAGCCTTCTCTTGGATTCCAGCTTCTAGGAGGCATTTCTTTAGAGTGCGATGGCAGACCATGTCGAAGGCGCCTGACAGGTCCAGGAGGATAAGGGCTGATGTTTCACTGTTGTCTAGTTAGCGCCTGATGTAGTCTGTGGCAGCGATGAGGGCTGAATCGGTGCTGTGGTTTTGTCTGAACCCGGACTGGGACGGGTCAAAGATGTTGTTGTTTTCCAGGTGCGGGCCAGTTGCATGTTGATGATTTTCTCGATGATCTTTGCCGGGAACGGGAGCAGGGAGATGGGCCGGAAGTTCTTGAGGTCCTTGCGGTCCGCTTTGGCCTTTTAGAATAGGGTGTTGATTTCCGCGTGCTTCCAGCTTTCTGGGAATGTCGCTGTTTCGAAGGAGAGTGTGGGTGTGCAGGGGGCGGGGCCGCAGGGAAGCAGCAGGGGGAAAGGACCGGATCGGGAGAGGCGGGGGGCAGGGGGAACTGGCGCACAGGGCAAAGGGGATGGAAAAACCCAGGAAACAAGGAGGCAGCAGGGAGGTAGGAACCAGGCAGTCAGGTGACGAGCAGCGGCGTGGGGGCGATCTGCCTGCGAGCAGGGTCAAAGGTCACAAAAAAGCGCAGAAGGGTCACAAAAACAAGGGTGGAAACAGGTGGCACAGAGGCACAAAGGTCACAAGAAAGGGCAGAAAAGGTCACAAAAAACAGGGGGAAACGAGTGGCACAGAGTCAGAAAGGTCACAAGAAAGGGCAGAAAGGTCACAAAAAACGGGGGATAACGAGTGGCACAGAGGCAGAACGGTTACAAGAAAGGGCATAAAGGTCACAAAAGACGGGGGAAACGAGTGGCACAGGAGGCAGAAAGGCCCCAAGAAAGGGCAGAAAGGTCACAAATAATGGGGGAAAATGAGTGTCACAGAGGCAGAAAGCTCACAAGAAAGGTCCAAAAGGTCACAAAAAACGGGGAGAAACGAGTGGCACAGGAGGCGGAAAGGTCCCAAGAAAGGGCAGAAAGGTCACAAAAAACGGGGGGGGGAATGAGTGGCACAGAGGCAGAAAGCTCACAAGAAAGGGCAGAAAGGTCACAAAAAAATGGGGGGAAACGAGTGGCACATAGGCAGAAAGGTCCCAAGAAAGGGCAGAAAGGTCACAGAAATGTAGGGGCAGCTAAGCAACAGAAGGCAAAATGGGCAGAGAGACACGGGGCCGCGAGGGGAGCAGAAGGAAAAATCGGGCAGAGAGACACGGGGCAGCGAGTGTCAGGACCCCTACACAGGGTTCCGTCATTTGCGGTATAGATCTGCCCCGCAAAGGTCAGGAATCCCTTGGTGGTAATAGATGGGCAGAAGAGGTCCACCGGAGCTGGAATCCTGGTTAGCGGTCTAGTCTCTCTGAAGCAGCAGCAGGGAGATTAGGTGCAGCGCGAGCGCACCTGAATTTGCGCACTTCACCGTGGTTTCCAGCGGGGAATGACGCATTGAATCTGCGTTCAGTTCCTCAGCAAATTTCCAGTCACCAAGGACAACAAAAGGAATTTCCTTCGAGAGTCCGGAGAGTCTTAGTCAGGCTGTCAAGCGGATATTCGTCGCTCTGAGCAAGACGCAAGTTTTGAGCTAAACGTTTATTTTGAGAAGTGTCAAGCGGTCGGAGCAGGAGAGAGCTATGTGTTCAGAGTATCAGGAGAGAGAGGAAAAGAGAGGAGCAGAAGTTTCAGCGATACGAGAAAAAATAAGCTAAGTGACATAAGATAGAAATTGCAATGTATAATAGAAAATTCTTACCTGATATGACATCTTAGTTGGACCTCAGAGAACTCTGAAAGTAAACGAATAAGAGAAAAAAGGAAGTTAGTTTTCTATCCCACAAGACTTCATAATGATGCAATTCATTTCTTTGTAAATATGTATATACTGACCTGGACTGCCAAATAAGTGTTGCAGATTCTATAAACCCTGTGAGAGACAAAACAGAGTACAGAAGTAGATGCTTATATAGGCAGCAGTAGAGAAGAAGTTTAAGTGTGTTAAAAAACAGCAATTTAAAAATAAGGAAGGAATAACAGACAACTATCTATAAGAAGGCACGCCTAGCTAGTGAAGTAAGTGCACTTACCTCTAAAAATAAATACAGAAATACAGTAGAGATTAGTAGAGGTACATTAATAAGAGGAGTTTATACTTTATTTTTCTATAGTAACTACTAGCTGGCGAGGAAGACAGAAACAGCAACAGATGAGACAGAAGAGAAGCTAAAGGTCCAGAAGCATAGGGTTGGTGAGATAAGACTGAAGAGCAAGTTTATTTCTAAAACTCAGAGTAGAGATGTACAGGATTGTAAAGGTGTGTTGATTTCTAGGTTCCATTGGAAGAATAGACGACATCTTCCAGAAGCTGACAGAGGGAGCTGATTCTGGACCAGTCTCTTCTTTGTTTATTATTTTATCCAATCCCCCTATTCCCCGAAGTAAAGGTTTGGAGGTTCTGTGGACAGACCTACTAACATTGCTGAGAGGGATTTGGGACCAAGCATCTCTGTTCCTGTGCAAGAACTGGTAAGCCACTACAGTTGAGTAAGCGTGTAGTTCTGACAGAGTGAAGTGCCCAAGTTGCCTTCGCACCTGAACAGAGATGGCGGAGGGAATTGATGTACAATCCTTAGGAATAATTCTAGACGCAATACAAAAGGAATTGGGAGCAGTCAGGGAAGAAAATCGTAACCTTAGGCAGGAGGTAGTTAGTGCTACGAAAGAAACTGCAGAGTTAGCGCAAAGACTAAGACAATCTAGTAGTTTGGAGAAGGAAGCTATGAATACTGTATTAGAAGCTACAAATAGGTCGACCACACAAGTAATTCATTCCCTATCCCCTGTCATACCATTAGCCGCTCCAGAGTGATTTAATGGGGATCCGCAGAAAGCGCAAATATTTCTTTCCCAATGCTCTTTACACTTTATGTGCCGCCCTTTGATATTCCCTGATGCGCAATCTAAAGTGGCTTTCATACTCTCATATCTAAGCGGGGATGCGGCTTCATGGTCTATGCCTCTAGTCTCCCGGGATGATCCTCTATTAAAAAATTTTGAGGAATTTAAGCAAGAATTTCTTCGGATATTCGACAGGCGGAGGATATCGCAAGTGGTGGATAACGAGCTACTGGATTTGCGGCAAGGGAATCGAGATTTGATTGCATACCTGGCTCAGTTCAACAAGCTGGTGGTGGAGACCGACTGGCCAGAAAGCAAGTGAGCGGCTGTATTTTATCGTGGCTTGAGAGATTAATTAAAGGATACGTTGGCTCAAATTCCAAACCGTCCAACTGAGATTTCAGCACTAATAGACTTGGTCTTAGAGATAGACTTCCGCTAGGGAGAAAGAAGAGGAGAGAAGAAAAAGGACCTTAGAGCAATAGCTCCAAGATTTGACAGAGCTAGGTCTGACAGCACTAGAGGTTCAGAGACTCAATCAAGAACAGAACCAATGCAGATTGGAACAATCAGAGGGCCTTTGTCTAAGGAAGAGAAGGACAAGAGAAGAATTAGTAATTTGTGTACGTACTGTAGATCCGAGGGGCATTTTGTTAGAAATTGCCCCAAGAAACCCAAAAGCACCTTCAAGCCGAAGGAAAACTAACGGCACCACCTGTGGGAGGAGTTGAGCGGGTGGGTGCGATCCAAGAAATAACTCCAAATGAACATCGAGTAGCGAACACTCTGCAATCTGCGGTTCCACATTTTAATCTGTCCATGGAAGTGATATTCCGGCAGACGACTCTGACGGAAGTATCAGTCATGATAGATTCAGGAGCCACAGGGAACTTCTGTGATTTAAGGTTTGTGACAAAGGTGGGCATCCAAGCAATCAAGAAGATTAGGAGCGAGCCAGTCCGGGCGGTGGACGGAACCAACCTTTTGTCAGGCCCGATCGTGAGTCACACAGAACCAATTCAACTGATTTCGAGTGATTGGCATCAAGAAAGAATTCAGTTTAACCTAATTGACGCTCCGCAGTTTCAACTAATTTTAGGGCTCCCGTGGCTTACTGAACATAACCCTACGATCAACTGGAGTTCCAGAACCATCGTGATGGACTCGAGTTACTGCCACGAGAATTGATTTGGTTCAGTGGAGAAATCCGTGAAGAGTAATCCGGCTTTGTCTCTATGTTCAACTGAGCATTCCATGTGCGTAATTAATCTCCAGGAAATTCCTGAAGAATATGCGGAGTTTAAGGACGTATTTAATGAAGCGGAAGCAGAACAACTACCTCCACATCGCGTTTATGACTGCAAAAAAGAATTGGAACCAGGTTCAAACCTGTCATGTAGTTGTGTCTATGCGCTAACAGAAAAAGAACACCATCACTTGAAAGAGCATTTGGATAAATACTTAGCCAATGGATTTATACGGCCCTCTCAGTCCCCAGTTTCGTCTCCATTGTTTTTCGTGCCAAAGAAGGAGGGAGATTTACGAGCGTGCATCAACTACAGAGGGATCAAGAAGATAACCAAGAAAAATCGATATCCCCTGCCATTGATCTCAGTACTCCTAGACCAAGTGAAGGGAGCTCAAATCTACACAAAATTAGATCTGAGAGGCGCATACCACTTAGTCCGAATGTGCGAAGGAGACGAGTGGAAGACGGCCTTTCGGACTAGGTTTGGACTTTTCGAATATCAGGTGATGCCTTATGGATTGTGCAATGCCCCAGCTGCCTTCCAGCATTTCATCAACGACATCCTGAAAGAATTTATTGACCAGTGTGCGATAGTGTACATCGATGATATTTTAATATACTCGTCTAATGTAACGAAACACCACGAGCAAGTGAAGGGAGTTTTGAGGAAGTTACGTGAGAATAAATTGTTTGTAAAATTGGAAAAATGTGCATTCAATGTCTCACAAGTAGAATTTTTGGGTTTCGTTCTTTCACCTTCTGGAATATTGATGGATCAAAGAAAGGTTGAAGCAGTAACGAATTGGGAATCTCCTGCGAGTGTGAAGGAAGTCCAAAGCTTCATTGGGTTTGCCAATTTTTACCGGAGGTTTATTGGTGAATTCTCCAGGAAGATTCTCCCTCTTACCAAATTGCTGAGAAAAGGAATCAAGTTCGAATGGTCAAAAGAGTCGGAGGAAGCCTTTCAGTCTTTGAAGAAGGATTTTACCACTGCGCCAGTCCTGTTGCATGCGGATCCGATTGAACCCATCTATGATGAGACATATGCGTCAGACCAAGCGATGGGTGGAGTATTGTCCCAACGACACAAAACCACGGGACAATTCCACCTACTCGCTTACCGATCCCGAAAACGGACTCAGGCAGAGATCAATTACACCATCACTGAGAAGGAGCTGCTAGCTATTAAGGATGCCTTTAAGGAGTGGCGACACTACTTGATGGGAGCCCAACATCAAGTAACAGTGTTTACAAATCATCGCAATTTAAAATTCCTAAAAACAGACAGAACTCTTACATCCAGACAATTAAGATGGTCTTTGTATTTTGCAGACTACGATTTTGTGATCACATATCGTCCTGGGGCTCAAAATGGGAAGGCGGATGCGTTATCCAGAATTGGCACGGAGGCTCAAAAAACTGTTACAGAGAATCAACCAATCATTCCAAGTGCAAGGATTATTGGAGCTACGACCTCAGTCAGTTTGGAAAAAAAATATCACAGAAGTTATGAGCCCTGAAGCTATGCAGGAATGGGCAAGAGAAGACTCGAACAGGAAAATCATCCAGCAATTGCCCTATCACCAAGACACCTTGTATATTCCACCTACGGAATTAAAACAACAAATAATGTGTGAATTCCATGATGATAGACTAGATGGGCATAAGGGAGAAGCCAAGACAGAAGAATTAATTAAGAGACACTATTGGTGGCCGAAGATGACTTCTGATATAGAGAGATATGTTAAGTCCTGTGAGATTTGCGCTCAGGGAAAGTCAGAACGGCAAGCTCCGAAGGGTCTATTGCAGCCCTTACCCACGCCTCCTTACCCATGGCATACAGTCACACTAGATCTCATCACGGACTTACCCAATAGCCAGGGGTACGATACGATCCTAGTAGTAGTGGATGCCTTTTCCAAGATGGCCCATTTTACAGCGCTAAAGGGGGTTCCTTCTGCCAAACAGTTAGCTGATCATTTCAGTTCTCAGATGGTCAAGATTCATGGAATACCAAAAATAGTGATTTCAGACAGGGGTTCCCAGTTTGTATCGCATTTCTGGAGGACCTTTATGGAAGGGTTAGGAACGGAAGTTAGATTCTCCACTAGTTACCACCCAGAGACTGATGGGCAGACAGAGAGAGTGAACCAGGAACTAGAACAATATCTACGACTATTTCTGTTAAAGGAGGTAGGAGAGTGGTCGGATTATCTGTGGACAGCAGAATTTGCCCATAATAATGCAAAGAATAGTTCGACAGGTTTCTCCCCCTTTTACTTAAATTATGGCAGGCACCCAAATGCTACTATTAGACAAACTGATATAACTGTCCCTGCAGTAAAAGAGGTAGTTTCACATTTACACCAAATACAGCCAAAGGCAGAAGACAATTTGAAAAAGGCCAAAGAAAAGTATAAGGGCTACGCTGAACGAAAGAGACGTGAGGGTCCTCCTTTGGTTCCTGGAGCTCGAGTCTGGTTGAGCACAAAAAACTTAAGATTAAAGGGAAATCGGAAATTTCAACCCCGATTTATTGGGCCTTACCCAGTGGAGGAAAGAATCAATCAGGTTACTTATCGATTAAAGCTACCACCAAGGTTAAAAATTCACTCAGTGTTTCACGTTTCTTTTTTAAAAAAGGCCTCCACCAATCTGAGAACTCAATTGCCCCCAAAACCAATTCAGTTAGAAACAGGAACTGAGTTCGAAGTAAAAGAAATGTTGGATTCCAAAAGGTCCAGAGGAAGATTGTACTATTTAATAGACTGGAAAGGCTATGGTCCTGTGGAGCGGTCTTGGGAACTGAAGGAGGATGTTCATGCCCCTAGGTCAATTAAGTCTTTTCATCGACGGTTCCCCACAAAACCCAGGGAGAGAGAGAAGCTACCTTGTTGGGGGGTACTGTCAGGACCCCTACACAGGGTTCCGTCATTTGCGGTATAGATCTGCCCCGCAAAGGTCAGGAATCCCTTGGTGGGAATAGATGGGCAGGGTGGGTCCGGCAATGGAAACAGAAGAGGTCCACCGGAGAGGGAATCCTGGTTAGCGGTCTAGTCTCTCTGAAGCAGCAGCAGGGAGATTAGGTACAGCGCGAGCGCACCTGAATTCGCGCACTTCACCGAGGTTTCCAGCGGGGAATGACGCATTCAATCTGCGTTCAGTTCCTCAGCAAATTTCCAGTCACAAAGGTCAACAAAAGGAATTTCCTTCGAGAGTCGGAGTGTCTTAGTCAGGCTGTCAAGCGGATATTCGACTCTGAGTAAGACGCAAGTTTTGAGCTAAACGTTTATTTTGAGAAGTGTCAAGCGGTCGGAGCAGGAGAGAGCTACGAGTTCAGAGTATCAGGAGAGAGAGGAAAAGAGAGGAGCAGAAGTTTCAGCGATACGAGAAAAAACAAGCTAAGTGACATAAGATAGAAATTGCAATGTATAATAGAACATTTTTACCTGATATGACATCTTAGTCGGACCTCAGAGAACTCTGAAAGTAAACGAATAAGAGAAAAAAGGAAGTTAGTTTTCTATCCCACAAGACTTCATAATGATGCAATTAATTTCTTTGTAAATATGTATATACTGACCTGGACTGCCAAATAAGTGTTGCCGATTCTACAAACCCTGTGAGAGACAAAACAGAGTACAGAAGTAGATGCTTATATAGGCAGCAGTAGAGAAGAAGTTCCAGTGTGTTAAAAAACAGCAATTTAAAAAAAAGGTAGGAATAACAGACAACTATCTATAAGAAGGCACGCCTAGCTAGTGAAGTAAGTGCACTTACCTCTAAAAAGAAACACAGAAATACAGTAGAAATTAGCAGAGGTACATTAATAAGAGGAGTTTATACTTTATTTTTCTATAGTAACAACTAGCTGGCGATGAAGACAGAAACAGCAACAGATAAGACAGAAGAGAAGCTAAAGGTCCAGAAGCATAGGGTGGGTGAGATAAGACTGAAGAGCAAGTTTATTTTTAAAACTCAGAGTAGAGATGTACAGGATTGTAAAGGTGTGTTGATTTCTAGGTTCCATTGGAAGAATAGACGACATCTTCCAGAAGCTGACAGAGGGAGCTGATTCTGGACCAGTCTCTTCTTTGTTTATTATTTTATCTAATTCCCCCGTCCCCCGAAGTAATGGTTTGGAGGTTCTGTGGACAGACCTACTAACATTGCTGAGAGGGATTTGGGACCAAGCATCTCTGTTCCTGTGCAAGAACTGGTAAGCCACTACAGTTGAGTAAGCTTGTAATTCTGACAGCGAGGGAGAGAACGGGCTAAGGCGGTGCTGTGCGGAGAGAGAGCGACTTACCTGGAAGGGTCAAGGGTCGCTCTCCTCACCGCGCAGCGGCCGGCCTATATGGGGAGGTGGGAGGGAGGAGCAGCTGGCAGGCGGGAGGTGGGAAAGCGAATGGGCAGTCAGGGGGGTGGGGCCGCAGAGGATGCAGCGGCGAGAGGCGACAAAGGAAACAGAAGGCAAAAGGTCACAAGAATACAGGGGGAAACGAGTGGCACAGAAGGCAGAAAGTTCACAAAAAGGGCAAAAAAGGTTAGAAAAAACGGGGGGAAACTAGTGGCACAGAGGCAGAAAGGTCACAAGAAAGGGCAGAAAAGGTCACAAAAACGGGGGGAAACGAGTGGCACAGAGGCAGAAAGGTCCCAAGAAAGGGCAGAAAAGGTCACAAAAAACGGGGGGAAACGAGTGGCACAGAGGCACAAAGATCACAAAAAGGGCAAAAAAGGTCACAAAAAAACGGGGGGAAACGAGTGGCACAGAGGCAGAAAGGTCACAAGAAAGGGCAGAAAAGGTAAAAAAAAACGGGGGGAAACGAGTGGCACAGAGGCTGAAAGGTCCCAAGAAAGGGCAGAAAAGGTCTCAAAAGACGTGGGGAAACGAGTGACATAGAGGGCAGAAAGGTCCCAAGAAAGGGCAGAAAAGGTCACAGAAAACTGGGGGAAACGAGTGGCACAGAGGCAGAAAGGTCCCTAGAAAGGGCAGAAAAGGTCACAAAAAACGGGGGAAAACGAGTGGCTCAGAGGCACAAAGGTCCCAAGAAAGGGCAGAAAAGGTCACAAAAACGGGGGAAACGAGTGCCACAGAGGCACAAAGGTCACAAGAAAGGGCAGAATAAATCACAAAAAATGGGGGGAAACAGTTGGCACAGGAGGCAGAAAGGTCCCAAGAAAGGGCAGAAAGGTCACAAAAAACGGGGGGAAACGAGCGGAAAGAAGCAGAAAGCTCACAAGAAAGGGCAGAAAGGTCACAAAAAAACGGGGGGAAACGAGTGGCATAGAGGCAGGAAGGTCCCAAGAAAGGGCAGAAAGGTCACAGAAATGTAGGGGCAGCTAAGCAACAGAAGGCAAAACGGGCAGAGAGTCACAGGGGCCACGAGGGGAGCAGAAGGAAAAACCAGGCAGAGAGACACGGGGGCAGTGAGGGAGAGAACGGGCACAGGCGGTGCTGTGCAAAGGGGGAGCGACCTACCTTTAAGGGTAAAATGTCCGGAATGCCCTCTTCAAAAAATAGCTCTTCAAGGAATCGAATAAGAGAAGTGGCATTAATTTGATGAACACATTTTGTAACCACCCAACATGTGTGATAATCCATGAGCACAAGGATGAAACACTCTTACAACATTTTAAGAGTTAAGGGGCCAATTATCTTGAGAGCTAATTTGGCCCTGGGAATACCCAGGACTTCCAGAGGAGACAAAGGATGCTTCCTGGGTTGATGTATTTTGACAGTTTTTCTGTACTCTATGCAATCTCTCACTTTTGCCTCAACCATGGTGTTCATGTCTTGCCACCAATAGTTCAAAAGTATTTTGCTCTTAGTGAGGCAGCACACTAAAGGACCTACATGAGCTAAGCTTATAATTTTCTCTATTAACATCTCTAGGGGCACAATTTTCTCTCCACTGAACACAGTGGTGTCTTCTGTGCTAAGTTCAGGCCTAACTTCCCAGTACTTAGTCAAAGGCTCAGGAACAGCAGTTTTGGTAACCAATATGCATGTACTCCTTCAAGGAATTCATTTCACTGTCAGATCTAAAACATTCTTCCCACTTCTCCTTCTTCATGCTAGTTACTTTAAGCACAGTTTCCGTGTCAATGTCGACATCAGTATCCTCTTCAACATTAGAAGGAGTGCGAGACAGTTATTTAACAACTATATTTTATGCCCCAGGCAAATATTGCACTTCAAAGTTGTACCCTTTCAAACCAAGAATCCACCTAGATATCCTAGGTATAGTCCTGGCAGTTCATCTAGTTGTTAAAGCACACATTAATGCTCTGTGGCCAGTTTTGTTTGTAAATGGTATGCTCCACAAGAAAAATCTAAAATGTCTGTCTGCCCAAAAGCACGCTAAGGCCTCTTTTTCCACAACTGAATAATTTTCTTCTGCCCCTCTCAATTCTCTGGAGGCAACAGCCACAATTTGCTCCGAACCATTCACCCATTGCATCAAGCTCGCATCTGAACACTTACTGCTGGCATCTGTGCCCAAAATCGTGGGTTTAGTCGGATCACTCTTCACACCATATGAAGGGAACCTTATTATTCAACAATTTACATAAGGTTCCACAATACTGGCATAATTTAGCACAGAATTAGAATATGATTAGGAGAGTCCTAGGAATGATTGCAGTTCATCACTATTGGTGGGAGCTACTGTATTTTGAATAAGCATGGGCTGAAAATTCGTTCCGCTCGCGGAATTCACGGATGTTCCGCGATTTCGCGATCCGCGAAACTCGCAAAATCGTGGAAAAATCCTCGAATCAGCGGGGACGAATTTTCAGCCAAGCACTTATAGGGTTACAGCAGCAGGTGCAAAAGTTTAAGCTAATTTTTTGTAACCTTTTACAAAAGGGTTACAAAGAAATTAACTTCAACTTGGCCACCTGCTGCTGTAAGCCTGTAAGTGCTTCCTGGCGCCTCGTTGCCTACTTGCAATTATTCTCTGACCCTTGAAGCAGGGTCAGAGAATAGTTACAAGTAGGCAATGAGGCGCCTGTCACGAAAATTAAACGTCAACAGGAAGCACTGACAGACATAAAAACAAGCATTTGCAATGCAATAGGTCTCGCATTAGGAAAGTTTGAGCTATTGGTCTTGTAAATGACTATTTTTTTTATTTATGTGTTGGTTTTGAAAATAGCTAAATTAATAGCTTTGTCATTTACAATGCCAATAGTTATAACTTTCGCAAATGTGACACCTATAGCATTTGTAATGCAACATGTTTTGTATTTACGTGACTTAGATGTATTGATATTACAAATTACAATGGCTTTTAATTTTTTTAAATAATGAATACTTAAATAAAAGTGATTTTAATTTATAATGGCACTAGCTTAAACTTTTGTAAATAACTTTTGTGAAGATTATGTTCAGTGTATTTCATTGTGACGAAAATCCAAGAACAGAAGTGAAATATTAACATCTTTTTGTGACATTTGTAATAAAGCTTGAAACATTGAGAGAACATATTTGAACCAGTTGTTGTTGAATGTTTGCGTAGATTGATGCTGGGGTGGCGCTGAGTGGTGCTGTGGTGGTGCTGAGTAGTGCTGTGGTGATGCTGAGTGGTGCTGTGGTGGTGCTGAGTGATACTGGGATGGTGCTGAGTGATGCTGGGGTGGTACTGAGTGGTGCTGTGGTGGTGCTGAGTAATGCTGTGGTGGTGCTGAGTGGTGCTGTGGTGGTGCTGAGTGATGGAACGCGAATTCGCAAATTTCGCCTATGCTTAATTTTGAATGGCCTCTACTAAATTCAACTTGGGTTTTATACCATCCTGAGAAATAGTGTGACTGAGGTATTCCACTGAACCCACCCCAATAGGTCATTTCTCTTTCTTCAAGGTGAGTCCTGCTTTGAATAGTTTAGTTAATACATTTCTAAGCATACCATCGTGTTCCTCCATATTCCTGCAGTGGATGAGAATGTCGTCCTGAAACACAACGTGCCAGGGACATCTTTTAGTATGTGCTGCATAATCCTGTGAAACGTGGCTGGAGCTAATCCAAAAGACATGCGTAAGTATTGGAAAGCACCCAGGGGAGTTATGAACGAGGTAAGGTGGTGAGAGTCAGGATGTAACTCAACCTGGTGATATGTAGAGGACACTTCAAGTAGACTACAGCAGCTTGCACCTTTAATCAAAGAAAGTACTTCATGAATCCATCGCAGGGGATGTCTGTCAACACAAATGTTGTTGTTAAGATCCCAAAGATCTATGCATAATCTAATATCATTGCTGAATGGCTTAGTGGCTAGAACAACAGGGCCAACCATTGGGAACTCCCTATGGGCTCAAATAATTCCCCCTTAGTCTGTCCAATTCTTTCTTCAATGGAGCCTATATCATGTGAGGAATAGGTCTAACCTTGTGTGCTGCAGGTTTAGCTTTTGACATAAGTTTAATGCAATGTTGGAAACCTTTCAATATGCCTAAATTCTCTGTGAAAACTTCTGGAAATTCGCTGCATACATCATTACCAAATACTGAGGGTTCTACCAAAAGCACCTAGTCAGGACTGTTAGGGTCTAATTGGAAACTCCAGTTCTTTTTGATGTCCCTACCCTAGTAAATTGGACCCTTTTTCTGTCACATAAATCCGTCCTACAGTGTGTCTTCCCTTTAAACCAATTTCCATAGTAGTCATTCCTAACAGCGGTATGGGGTCTCCACTGTAACCACCCCGTTTGATGTCTGGGACTTGTAAATGTTCCTCTGTATCTGGAAACAATTTCAAAAATAATTCTTTATCCACCGAGGTGTTAGGTGAGCAAGAATCTGCTAACATAGTAATGGGCTTTTTGTCCAGAGCAGTGGTACAAGATGGAAAACTGGTTAGTCCAGAATCACACTGTAATTGCGATACTAGTTTGATTTCCACAGGTTTTACTTGTTCCACAACCAACACTGGTTTGAGACCTGGGTCTTTACATACCCCTGCTAAGTGTCCCTTTTTACTGCATTTGTAGCACATCACTGAACTAGCCTGACAGGATACATTATTGGCAAGATGATTAGGGCTCCCACATCTATCAAATTTTAATTTCCTATCATTGAGTACAAGGTTTTGGCTGCTGTGTTCAATTCTTTGATGACATCTTGTTTACCTCCGCCAAATTACCATTTCCTTCTTTCATTTCTTTAATGCAGTCTGCAGTATGTTCTATGCTTACTGCAATGTCGGTGGCTTCTTTGAGGTCCGCGTTGTGGACTAACAATTTCTCTTGAATCTTGGAATTATTGGTGCATCTAACCAATTGATCTCTAATTAATGATTTTGTTAAACGTTCAAACTCACATTATTAGATAATTCCTTCAGTACAGCTATGTACGATTTCACTTTTTCATTTTTACATTGCACTCTTGAAAAAAACATATGCCTCTCCAAATCTACATTTATCGTTTTAACCAAAGTTTTTCTCCAATTTGTCCTTAGTAACTTGGAATACATTTTCATCATCACCACTCTCTCCCTCCTCCTGGGATGACACAGTAATGGTATCATACTTCAACTATTTATTTGATTTGATTCAGACCTCGCCTGAGGTCAAAAAATACAGATACATAAAATTAGTATTGTTAGATTATAATAATAAAACTTTTTAAACTCTTTATAAGATAAATAAGTAGTGATTTTGTCTGATCCACATGTACAACATACACTTAATAAAAATATTAAGATTGTATGCTTTTCCTTTAAAATAACTTCAAGAAACTTTTTAAAAAGTTATACAAGTTATGACAAACAATTTTTTTAGCAGGAGAGAAATACAACATGAATAAATCTTGAGCTAAAATAGCATTATGTCTTAAGTGAATTGGTGAATTGGTAATATAGATCGTTGTCGGGCTTCTACCAATCTCTGATTAGAACAAATTAATAAAACATGATGCATGCAAATCTTGTTGTAAACCTTTGCACAGATCACATATGCCTTTAGAGTTATTTGTGCCATCCCATCTAGCTGTGAATGTTGTTAATGTGAGAATACCCAGGCATAATAGATGCCTTACCCCATCCTCTAACTGAAACCGTAAGTAAGGAGCAGGGGTTTTCAATGCTATGTGTTCTGCAAAGGTTGTATAGTTCTTTAGTTGGATACAGTATTCTTTATCCATTTCATTGCTGCTTCTTGGGCCATATGTTTTAGAAAGCCCTTCAGATGCGCTGGAGACCAAACCTGTAAAAGTGATACAATGCATTGTGATACCTCGAGGGCTATTAGCAGAATCCCATTAAAAGCATACTGAGGAGCTGCAAGTAAAAGGTTATACGCCCCTTTTATAATGTTGGAGATTACTCGGGTGACTATTGGCGTAAGAGATAATTCAAGACAAAGAGCTTGAACTGGGACAGAATTAGATATTTTTACCAATTTTCAAAGGATAATTCTTTCCTTTACTTTTATTTGTTGCCATGTTTTAATTTGTGTATATTCCATAGAATAAGATAATATTGGTGGGATTTTAATACCAAAAACCTCCAATCGCTGTTCCTGTACAGCTGTAAAATGTCTGTAAAGCCCCCGACATGGGATTCTGCCTTCCGCCCTAGATGTTGGGGATGGGGTGTATCTTGTAGATTATGCTTAAAGATACGGTTCAAATAGACATACTTGTACACTGTCTTGATAGAGTTACCTCCCAGTGACCATGTGAAGATAGAGGTAATGGAATCATACATTTTCCAACCCTCCATCCTTAAATTGTGCAGCAAATTAATTTGTTTGCGCAAGGGGGTGAATAAGATAAGATTCAAATAGCCCTATCCACTGGCTCCAAGGAAGGTTAGGTTTATGAACGGGGGAGGTTATATTTGATGCAGGCATGGTGTACAGTATCAAATTTATGAATAGTAGTAAAGGACACAATACAAAGTTCCAAACAACAGAGCTCAGAGGAGTAAATCAATTAAATCAACCAATATCCTCAGCACAACTAGAGAATCAAGGTGATTTCCCAAGTAACAAACTACAGAATAGAAAGATTTTTTTTTTTACTTAAATAGTAGGTATAAGGTGAAAATATTCAGAAACGTTTTGTAGTATGTAGATGAGGCAATGTTCCATGAAAATGAAAAATATTGTGACTATCAGTGAAGATAACTATCAGGCTGACCCCCCTAGTACCTTAACTCTTAAAACTACTGCAGAATGAACATGGATTGAGCCAACAACATAACAAGAATACACTGTAATGTAGAGAAAGTACCTCAATACAATGAAAAGTTGATGTGCCTATCAGCGTGAAGGAGATGAGAGGCTTGGAAATGCTGTGTTTGTCAGTGTTGAAAGCAGGATAAAGATCAACCCTTAAGTGGCAGGAGCGGAAAAGAAATTAAACTTCTGCTCTGATCAGTGTGATAGGCTAAGAAGGCTGTGTCTATCAGCTTAGAAAAACATGGCATGCAAACTCTTCCCTCTGACAAATGTGCCATATGAAACCTCTCAGCACAACGTGGATGGAAACAAGTCTAAAAGCTGCCACGTCCTCCTCCCTCACCCAGAGGACGGAGATGGAGCAGTTCCGGGGCGGGGAGGAGACTCGGCCCCGGAGCCGAGTAACGCCCTTCTTTTTAGGGATAAGAAGAAGTGAAGACGACGAGACCGGCAGAAGACTTCGACAAGACAGGCGTTCTCTGTCCCCTCCCAGAAGACTGAGGTGGAATAGTTATGCAGAGGAGACATGGATCCGCAGCCGAGATTGCCCTGAATAAGGACACGGGCGACTGGCCGATACACTAAAACCGATGAGGGAAATAAAGAGGAAAATGAAAATGGCAAGTCTCCGCAAATTACGAAAAACTTGTAGAGAGTTATTAACATTGCAAATTCACTACTACACCAGATTGCCTAAAGTACAAGGAGTCCACAAGAAATGAGTGCATTAGCTTAAAATCAGGAATCTCACCGTAGTATTGATGAATGAAGCACCACTGACGAAGGATAACTGGTTGGGGGTGATGGTGAAACTGTCCCCACACAGCAAGATCGCAGCCAGTGTTATAAAGATAAGATGATACTGGACAGTACCACAACGTCTTTATTCGTCCTTTCGCCACCACAGGTTCCAGTCAGCTGGAGTCAGCTGTGGAACCTTCGGATAACAAAGCCTGATACATTCCAAAGTGGAAAGGACAGGAAGGGAAGATGAATGTACCAAGGCTAACTATAACACCTAACCTATGTCGTATTAAACAGAGACAAAAATAGGCAAGTAACACTCAACGTGTAACATCTCAAACCTACTCAGATATCAACATCCCTGAAGAATTGACAGTAACCTTTACTAACGATTCTAAAATACACATTTTTAGCACCCCCCATAACATTACTGAACTGGAGAATAGTGATATTTGGATGATGGATGGTATCTTTAAGTCCACTCCCCATCACGTCAGCCAAATATACACTATTCATGCAAACATCAATAACACCACTGCTCCTTTAGTATACAGTGTACTTCCGTATAAGCAAACTTGAACCTACACTGAATTTTTGTCAATGATAAAGTAAAAGTCCAAGAAAAGTGATTATTGATTTTGAATTATCTTTAATTAATACCATTACTAAATTAAACCAATAAACCCAAATTCAAGTATGTTTTTTCTAAGCTCGGGCAGAGTTTGCATGGCAGTGCTACGCGAACTTACGCGAAGCATTAAAAAACCTCTGCAACGCTACGCAGAGTTCTGCAAGCACACAGAGTTGCTTGTTGCGCATGCTTGCGCATGCTCATGAGACGTTTCTGACGTTTGGCAATGCAGATTTCATGTTCATGGGGAAATATCGCACAAACTTCACCACACGGTCACCAATGGGAGCGGCCATCTTGTTTTTCTACTCTTTGTATGGCTCTAGGGCCTGTTTTTATCCCTCTCCAATCTTTACAATCCTTTATTTTTTACAATGTTTTTCTCATCTTTTCTATTTATTATCTATCCCTCTCTCTCTACCTAAGTGTATATTTGCGTTTTATTTCTACATTTACTGCGCTTTTTTGTACTGTTTTTCTGTTACTTGCTTTGTTTTTTTTTTACTTCCCTACTTCTTCTCCTGACTTTATTTTTTACTTCTACCTTTTCTTTTCTGCCCGGCCCCTCAAGAACCATGGCTAAGGCTAGTAAGAAGGCCAAGGCTATTGCAACAAGTAGCCGCCTTCCTTGCAGAAAATGGAGTCCGGATGGGGTGCAGCCCCGGGCCCTGTTCTCCGAGGTGGAGATGGCTCAGTAACCAGGCGCATCACCGCTGGTGGGCGAGGGTGGGCAGAGTAGTGTTTCGCAGCTCTGAGGTCTGGCGCACCCACAACCAGCTGACTCACCGGTGGTCCTACATCTTTGACTGCTAGGTGTTGAGGTTGTGGGGCTTGGTGAGTAGCTAATTATAGATACTATTGTGTGGTCTGTTCTGTGTTATTGAGAATATTATTTTTTTCACAAATAGCATGCTACTGCTTACATGCTAGGAAGTTATGTTTAAAAATCTTATATTATGTGATTGTTATTCTGAATCTAGACACTAGACAGGTGCTCGGTGCTACTAATCTTAATTGTTTGCAACTTTGCACTCGCTTGGGCTGATTATGTAAGTGAGTTTGAAGAACTTAAGTTAGGTAATACTAGAGATACTCCTTTCCTTTGTCTTGTCACCAAGATAGTGGTGGTAGGTAGGTAGTTGTTATAGTTAGTTACTTAGTATTAGTTGGTAATTTTTTAGTGGTCCTCATGACGCATCTTCCGTCTCTTGAACTGCGCCTACTTCGGGAGGAACAACTGATATTGGTGGTGGTTGCGGCTGTTGTTGCCCACTTATCTGAGTTCCCTGCATTAATTGGGCACTATTTTGCAATAACGATAAGTTACATTTATCATCACTGCTCGTCGCATTGGGCTTGTGATTAGACTGGCTGCACTGCAACAGACATGGGCTTGGTCCTAGGTTGGAGGGGTGGGCCCAATGTTGTGGGAGGGCTGCTCCAAGCCTGTTACCCTGACACCGCTGCTGCAGGCGCAATTTTGGTTTTCCCAAAAAGTTCTTGGGCGACATACCGGTCTTGGCAAGTGGCAGTGCCTTCTTCTCAATGGCAACCTTCTTGGTACTGGACCTGGTACCTTTCATTGGGGCCATCTTAAAGATGTCAGCAACATGTCTTGGCATAAGTTGAAGAGATGTCTGTGGTTACACGTCACATGACGTCGTCAGCAGCAGGAATTCTGTCTGGCAGTACAATGGGTGATGACGTCTCCTCCTCTTTTGTGCACCTAAAAGCAAAGAAGCAAGAATAACATCAGTGAAACATGGCATTCATTGTTCTGGTTCAATTATATAACTTAGTGTCTGGTCACACTTGTTAGTGTTATTAATATTATTAAATGTATTACCTCAGTTATAAAAAAAAACATAACAATACAGTGTAGACATTTGTGAGACTGATAAAAACAAAGGCTTTCATAGTTGGTGTACTAGTGTACAGTACACTCTGGAAGGATAGGAAAGAAGAAGAACAACAAAAATACCAATTTAATGGACCCGGTTTGGCATTGTGCATCATGTGGGATTCAGCATTCAGGGGGTTGCAGCTGACAATGAATAGATGTAATAAGTCAAGAGGAATAAAGGACTAATGCAGAAGCACTCTGGCTGCTTTCACAAAATGGCCTCCAGCCACCTGGCCAGGCCACAACAACAAGAAAGGGAAGACAGACAATGCAGGCCTATAGCAAAAGCACACTGGCTGCCTTCACAAAATGGCTGCCAGCCACATGGCCAGGCAAGCCACAAGAAGCAATAAGCCAAGAGGAACAAAGGAAAGACGACATGCAAGTCTATGGTAAAAGCACTACCGCCACCACAAAATGTCCACCAACCACATAGTCAGTGACTCACAACAAAAACATGCAGGAGTCCTGAAAAACAATGAACTCAAGCAGGCATATATGGACACAGACTTTACAAAATGGCCCCTGGCCACACGGGGAGGTTCAACAAAGGCAAATTCTGGCCCACTATTACAAACACACACACACTGGCCAGACAAAGGAGGCATGCTAAACAACACAGGTTTAATAATACAACAGTGCCAAAACGAAAATCCACAGGGCTAAAAAAGGTTTGCAAGATACACAACAACCACACACATCCAACAAAGGCATTTATTTAACACACATGAAAAAAGGGAAATACCCAAAAAACACATTTTGCATTTCAATCAAATGCCATCCATGCCCTAAATGATGTTTAATTTCAACAGACACCACAGAAACGTTTTTCTCATGCACCCATGTGTAGCTCAGGGCCTATTGATTGGAAACCCCATTGGCAAACTAGGCCACATAGTGAATCAATTAAAATCAATAACATTGCAAATTTATTAGAAAATGTAGTGAAATGTGCTATATTTTTTGCTGGATAAGAGAAGAAAATGTTGCATGTAAAACAACACCCAGCAAGAAGGCATGGCCACCACAAAGAAGGCTTGCAAGCTTAATGCAGAAGCACACTGGCTGCCCCTTCACAAAATGGCTACAAGACACATGGCCAGGCCACAACAACAAGAAAGGGGAGACAAACAATGCAGGCCTATGGCGAAGCACACTGGCTGCCTTCACAAAAATGCCACCAGCCACTTGGCCAAGCAGGCCACAACAAGAAGCAATAAGCCAAGAGAAACAAAAGAAAGAAGACATGCAGGTCTATAGCAAAAGCACTACCACCACCACAAAATGGCCACCAGCCCCATGGTCACTCACAATACCAAGCAGGAGGCCTGGAAAACAATGAACTCAAGCAGGCGTATATGGACACAGACTTTACAAAATGTCCCCTGGCCACACAAGGAGATTCAGCCAAGGCAAATGCTGGCCCACTATTACAAACACATTCACATACTGGCCAGACAAAGGAGGTATGCTAAATATCGCAGCTTTAATACAATGTCAAAAACGTAAATCCGCAGGCCTAAAAAAGGTTTGCAAGTTACATAACAACCACACATGAAAAAAGTAAAATACTAATAAAAAACATTTTGCAATTCAATCCAATGCCATACATGCCCTAAATGGTGTTTAAAATCAACAGACACCATAGAAACAGTTGTTTCATGCACCCATGAGTAGCTCTGGGCCTACTGGTTGAAAGGCCTATTGGCAGACTACTAGCCATCTGGTGAATTAAATAAATATTGCAAATTGATTTAAAAAGTTGGAAAATATGTAGTGAACTGTGCAACATGTTTCCTTTATAAAAGAAGAACAATTACTTACTTACAAACAAGTAGGCCCCTAGTGCAACTACAGGACAGCCACAACAGTACATTCTAAAAGAATGATGAAAAGTATGAAAACATTTAGGTGCAATGGCCCAATCAATTTAACAACACCAATTTTTGATCTTACTTGTGAAATCTCAAAATTCAAAAGTCCTCAAATCCAATGATATAAGATGCAGCAGACACAAAGAGGGATACTTCAGCTTCAAATCCAAATAAAAAGGGAACAGAAGATGGCCAAATTACTGGGAGGAGCCTGCTGGACAGGAACAGGAAGTTGGAGGCTCTAGGGCACTTCTTTCCACTTAAAAAAAAAGTAAAAGAAGAAAAAGGACTCCTTGCACAAAAAAGTACAGCCACATGTCAATCTGAGGAGTTTTTTTAAAATCCAAATAATCATTTGAAGAAGGTTTTGATGCTGCTCGAGAGAGATTCTTCTCCAGATTGCAAATTCTGTGTGTTTGGGATTGCGATTTTCACAAAACGTCCACGAAGTCCGATGGCGCACCCGAATGACGTGTTCGCGATCGCACACTCCTGCGGGACCGTGCGGTGGGCTACCAAATCTCGTGGTGCTTGCGAACGGATCGGAAATCTAATTAGCAATCGCAGGTACCTGGTAAGTCGCTCCTGCACTTGCAAAAATGCATTTTGAGTGCGCAAACACAAAAAACTCTGCTCCGGTGTGGAGCGCTGAGTTTTCAGCAACTCCACATTCTACACGGATCACGGAGTTGCCAAAAATCTGCAAACTCCGCAAGCGGAGCAGAGTTTTATGCCCAGGGTTAGTTTTTTCCACTTATCACAGGCATATGGGTGAAAAAAGCAAAAAACATCCCTAGTTGAAGGCTACATATCAGACTGTGAACTGCAACACCAATTGAAGAAGCCTTATACTTTGCGCCACAGAACAGTGTAGATGAATACTACAAATCAATTACTAAATCTGGCTACTTTACAACAAACTATGAGAAACGGGACCCTTTACTAAATTATTTTGAAGACACATGGATTCGCCATCCACGCAGGTTCAGGTGAAGAAAATCAAGCCCTTGATCCCCGACGACCTTCCAAAAACAGTAGTCATTGCATTAGTACTTTCATGCATTGACTACTGCAATACCTTTAACTTACTCCGCCAGTGAATTTCATGCAGAAACTACAAATGTTACAAAAGACTGCAGCTAGAATGCTTAAATATTTGCATACATTTCAACCTGCTACTTTAGCGCTGAGAAAGTGAGCTGCTTTTAAATCACTACGCATTGTGAGTTGTACGGAACAGGTCCAGAGTATCTAAAAAATACATTTTGCTTTTAAATTACCAACAGACCCCTTTGATCCAGCCTTGGAAAACAGTTTTCGTGCCTCGATACTGACTGAGCACCTGGGTGGCAGAGTCTTTGTGAAAAACAGCGCACTCCTCTATGTCCCCTTGGATCCTCTTCCAGAATAAATGACAAAAAAGGTTGAGAGACTACAGGAGAGTGTAAGCCAATACACTGGACTCAAAAGTGCATTAGCGCAACGCAGGGTGGGTCTTGAAAGAAGGCAAAGTGTGGCCAGTGACTCGAGAACAGCTGGTATCAAGACAGTATGCAAAGTCATGTCCTCTCCCTGAAGAAGGAACTAGTGCTGTGGGTCAACAGGAAGTGGAAGAACGCTGGCCGCAGAGGGTGCAAATGAGAGGTCTGCAATTATCCCCTAATACTGAGTTCGCCATGGTGATAGAGACGTCAGAGTCTGGGAATAGTGAAAGCAAAATAGAGGAATCTGGTTCAAGGAGGTCCAATAGACTGAGGGTGCATTGTCAGAGGTACGCTTCTCCTGAGTAGACCTACCTAGCTGCCAATGCTGACGAGAACGAACTCTGCAGCATCAGTGCTGATCATCGAAGTTTTACATAGGATTTTGGAGACTGATTTGCAAATTCTTCTCTTATTTGCCATTCTTTTTCCACCAACATTGACTGGCTTGCGATACCTAATATTGAGTGACACTGTTTTTCCTTATTTGAATACACAGCAGTTTCCAGAGGAGACTGCAGAATTAAGAGCTGGCTTGCTGCAGTTGCCCATACATGAGTTATGGTCTGAACATTTAAGAAATGTTGAATGAACTTTGTGAGTTTTGGCTATGAGCCTGAAGAAAATGCCTAGGCTCAAGTGGAAGAAGAACACATTTAGGGAACCAGACCTTTAGAAAAACATGGAGTAGGGTTAGGGAAGTATCATGAAGAACTGCATATTGATGTGTATGAACTGAACCCTATACAAGAGATTGTATTGATTTGCACAGATGAGGAACCACATTGAACATTCTGTAGCTGCTATAGTTCCACTGAACTTGGTCTGAGCTTAAAGTAGTATGGAAACTATTCATTTTACTCATAGTGGCTTCATGTGTACCTCCATAATGCTTTTAGTAATGATTAACAGTGTTGGTAGTAGTATTGCGTCTTAGGCCTGCTGGTAAAATAAGTGATATAACTTGTGTTTAAGACTACGACCGCACCCGAGGCTAGAGAGGAAGTAGCAATGTTAGAAGGTCATAATCTACACACTTATCTTTCTAGGGGGGATTTTTTCCTAAAACGCTTATACTAGGTTATTGTAACAGTATGTGGACACAATGGCGGCTAGGGATTGTTATGTCTCCATGCAGGTACGTGCTTCACGAGCTGAGGGCATCACTTACCACCAGCTTCCTTTGACATATGGTATTAGCAGTAGTCTGCGTCTTAGTACATTATATTACGGGTTAGTTTGAGTATTATTTTTCGAATTTTGATTTAGTCCTCTTAGAAGTGCCATTATTTAAGTACCTAAATAAACATAAAGATGCTAAGACAGCTGAATTCGCTGGCAGAAATTTAATTTCAACCCAGACAATAGATACTGCTTATGCACACCTACATAATTTAACGTGTGCACTCATAGGGATTGAAAATAAATGTATTGATGAAGTAGAGGAAAGGTTTAGGGCTGGGGTGGCTACTGCTGAAACTGGATTTCACACACAGGAATGGAAACAAGATGAAAAGGGTCGCAAAACAGACAGCAGGAGAGACAGGAGCTTTGCTCTAGATTGGCAGTGTGAGGGGAGAATGTGTAATTACCACAAACAGACTGAACCAAGTTCTAAATTTGAAGGGAAGAGTGAATGTGATAACACCTTCGAAATCCGTGGGTCATTGAAGTTGCATATGGATGGAAGAGACCAAGTAATTTCTGGAGTTTATTACATTTGTGGGAAGAATGCTTATTTCAAGTTACCCAGTAAATGGTACGGAACTTATTATCTGGGAGTGGTATTTCCAAAAATGTATCATATGAAGGATTTTGAGCATCCGTTTTGGGGAGAGATTCAAGACATAAGTGTGGTTTGAGTGCTGGTGAAAATGTAGGAGACATTTTTGAGGCAATTATACCAAGCATTGGCATGATACTGAATAATATTAAGTTTTGAAAGCTTTCTACTGTAGTTGATAAATTATTGACTAACACAGCTGGATCATTGTTACTAGTCAATGCAGAAATGGTTGCTATTAGATCAATGGTTTTGCAGAACCGCCTTGCGTTTGTCTGCTGAATGCTGAAGGTTCAGGATTACTGCACTCATATTCCTGATAAAAGCAAAAATCTGCAAAAATACATAAAGAACATTACTGACCTTCACCAGAACCTACATGGTTTGGCCACTGAAGAAGTTTGGGATTCTGTTGGAAATTGATTTAGTGGTTTAAAGATTTGGGGAGTATCATATTTGGATCTATTTTGAAACCCCTGTTCATAGTTGGGGGTTGTATGCTTACCCTGTATATTCAGATGAAGGGGTATTAAAAGTATTAAGGGATAAGAGAAAGTCAGAAACAAGGTTAATTACTTTAGGAGAATGCAAGAGAGGAGCATTATCATGACCTGAAGAAGCTGGAATATTTCTAAAGAAAACGACATCCAACCACGACCTTTTAGATTGGTCTATCTAAATGATAAGATGTGGAGATTGTTGATGCCTTGATACGCCATCAGAGGGGGATTGGAGAAGCGTAATTTTATGCTTTATGTTTGTTTCTGCTTTCTTTTAATAATTTTTGTAGGAGTGCATTATAATCATGGGTAACCTGCACTCACATACGTTCAGTGTGACTAATTTAGGATTAAAAAAGTGTATATTCGAGGTGTCAAAGTATTTCTATGTCTTATAGTATTTTACAAGTGCACAAGAAATGTTACTGAGAACTTAGAACTTCATATTGACACTCCAGTATAATCTATTCTTTAAACATGTTTTGTGAAATAGTCTAATATTATCATTGCAATAATATTTTTGTAGAAATTGTTTTACAGTCCCCAGAAAGGCTATATTTTACCCCGTGTGATGCTAAGTTAGCCTTACGATAGGACTAAATATTGTTACATTCGCTTTCTCAATAGATATAACTATATGTTGCTTACATTGTACAGGTGGGCAAGGTAGCTTTAGTTTAGAGAAGGGCCTATTGTTCAGTCGATAGCTAGGACTGGGAAAGAATGCGATAATGAAGAAGAAATGCATTCTCGTGAGCGACGGAGATGGCACTACAGACGTGTGGGAAGTTTACCGTATGAAGCAGAAGGTGGAGAAAGAAGTCGATGAAGGCTGCAGGGATGATGGAAAGTTGCCCAAGTTGTAGGAGGATGGTTGCTTTTTTACTTATGAAGTTAGGGACGGCTGAAACTTCTCTTGCAGACGCTTTGAGGTAAAGACATCTCTTGGTGATTGTGGCTTTAGGCTACATAACCATAGTTAGAGTTTCCTCTTAGGAGGACTCTGACGGCTGGAACCTTTTCTTCCTTTCCTCCTAGATCATGCTCACTCTAGGTTCCCCTTTAACATAGCGTAGTGATAGTTAAGGAATTAGGAATATTCTTCTTTGAAAACTCAGTGCAATATAACTCACATTTTTGTCTTGTAATAACCTATGTGGCCTTAACTGGATTGGTAGGTTTCTTTTCAGGTCTCGCCTATTCAGCGCGCATGTGCTGCGAAGGAAAAACCTTTTGGAATTGCTTCACTTTTCGCCCTAAAAATTGTGCACGCGTTGCATTGTTTTCAATGGCAATGTTTGCACGTTTGGCGATTCCCTTGCAGGAGCAAACTTTGGCGCCATGTGTTAGCAATTATGGCTCCTGGTGCTGCTCGCTCCCACAAGGGAAATGCTTTCACTTTTGCTGACACTTTTGGTTTTTTTACTTTTAGCTCGGGCACGCACGCACTACTTCACAAAGTTTGAATTAGAAATCTTTGCGACTTCACACTCACGCATTGTGTCCCATTTTGTTGATGACTGCTTAGTGTAACATGGAGATAGTAATTAACCATTTGCATAGTCACTTTTAATTCTCAGATCATACCTACTCCCAGAGGCGTAGCGAGGATGACTTCGGCCCTTGAGCAAGCAAGGAAACTGGCGACTTTGCCGTTGCGTTAGAAAACTCCAGCAATAATCAGGGTTCAATTGGCTCTTGAGGGCTCCGGGCCTCACTGCCACTGAACCTGCTGCTGCACCAGTGACAGGTAGGCCCTCGCCTACTCCTTGCCTGCTAGAGACTGTGTGTGCAGGCAGCAGTGCGCAAAGCGCCGCCCCCCTATCCCTTGCACTGTGCTGTTTACCATTTCTAATTATAATTAGGCCCCAAATAAAAAAGTCGGCAGTAGACATCCCTTGTGCTGCCCTGGTTACCACTTTTTACAGAGCATCCACAGGGGGCAGTAATCATCCTTGTGATTCACACCTCTAATGGTGCAGCTTTAAGGAACTAGTCTACCAGCTTGGCGCGGCTGCTGAGGGTCCTAGAGTGGTGATGAGGGAGTCCAGGAGCCTTGACTGGTGCATGAGGTAAAACCTCGGCCAGCTTGAATCCCACCTGCCTCACGCTGCCAGACATTCCTTTCCTGCGCACGCGTTGGGCTTTGTTTTAATTCTGTTCTACGGAAGCCCACCGGGAATCCCATCCTGATTCAGCAGGCACATTAAAATCTAATGTTGCATATTTCACTAACCTCAAGTAACTGAAGCCTACAAAGTGAGGTACCAAACGATGAGGTTACGTGTGTCTGCCATGTACATCGTATGAACGTTAGGTGGGGGAGCCTGAAGCTAGACAACGTGTGGGAAAAGCCGAGCTAAGGGTCTGTCTGGCTTGGTTCTAAGAGCACAAGCTGAGCCAAAAAAAGAAGGTTTCAACATGTCTTCCTTCTATTACTAAGGCAGCAAGATAGCAGCCTTTTGCTCAAACTCCAACACTTACTCTTTTCCTGTCTCATACACTATCTCTTATTTTTTGTTCTTTCCCTCCCATTTTCTCTTCGCCATCCCCACAGTCTCCTTCTTGGACTGCTCTTTGCCAAGTATCTCTCTTTCTCTCTCCCCGTATCCCATGCTCTATTCCTCCCCTCCTAGAGCCTTGCAAAGTTAAAACAAGCATTGACCATGACCATAGGCCCGGCCTATGAATGAAAGTGCATTTAGTTTCATTGGTGGGTTTGGGCACTCAGTCAGTTATCATACATGCACATTGTCACTCATCTTTATACTCATGCATCCATTTATCCATCCATCGACTCATTCTTGCAATCATTCTTTGACACAATCATAATAAAATACACACAAGCTCAACAACTTTTGCAATATAATATAAACGGCTACAAGTAGAAACAAGCACTGGCATAGCCAATAGGTCACACCTTAGGGACCTTATAAGTGTTTACCCATGCAACAGTTGATGTTGTTGCACCAAGGATAAGGGGCTGGATAAATAAACACTTAAAAGGTCCCAAAGGCGAGACCTATTGGCTATGCCAATGCTTGTTGGTATATAGGGGGAATTGGTTCTGGAGATTTGGCTTCATCCTATTCTTTGTATTTTTAAACTATTATGCTAAGATTGACCTATCTGAATCTGTTTCAGAACTTACAATAAAGAGACACACCAGAATCCTGTTGTGGACCCGAGTTCCTGAAAACTCCTTTCTAGGAATGAATGTGTTGAGGAGTTCCTTACCTCTCATGCTGCTTAAAAAGATCCATCGACAAAAGTTGAAGAGACAAATTTCCTTGCTAGCTTATCGAATTGCATGCGGCCTCTAGATCAGCCACTCTGAGGTTAGAACTAGCTCAAAAACGTGTGCGAGATTTCAATAGAGATACAATCCTAGCATACCTTATTTTGCAAAGGGTTTTCCACGAATAATTTAAATTCACGGAAGGTCATGAATGGAGATTATAGAAGATGGATAACTGGATATTATTCCATTAGGCCGCATTCGATTTATAGGGAGTCATTTCTATATTTTAAGGTAGTACCTCTGGAAAAATTAGAAGCAGAGTACAAAACCTCCTCTTGCACTAAATTCAGGTTTCTGGCAGAATCACACTTAGTTACAGCTTCTTGTCTGCTGCTTAGCTTGACATGGGCGTTCACAGCCTAGCACGTTTGATGGATAGTTTTACTTCTCAGTTCCCTTCACTATCTCTCCTGAACGTACACACAATATAAATGAGATGGTAGCCATGTAAATTAGATGGGATTGGATAGTGATCAAGTTTCCGTCAGTTTCCTCTTAGCCTGCTTAGTACATCATAAAAGACACTCTGGTGGTAGTTGTGCCATGCATTTCGAGCCTGTGGGAGCTTGTAGCAAGAATCTGCCAATTAGGAAGACCTCACAACTACGTATTCACTATCAACAAGGAAGAAAGAGAGCGGGCACCATTCCTGCCGCCTATACTGGAAAACTAAAGCTAAAAGGAAGAAGCGGATCCCATGGGTCATTAATGGACATGCTGGCCAGAGCCTGCAGATGCCAACTTCAGTGCAAGGTCATATGAGGCCTACAAGTCACTGCCCTGACTGACACCCGTGTGCCTGGTGAAGGTGGACAAAAGCCAGTACTGCCGGCTCCAACACCAACAAAATCTAGCCAAGACGAGCACCTGCACCAGTGCTTCCAGAGGACTATAACCATTATTTCTAAGGTACATTTTAGTCAGTAATCAAACATAAAAACAAGTAGATAAAAACTACTTTTTTGATCAAAAAGGATTATCAGCACACTCCTAAGATGCAACCCTGTGTCTGGTACACTTTTAAGATGAGAAGATAAAGACTGGCTGCAAGTATTCGAGCATCGTTTCAGGGTCCATCAAAACACACTGGGGCAAATTTACAAGCCCCATACGCCAGATTTGCGCCGCTGTTGCGTCACAATTGCGACGCAGCGGCGGTGCAAAACCAGCACCATGCTGTGGGCTATTTACAACTCGACGATCTAGAGAGATGCGTCACGTTGTAAAGCCCTGTGCCACATGTGGGCGCTAATGCACAAGGGGGGGGGGGGGGGGGGGCGTTCCAGCACAGGAACGCCTCCGAAAAGTGGCTGAGTGAAATCACTTTTACGGCCATGGTCCGTCAAAACCCTGCACCTGCTTGAAACAGGCGAAAGGTTTGACGCAGCATGTTAGGGATAGGGGCACCCCAAGCCTTGCTGTAGCTGCGTCGGGCTTGCGACACAACTCCAGCAATGTGGCGCCTTTCCGCTGGGGGATGCGACGCGCATCTGCCCATCCGTGCGCCACGGTGCGCCGCATTGTAAATGAGGCGCATCGGTGGTGGCGCAAGGTTGGGCAGATGCATCACAACTCTTCTGGCGCACCCCTGCTGATTAGCACAGGTGCGCCAGAAGTAGTAAATCTGCCCCACTCAGAGAAGCTTTTACATCAATATTATGATCGAGTCAGTAGTGCTGCAATATTGATGTGTCCCAGTGCGCATATGACCCCAAGAAGAAAATGGGGTTAAGAAACTGGAAGAAAATGGTGTTGCTGAGACTCTCCGGTCCCACCCGGGATGTTACCATTAAATGAAAACAACTTGGGGCTGTCAGAGAATGCATAGATATGAGAAGTCTGAACCAAGCCATGAAGTGGAAGAAACACTTGATGCACGTGACAGACGATATTCTTACAGAGTTCAATGGGGCAAAGTGGTTCACAATCACAAAGCCAGTCCTCAACATGGGAAACCATCAATAGCAACTCACATCACAACATCTTCCAGGCAGACTGGATTTCAGTGTTACTGGTGGCTGAAACGTGGCATCTTGTCAGCTGAAGAGATATTGCACAATGCCTTAAGAACAACCATGAAAGAACTCCAAGGAGTCGTAAACATTAGCGATGGTTTTCTAACATATGCCAAGAACCTTTAAGATTACCACAAACAAGTACGTGCAAAACTCTGCAGACTAATCATCCGTGAACTGACACTGAACGAGAACAAGTGCTCTAGCTCTTCTGTTATCTCTTTGCAAGACTCAGAGATCCCATGGACTTGTGTATGACCATGAAAGGGCATTTCAGAACATCCAAAATGTCATTCTTTCAAACAGCATTCTGAACAAAGCACTGAACTGTTCATCTAAAACAGCCATTGTGGTCTAGAAGTCATTCGGATTCAAACACCCCCCTCCCCCACACACCCTTTTCGGCAAGTATGCTTTCAAGGGACTGTGTCGCATGCAATCTATACATTACTGTGTTTATTTTAGCGCTCATGGTTTGTTAGTATTTCACTTTTAAAACATATATTTATGTATTATCAATTCCATTACGTTATTGCCTTACCAATCAATCGCCTAACTCTCATTGATGTGTTGGTTTACCAGCGCAAAGAACAAACGACACGCACGTCTTTCGCATAAGTAAACACGATATTACTTCCACTATCAAAGAGCGCCACCTCTTGGATAATCTGTATGACAAGCAGGTTCAGTAAAAATATAGCAAATCAAACAATGATAAACTAAAATACCTAAGGCTCAACAGGAGCGACGAATTTGAAAATAATTAGAAACTATTTCGATTTTACTTGCATTTTCTTCTCAGCTTTTCGGAACGTAAAATGGTGTTCAATGGATTTCTGCAGCAGACACAGCAATGCGAAGGACCAACTGTGCTCTGAACAGTGGTGCTGGGTGAACTTTGTAAGTGAGAGCCTCAGTATCTGTCCTAATTTGGACAGAGAGAAAAAAGCTAGTAAGCGAAGTTTCTTCTTGAGTGTCAAAGGCTGGGGTTCCACTGACAAAAAACAAAAAGAACAATGGAACTGCATGTTTTATTTTAAGAATACAGTTTTCACATATTATAAACTGGCTGAGCAGCACATATTGTCTTCTGTTGTAATAATATTTATATGGCACTTACTACCCCTGATGAGGTGTAAAAACGCTTTTTCGGCGAGTAGCACACTACTGCGGAACTCATAAAGGATTAGTGGTGAAATAGTATGGTGAAATATGCAAATAATTTGAGCGGTGGATATGTTAGTTATTTATTTGGATTGAGAAGATTTGTGAAGGTATAGAAGAGGGAAAAGGTTTGTATTTATATAGCGCTTGTTACCCCTGATGAGGTATTAAAGCACTTTTTCAATGGGCAGCACGCTACTCCCGAATCCATAAAGTGTTATTGGTGAATCAGTATAGTGAAATATGAAAGTAATATGAGTGGTGGATGTTAGTCAGTCATTTAGATCGAGAAGGATAGTGGATAGTGGATAAAAGGGGGAAAAAGTTTGCATTTATATAGTGCTTACTACCCCTGAGGAATTGTTGGAGCGCTTTTTCGGCGAGTAGCATGCTACTACGGAACCCATGAAGGATTAGTGGAGAATTTGTATAGTGAAATTTGAAAGTAATTTGAGCGGTGGATATGTTAGTCTGTTATTTGGATTGACAAGGATAGGGCAGGGATAGAAGAGGAGAAAAGGTTTGCATTTATATAGCGTTTGCTATTCCTAATGAGGTGTTGAAGAGCTTTTCGGTGAGTAGCACACAACTCTGGAACCCAAAGAGGATTAGTGGAAATTAGTATAGGGAAATATGCAATTATTTTGAGGGGTGGACTTGTTAGTCTGTTATTTGGATTGAGAAAGATATTGGAGGGATCGAAACGGGAAAACATTTTTTATTTATATAGTGCTTGCTACCCCTGATGAGATATTAAAGTGTTATTTTTGTGAGTAGCACACCCCTATGGAACCCATAAAGGATTAGTGGTGAATTAGTATAGTGAAATATGAAAGTAACCTGAGCAGTAGATATGTTTGTCTGTTATTTGGATTGAGAAGGATAGTGGTGGGGAAAAGGTTTGCATTTATATAGTACTTGGAACCCCTGATGAGGTGTTGAAGCGCTTTTCGGTGAGTAGCACACTGCTCAGGAACCCACAAAGAATTTGTGGAAATTAGTCTAGGGAAATAAGCAAATTTTTTGTGAGGTGGAGATGTTAGTCTGTTATTTGGATTGAAAAGGAGTAGTGGAGGGATAAACGGGTGAATGGTCTTGAATTTCTTTTTGAGTTTATAGCCATATGAGGGTGTTTGGGAGGAATAAATAGGAGGTGAAGAGGAGTTAGTATAGGGAAATATGAAATTAATGTGAATGGTGAACATGTTAGTCTGTTATTTGGATTGAAATGGAATAGTGGGGGAATAGAAGAGGGAATAGATTTTTTTGAAGTTCATAGCAGTAGTAGGGAGTTTGTGATGAGTAAAGGGGGGGACGAAGGGGCAAGAGTCAGAGGGAAGGGTTTAGAAAGGCTTGCTTGTGAGATCTCAATAGTAAAAAGGATATGAGACAATGCAAGGTAGAGGAGGGAAGAGTCTAGAAGGGTTATTTTGGGGCTAATATTAGCGGTTTGATGTTTGGGATGCATGAGAGAGTTGAGCTAGAGGATATATTGATAGAGGTATAGGGTGAGAAATAGGTAGTGCATTGGAAAGAGTAGTAGAATAAGGTTTGAGGTGAGTCAGAGAGTTGAGGTACAGGATAGATTGAGAGCAGTATGGGTGAGAAATATGGTAGTGAATAGGATATGCTGAATTAGAAGAAAAACAAATATATAGGTATATAAGTACATCGAAGGTATATATATATATATGCATAAGCAAGGTAATATATGCAGATGAAAGATGCATTTAATAAACTTCAGATTTCAAGTGTTGTTGTACTTTAAATTAATGTATTTGTTTTTATTTTTTGTAATTCGATAGTGAAGCAATTATAAGTCGACCCAGAAAATGCTTGGTCACAAGATAAGTAGAACATTTAAATGCCTCTTCATTGCTTAAACACCTTCTGAAGTTCAGCTTCATTCTGTTGGGGATTCTGCAGCTCTCAGCAGCACCCCTACTTCCATAACCTACGACTGGCTCCCTTTTCAGCAAGGGAAGAAAAATGGTTAAGCAACCATGGGACAGGTGCCCCTTGTGCATGGGGGATCCTGAACTGCTGGACATGTCAGACAAATGTGAATGGTAACTTCCCCTTCGACAGTAAAAGACAGCAGATGAGCTGCTGTCAAAAGGGGCAGGAGAAGGGCCATAGCGTAGCAGCAAAGGAGAACAAGCATTTGCAATGCAATAGGTCTCGCATTAGGAAAGTGTGAGCTATTGGTATTGTAAATGACAATTTTTTTTAAAAGTGTTGGCTTTCAAAATATATACATTAATAGCATTGTTATTAACAAAGCCAATAGCTTACACTTTCCTAATGCAAGTCCTATTGGCTATGGCAATGCTTATTGGTAGCAAGCAAGGACAGTGCTGTTGTGGTGCTGAGTGATGATGTGGTTGGACTGAGTGATGTGGTGGTGTATTAGAGTGATGTGGTGGTGTATTAGAGTGATGTGGTGGTGTTCCAGAGTGATGTGGTGGTGTCCAAGAGTGATGTGGTGGTGTCCCCGAGTGATGTGGTGGTGTCCCGGAGTGATGTGGTGGTGTCCCTGAGTGATATGGTGGGGTCCCTGAGGGATGTGGTGGTCCCCCTGAGTGATGTGGTGGTGCCCCAGAGTGATGTGGTGGTGCCCCAGAGTGATGTGGTGGTGTCCCTGAGTGATGTGGTGCAGCAGCACAAAGACTGAAGCTAAGAACACGCAGGGTTGAGTGCTAGGAAGCACGTTCAGTTTATCGAAGCACAGAATGATGGAGCCGGGAAAAAACAAGGCGAAACAGGAAAACACAGGGAGAGTGTATAATGATATAGGGAGAGAGGGCTGGGGCTTGGACAGCAATCAAGTGCAGGGTCGAGAAGGCACTGAATGAGAGAACACGGAAAACACCAAGGGCCAAGGAAGGAAGATGCAAGCACACGGGAGAGCAGCGGATGGGGCTTGGACAGCAATCAAGTACGGGGCCGAGAAGGCACTGAATGGGAGAACACGGAAAACACCCAGGGCCAAGGAAGGAAGATGCAAGCACATGGGATAGCAGGCGAAAACAAGCTCTCGGCATTGCTGTGGCAGGGGGGGTCGGGGGAGCAGGAGCATATTCCTTTGAAGTCTGATGCGGGGTTGGGGGAGCGGCAGCCTTTGAAGTCTGAGATGGGGGGAGCGGCAGCCTTTGAAGTCTGATGAGAGGCACAGACAAATTGTGGTGTGTGACGTGGCTGGCATTGTGCACGTGCATAGATCAGATAAACTGTGTCTAATCTGCCGTTTTGGTAGACTGTTCTTTTCCCCTTGCTATAATCTCGCCGGAGCAAAGCGCAAGCGCATTGGCTCAGGCAAGACCTAAAAAACATTGTGGCAATCTGTTGCAAAAGGGACTCGGGTAGCATCTGATGAAAGATTGACCCAGAGAGAGGGAAGCTTGGTTGATGAAGGGTCTCCCTGTATTTGTCATATCAACAGTGGATATAAATCCAAAGGGAGGCGGGTGGTAGTACCCTTCAAAGTGTAATAAAATGACAAAAAGTCTAAGGGCCTGATTACATTCTTGGCAGATATGGTGACCCCATCTCAAACGTGACAGATATTTATATATATATATATATATAAAGATAGATATATATATTGAACTAATTCCGCAAATGCAACCATTGGACAATATATATGTATGCCTGTGACTCTTATACTGATCAGCATTAGATGCAGAGCCCATGGCCAATATGATTTGTAATTCCCTTTGTTGTACTGCTATGCATCAATATGGCTATATATATACATATATATATATATATATCCGGTGATTATGTAAATAATATGCGCATATACACATTGTATTGTATGCAGACATACACTTATTATATGATCTGTTAGGGGGATTTATCCCAATACTGGCAAACTTTCAATTTTTATCATTGGTAAAACTGTTGAGTGCGTGATTTATGTCAATAATGAAATTACGTAGTATTTTGACTATGTTTATTGCACTATGCACTTTACTCTATTCTGGTTGGTTACCGTTTTCTGCACTTGCACTTTAAATTCTGCCATCCAAATGCGTAACACCATGTGATCAAGGCCTGTGAGAGGCCGAAACGTTATGCTGCCGTTTGTTGCTAAATAAAATTTCAACTCATGGAATACCTGGTCCTGCTGTTTTCTTCAAGGTAGCGTGGCTGAACGTTGCTCTGAGTGCCTTGCTGAGGACCCGTTTGGATTGTTCAGCCGGTTGGGTGCTTCTCCGGCGTAGCAGGACCCTCCTTCAATTGTCGGCTTGGCGGCAGGAAGCCGCAACCTCCGGTGACCCGGGGGGACTGTTGTCTCTCGTTGGAGAGTTACTGCCTTGCCCCGGAATACCCAGTGAGCGGCGCTGATCCGAAGAGGGAGTTCCGACTAGGCGTGCTGACGGCGGGCGGACGCCCGGGCTGTTGAGCTCGCTCAAGGATATTGGCGTCAGTGCATACTTTCCGTGAAGGAGTTTTTCCCGGTTTGTCGGACAGCTGCATTCGTCCTGAAACCGACATCACCAGTGAGTGACGCGAGACAACGCGTGAAACATATTTTTGACTAGTATTGCAACATGGCAGCTGGTGGTAGACGAGGGAGGGAGGTGGCAGCCCTCGATGTATTTGACGACTCCCCGGCTGGGGGGTCGGCTGCAGTAGGATCCACTGCGGAAATTAATGACAGTGCCGTGAATTTACGTGGCCTATACAAGAAACTGGAGAAATTAATTAAACGTGAGCAGGCCAAGTGGTGGGAGCACCGCTCTTTGAGTAGATATCTGGAAGTGAATCGAATACCGAGGGGGCTGCGAGTACTGCTGGCCCCCAGCTACGACCAACCAGACCCGGAGATGCTCAGAGAGTGGGCGGAGTGCAATTTGGAGTCTTCGAGGAGATTAGTGCAAATACTAGTTCGTTATGCTGAGTCGGACCGCATGAAAATTCAAAATCAAATTGATGCGCTAAACCTCGAGATTGAGGAGCTGAGCACCGACAAATTGGCAGAAAGCACCAAACTCCGAGAAGAAATGATGGTCCGTGTCCAGAAGGAGGAGGACATCATCATAAAGCGGAAACAATACAAATTTCAGCGGGACAAAACAGACTATCTGGAAGGTCGCATATTTACGTTTGCGCGTAAATATGACGCCAGGAAAGCGTCCCAGCCGCCAAAAAGCACTGTGCCTCCCAAAGAACAAGGAGCCCAACGGGCCACATCATCGGCCAGTTCATCAAATGCAGATCTAAGTTCCAACATAGACAGCGGCTCTGAATATGAAGGAGGTAGAACCCGGTCGGGGTTGGGGTTTACCCGGTTCACGATGGCGCCGGAGATGGAAATGGTGAACCAGGACAACAGGGATATATTACGCCCCAGAGTCGACCGCCAAAAGGCAGCAAAAACCCCAGCGCCTAACGACGACAGCGTTGAAAAGCCAGAGCAGGACGATGCTCCAAAACGCAAACCTTACAAAAAGCAGTGGAGCAAAAAGAAGAAGCAACCATAGAACAAACAGGTGTGTCTAATTTTTCTATCATTAATCTAACTTCCTTGCAACTCTCAGATTCCGAACAAAAAACATTATCTATGGGCTTATCTTTTTGTCCGCCTCGAAATTTTAATTACGCGGACACTAGAATTGATTTGTTTAAGTTCACAAGGAAACTTAAATTGCAAAAACACTTTGTAAATAATAAGCCCAGGAATCAGGAGGTTAGAATGAACAACAGCACCACTGATAGTCCAACACTAATTGTTCATGATTTGCCACTCGTCCAAGATATGGAGAGCCTAAGACAAGAACAGTTTCTGTCACAACAAACGGATGTTGATAGTGCTTCCCAATCTGGCAACACTATGGGTAACCTCACCAAATTCAAGCCAAAATCTACATATACTCCACAGATGCTGCACGACAATTTAGATATCTTCCAGGAGGCCATAGTAAAAGATATCAAGACACTGTACTCTCAGACATTGAGGAACAATAAATACAGAAATAACTGTAATAAAAAATACACTGATTTAGTGACAAAGATCCAAAAAGCTGGCAATGTGATTGTCCGTCAATCAGACAAGGGGGGCAACATTGTTTTGTGGGCAAGGGACTTGTACTTAGAAGAGGCGACTGCCCAGTTGAATGATATCTCCTGTTACAGACACTGTGATCTGGCGGTCATTAAGGATGCCCAAAGTACATTTTATTCATTGCTCATGGGATGGCGGTCATCAGGTCTCATAAGCATGGATGAACTTAAATATCTAAAAAATGATTTTCCCATTATGCCCGTCCTCTACCTGATCCCCAAGATCCACAAGAACTCGCAGAAACCCCCCGGAAGACCTATTATCTCTGCATGTGGGGGTTTGTTAGAGAATACTACAATCTACGTGGATTCATACTTGCAGGAACATGTGTTAGGATTACCCTCTTATGTTCAAGACTCCAGTGACTTTTTAAGAAAACTAAGCACTGTTCATTGGGATCCATCATACCTGCTTGTAACACTTGATGTTTCTGCCCTATATACCAGCATCATCCATGCGGATGGTCTCAGGGCAGTGGCCCATTACTTGGGGTTCCGTCCGATTGTTCTGGCAGAACACAACAAAATGCTGTTATCAATGATAAAATTCTGTTTGAATAACAATTACTTTATGTTTAATAAACAGTATTTCCAGCAAATCAGGGGTGTAGCCATGGGGGCCTGTTTTTCTCCCAGTTACGCCTGTCTCCACATGGGGTACTGGGAGAGACAGGTCCTCAGTGGCGAACACTCTGAGATCTGCAGGAAACACATTGTTCGGTGGTTCAGATACATCGATGATGTATGCATGATCTGGCAAGGAACCACCGAACAGGCCACAGAATTTATCGACAGGTTAAACGTGAACAATTACAACTTGTCATTTACCTCTGATATCAGCAGTACACATGCCACCTTTTTGGATGTTGCCATAGATATCATCAATGGAAAAATTCAAACATCTCTGTTCAGAAAGCCCACGGCTGGCAATACTGTGCTGCATGCACAGAGCCACCACCCTCCACATTTGATCCGCAGCATCCCCTACGGGGAAATGCTGCGGATCAGAAGAGCATGCAGCACTGAAGCACAGAACCAGAAAGCTCAGGAAGAGTGTAAACAACGATTTCTGGCTCGTGGATATGACCAAAAGGTGATCCTGGCTGCCATCAGGAAAGCCAATGCCATACCCCGTTCTGAAGCCCTGGCCCATAGGGGGACACGTAATTCCACCATAACCCCAACACAACAACCTACCAGACTCATCTGGGCCTTTAACAACCAGCATGGTGCGTTACGAAAAATTGTAAATAGGCATTGGGATCTGGTTAAATGCGATCCCATTATAGGCAAACATATGCCCACGAAACCAGCGATTACGTACAGGAAAGCCTTCTCCTTACAGGACGCACTAGTAAAATCAAGCCTGAGTTGTTAAATAAACAAGATTGGTTGGCAGGGAGCAGAGGCTTCAGAAAATGTGCTTCGTGCAAAGCTTGTATTCAGGGGGTGAATAAGACCGAATATTGCATTCCATTTTCAGACACCCCATGTAAAATCAAGAAAAAAATCACGTGCAAAAGTGAATTCTGTGTTTATGTTTTGGAATGCCCATGTGGCCTCCGCTACGTGGGCAGCTCCAAATTACAGGTGCATAAAAGGGTCCTGCAGCATCTACGGGCCATAAAGTCTAACGACCCAGCATATCCGGTCGCTAGGCATTTCAGAGAGAAACATAACAGCAACAGCTCTCTCTTGAAATATTATGCCATAGACACCATTGCACCTTTGAGAAGGGGTGGAAACAGGGAAGCAGCATTGAGAAGATTGGAAACACGCTATATTCTCATGCTAGATAGCAAATTCCCCAACGGGTTAAATTCATCCGAAGATTTTTACACTGGTCTATAGTTTTTGCTTTCTGTACAGTTTATCTCCATTTGTTTGTTCCTTGGGGTACCACATTATGTATCTCCTTTAGATATTCCACAAAATGGTTTTTGTTCAGTACTTCCAGCTTGGCCAGTGGTTTGTCTAGGGATACATGTGCCCACATGTCATGATTATCTTACCCGGTGATCCGATTGCCTTTGTCGGCAGATTAGATTATAATATATTTAACATCATGATCATGTTATAATCGATTTTGAATCTGTTCGTTGATTTTAATTATATTCACTTGCACTGTTTGTTTAACAATTCAGGTTATCCAACCATTGTGGGTTTACAGTTCGCCAAACGTTTTTAATCAGATCCAAGTGTATCTCATGATCAGGTCCCCTGGTATAACGGTGTATGAACTTCACTATTGGCTCAGACAAATATGTGTATCTACCAAGTGACATTGTCTTTAATAGATGGTATATGGATTTATCCATACATAGATAGCAACTTTGGTATTCTTGTTGCCTATTTTGCATTCTATGCACAAATATACACATTATCGCTCTGTTTATGTATATCTTTACCTGGATATGCTTGATCGTACCAACGGATTTATCCGGTGATTATGTAAATAATATGCGCATATACACATTGTATTGTATGCAGACATACACTTATTATATGATCTGTTAGGGGGATTTATCCCAATACTGGCAAACTTTCAATTTTTATCATTGGTAAAACTGTTGAGTGCGTGATTTATGTCAATAATGAAATTACGTAGTATTTTGACTATGTTTATTGCACTATGCACTTTACTCTATTCTGGTTGGTTACCGTTTTCTGCACTTGCACTTTAAATTCTGCCATCCGAATGCGTAACACCATGTGATCAAGGCCTGTGAGAGGCCGAAACGTTATGCTGCCGTTTGTTGCTAAATAAAATTTCAACTCACGGAATACCTGGTCCTGCTGTTTTCTTCAAGGTAGCGTGGCTGAACGTTGCTCTGAGTGCCTTGCTGAGGACCCGTTTGGATATATATATATATATATATATATATATATATATATATATATATATATCGGAAGGCTTGACACACGACGTGGCCCCCGTTCTCGCGCGGTGAGTGATTGAGGCATTTTTCCAGGTGGGGAAGTTTTGTAAGCAGCGTAATATTGCAAGGTGCTGGCTCGTGTCTGCCACACACCAACCTGAAGTAACTGCCGAGCCAACTAACATGTCGGACGAAATCGACAGATTACGCGAAGAAGCAGCAAGTAGTTTGTTTGATGGTTCAGCAAACGCCGTCACCAATGCTAAAACACCATCTCAGGATAATAGTAACACGGAGCAAACTAAAAGCTTAAAGAGTTTATTTAAAGACTTAGAAAAGTGTAAAAAAATGGAATGCACCAAATGGTGGGAGCACAAGTCCCTTAGTAAATATTAAGAGGTGGGAAGAGTTCCGCGCGGCTTGCGCATTCTCTTAGCGTCAAGTTTCGATAAGCCTAATCCGGCAATGCTGCAAGAATGGGGTGAGAGTAATTTGGCAGCCTCTATGAATTTAGTGTGTATTTTGATCAAATATGCCGCAATTGATCGCAGCAAAATTTTGGATGAAATTAAAGCTATCGAATCTGAATTATCATCCCGCTCTGAAGTTGATGAAATCAAAAAACGTACTGAAATCATGAATGAACGCCTCAAAAAACACGAGGAAAGAATAAAGGTACGCAAAGTCACCAAATTCACCCGCGATGCAGATTATTACCGCGATACAACACAGCCAAAAGGCAGGCTTACAGCAGTAAGAAACAAACCAATCTAAGCGCCACACGTGCAGTCAATGCCAATGCTGGACCTAGCACTAGCGCAGTTGCCTTGGAAACTGATGATGTTGTTGAACAGGTGAGCGATGACACGATTTCACTCACAAGCAGATCAGGTAACGACACCACTGGCTCCTCTTCTGATTTAAACTTAACAGGACTGGCCAAACTAAACCTCCAGCAAGAAATGGACTTTATAGTCGAAGAGAGGTTACAAACATTGCGTCCGAGGCAACAAAGAGAGCAAATAAACAAAGGAGGAATAAGCGCAGGAAAGAACGGAGACACAAGCGGCAACGCTGCTCAAGAAAAGAAGAAAGCGTGGTCAAAACAACGATAGTTGACAACACCATTATAAATCTTTCTGATGTGACCCTGAGCAGGGCGGAAGAGCAGCTTCTCTCTTTAGGACTCAACTATTGCCCTGTGCAGAGCTTCAACTACGCTATGACTCGAATTGATCTATTCTGTTACATACTCAAATTAAAGCTAAAAAACGATTTTGCTCTAAAAAATGCTAAAGATTCTTTAACTCCTGTGAATCTTATTGAAGAAAATATCGATTCTAATATCAATCAGTTGTCTGCCTCCGACACCGAATACTTTTCTTGATACTATCGACTTAAATAATCCTGACTTTGACTCCAGTAATGACTCAGATGTGGCCACTCAAGTCAGGCTACAAAAAAATGCCATTTCCCAAAAAGGAGCAGAACTAACCCCATTTAAAAGCAAATCCAAATTTATTCCTTTAATGCCTAAGGATGCTATCGACGTGTTTCACGACTGTGTCACTAACAACATCAAACAACTTTATTTAAGGACTTACAGCAAAACTAAAACAAAGAAAAAAATTACTTATATTTCTAGGGAGTATGTGAAATTAATGAAAAAACTTGGGGACAATCATGACATTGTAATAAAAAAAGCGGACATGGGGGGCAATCTGGTGATTTGGCCCAAAAAGGACTACATACAGGAGGCCAAACGCCAGCTAGATGATCCCCTATGTTATCAGAAAACTTCGCACAAAGAATACACTGTTGCCAGAGGCAGATTATATAAGATGTTAGGACAATGGAGAAGAGAAGTCCTTATTTCTTTTGAAGAACATAAATTCATGTATGTGGAATTTCCTGTTTTACAAGCATTGTATTTAATTCCTAAAATACACAAAGGCACCTGTCCAGTGCCGGGGAGGCCCATTGTTTCGGTCACCAAAAGTGTGGGGGAGAAAATTGGAGAATATATAGATTTCTTTCTCCAAGACATTGTCAAACACTTGCCAAGTTTTGTGCGCGACACTAGCGATTTTTTAACCAAAATTGAGCACATTGAATGGGATCATGATTCGTGCCATCCCGGAAGGCTATAAGATCATCCGTAAGGACCGTACTGACCAAACAGGAGGAGGCATCGCTATCGTCCATAAGAAATCCATCTGCATCTCTACCAGCTCAGACGTCAATCTCGCCAACACTGAACACCTTCACTTCCAGATCCACATCGACCCCAAGACCACACTCAGAGGCACCCTCCTCTACAGGCCACCAGGACCCCGTGCACAATTCAGTGAGGACATCACGGACTTCATCACCCCACACGCCCTCCCCTCCGAGGATTACATTCTTTTGGGAGACCTCAACTTTCACCTTGAAAAGAACAACGACCGCAACCCCACCACCCTTCTGGACAACCTCGCCAACCTCGGACTTAAACAACTTGTCACTACCCCCACCCACATCGCAGGTCACACACTCGACCCTATCTTCACCTCCAGCAAACATATCTCCTTCAGCCACACCACAGCTCTCCTTTGGACGGATCACAGCTGCGTTCACTTTACCTACAACAAGACCACTTCCAACAACCATCCTCAACCCACTCTGGGAAGAAACTGGAACAAAATCACCATCGACCAGATCTCCTCATCGCTTCTTCAAAACCCCCCCGCCCACTCCTCAAACCCCAACCAAGCAGCCATTAACCTCACCCAATGGCTATCCAACAGCGCCAACATCCTCGCACCGTTGAAAAAACGTCAAATCAAACTAGGTAGCAAGAAGGCCTCCTGGTTCAACGATGATCTTAAGAAATCCAAGAAATTCTGTCGCTCCCTTGAGAAGGCCTGGAAAAAAGACCCAAACACCAGCACCAAGGACGCCTTCAAAAACGCCACCCGTATACACCACCAACTGATCCGGAATCCCAAGAAAGCCACTTTCAAGGACCGACTAGATAGCAACGCCCACAACAGCAAGGAATTATTCAACATCGTCAAGGAATTTACCAACCCCTCAGCCAACTCCAACGACATCACCCCCTCTCAAGCCCTCTGCGACTCCCTAGCCTCATTCTTCCACAACAAGATTGCAGACATCCACAACAGCTTCGACAACCGACCCGAAGACCAACCCACCCAACCCTCTGCAGGACCCCCACCCCCCTTGAACATCCTCAATGACTGGAACCCAATCTCCACTGAGGACACCATCCGCCTGATGAACTCTATCCACTCAGGATCCCTCACAGACCCATGCCCTCACCACATCTTTAACAAAGCAGACTCCGTTATAGCACCGCACCTCCGAGACATCATCAACTGCTCCCTCAACTCCGCCACCTTCCCGGAAAGTTGGAAACATGCCGAACTCAGCGCCCTTCTGAAGAAACCCACAGGTGACCCCACCGAACTCAAAAACTACCGCCCCATCTTGCTCCTCCCATTCCCGGCCAAAGTCATCGAGAAAGCTGTCAACAACCAGCTTGCCGCCTTCCTCGAAACCAACAAATCCCTCAACTCCTCTCAGTCCGGCTTCCGAGCCAAACACAGCACTGAGACCGCACTCATCACAGCAACAGACGACATCCGAACTCTGCTAGACAACGGAGACACAGTCGCCCTCATCCTCCTCGACCTCTCCGCAGCCTTTGACACAGTTTGTCATAGCACCTTAATACAACGCCTCAGAAACATCGGAATCCAAGGAAAAGCACTGGAATGGATCACCTCATTCCTTGCCGGAAGAACTCAGAGAGTCCGCCTTCCTCCATTCAAATAAGAAGCTACCGAAGTCATCTGCGGCGTGCCACAAGGATCTTCACTCAGCCCCACCCTCTTCAACGTATACATGAGCCCCCTCGCGGCTATCGCACGCCAACACAACCTCAACATCATCTCCTACGCTGATGACACTCAACTGATACTATCACTCACCAAAGACCCTAACACCGCCAAAACCAACCTACATGAAGGAATGAAAGAAGTAGCCGAGTGGATGAAGTACAGCCGTCTAAAACTGAACTCTGACAAAACTGAAGTCCTTATCCTAGGTACCTCCCCCTCCGCCTGGGATGACTCTTGGTGGCCAGAGGCCCTTGGAAAAGCACCCATCCCGACGGACCACACACGGAACTTAGGTGTCATCCTGGACTCCTCACTCTCCATGAACAAACAAGTCAACGCCGTCTCATCTTCTTGCTTCAATATTCTTCGCATGCTCAAAAAAACATTTCACTGGATCCCCACCGAAACTAGAAAAACGGTCACCCACGCACTGGTCACGAGCCGCCTGGACTACGGTAACACCCGATACACCGGTACCACCGCAAAACTCCAGAAAAAACTCCAACGCATCCAGAACACCTCAGCCAGACTCATACTAGACATCCCGCGTAAAGACCACATCTCTGGACACCTGAAAAACCTCCATTGGCTCCCCGTTAACAAGAGGATTACTTTCCGCCTCCTAACCCACGCACACAAAGCACTCTACGAACTTGGACCCGAATGCCTCAACTCACGACTTTCCTTCTACACCCCCTCCCGCCACCTACGATCCTCCAACCAAGCCCTTGCAACTGTACCTCGCATCAACAAAACCACCATGGGAGGCAGATCCTTCTCCTACCTGGCAGCTAAAACCTGGAACTCACTTCCCACTCACCTTCGCCTCACTCAGAACCACCTTACATTCAGAAAGCAACTTAAAACCTGGATATTCGACAAGTAATTCCCCACCTTTCCCCAAGCGCCTTGAGACCCTCTGGGTATGTAGCGCGCTATATAAATCACTTGACTTGACTTGACTTGTGGCTAATCTCGCTAGATGTAGAGGCGCTATATACTAGCATCAACCACTCACAAGGCCTCTCCGCTATCAAATATTATTTATCCAAGCACCCCATTATTTATTATGAGCACAATAAAGTCATTCTATGTCTCATACAATGGTGCCTGGACAATAATTATTTTTCTTTTGGCAGAGACATCTACAGGCAACTGAGAGGAGTGGCGATGGGGGCCTGTTTCTCCCCCAGCTATGCGTGCTTGCACGTTGGCTGGTGGGAGGAACAGGTCCTTGCTGCTCAGCATGGGGCATGGATGAATAACCATGTCCGTTGCTATTTCTGCTATATTGACGACATCTTCATAGCTTGGCATGTCACTAAGGAAGAGGCCCTAATATTCATTCAGACAATTAATGATAACACCTATAATTTGAATTTCATGGCCCATATCGATAAATACAAAATACAGTTTTTAGATGTAGAAGTCTATATAGCTGATTGCAAGATCAATACGACTTTACATAGAAAATCAACAGCGGGGAACGCGACCCTCCACGCTACGAGTATGCATCCTAAGCATACTATTGCAAGTATCCCGGAAGGTGAGATCCTCAGGTTAAAAAGGATATGTAGTTCCCCATCTGACTATGACTCCTGTATCAATGAACTCATGGTGAGATTAAAAACTAGAGGTTACTCTGAAGTAATCCTCAATCAAGCTATTGAAAAGTCTAAATCGAGGTCAAGAGTGAGTCTATTCCTTGAAGCACCTTCGGATCCCATGGTGGCATCCCCTCCTGTTCTACAAGATGATTGTCCATGGTTGATCACTACATTTAGTAGGGAAGAGAGAAAATTAACGGTCATACTTAGAAAGAATTGGCCTATTGTACTCAGCGATCATGTTCTCACCTCTAGGTTACCCGCTAATCCTATCATCACCTTTAGACGGGCTAAAAACATGGGCATGACTTTGGATACAGCAGCCCCAGAGTTAAAAGCCAAAGGATCTTGGTTAGCACCCTCCAATGGCTTTTTCAAATGTTCAAGCTGTTGGGCTTGTAAATTTGGGGTCAGCACGTCTCACTATTCCACGCCCTTCAGTGTTGACCCCAAACCCATCAATGGCAATTTCAGTTGTAAAACCGACCATGCAGTCTATGTCCTGACGTGCACCTGTGGCTTGAAGTACGTGGGTAGTACAAAGCTCCAGGTGCACGTCAGGATATTACATCATCTTCGTGCCATCTTGCACAATGATCCAGTGTACCCAGTGGCCTGCCATTTTAAAAAAGTCCACAATAATGATTTGTCTTGTTTAAGTTATTTTGTGGTTGGAGCCATTCCTCCTCTCAAACGAGGAGGGGACCGTCAGTTACTATTTAGACAGCTTGAATCAAAAATGATATTGGAGTTTGATAGTCGTTGGCCTAATGGTCTTAATAACATTGAGGAAATGCATCACTTTCTATAATCTTTATATTACAGTATTGTACTAGCAGTTAGTTTGGATTCACCATTGTTTATTTCCCTACTCCCTCTTAGTTAGGATCCCTATTTTGAGGTTGAGTCAATGGTTCTTACTGCTAACTCTACTGTTTCTTTTTTCCGCACACCACTACTATTTTTTTCTGTATATGGATCGGCTGATCTATTAATGTTCTATGGCTAAATAAGTTGTTTTGCATATAGGTCCATATTTATTCCCTGTTTTTTATGTGCATACATTTCCCATATGTGTAAATAGTATGACATTTTTGACATTGTTGACCTTTTTTTATCAGGATATTTAAGAAACCATGAATGAATTCATTATTGGATGTTTTTGTATTTTTGTACTTTTATAATATTTTTGATACTACTTTTGTATTAGGTGAAGGGTTTGTATATATATCAAAAATATTTTTAACTATAATATTTTTGCTACCATCTTTTATCGACTGTTTTAAAAAAAGATATATTATGTCATTTAGTAAGTGTATGCACTTCCTCTCAGGGATCGAAGTAGCATTGTATATATTAATGATTTTATCTTTAAGATGTCGATTATATTGCACACTATTCTAGTTGTTCTCTTCGTGTACTCACATTTGCACTATCTTTAGCACTTTATTATCCATGGCTTCTTTTATTCCAGTTTTGCACATGAATCTCATTGAGGCCTAACAAGTTTTGAATAGGATTATTATCATGTATTTTTACTATGATATTTTGTTCAGCTGCTAGATGTATCTATTGTTTTATCTTTCAATGGATTTTATCACTTGCAGTGGATTTTTTCCCCGTCTATATGGGAAACTGTCTCTATATGTATGGATTTATCCAGATATTCTATTGTGCAACCTTAACCGCAACATGCTTAGTGATAATAGTATTTTTTCACTTTCTGTTTCATTACAAAATCTATGATGTCACCACTAGGGGTTGTTTACTGAGCACTGCATATGTATACAAAAGAAGCATTTCGTTTTTTGCACTGTTGTAGCGTGATCAAGGGCAACTCGCCTAAAACGCGTAGCTGCTGGTCTCTGTAGAGGTTGCAAATAAAATTCCATCTTTGCTGACTTTTGTGGTCCGTCTCCCTCGTCTGCAAGCGTGCACTGCTGTGTCTTGAAACGCTGTGAGAGCCGAGGAGGAGCTGACTTTATATATATATATATATATATATATATATATATATATATATATATATATATATATATATATATATATACATACATACATACATACATACATATATCTATCTATCTATATATATATCTATATATATATATATATATATATATAAATATATATATATATATATATATATATATATATATATATATATATAGATATATATATAGATATATATATAGATAGATATATATATTGAACGAATCCCGCAAATGCAACCATTGGGCAATTAACTGTACAAAGGCACCATTTTGTAATAGAGTACATCCTACTCGCCGGTATTTGAGATATCACGATCCCTACTCAAAAAACATCGCAGCATATTCTCAAGGATTTATCACCGAGTTAGCAGCACTTTATCACAGCCAAAGTTGTGATACATTTATCACCCCATTCACAAGCTGGTGCTAACAGCCGATATCACCAGTTTACCTGCGATAGCAGCCGCCAAAAAGGAAGTAACTGATGCGTGTGTCTCTGTTGTAGCGTCAGTGCCACCCGTCACACAATATACAATGTTGCTTTGTAGCATGCCCCGGAGTGAGGGCTCAGCCGGAGGGGTAAATGAGAGAGTGCAAGCCCACTCGGGTAATGGATCATGCATGCCAACTGTTGTGTGTGTCACAATTAATGCAGCATAAGCCAAAGGTATACCCTCAACCGCATTGCGAGTTTAGCCAGCCATGCACTCTACATCTGTGTCCACCCTATCCTTACCATAGGCCTACACACACGTGGCAGCCAACCTTCAGCACACAACATCACAGTTGTGGACATGCGCAGACAGGCATGACAACGGTGTGCGGTGAGAGTGCAAGTGATGCAACTGTGCTTTTCACAATTGTAAATAGGCACGGGATGGAGGCGCAGCAATGAGGCTACATAATACACATTGATGCCACACATTTGCTACAAGCAGTACATGTCAAACAGGAATCAAAAAGACACACATATCACACAGCAATGTACCAGTGAGCCTGCCAACACATCATGCAGAATGAACTATTGACTCATGTCTCTCTGCACTGTCACAGGTGATCAAGGATTGTAGAGAAGTGTGGCTCAATGGTTAGAGCGGCAGACCCTGATGCAGTAGTCTGGCCAGGACCAGGGTTCAATTCCCGCCTCAGCGGGTCTCGGGCTAGATTTCCTCGGACCTGATAATTCTCGCTTTGGTGCTTATTCTAATCATGAGTCCCACTCTGCACCTCTGAACAATAGCTTGCTTAATCTCTACAACGGCCCCAACAACGCTGAGGATGCCTGACTTCACCTTGGTGCCCAGGAGTGGGCTCCTCACAGGGAAAGTCCAGGAAGGGTTCCTTGGCGGTATTCGTACAAGCGCCGAGATGCCTACGGGTAGTCGTGCGCTATACAAGTGCGTAATCATTTCATCATTTCATTTCACGGATATGCACTCTTCGCTTGAATGATGACACCCCTCCAATTTCACATTGTGACAATCTTTAGCAATCATGGGGCAGTACAAAATGACCACAGGCACAGCAAATACAAATAAATGCATTCCAAGACACATTCCCTGAGTGCATGTCACTCATCTGTACATGCACATTACACAGACTAGTGTAAGTGCGACATGTAGTGCTAACGATTTCATAATTTGATGATTGCTGGTGGGTGTGTCACCTCTGTACGGAGAGGCTGTTTAGGGTGTAAAATATTCGAAATGCCAGTTCTGTGTGTCACAGATAGTATGGAATCCCACTCTTCGGCGTTTCACATGTGTCCCAAATCATTCCATTTAGGCTGTCAGTTGTGACCTACAAGTGACAACCGGGCTTCTTTTGGGGTCAATTTTGTACCACCATGATGCAGGGATGCACCATGTGACTCATGTCCCACAACATGAGCAACATGTATGTAAGGGGGAGTCACTGCCCCTGCATTCGTCCATGCTTTCACACTTGATTGATCATGGACATGACACGTCTGTGAGCAGGAGTTGTTGATTGTCCCTCTGCAATGTGGAGGGGCCATGCGGTTTCACAGTGTGTTCCATGTATGTTTCCGCATTGGCACAGTTTACATGCAGCCTGCATGTCATTGTACATTGCGAGTGTTTGTGATGAGATGCTTATTTGATGTGGGACAATGGACATTTGTTCTGCATCACGGAAGTGGGGTTGTACTCGTACATTGTCTTCTCACCATTTTTTTCACTGCTTTTCTGGTGCATTTTCCCACATGAAGCGTGGGAATTGCAGGCCTGTCGCTGGTTATCCCTGATTTTTATATCGCCGCTTTTTTCGCGTACGCATTTAGCATTTTTTCGGCCTGGCATTGATTTTAACTCGATCATTTGACACGTTATCGTGAGACTATCGCATGGTACCGCCGTGGTGAGAATACAACGTTAACACGGCGTTATTTTCACGCGATAGACTGCGAGGCGAAGAGTTGCGTTAAGCTTATTTCGCGATGATTATCACACTTTCTTGAGAATATCCCCATCATTAACTAATTCTCACAACATCACCTGAAACCCAATATGATTGTGAATCCTCTGTCCCATCCCCAACAGTGAATCAACTAGTCCCATAGCCATGTTAACCAACACCCTTTGGGCATTTGAATATACAAATGAATTTACAAATATATTAAAATTACTGCACAGGGAAACAAGGTTCATGGAAAGTTACAAAGTACAAGAGAGGATGGTAGCAAGGCACCCAATGGTGCTGACGAAGATGAATAATCATCCGACTGCATTTATTCTATACATAAACCTGATTTACCTGGGTGTGATAAGAATGACCAGCATCAGTTTTGAATGTTTAGACTGGCCATGCTATGTGCAGGACTTAAAGTCGAGATTGAGTGTGAATCACAACAACTGTAGCTGCAGTTCTTGACACTGACCTTCATTTACAGTGCACCTAGCAAGTGGGCGGCACTGCTTACTTTTTCTGTTATTAATATGCATATTTTGTAAAGCAAATGGCAACCTAAAAAAGGTTTCCCAGCTCTAAGCTCAATTGCGGTAACAGGTCACTCCAGAGTACAGTGTGGGAAGGAAGCGAAATAAATGGAATCTGGAGATGGAAACAACCAGGTTTAAAAACGTTTCAGAAACACAGGGGGCCTCATTTATGAAAAGTGACGCATTGCTGCGTGAAAACAGCAATGCGTCACTTTTCACTGCGCTCTCCCTGCGACATGATTGATGCGTCATATTTATAATATGACTAAGCATGGGCGAATTTTGCGAATCTCGCGTTCGCGAATTTTGCGGATTTGCGAACTCGCAATCCGCAAAATCCGCAAATTCTCGCGAATTTGCAGATTTTTTTTTTTGTGTTTGCGCGGGTTTCTGCCAGTTCGCGAGGGTTTTGTACAATTTCGCAAATTGCGAACTTACCTGTCGGGTCGCAAGTTTCGCGAACTTGTTGTTTCTACGTGTCCAGCCTGTTTGGGACACTCTTCTTCATCACTGCCACTCTCTGTCACCACTGCCACTCTCAGACTACTCATGCCACCCTCTGGCCCACCCATGCCACCCTCTGTTTCATCACAGCACCCTCTGGTTGTCCAGTCAGTGTACATTATTGTGGCAACGCAAGCACACCTTCCCTGCCTCAAGTGACCTGAATTAATTTGGGGCTGATTAATGTGTCACAGAATATTTTTTTAGCTGGCACCTGCTTCCTTAGTGCTTCCTGATTAGTGATCTTTTGCACTTGCTAAGTGCTTTCATTGTTGCAAAATTAGTTACAACACCTGCCCTGCCCCAACTGACAATAATGAATTAGGGGCTGATTAATGGATTTGAACTTCCAGCCTGGCTCCTGCTTGTCTCCCTTAGCTGTAATTCAGGACCTTTGTGGCATATGTGTAACTATTCTGAGGTTCAGAGCAGGGTCACATAATAGTTGCAACTGGCAACTGAACTGTGGAGGGGCCCCTCAGGAAGCACTATAGGAAATGGCTACTAATGATGAGCCTGAACTTTTGAACCTGGTAAGTAGTTTCAGTTTTGCTAAGATCGTATTTCTGCAATTTTGCACTTATTCGCGGGGCGCGAAGTTGTACTGGGAAGCCGCGAACTCACGCGAACAGTGCGAGCAAAATCCGCTGCTCGCGGATTTGCGGATTTTGCGGGAGATTCGCGAATCTCGCGGATTGCGAATTTACCGAAAATCCGCAAAATCCGCGAGCGAAACGGATTTTCCGCCCATGCTTAAATATGACGCATCATGTCGCAAGGAGTTACAGATACGTCAGTATTTCTGACGTATCTGTAGGCGCAAAAGTGACGCATTGCTGGAGTGTGTCACAAAAGTGACGCAACTCCAGCAATGCTTCCTTTCACATGGGGAAAGCCCCATGTGAAAGGGCTTGCGTCAGTCTTACGCCTGCTGTGAGGCAGGCGCAAGATTTTGACGCAACAGCGTCATAAAAGTGACGCAGTGAAATCTCATAGATTCCACTGCGTCACTATTACGAGGCTTTTTGCGGGTGAACGCACCCTCTGCATACATTATACCTGACGCAGGTATAATGTGGCGCAGGGATTTAAAAAGTGACGCATCTACCTAGATGCGTCACTTTTTAAATATGGCGCAATAAGGCGCATGTTTTACGCCGCCGATGCGTCACAAAAAGTGCAAAACTGACGCAAGGCCTCATAAATGAGGCCCAGGGAGTGATACACATTCTTTCAGTGTTGCAGGCAGATAGTTCCAGAGTTTGGTCTGTGAATGCTCAGCCTCCTTGGCGGGGTTTCCTAATTCTGGGAATTACAGCCAGCCTCAAATGAGTAGATGGTAACGGGCATGCGGGGGAATACCGCGACTCCAATGATCTAAGATAAAGAGGTTCAGCATTTGAAAGGCATTTGTGCATATAGCACAATGCAATAAATTGCACACGCCACTCAATTTATATAGTCAGTGAAGAGTCCTTAACAGACTGGCTATAAACTTGGGGGGTGAAGCAAGAGACGGCCAGCTGCATTTTTCTCAATCTGGAGGTGTTAGAGCAACATTTTTGCCACCCACAGTTACAAGACATTCCGCTAGTCCAGCCTGGACTACGGTTCTCAGGGCAGAGGTGGGGAGACAGTGAAGGAGCTTCCTGAGCTATTTCAGTATGCCAACGCAAGTGACTGCTACCTTGTTAACCGCATCGCTGCTGCGGCGATTTTTGCGCTGTGCGGCTTTTTACATTTCCGCGTTACATGACGAGCTCAGCTCGTCATCAGCACACGCCACCCGTGGCTGATGACGAGCTGAGCTCGTCATCAGCAGCGAAGGGGTTAATCTGCTGCCTCATTGTGAGTTTATGATCCAGCCAGCCTCCCAAATTCTTTACCACTGGCACTGGATTAGGGAGATTACCGGTCACCAGCCAAAGTGGAAGCCCCAAGGGGCAAGGGGGTTTCCCACCAACAAGACCTTCATCTTGTCTCCATTTGACATGGACCTGAAAAGTGCAATCATGCAGGAAGGATTTAAGCCAGGATAATGTGATATCCTGGATTCCCATTCCCTCTACTCTTTGTACCAGTGTGGTGTGATTAACAGTGTCAAATGCTGCACTGAGATCTAGCAAAATCAGTTCAGCAGCTCCACCCTCATCCAATTGATGCCTCTAGAATTCCATGACACCAAGGATTGCCAATTCAGTGCTAAAACCTGCTCAAAACCCAGATTGGGAAAAATGGAGTAAGTGATTGAGTTCTATGTGTCTTGAAAGTTATTGATTTACATGTTTCTCTAGCACCTTGGTGAGTGAGGGCTGCAAAGATATAGGCCTATGGTTAGATCATATAAGAGGTTCCTAGTTAGGTTTTTGTAGCACAGGAGTGACCAAAGAAGTTTTTTGGAACCACATCTTCCACCAATAAGGGATTTAATAGTTGGGTAATTTGCTCCACATCAGTGTGGGAAAGTTTCCCAAGTACATACAGGGGACCGGGATCCAATCGGAATATTGATTTAATAGACGCAAGGTTGGCTCTAAATGATGGCACATCCAAGGGCTGTAACCCACGCAGCAAACTGATTACCTAAACTTGTTTGAGTACTAGACTCATCTGTGCCGGAGAAGACGGCCTGAATATCTGCCACTTTTTTAATGAAAAATTCGGAAATTTCCTCACTTTGTGTTTGAGAAAGAGGGGTAACTGGTGCAATGTTGGTAAATGCTAAAGTGGATGTGTGATTGCACACCTTGGTTAGTCTGTTAAAGTTTTTTTACACGTTCTTTAATTCTAATCTGGGTTTGTGAAGGAGTTGCGTGCTGCTACCTGTGTTGAGAAAAGACCCTATGATTTCTCAATGTAACAAACTACAAAGTGGGACTGTGGGTTACCCACAGTCAAGGTAGTGCACAGCCAATGGACAATAAAGTCTCAACAAAATTGTAAATGAACTATAAACCTAGTTGCACAAGAGATTTTAAGCAAAATATTTTATGTACGTTTTTGCAATTCTCAATTAGTCATACTTCAAAGACATCATAACATGAATAAAAACATTATATGCATGCTGATAAACATGTATGCAAAATCATAAGAGCCAAGTTTTTAAACACTTAAATGACATGAATAGTATATTAATGATTGTGAAAGCAATATATGTATAACGTCTATAGGCTTCAAAAAATTCCAAAGTCCCAATGCATTTCGGGTTCGTGGTGCTGAACCCTTCGTCAGGGGAATACAGTTCTGTCAATTGAGGATGCTTCTCAAATGAATATCACGATCCACAGTAATCTATGACACAACAAAAGAGCAGTCATTATGCTGCTAAGATATCAGGGTTTGCACTCAGATTTAAAAGTAGGTGCTCATAAGAAAGTAAAATGTTGGTGTGTTATTTAGAACACGGAGATGGATTTTAGCTGATAGGAATCACCCAAAGCGTGTGACAAGAGATTCATAACGTGTGTACAGAGACCCATCTAAGTATTTGAAAGCGGTGGGTAACCAAATGTACTGGGCTTGCCTGTTATCAGGTGTATCTAATGCAGAATGTTCTCTCTCTTCGAGTGTGTTGAACATCTGATAAGAAAGAAACCACTGAGTGAATAAGGCTCCATGCTCTAAACAGAAGTAATACAAGTGCCAGACACGTCCCAGGCATGGGCTCTCACCTAAAGATTTATCAGTGTCTGCGTCCGTCGATACTCGGGACGTAGAGCTGGTATAATGATGCTCGGCTGGTGTTGGAAGCGCTGTGAAAACATATGCGGGCGCATCGTCAGTTTCAACGTGCATCATGTTAAACAATGCCGTGGTAAAAAAGGTGGTCATTAACCTACCCGGTTAGACTGCAATTGCGGAGCCGTTAGTGAAACCCGTCCATGCGGAAGTGAAACGCCGATGTGAAACGAAGGTCCCACAATGCCTTGCAATTTAAAGAGACACTGTAAAAATACGAGTGACGTGGGCGTGTGTGCATTGGGAAGAGCTCATGTTGTGAGACAACTAAACAGATAGTGTACACTCGCGGAATGTGCATCCTGATTACTGGAAATAAAGAGTGTAAAAATAGAAAAAACTAGAAAAAAATCGGCATATGATGTACCGATATATACATTATTCGACTGATATATCAGATGGAAACGTGAGTGCCCAGAAGCACTAGAGAAAGAAGTGAATGAATGTTGCATGATGTATAAATAGAGAAATAAGATGAGGAAAAACAATATAAAGGGTTGAGTGCAAATCCTGTTACAAAGTACAGACAGTGATTAATGAATTATGTTGTTTTACTGTTACAGGAAACATAACATTTCGTAATGATCATTGAGCCCATAAGGGGCTACCGTACGTAAAGTCTTAATCCAATGTGTTTCCCTACGTGCTAGGGCTGTGTTTACATCAATACCTGAGCTTTGGTGAACCTGCTCTAGAACAGTGAAACGCAATTGGGGTATGGTGTGTCCTGCTGTTGCCCAGTGTAAAGCTAGAGGAGAAGTAGCATTTTTGTTTCTAATTCTACTTTTGTGCTCAATTATACGAGTTTTGATTTTTCTGCTAGTTCTGCCTACGTATACTAGGCCACAAGGGCATTTAATAGCGTATATGACTCTGTCTGTGTTACAGTCAGAATTATGCCTTAGTTTGATTTGATTGCCCGTCTGTGGGTGCATGAAGCTATCGCCTGAGATCACATTTCCGCATTGTCCGCAGTTGTAGCATTTGGTCATGCCTTTAAAAGCTTTGGTTGTCTCTGTCTGTCGAGGCTTCAGGAGTTCCCGCAAATTCTTTGACCTGTGGTGTGCAAACAAAGGAGGATTTGGAAAAAGGTGTTGAAAATCCGGTTCGCTGTCAATGATTTCCCACCGTTTTTTAATTATAGTTTTTATACTGGCTGCTTGGGTGGAGAATTTTAGCACAAAAACTTCTCGATGTGTTTCCGTTTTTTTTGGGGCACTAAGTAGATCCTTCCTGGATTTTTTGGCTGTCTTTTCTTCAGCTTCCTTAAGTATTTGCGCTGGGTAACCTCTCACTTGGTAATTGAGTTTTTGTTCATCAATTAATTTTTTGCATGATTGTTCGTTGGAGGTGATCCTTTTTATTCTTGTGAACTGTGACATTGGTAGATGTTTTTTCAGTGAAAAAGGATGAGCACTCCTGAAATGTAATGCATTATTTACATCCGTTGGTTTTTTGAATACTGTCGTAGTTAAACCAGATTCGGTTTTGTGAATTTCGATATCCAGAAAGTGAATTTTATCCGCCTGGATGTCATGTGTAAATTGAATTCTGGAATTATGTGTGTTCAGTGTTCTGATCGCGTCTTCCAGCAAGGTTCTCGATCCTTTCCAAATAACTAGAATGTCATCTATATACCGGAAAAAGGCAATAGAGTTAGTTTTCCAGATCGGGTTGTTAAGGATGTGCTGGTGCTCAAAGTAGGCCATAAAAGTATTCGCATACGATGGAGCTCCGGGAAAGCCCATGGATGTTCCAGTTCTCTGTGAATAAAACTTCTTCTGCCAAATGAAATAGCTATGATACAATGAAAAATGTAACAGTTCCAAAAGAAATATTGCTAGTTCGGTTGGTATGGTGGAGGCCAGCAACCTCCATTCCACTGCCTCAATACCTTCATTGTGTGCTATAGATGTGTACAACGCCACAACATCTATTGTACATAAAAGAGTGTCATTATCAATTTCTGCTTGGACCGCTTCTAGTTTCAGAAGACAGTCTGTTGTGTCTTTTATATAAGTGTCCCAAGTCTGTACCAGTGGTTGTAGGTGATGATCCACAAAATGTCCTACTGCCTCGTGTATGGAGTTGCAACCCGCCACTATGGGTCTGAATGGAGGTTTTGCCTTGTCTTTATGCATTTTAGGAAGCATATATATGTGCGGGACTTTTGGATTTAAATTGACTAGGAATTTTCCAGTGTTGTTATCAATGATGTTATCCTCAATAGCTTTTGCAACAAGATTACTTAGCATAACAATAAGGGAGTCTGTTGGGTCTTCATCAAGTGGCGTGTATGTGTCTTCATCCAGTACGTGGGAGTCTACACTGGAGTTGTAAAAGGTTGTATCAAGGACTACAAGGGCGCCGCCCTTGTCGGCCGGTTGAAATGTGATAGATTTGTCTTGTCTCAAGGAGTTCAATGTACGTTGTTCTTTTTGTGAGAGGTTTGGTTTCGTTGGTCGACAGTATTTAATTGCCTGGAGGTCTCTTTTCACTAAGAGTTCAAATGTATCCAAGGATTTGTGTGTAATTGGTGACATAAATTTGCTCTTCGGTCGAAATTTCCTTGATTCCGAATCGGGGTCTTCTGTGTCTGGTAGAGTGGAGAAGAACCATTTGAGTCGTAATTTTCGCATGAACTTAAATAAAGATGTTTCTGTTTCAAGCTCATTGGAGGAGTATGTTGGAACAAAAGTTATCCCTTTATTAAGAACATTAAGTTCGGCTTTATTCAGTTTGCGTTGAGATATGTTCATCACTAGGGATTCTGTTTTTTCAGATTCCTCTGTGGTCTGCCTGTTTCGGGAGCTTTTTTTGTTGTTTTGTCCCCTTCTGGTCCGGGTTCTTGTTGTCCTGGTGTCTTGTCCGGTGGTGCCTTGGACGATAAACCCGCCGCTAAAAAAGGCGGCTGTACTGTTGATGTTGTGACAACATCTTCTGTTGTCGAGCTTGTTTGGTGTGCACTTACAGAAGGTTTCGGGCGCTGTTCAGTTAGATCTTGATCTGGCACTAGACTCTCTTCTGAGGAGTTCACATTTGGTTTCTTGAAGAACCTCTTTTGTGCATAGGATTCAGCCCAAGAGTACACTTCGTCTAATTTATAGTCTATTGTGTCCCTACGGAACTTCCTAATTTTGCGCTCGTGAACTTCTTTAGCGTGCTTATCCAAAGTGTTGTTAATATTTTCCAATGTTTTGCCCCAATCTTCAGAGTCCATTTTTTGTGAAATTTCGTCTTTCAGTTTGTTGATATCTTGCGTGAGATCCGATAATGCAGCTGAGATCTCCTCAATGATGAGTAGTATTAAATCAAGTGAGCATTTATTGAGTATCGCGTACCAACGCGACATGAAATCCTTGTTAAATTTAAATAACATTGGTTTCAAGGCAATTCGTAGGCCCCTTGGAATCCTCTTAACCTTGTGGTATTCTATGAGGGTGGTAGCGTGGAGGCGCTGGTTGATTTCCTTTTTGAGTAGGTATTCGAGTTGTCGTAGTTGTTGTGTGATGTTTCCTGTGGATGTGCCAAAGTCGCGTGCTTCTTTGATTAATGAGTAAATGGATTCAGCTTCATCTGAAGTATATGCCTTAGTTGTGGCTTGATTGGTAGTTAAATCAGCTATGTCCTTCCACGACATTTTTTTAAGGAGGTGGGTGCAATCACGAGATGGGGTCTCTCGTATAAATGCTAAAGTGGATGTGTGATTGCACACCTTGGTTAGTCTGTTAAAGTTTTTTTACACGTTCTTTAATTCTAATCTGGGTTTGTGAAGGAGTTGCGTGCTGCTACCTGTGTTGAGAAAAGACCCTATGATTTCTCAATGTAACAAACTACAAAGTGGGACTGTGGGTTACCCACAGTCAAGGTAGTGCACAGCCAATGGACAATAAAGTCTCAACAAAATTGTAAATGAACTATAAACCTAGTTGCACAAGAGATTTTAAGCAAAATATTTTATGTACGTTTTTGCAATTCTCAATTAGTCATACTTCAAAGACATCATAACATGAATAAAAACATTATATGCATGCTGATAAACATGTATGCAAAATCATAAGAGCCAAGTTTTTAAACACTTAAATGACATGAATAGTATATTAATGATTGTGAAAGCAATATATGTATAACGTCTATAGGCTTCAAAAAATTCCAAAGTCCCAATGCATTTCGGGTTCGTGGTGCTGAACCCTTCGTCAGGGGAATACAGTTCTGTCAATTGAGGATGCTTCTCAAATGAATATCACGATCCACAGTAATCTATGACACAACAAAAGAGCAGTCATTATGCTGCTAAGATATCAGGGTTTGCACTCAGATTTAAAAGTAGGTGCTCATAAGAAAGTAAAATGTTGGTGTGTTATTTAGAACACGGAGATGGATTTTAGCTGATAGGAATCACCCAAAGCGTGTGACAAGAGATTCATAACGTGTGTACAGAGACCCATCTAAGTATTTGAAAGCGGTGGGTAACCAAATGTACTGGGCTTGCCTGTTATCAGGTGTATCTAATGCAGAATGTTCTCTCTCTTCGAGTGTGTTGAACATCTGATAAGAAAGAAACCACTGAGTGAATAAGGCTCCATGCTCTAAACAGAAGTAATACAAGTGCCAGACACGTCCCAGGCATGGGCTCTCACCTAAAGATTTATCAGTGTCTGCGTCCGTCGATACTCGGGACGTAGAGCTGGTATAATGATGCTCGGCTGGTGTTGGAAGCGCTGTGAAAACATATGCGGGCGCATCGTCAGTTTCAACGTGCATCATGTTAAACAATGCCGTGGTAAAAAAGGTGGTCATTAACCTACCCGGTTAGACTGCAATTGCGGAGCCGTTAGTGAAACCCGTCCATGCGGAAGTGAAACGCCGATGTGAAACGAAGGTCCCACAATGCCTTGCAATTTAAAGAGACACTGTAAAAATACGAGTGACGTGGGCGTGTGTGCATTGGGAAGAGCTCATGTTGTGAGACAACTAAACAGATAGTGTACACTCGCGGAATGTGCATCCTGATTACTGGAAATAAAGAGTGTAAAAATAGAAAAAACTAGAAAAAAATCGGCATATGATGTACCGATATATACATTATTCGACTGATATATCAGATGGAAACGTGAGTGCCCAGAAGCACTAGAGAAAGAAGTGAATGAATGTTGCATGATGTATAAATAGAGAAATAAGATGAGGAAAAACAATATAAAGGGTTGAGTGCAAATCCTGTTACAAAGTACAGACAGTGATTAATGAATTATGTTGTTTTACTGTTACAGGAAACATAACATTTCGTAATGATCATTGAGCCCATAAGGGGCTACCGTACGTAAAGTCTTAATCCAATGTGTTTCCCTACGTGCTAGGGCTGTGTTTACATCAATACCTGAGCTTTGGTGAACCTGCTCTAGAACAGTGAAACGCAATTGGGGTATGGTGTGTCCTGCTGTTGCCCAGTGTAAAGCTAGAGGAGAAGTAGCATTTTTGTTTCTAATTCTACTTTTGTGCTCAATTATACGAGTTTTGATTTTTCTGCTAGTTCTGCCTACGTATACTAGGCCACAAGGGCATTTAATAGCGTATATGACTCTGTCTGTGTTACAGTCAGAATTATGCCTTAGTTTGATTTGATTGCCCGTCTGTGGGTGCATGAAGCTATCGCCTGAGATCACATTTCCGCATTGTCCGCAGTTGTAGCATTTGGTCATGCCTTTAAAAGCTTTGGTTGTCTCTGTCTGTCGAGGCTTCAGGAGTTCCCGCAAATTCTTTGACCTGTGGTGTGCAAACAAAGGAGGATTTGGAAAAAGGTGTTGAAAATCCGGTTCGCTGTCAATGATTTCCCACCGTTTTTTAATTATAGTTTTTATACTGGCTGCTTGGGTGGAGAATTTTAGCACAAAAACTTCTCGATGTGTTTCCGTTTTTTTTGGGGCACTAAGTAGATCCTTCCTGGATTTTTTGGCTGTCTTTTCTTCAGCTTCCTTAAGTATTTGCGCTGGGTAACCTCTCACTTGGTAATTGAGTTTTTGTTCATCAATTAATTTTTTGCATGATTGTTCGTTGGAGGTGATCCTTTTTATTCTTGTGAACTGTGACATTGGTAGATGTTTTTTCAGTGAAAAAGGATGAGCACTCCTGAAATGTAATGCATTATTTACATCCGTTGGTTTTTTGAATACTGTCGTAGTTAAACCAGATTCGGTTTTGTGAATTTCGATATCCAGAAAGTGAATTTTATCCGCCTGGATGTCATGTGTAAATTGAATTCTGGAATTATGTGTGTTCAGTGTTCTGATCGCGTCTTCCAGCAAGGTTCTCGATCCTTTCCAAATAACTAGAATGTCATCTATATACCGGAAAAAGGCAATAGAGTTAGTTTTCCAGATCGGGTTGTTAAGGATGTGCTGGTGCTCAAAGTAGGCCATAAAAGTATTCGCATACGATGGAGCTCCGGGAAAGCCCATGGATGTTCCAGTTCTCTGTGAATAAAACTTCTTCTGCCAAATGAAATAGCTATGATACAATGAAAAATGTAACAGTTCCAAAAGAAATATTGCTAGTTCTTCAAGAAACCAAATGTGAACTCCTCAGAAGAGAGTCTAGTGCCAGATCAAGATCTAACTGAACAGCGCCCGAAACCTTCTGTAAGTGCACACCAAACAAGCTCGACAACAGAAGATGTTGTCACAACATCAACAGTACAGCCGCCTTTTTTAGCGGCGGGTTTATCGTCCAAGGCACCACCGGACAAGACACCAGGACAACAAGAACCCGGACCAGAAGGGGACAAAACAACAAAAAAAGCTCCCGAAACAGGCAGACCACAGAGGAATCTGAAAAAACAGAATCCCTAGTGATGAACATATCTCAACGCAAACTGAATAAAGCCGAACTTAATGTTCTTAATAAAGGGATAACTTTTGTTCCAACATACTCCTCCAATGAGCTTGAAACAGAAACATCTTTATTTAAGTTCATGCGAAAATTACGACTCAAATGGTTCTTCTCCACTCTACCAGACACAGAAGACCCCGATTCGGAATCAAGGAAATTTCGACCGAAGAGCAAATTTATGTCACCAATTACACACAAATCCTTGGATACATTTGAACTCTTAGTGAAAAGAGACCTCCAGGCAATTAAATACTGTCGACCAACGAAACCAAACCTCTCACAAAAAGAACAACGTACATTGAACTCCTTGAGACAAGACAAATCTATCACATTTCAACCGGCCGACAAGGGCGGCGCCCTTGTAGTCCTTGATACAACCTTTTACAACTCCAGTGTAGACTCCCACGTACTGGATGAAGACACATACACGCCACTTGATGAAGACCCAACAGACTCCCTTATTGTTATGCTAAGTAATCTTGTTGCAAAAGCTATTGAGGATAACATCATTGATAACAACACTGGAAAATTCCTAGTCAATTTAAATCCAAAAGTCCCGCACATATATATGCTTCCTAAAATGCATAAAGACAAGGCAAAACCTCCATTCAGACCCATAGTGGCGGGTTGCAACTCCATACACGAGGCAGTAGGACATTTTGTGGATCATCACCTACAACCACTGGTACAGACTTGGGACACTTATATAAAAGACACAACAGACTGTCTTCTGAAACTAGAAGCGGTCCAAGCAGAAATTGATAATGACACTCTTTTATGTACAATAGATGTTGTGGCGTTGTACACATCTATAGCACACAATGAAGGTATTGAGGCAGTGGAATGGAGGTTGCTGGCCTCCACCATACCAACCGAACTAGCAATATTTCTTTTGGAACTGTTACATTTTTCATTGTATCATAGCTATTTCATTTGGCAGAAGAAGTTTTATTCACAGAGAACTGGAACATCCATGGGCTTTCCCGGAGCTCCATCGTATGCGAATACTTTTATGGCCTACTTTGAGCACCAGCACATCCTTAACAACCCGATCTGGAAAACTAACTCTATTGCCTTTTTCCGGTATATAGATGACATTCTAGTTATTTGGAAAGGATCGAGAACCTTGCTGGAAGACGCGATCAGAACACTGAACACACATAATTCCAGAATTCAATTTACACATGACATCCAGGCGGATAAAATTCACTTTCTGGATATCGAAATTCACAAAACCGAATCTGGTTTAACTACGACAGTATTCAAAAAACCAACGGATGTAAATAATGCATTACATTTCAGGAGTGCTCATCCTTTTTCACTGAAAAAACATCTACCAATGTCACAGTTCACAAGAATAAAAAGGATCACCTCCAACGAACAATCATGCAAAAAATTAATTGATGAACAAAAACTCAATTACCAAGTGAGAGGTTACCCAGCGCAAATACTTAAGGAAGCTGAAGAAAAGACAGCCAAAAAATCCAGGAAGGATCTACTTAGTGCCCCAAAAAAAACGGAAACACATCGAGAAGTTTTTGTGCTAAAATTCTCCACCCAAGCAGCCAGTATAAAAACTATAATTAAAAAACGGTGGGAAATCATTGACAGCGAACCGGATTTTCAACACCTTTTTCCAAATCCTCCTTTGTTTGCACACCACAGGTCAAAGAATTTGCGGGAACTCCTGAAGCCTCGACAGACAGAGACAACCAAAGCTTTTAAAGGCATGACCAAATGCTACAACTGCGGACAATGCGGAAATGTGATCTCAGGCGATAGCTTCATGCACCCACAGACGGGCAATCAAATCAAACTAAGGCATAATTCTGACTGTAACACAGACAGAGTCATATACGCTATTAAATGCCCTTGTGGCCTAGTATACGTAGGCAGAACTAGCAGAAAAATCAAAACTCGTATAATTGAGCACAAAAGTAGAATTAGAAACAAAAATGCTACTTCTCCTCTAGCTTTACACTGGGCAACAGCAGGACACACCATACCCCAATTGCGTTTCACTGTTCTAGAGCAGGTTCACCAAAGCTCAGGTATTGATGTAAACACAGCCCTAGCACGTAGGGAAACACATTGGATTAAGACTTTACGTACGGTAGCCCCTTATGGGCTCAATGATCATTACGAAATGTTATGTTTCCTGTAACAGTAAAACAACATAATTCATTAATCACTGTCTGTACTTTGTAACAGGATTTGCACTCAACCCTTTATATTGTTTTTCCTCATCTTATTTCTCTATTTATACATCATGCAACATTCATTCACTTCTTTCTCTAGTGCTTCTGGGCACTCACGTTTCCATCTGATATATCAGTCGAATAATGTATATATCGGTACATCATATGCCGATTTTTTTCTAGTTTTTTCTATTTTTACACTCTTTATTTCCAGTAATCAGGATGCACATTCCGCGAGTGTACACTATCTGTTTAGTTGTCTCACAACATGAGCTCTTCCCAATGCACACACGCCCACGTCACTCGTATTTTTACAGTGTCTCTTTAAATTGCAAGGCATTGTGGGACCTTCGTTTCACATCGGCGTTTCACTTCCGCATGGACGGGTTTCACTAACGGCTCCGCAATTGCAGTCTAACCGGGTAGGTTAATGACCACCTTTTTTACCACGGCATTGTTTAACATGATGCACGTTGAAACTGACGATGCGCCCGCATATGTTTTCACAGCGCTTCCAACACCAGCCGAGCATCATTATACCAGCTCTACGTCCCGAGTATCGACGGACGCAGACACTGATAAATCTTTAGGTGAGAGCCCATGCCTGGGACGTGTCTGGCACTTGTATTACTTCTGTTTAGAGCATGGAGCCTTATTCACTCAGTGGTTTCTTTCTTATCAGATGTTCAACACACTCGAAGAGAGAGAACATTCTGCATTAGATACACCTGATAACAGGCAAGCCCAGTACATTTGGTTACCCACCGCTTTCAAATACTTAGATGGGTCTCTGTACACACGTTATGAATCTCTTGTCACACGCTTTGGGTGATTCCTATCAGCTAAAATCCATCTCCGTGTTCTAAATAACACACCAACATTTTACTTTCTTATGAGCACCTACTTTTAAATCTGAGTGCAAACCCTGATATCTTAGCAGCATAATGACTGCTCTTTTGTTGTGTCATAGATTACTGTGGATCGTGATATTCATTTGAGAAGCATCCTCAATTGACAGAACTGTATTCCCCTGACGAAGGGTTCAGCACCACGAACCCGAAATGCATTGGGACTTTGGAATTTTTTGAAGCCTATAGACGTTATACATATATTGCTTTCACAATCATTAATATACTATTCATGTCATTTAAGTGTTTAAAAACTTGGCTCTTATGATTTTGCATACATGTTTATCAGCATGCATATAATGTTTTTATTCATGTTATGATGTCTTTGAAGTATGACTAATTGAGAATTGCAAAAACGTACATAAAATATTTTGCTTAAAATCTCTTGTGCAACTAGGTTTATAGTTCATTTACAATTTTGTTGAGACTTTATTGTCCATTGGCTGTGCACTACCTTGACTGTGGGTAACCCACAGTCCCACTTTGTAGTTTGTTACATTGAGAAATCATAGGGTCTTTTCTCAACACAGGTAGCAGCACGCAACTCCTTCACAAACCCAGATTAGAATTAAAGAACGTGTAAAAAAACTTTAACAGACTAACCAAGGTGTGCAATCACACATCCACTTTAGCATTTATACGAGAGACCCCATCTCGTGATTGCACCCACCTCCTTAAAAAAATGTCGTGGAAGGACATAGCTGATTTAACTACCAATCAAGCCACAACTAAGGCATATACTTCAGATGAAGCTGAATCCATTTACTCATTAATCAAAGAAGCACGCGACTTTGGCACATCCACAGGAAACATCACACAACAACTACGACAACTCGAATACCTACTCAAAAAGGAAATCAACCAGCGCCTCCACGCTACCACCCTCATAGAATACCACAAGGTTAAGAGGATTCCAAGGGGCCTACGAATTGCCTTGAAACCAATGTTATTTAAATTTAACAAGGATTTCATGTCGCGTTGGTACGCGATACTCAATAAATGCTCACTTGATTTAATACTACTCATCATTGAGGAGATCTCAGCTGCATTATCGGATCTCACGCAAGATATCAACAAACTGAAAGACGAAATTTCACAAAAAATGGACTCTGAAGATTGGGGCAAAACATTGGAAAATATTAACAACACTTTGGATAAGCACGCTAAAGAAGTTCACGAGCGCAAAATTAGGAAGTTCCGTAGGGACACAATAGACTATAAATTAGACGAAGTGTACTCTTGGGCTGAATCCTATGCACAAAAGAGGTTCTTCAAGAAACCAAATGTGAACTCCTCAGAAGAGAGTCTAGTGCCAGATCAAGATCTAACTGAACAGCGCCCGAAACCTTCTGTAAGTGCACACCAAACAAGCTCGACAACAGAAGATGTTGTCACAACATCAACAGTACAGCCGCCTTTTTTAGCGGCGGGTTTATCGTCCAAGGCACCACCGGACAAGACACCAGGACAACAAGAACCCGGACCAGAAGGGGACAAAACAACAAAAAAAGCTCCCGAAACAGGCAGACCACAGAGGAATCTGAAAAAACAGAATCCCTAGTGATGAACATATCTCAACGCAAACTGAATAAAGCCGAACTTAATGTTCTTAATAAAGGGATAACTTTTGTTCCAACATACTCCTCCAATGAGCTTGAAACAGAAACATCTTTATTTAAGTTCATGCGAAAATTACGACTCAAATGGTTCTTCTCCACTCTACCAGACACAGAAGACCCCGATTCGGAATCAAGGAAATTTCGACCGAAGAGCAAATTTATGTCACCAATTACACACAAATCCTTGGATACATTTGAACTCTTAGTGAAAAGAGACCTCCAGGCAATTAAATACTGTCGACCAACGAAACCAAACCTCTCACAAAAAGAACAACGTACATTGAACTCCTTGAGACAAGACAAATCTATCACATTTCAACCGGCCGACAAGGGCGGCGCCCTTGTAGTCCTTGATACAACCTTTTACAACTCCAGTGTAGACTCCCACGTACTGGATGAAGACACATACACGCCACTTGATGAAGACCCAACAGACTCCCTTATTGTTATGCTAAGTAATCTTGTTGCAAAAGCTATTGAGGATAACATCATTGATAACAACACTGGAAAATTCCTAGTCAATTTAAATCCAAAAGTCCCGCACATATATATGCTTCCTAAAATGCATAAAGACAAGGCAAAACCTCCATTCAGACCCATAGTGGCGGGTTGCAACTCCATACACGAGGCAGTAGGACATTTTGTGGATCATCACCTACAACCACTGGTACAGACTTGGGACACTTATATAAAAGACACAACAGACTGTCTTCTGAAACTAGAAGCGGTCCAAGCAGAAATTGATAATGACACTCTTTTATGTACAATAGATGTTGTGGCGTTGTACACATCTATAGCACACAATGAAGGTATTGAGGCAGTGGAATGGAGGTTGCTGGCCTCCACCATACCAACCGAACTAGCAATATTTCTTTTGGAACTGTTACATTTTTCATTGTATCATAGCTATTTCATTTGGCAGAAGAAGTTTTATTCACAGAGAACTGGAACATCCATGGGCTTTCCCGGAGCTCCATCGTATGCGAATACTTTTATGGCCTACTTTGAGCACCAGCACATCCTTAACAACCCGATCTGGAAAACTAACTCTATTGCCTTTTTCCGGTATATAGATGACATTCTAGTTATTTGGAAAGGATCGAGAACCTTGCTGGAAGACGCGATCAGAACACTGAACACACATAATTCCAGAATTCAATTTACACATGACATCCAGGCGGATAAAATTCACTTTCTGGATATCGAAATTCACAAAACCGAATCTGGTTTAACTACGACAGTATTCAAAAAACCAACGGATGTAAATAATGCATTACATTTCAGGAGTGCTCATCCTTTTTCACTGAAAAAACATCTACCAATGTCACAGTTCACAAGAATAAAAAGGATCACCTCCAACGAACAATCATGCAAAAAATTAATTGATGAACAAAAACTCAATTACCAAGTGAGAGGTTACCCAGCGCAAATACTTAAGGAAGCTGAAGAAAAGACAGCCAAAAAATCCAGGAAGGATCTACTTAGTGCCCCAAAAAAAACGGAAACACATCGAGAAGTTTTTGTGCTAAAATTCTCCACCCAAGCAGCCAGTATAAAAACTATAATTAAAAAACGGTGGGAAATCATTGACAGCGAACCGGATTTTCAACACCTTTTTCCAAATCCTCCTTTGTTTGCACACCACAGGTCAAAGAATTTGCGGGAACTCCTGAAGCCTCGACAGACAGAGACAACCAAAGCTTTTAAAGGCATGACCAAATGCTACAACTGCGGACAATGCGGAAATGTGATCTCAGGCGATAGCTTCATGCACCCACAGACGGGCAATCAAATCAAACTAAGGCATAATTCTGACTGTAACACAGACAGAGTCATATACGCTATTAAATGCCCTTGTGGCCTAGTATACGTAGGCAGAACTAGCAGAAAAATCAAAACTCGTATAATTGAGCACAAAAGTAGAATTAGAAACAAAAATGCTACTTCTCCTCTAGCTTTACACTGGGCAACAGCAGGACACACCATACCCCAATTGCGTTTCACTGTTCTAGAGCAGGTTCACCAAAGCTCAGGTATTGATGTAAACACAGCCCTAGCACGTAGGGAAACACATTGGATTAAGACTTTACGTACGGTAGCCCCTTATGGGCTCAATGATCATTACGAAATGTTATGTTTCCTGTAACAGTAAAACAACATAATTCATTAATCACTGTCTGTACTTTGTAACAGGATTTGCACTCAACCCTTTATATTGTTTTTCCTCATCTTATTTCTCTATTTATACATCATGCAACATTCATTCACTTCTTTCTCTAGTGCTTCTGGGCACTCACGTTTCCATCTGATATATCAGTCGAATAATGTATATATCGGTACATCATATGCCGATTTTTTTCTAGTTTTTTCTATTTTTACACTCTTTATTTCCAGTAATCAGGATGCACATTCCGCGAGTGTACACTATCTGTTTAGTTGTCTCACAACATGAGCTCTTCCCAATGCACACACGCCCACGTCACTCGTATTTTTACAGTGTCTCTTTAAATTGCAAGGCATTGTGGGACCTTCGTTTCACATCGGCGTTTCACTTCCGCATGGACGGGTTTCACTAACGGCTCCGCAATTGCAGTCTAACCGGGTAGGTTAATGACCACCTTTTTTACCACGGCATTGTTTAACATGATGCACGTTGAAACTGACGATGCGCCCGCATATGTTTTCACAGCGCTTCCAACACCAGCCGAGCATCATTATACCAGCTCTACGTCCCGAGTATCGACGGACGCAGACACTGATAAATCTTTAGGTGAGAGCCCATGCCTGGGACGTGTCTGGCACTTGTATTACTTCTGTTTAGAGCATGGAGCCTTATTCACTCAGTGGTTTCTTTCTTATCAGATGTTCAACACACTCGAAGAGAGAGAACATTCTGCATTAGATACACCTGATAACAGGCAAGCCCAGTACATTTGGTTACCCACCGCTTTCAAATACTTAGATGGGTCTCTGTACACACGTTATGAATCTCTTGTCACACGCTTTGGGTGATTCCTATCAGCTAAAATCCATCTCCGTGTTCTAAATAACACACCAACATTTTACTTTCTTATGAGCACCTACTTTTAAATCTGAGTGCAAACCCTGATATCTTAGCAGCATAATGACTGCTCTTTTGTTGTGTCATAGATTACTGTGGATCGTGATATTCATTTGAGAAGCATCCTCAATTGACAGAACTGTATTCCCCTGACGAAGGGTTCAGCACCACGAACCCGAAATGCATTGGGACTTTGGAATTTTTTGAAGCCTATAGACGTTATACATATATTGCTTTCACAATCATTAATATACTATTCATGTCATTTAAGTGTTTAAAAACTTGGCTCTTATGATTTTGCATACATGTTTATCAGCATGCATATAATGTTTTTATTCATGTTATGATGTCTTTGAAGTATGACTAATTGAGAATTGCAAAAACGTACATAAAATATTTTGCTTAAAATCTCTTGTGCAACTAGGTTTATAGTTCATTTACAATTTTGTTGAGACTTTATTGTCCATTGGCTGTGCACTACCTTGACTGTGGGTAACCCACAGTCCCACTTTGTAGCAATGTTGGTAAAGTCAGAAAGAGCTCTCACTACCTAAAAGAGAGTCTTGGGGCAGTTTTGGGTTGCAGTAATTTTGCAAGCATAAAACGAGTCTCTAACCTCACAACAGGTTTTTCAATAAGATTTTAAGACGTTTTTATAGTTTGCCTTATCTTTCTACTTATAGGTTTTACTCCACACCCTCTCTACATGTTTACATAACTTTTTCTTTTCATATAAAGAATCATTATATCATGGAGCCGAGGGAAGGTTCTGTGGTGCTTTTTAGTGGTAATATGTACTAAAGTATTAAAGTGTCCAATGAGAAACTAAGCCAATTATCATTTGTGGATGTATCTGGCAGCACTGAGTTTCACAGCAAGGAGGAATTAGCCTCTAGGGTAGCATTCCACAAAGAGACATCCACTTTTGCCCAACTCCTACTAGAGGAGAGAGGATATGTCTCCTGACTCTGTAACTTTGAGTTTATTAAAAATGAGCAGGGAACTGCGAAATGGTCAGATCATATCAGCGGTAGAGGCAAATCTGACTGTGCATTTCTCAAATTTGTGAATACTGGATCCAGCAGATGTCCAGTTTTGTGAGTGGGGGAATTATTCAGCAGCTGGATGTCCAATGCCAGAAAGTCATCCATCAATGACATAGCAAGACTGTGGTCCTCCAAATGGATATTGACTTCTCTGAGAATGGTGAAATTAGCATATTTAAGAGTAACTGGATCAAGATATTCAATAATACTAGTACACCACTTGCCAACAGTACCAGTAGGATGGTAAAGTAGAGCTCCAGACATAGTAAACTTCTTTGACAGAAAATATGGAGAAAAACAGTGCCTCACAATCTGGGATGTTAAGCTTCTCAATCTTACATGCAAATGTATCTTTAAAAGTGATAACAATGCCACCACCCTTTCTATCGGAGCGATCTACCTAAGAGATTCGATAGACAGTCGGAAGAGCAGCAATGATGTCCGGGCCCGAGGTTTCATTCAGCCAGGCTTCTGTTAGGAATATGGCATCAGAGCTATGATCAATTAAAACAATTAAAGATATCCTGGTGGTGATTGACCAGCGAGCGACAAGCTAAGCTAAAGAATCAGAAGGAAACAGAATTCGGTTCTTTTTCAGAGCTCATATGGCTATCTGAGATTCTAGAGTTATCTTGACTATGTCCTGAAGGTCCATTGGAAGCGGTTGAATATTGCTGTGAGGAAAGGTTAACTGGAAGGGACAGTGTGGACAGTTACTTTTTACTGCAGTTACATTAAATGCATGGGCAGAAGCTCCAGGTATAAGAGGACAAAGGGCACAAAGTTCAGAGGTTGAGTAGACAAGCCTATCCACCGATCGCGAGGCAGCATCCCTGGCCTCTGGGGCTCGTTCATGCGTGGATGGGCGCAGACAGGCTTGCATTAGGTGGGCATTGCGTCCATCATTTGTTGCCCCAGCATTTTCATCCTAAGTGGTATGGGTATGTCCAGATGTGGGTCCCTTGCTCGCTGTGCCACTGGATTCCTGCTAGCCTGGCTGATGAGGGGTGTTACCCTGAAACTGGTCCCAGGATGCTTGTTTGGGGTTTAGAGAGGTCCCGCTTTGCAGTTCGGGCTGGACTGTTTCCATGAGCTGCAGGATCAAGACTGATTTGCATGTTGCTGGGTCCAAACTGGGGTGGCATATTGAGCAAAAGAACAAGGGGCCTCATTTATGAGGCTGTGCGTCACTTTTATGCCGCCGGTGCGTCACTTTTTGTGACGCACCAGTGGCGTAAAAAATGCGCCTTGTTGCGCCATATTTACAAAGTGACGGATCTAGGTAGATGCCTCACTTTGTAAACCCCTGCGCCACATTATACCTGCGCCAGGACGCATTGCTGGAGTTGCGTCACTTTTGTGACACACTCCATTAATTCATCACTTTTGTTCTTACAGATACGTCAGAAATACTGACGTATGTGTAACTCCTTGCGACATGATGCGTCATACATTAACTATGACGCATCAGGAATGTCGCAAGGAGTGCGCACTGATAAGTGACGCATCGCTGCTTTCACTCAGCGATGCATCATTTCTCATAAATGAGGCCCAATGGATTTAACCCATATTTCTTGACTGGGGTTGAATGTTTGATTCATAGAGCATTCCGTCCATCATTTGTTGCTGCAGCACTTTCGTCCTAAGTGGGAAGGGTATACCCAGACACCAGATTCAAGTTAGCCTGGCTGATGAACGGTGAAACCCAGGAACAGGTCCAAAGATGCTTGTTTATGGTCAAGGCAGGACCTGGCCTGCCATTTCGGGCTGGGTCAAGACTGATATGCATATTGCTGGGTCTAAACAGGAATGTTGTGGTGTGGAAAAAATGGCAGATTTGATGCAGATCTGTGACTGGGGATTAATGTTTGATCGGTTCAGCATTCCTTACATCATCTGTTCTTTTGGCATTTGTTGCCCTAAGTGGGAAGGGTATGCCCAGACGTGGGTCCCTTGCTCGGTACTCCACCAGATTCAAGCTAGCCTGGCTGATGAAACCCCAAAAACCAGTCCCAAGATGCTTGTTTCAGGTCCACAGAGGACCTGGCTTGGTAGTTCGGGCTGGACTGTTCCCATTGGGAGCAGTGTCAAGACTGATTTGCATATGACTGGGCCTAAACTGGAATGGCACGGAGTGCAAAAAAACATGGATTTAATCAAGATCTGTGAACGGGGGTGAAAGTTTGATTGGATCAGCATTCTGTCCATCATCTGTTCTTTTTGTATTGTTAGTTCAAAAATGGCACTAGGAGGGGGGTGGGGGATCCTTGAATGTTTCAAACAACTATCACTTTTAATAAATGTCTGTCAATGCATGATATACTCTAGTGTACTAAAGTGAAATGCTTCCACATGTTAAATAAATACACTGTTTTTTTATTTTGAAGAGATATCATATTTTTGCATTGTTTGTTGCATGATATACATCCAATCCAGCATGATATACATCCAAACATTTTCATGGCTTGCCTCGTGTAATTATTTTAGTTGAGAAATTTGAAATTCACCCCTCTCCCCTGTCCCAGAATCTCCCTGACTAAAGTCGCCCCATGAAGGTAAGGGGGTAGTAAGACAAAGCTGTTTTTAAAGTTACAATATTTAAAATGACAGGCTGCTCATAATGAGAGTCCTCTCAAACTGTAATATTCACTAGCCTCCATCTTAGTTCTAATGAAATTCATTCAAATTCCTCAAGCTAAATTAAACAAATGTGTCAATTTAAGGAGTATTATTTTCTTTCTTGTATTGCGGATAGAAGATGGCAGAAACTGGCGTTTATATTTTGCGGCTGAGTAATACATTTATAGTTAGGATATGAACAGTAAGTACTAAAACATGGTCTGCTCGTAAATAATTTCTAACCTACAATTATTATCAACATCGTGCCAGCAGGTGGCGCTGCAGGCATAGCTACATTTCTTTTCCGTTCCGTAAATTTCCTGTTTAATGTGGAGTTACCACAGTATTTAAATACAAACAATCACGCAATTATAACACTACCATTTTAAACGTTGAAATTCATTGAGGTCACTCATTATCAGAAATTGCTTGCTCTAAATGTTCAATCGGCATTGGCTTTCTCTATTTGAAAGAGGATTTTTTTTGTTCACGAAATACTGAACTTCTTTTTAATGTAACTGCAAAAATGCAAGACGTAACATGTCTAAGGCTGCCAGACACTGCACGAGCAAGCCTTCATAACAAAAACGATATTTAGCAAAAGATGAAAACTAGGTCGCACCTTCTACAGTCAACACAAAATTCCTCTTTGGTGTTCAGACAATGAATGGAATGGAAACAAAGCCAGACAAAAAAGACAGCACCTCAGCTAACCCTGTTTTCATCCAGTCACAAGTTATTTCCTCTTTATATTACTTACCTACGGCTGCACATGTTAGAGCCACATTAAGGTGCTGTAACTGCATGCATGAGGGCTGTCTGCATCCAACAGGCGTGGTTTCTGCTACCTTCATCTGACACAATTTCAGGTAGTCTTGGCGACTAATAAAATGTCAACCATGATGCCCCCACTACTCTTTATCTTTTCTAAGTTAATGAAAAGTGAGCTTTCCTCCAGAAATAGTCTACACATCGCCTCTCGCAAGTCTGCATCACCACAGCCTGCGGCTATTATTGCTTGCTGTGCCACTAGATTCAAGCTAGCCTGGCTGATGAGGGGTGATAACCTGAAACTGGTCCTAGATTGCTTGTTTTCCGGTCCAGGGAGGACCAGGGGTGGCAGTTTGAGCTGGACTGTTACCATGAGGAGCAGGGTCGAGACTGATTTGCATATGACTGGGTCCCAACTGGGGAGGCCTAGTGAGCAAAAGAACGAGTGGTTAAACCCAGATCTCTTGACGGGGTGAGTGGTTGAAAGGTTTCAGCACTCCGTCCATCATCTTGTTTTGATTGCTATTATCAGTACAGCACTGAAACGTCTACGAGTAGCCATGCATACCTCTCACTTTACAGCATTTTCTACAGTGGTAATGATTCAGCAAGGTTACTTCCTGGCATACTGTTAGACAATGCTTGCCCGACAATACCCGTTAATACTCTAGTGCTTCTAGCTCTGGAAAAAGTTAATCAAGTTACAAGGGGGTTCAATGGCTTTGTACCCCCTACCCCTGCAATGCTGAGGTCCTGATTCAGATTTTTGGCAGGTTAAATCTGCTGAACTTTAGCAAGGGAAAACAACATGAGATTGACCGAGACATGTGGATGTTGGGGACACAAGCACTAAAATCAGCATGTTACTCCCCAAAACCTGAGAACAGGTGCTATATTTTGCACTCATTAAACTACACACCCCAGGTTATTGAGTGCAATAAATAGCACCTTCTATCCCACAAACTCAGAATCAGGTCATAAGTAGATTCCATTCTTGGGCTAAGCACACTTGAGATCCCACCCTTCAGCCGTTGCTTGAACGTGAATGTACGGGATTCCAAATTTTGTATCAACCCTCCCGAGCATTGTGCAGTACATTATTGAGTAGTAATTGGAAAAAAAGTTCATTGCCAGCATCACATATAAGTGTACAAGAAAAAAGAAATCTGATATGATGAAAATATTGTATTTTCTTTTTATGTAGTCAACACTACTCCTAAATGTACATGTGATATCAGTGCACTGCTGTCATTGCACCAAAGGTGATTACCCCATCTCCATCCTTCCCACATGGTGTACATAATGGAGATTTTTCCTCCTAAATGTGTTTTTATACCTAATTGTTTCGACACTCCTGCTGCTGTTTCACCAAGGGGGAATTTTCATCTAAATGTAATTTTGCAGTTACATATTTTTAGCACTTGAGTGTAATTTGTGATCCTACAAGTTTTTCACACTCCTTTTGATATTGCACCAATGTTGATTTTCCTCCTAATTGTAATATTGCCCATTAACGAGATATATGACCCTAAATGTTTTCTAGTCTCTTGCTGATCTTGCACTATGGATGATATTACACTTAGTAGTCATTTTTTCGGTTGTGTGTGCGGGCAAGTATATATGTTTTTTTTCTAAATGTTAATTCGGTTCCTAAAAGATATTCACTCTTGTGATGTTGTTGCAACAGTTATGATATTGTATCTTCTTATTATTAGTGTTCGTAAAAATATTTCCACACTGCTGATGTTCCACTAATGGTGATTTCTCCTCTCAATGAGATTTGTGTTCTAAATAGTGTTTCCACACTTCTGTTTCTCTTCCACTAATGGTGGTTTGCATATGCATACAATCTGTGTTTCCCCAAGATATTCAATGATACTAGTACACCAATTGCCAACAGTACCAGTAGGATGGTAAAGTAGAGCTCCAGACATAGTAAACTTCTTTGACAGAAAATATGGAGAAAAACAGTGCCTCACAATCTGGGATGTTAAGCTTCTCAATCTTACATGCAAATGTATCTTTAAAAGTGATAACAATGCCACCACCCTTTCTATCGGAGCGATCTACCTAAGAGATTCGATAGACAGTCGGAAGAGCAGCAATGATGTCCGGGCCCAATGTTTCATTCAGCCAGGCTTCTGCTAGGAATATGGCCTCAGAGCTATGATCAATTAAAACAATTAACCCCTTGGACGCTGATGACGGAACCGCGCCCTCATCAGCTGCGGGTGCGCTGTGCTGATGACGGAGCGGTTCCGTCATGGCCCGCTCAGAACGCCTGCGCGACGTGAATTCCGCGCCTGCGCTGAGCGTTCTATTGAGCGGGGCGGGCCATGATGGAACCGCTCCATCATGAGCACAGCTCAACCAAGGTTGGTGACGGAGTGGTTCCGTCACCAGCATGCGGCCGCCCGCCCCCTTAGCACTGCGGCGGAAAAGCGGCTGCAGTGAAGGGGTTAAAGATGTCCTGTTGGTGATTGACCAGCGAGCGACAAGTTAAGCTGAAGAATCAGAAGGAAACAGAATTAGGTTCTTTTTCAGAGCTCATATGGCTATCTGAGATTCTAGAGCTATCTTTACTATGTCCTGAAGGTCCATTGGAAGAGGTTGAATATTGCTGTGAGGAAAGGTTAACTGGAAGGGACAGTGTGGACAGTTTCTTTTTACTGCGATTAATTTAAATGAATGGATAGAAGCTTCAGGTATATTTAATATGTTGTACAAATGATTTCCTATGGAACCGCTAACCCTGCTATAGAGGAAATAACTTATATGGCCTTTTCACTGTAAGGACATTTTTAACATAACACTTTTACGTGTTCTACTTTTAAATACCATGCACCCTTCCTTTTGGGCAGAGAGGCTTACTTTGGAGTGACTTATTAATATTTATATGGTTTGTTTAGGAGTAACAAAAGGGGTACTTCAATGGATAGAATTTGCAATTTAAAAACAGCAGAGAAGCTTCAACAATAGGCTTCTGTCATGTTTGCATGGTCACTGTAGTGGGTGGCACTATGGGTGCTGCAGTCCACTAGTGACCTTTAACTTACAGGTCCTGGGTATACTTTCAATCCTATACTTGAGACTTATAGGTAGGTTAAATATGCCAATTTGGACTATACCCAATTGGAGCTTGTTTTAGTGGTCAGAGTATATGCACTGGGGACTGTAAGAAATTAGGTTATTGGCTGAGGGGGTGGATGCCTCACTTTGGCAACACCCAAAATCACTGTCAGGGAGAACAACAAAAGTAGCTAAATTAGCCTCTGCTTAACCTTCTGGTAGCTTGGCACAAAAGCAGACAGGCTTTACTTAGAGGCAATGTGTAACATATCTATGGATCACACAAACAGAAATAAAGTGATAAACCGCCTAACTGTTTGGATAAATAAAGTACCTTTTAATCAATAAAATGACACCAAAACGACAAAAATCCAATCAATAGAACTGGAGATATAGAATGTAAGAATTTTAGGTAAGTATAACACCTATACCTGGGGAAAGTCACAAGTTCAGGCTGCTTGAGATGGAGCTCAGGCCAGATACTTGGATCAGGTTAGTCCAGCTGAAAAAGCTGTCTTCTCCAAATCTGGCACAAAGAGTCCAGTTTGTTGTGGAGGAAACTATGATGAATAGGGAGAGCATTGTGGATGGTCGCCGTTGTAGTCAAAGATCCGGTCGGGCATCGTGGATGGTCATTGCTGGAGCTTTGAGTTGAAATTCACCGCAGCTGTCGTTGCTGTAGTGCGAAGTGTAGATCTTGTGTTGCCGTTCGTTGGTGACTGTTACCTTAGTTCAAAGGAGCTTAGCGTTGGTGGTCACTGTGGGCTGCACAGTCTCGGCTCAAACAGGCCTGCTTGTGGTCAAAAACAGGCCAAAACTTCGGGATTTCACCCTTCTTTACAGAGGACTGCATCCTGGTGCAATCCAAGGGTCCAGGACCTGTGGAGTCACCTCTTGGAAATAAGGAACTCCCTTTAGCAGAAGCCAGCGAGGCTTAAGCAGGTCCAGTTGCATGTCTGGTCAGCTTGGCAGCAGCAGGGTAGATCTCTGGATCTTTTTATGTCCCTGTAGGTCCCACATGAGGCAAACCGGCTAACCCATAGAGTTGTTGTGGTGGTCCTGGATTCAAGGGGTAGGTCCAGGCTTCCTTCCTCATGTAGCAGGACAGCAGGACAGTCATTCCAGCAACAGGGCAGTCCTCCTTCTGAGTCTTCCATCGAGTCAGAAGTGATCTGATGATTAGCTCAAGAGGTCCAAAATGTATACACAATGCCAGTCTTTGAAGTGGAGGGGGACTCCATATACTACCCACACATCTGGGTATGGAAAATTCTTCCTTTACCCCACCAAGGCTCCAAGTAGTTTGGGGTTACAAACGACGAGTAAATCTGTCTGTTTGTTGTATTTAGCCCTTTCAAATATAAGAGGGACAGGGAACAATTCTGCCCCAACCATTCTGTCACCACCCAGCCCTCCTTTGTCTCACTGTGAGGGATGAATACACAAAGACCAACTGCCAAACAATTCACAGTCATTTGTCACAGGCAGAAGGCACCAAATGATAAGGACAAGAAAATGCCAACTTTCTAAAAGTGATATATTCAGAAATGTGACTTAAAATCCAACTTTACCTTTAAAGAGGATATTAAATTCCTTTTTATTTGAGTGCAAATGTTTTCCTATCTACTCCCAAGCTGAAGTTATCACTTAATAAGTGTAATAAGGAAACCCAATATTAACCTATGGGGAGATAGGCTTGCAATAGTGAAAAACAACTCTAGCAGCTTTTTACTACAAGAATATGTAAATCTCAAGCCCACATGTCCTACTGTTTTTTAAATATGATGCACCCTGCCCTATAGGTATTTAAGAATGCATTTGTATAGGAGGGAATTTAGAATGTAAAGGCGTACCAGCCCAGCATGACATATTGGATGTTCCATGGTCACTTGCTACTGGACCTTGGTTGTTGCCTGATTTATGGATGGGATGCTCCTTAATAAAGAAGCTACTTACACCCTTTCTGGCTGCTTTATCACACCGGTGTCATGAACAGGATACAAACCTGTGTGGAGAAACCCCATTGGACCGTGTGTAGAAGAGTTGGATAAAAGCAATAAAAAGTGCTACGGGCAAGACTGAAGTGCAGGAAGAATGAGGAGTGTAAAAACAAATCTCCACAGTCTCAACAAACCAAGGTTAAAGGTGTATTTTACCAGTGTGGTAACACAGGGCAAAATAAACATTGAAAGAATCGTATTTTAATTGGCGGTTCAGATGTGAAAGCCTTATTTGATTCAGGAGCATGCTAAAAGTCATTTTTTGATAAGTTATATGAAAGAGGGATTAGTCACAAGATTAAACCAATCCATATGTAGTTCCCCCGGGTGTCAGGGGGTCAGACCATTGAGCTCAGGGGGTAGTTAAGTTGTATGTTTCTGGCATGGCCCATGGTCATTTTCCTTATGTTAGCCTAACTTTGTACATTGTAGGCCCCTTTTATTTTGCACACTTTACTACATAACACTCTTGCCTTTGTGCCACATTATATTTTCACACAGAAACTGCATGTTTTCCTGTTTTGTTCCTTTCCTGGGATTTGGTCCGCATACACTAGACAAGGTCAAACAACAATTTTACTCTTTATTTTCTCTGGTCAGACACTAGCATTTAGATATAACAAGAGAATTCAGCTGCTGTTTGTGATCACACATAACCTGTCATATAACTGAGGACAGGGGCTCAGAAAAAACACACACTGAGCAAAGGCCCGAGGCAAGACTACTGCGTCAACTGAGATGTAGAACATACACATATGTACACCACTATCTCAGAGACTTTGATGTAGAATCATTTTGCTTCAGTAGAAGGAGGGGTAGAATAATCTGTTTTATAACTAACCCCGGGTGAAGCTAGCATAGTGCGACTACGCGGAGTACCATGGAGTTGGGAAAAAACTCAATGGAACTCCGCTCCCCCCTCCACCTCCCTTAATAAAAAATATTAAAACAGAAATTAAAAAAAGACAAAATGCACTTAGTTGTACTGTGGCGTTCCTAGGCTGCACTCCTCCTCCTCGCAAGACGTATGTCGGACATAGGGGTTTGCGGGGGAAAAGAGACCACGGCAAGGAGGAGGGCAGCCCGGAGACACCACAGAACAGGTAAGTGCATTTTTCTTTTTACATTTGTGTTTTAATATTTTTCTTTTATGAGGGTAGACGGGGAGCCTTTTTTTTGTCAGGGGCTAGTTAACTCCGCTGCAGAATCGGAGTTTTTGCCTGAACTGCCTGCCCTTACTCATAACATGCCAGGGCTTTTAATGGTATATGGTTTATTAACCATGCTAATGATATTTTTTATAGCATTTGTTGTCTAATTGTGGCGCAAATACTGCCTTTTGGAGCAGAATAGTTTAAATAAATATTATAAACTTCCTTCATGTCTATTGTTTATCTTATTGTGGACAAGTACAAGTGAGAGAGAGAAAGCGTGTGTCCTGTTACCACAATCTCAGACAGGGTTTAGAGTGTTGTGTTCTGGGGTGCTAATTCACTTGTTTCTCTAGAAATGTTAGAAGAGCAAGTGAGGAACTATAGCTAGTCGGACTTAGGCTCATAGATACTGAGGTGGTATTGCAACTCTGTCCCTACCTGCTGATGTTTTATAGTTAAAAGAAGAGTTCTGTTCCTGAGCAAAATCCCTGCAACACTTCGAAACAGACATCAAATACATAACCAACATGATCCATGGGAAGGTGCGTGTTCCTGTGAAAGGGGACAGTGCATTGAGCTGGCCATACTAGGGGGATTTAGAAGGCATATTAAAACACAACTCTCCAAATGTCTGCAATGCTTAGGGAAAAGATCTAAAGGAACTAAGATTGTGTGCGGTACAAGAGCTTGCTATTAAGAGTGATGGAGCCAGGCAGTGTGCTGTCAAGCTTGTAGACGAGTTTCCAGAGGGGTTCACGGGCAAGTTAGGCTGCCTGAAAGGTTATGTACATCAAATGAAACTTAAGCATGGCAGTACACCTGTGGTTGCTAGAGTAGAGTAGTTCTGTTTCTAGCACTATGAGGGAGTCTGTTGAGATACAAATAAAGAGACTGTGTGCAGAGGGAATTATCAAGGCAGTTGAAAGTTCAGAGTGGGATGCACCGATTATAGTTGCACGCAAACATTCAGTTGACATCAAGCGTGTGTTGACCTGAGATCCCTCATGTTAGACCTGGCCATCATTGGCGTGAGTCTCCCTTCCATTTTGACGGATTGCCTCCTCTGTTTTGATATGTTTTTGCTGGTTTTATGCTTTGGGCACTGTGCCACTGCTAATCAGAGCCACAATGCAAGTGCTCCCTATGTTAAATTGATGTACTAATTAGTGATTCCATGATTGTGTTATTTGATTTACTTGTCAGCCCCTAGTACAGTGCACCATGTGTGCCCAGGGCTTGTAAATCAAATGCCTGCCATTGCAAGGCCTGTGTGCAGACTAGCACTGCCATGTCGACTTGGCAAGTGCACCCACTTGCCAGTCCCTAAACCTTCCCTTTGCTTCATGTTAGACACCCCTATGGTAGGCCCACGGGCAGGGTGCATTGTAAGTATAGGGTAGGATATGCTCTGATGTGTGTAGCATGTCCTAATAGTGAATTACAGCCATTTTCGTTTTTCACTATTGAAGGCTACCTGTTCTCCATAGGCTAGAATGGGAAGTTAGATTATTCCATTCTTATAATCCTACCTGACTCAGGGAACATGGTAGAAATTCGAATTTAATATGCCTGAACTCAGAATAATAAAATACACATTTTAGTAAAGTAGGTTTTGATATTATGTGTTTGAAAATACCACTTTTAGAAAGTAGGTATTTTCTTGCCTGACTGTCTATGCCTGCGTCTGCTAGGTTGTGTATTCCTTGTCTGGGTTTCTGAGTGTTGGGGGTGGGGGATTCCAGGAGACAGGCTGTGGCAGCCCAGTGGTGAATAGAGAGATCTGCAGCTAGATGGGAGGGAGAAGTTGCACCTGGGACCTGAATAGGGCTGGGCCTTCCCGCTACAATGCTGGCTCCACCTCCTGTGGCTTGTCTGATGTCTCTGCCCTGCACTGTGAAAGGTGAGGAAAAATCTTGTCAACAGAGTGCTCCAGAGCTGTATCGTCCCTCCCCTGTGCTGGCTCCACCTCCTGTGGGGACGGCTGATGTCTCTGCCCTGCACAATGAAAGGAAGAAGAGAGTCATGTAAACAAAGTGCTCAGGAACTGGTTTGGACTAGGCAGAGGCTTCTCTGCCTTCAGAGAACAAAGGATTTTGGGGTATAAGTATTGGGACCCTGATCCCAAGAAATTAGATCACTTCTGGAACAAGAAACCTTTTGCCAAGGAGAAGAACCAAGGAAGCTGAAGGAGTTTGACTGCCCCTCTGCCAGTGTGCTGTTTGCTGGGTTGGCCTGCAGGGGTTGCTTCATTGCCAAGGAAAGGAGAAGTAACTTTTTAAGGACTTTCATCATTTACAGAATATTCTCCAAGGGCTTGAACTGTGCTTGCCCCCTGCTGAAGTCTCAGGGACAAAAGACTTCATCTCCAGCTCCCCTCTGAATGTTCTTGCTGGGAATTCTCAACTCCAGACATTTGCGCGTCGATGGGAGCTGGAAGCGCAACATATCGAGAGGAAGCGTGTCGCTGCCGCAGCTGAAATCATCACAACGCCGGAGAAGCGAGCCTTCGCCACATCTCCCTGGAAGCGAGTGTTCATCGAACCTCCCTTCTGTCGCATTGCCGGAGAAGAGTGACGCCATCGTGAGAGTCACCATCACATCAACGGAGAAGAGTGTTGCAGGGCCTGTCGCGGCCCCAAAGTACAGAGTCGTCGCAAGGCTGCCAGGGCGTTTACGCATCATCATCTTATCGCCACATCAAGGGCGCCATCTTCACGCATTGCAACCGGATCATCGCATTGCATCAAGGCGCCATCTTGCGCACCGCAACCGGCCGCAGGCCAAGAATCTACACATCACCTCCGCCCCGTTAAGGATAACGACGCAAGCATTGAGGCACGATGCATCAACTCCCCCGGATCACGGAACCAACGCACCTACCCTTTTGCGAGCCTTTTGTTTACTTTGCATTACGCATCCAGGTACTTTGTTGAGAACTTTGTGGCTTTCATCATCAACTTGAACTAAGTAACTTTGATCATCTTTAAAGCAATCTTAAGTGTAGTATTGTGGATTTTTGTCATTTGTGGTCTTGTGTTAACTCTATATAAAGAATACTTATTTTTATAAAACTTGTGTTGTGTCCATCTATAGTGTTTTCACTGTATTACTGTGTATATTCACAAATGCTTAACACTCTGCCTCGGAGATAAGCCTGTCTGCTTGCGCCAAGTTCCAAGATGGCGAGCGGGGGTTATTAAGGAGTGTAATCCCCTTATCCTGACTTAGAAGTAAGGGTCCCTATTTGGACGAAGGTGAAAACCATTGCCAACTAGAGACCCCCAGATCTAACATTGGTGGTCAGCGGTGAGGATTTGGACTTTGCATTTGCGTTTCATATATAGTGATTGGTGTACACTACTAGTGAAGGCAGACCAAACGCGACCACGTACTTTTTTTTAGAATCTTCTTCCTTGGACTGTTAGTTTTTCCTGAAAATTCCCAATTTTTACTACCAAGTGAAAACCAGTGTCTGTTGCATCTATGGATCTTGAATTTGAGGAAGAGTGGTTGGATACCTACACTGTGAAACAGCTCAAACCTCTGTGCAGGAAATTGAAAGATGCTACCCCAGGCATTTCTATAAAGGATGACTACCAGAAGGTGCTGAGGGCCTGGGTAGAAGCAAGAAATGCCCCTGACCTTGTGGTGGAGCCAGTTGTGGATGCAGATGGGCCCATTGGGAGGCCACTGTTTTCAGCTAGGGGAGGGGGACTCTCTCCACCTGGCAGCAGTATCTCTTCCAAAGACCTATCCCCCAGAGAGTTGGAAGACAGGGAGAGAAATAGGGCACTCAAGCTGGAGTTGGCTAAGCTTAAAATGGAGAGTCAGAGGGAAACAGAGAATAATAGGTTGTCTTTGGAAAGAGAGAGAATGAGAATGGAACATGAGAGGATGTTGAGAGAGTTAGAGATGAAGGCCAATGGCCTAGAAATCAATCCCTCTGGTGGCAGCGCATCATCTCTGCCTTCAGAAGGCAGCGTACATATCCCCAAGGATGTCATCAAAGATTTCCACAACAGTAAATATATTGGGCAGTGGTTTGCAGCCTATGAGATAGCAATGTTGGCCTACCAGGTCCCTGAGAAGGATTGGGGAGCAGGGTTGTGAGGGCTGCTTTTTGACTGAAGGTAGGGATACTTTGTTAGACTTGCCCAGTGATCTTAGGATGTCTTATGCCCACATGAAAGAAGCACTGATGACAAGGTATGGTTTAACTCCAGAACTCTATAGACAGAGGTTGAGGAATTGTGAGAAGCTGGAGGGAACCACTTGGGTAGAATATGTGTCTTTCTTTTGCAGAGATATGGATTGTTGGGTTAGGGGTAGCAATGTTGATAATTTTCAAGTGCTCTATGATTTGATTGCTTGGGAGCACTTGTCTGCTAATGTTTTCTAGAGCTGCGCCAGCACTTTATTGATAGCAAGTTGATTAACCCTAGAAAGCTTGCTGAAGAGGCGGACCGCTGGGTCAGTACCAGGGTCCACAAGGGTCTTGTGGGAAACTCCGCCAAAGGTGGGCAGGGTCCCCAGCAGAAGAGTTGGGGGATTCAAGGGAAAATAGAGGGAGTTCCAGGAAGGGCCCCAAAGTAATCCCCAAGGGAACCAAGGTAAGGGTTCCCAGCCTCCCCCTGAGAAGAAGTCAGGACCCACGTCAGGTAAACCTGTTCATAGGGGGCCTGTTACCTTCTTTCAGTGAAAGCAGGTGGGACACCGTTGGTATGATCCCCAGTGTCCCCAAAAGGGTAAGTAGGTTCCCCCCATGCACCATCCCGTCAGTTGGCCTGTGTAGCCCTGGGTGGGGAGGAGATCGGTACCCAAGGTGGATGGGGTCCCTTGTCTTATTAGGAGATTTTGAGATGGTCCCTAGAACTCAACTGCCTGATAACACCAAGAAATACAGGCAGTTGGTGGCCATCAATGACCATAGAGTGAAGGCTCTGAGAGACACCGGAGCGGTGTGACAGCTGTCAAGGGTCACTTTCTGTCTGAAGAGCAGGTAGTCCCCAATGCATTCTTCCCAGTTGTTGCCGCCGACAACACAGAGAGCCGCTGCAAAGTGGCTCAAGTTCCCTTTGAGTGGGGGGGGGTCTCTGGAACTCCTCAAGTAGCTGTGAGGCCAGCCATGCCCGTTGATTGTCTGTTAGGCAATGATTTGGAAAGCTCCCCTTGGGTTAAGGTGGAGAAGAAGGCGCATTTAGAGATGTTGGGTCTGCCTGAGTGGGTGTGTGTGACCACTCGGTCTATGGCATCTAGGGGTGTTCAAGAGACCCTGGAGCCTGAAAATATGGCCCATGGACCTGTCTTAAAGAGAAGAGGTAGAGGGTGTGAAAAACCAGCCCCCATTGTTCCCACAGTCCAGGAGGAGGCAGACCTTGAGGGGGATGCCCTGGATCCTACAGGGGAGCAAGTTTTTGAACTGGGGAACCTACCTGAGCTGACCCATTGGCAGCAAGAAGGGGGTCCCTCAACGGAGGAATTTTGTGAAGAGCAGCAGAAGTGCCCTTCTCTTGTGGGTTTGAGGCAACGGGCCACAAACCAGGCAGCAGGTGATCAGTCTGGATCACTTTGGATCTACTGGGAGAATGGTCTACTGTATAGCGAGCCTAAGGTTGCTGAGCCTGGGTCAGCCCATGTGCTGGTGATACCCCAGCGCTTCAGAGCCTTCCTACTGGGTTTGGCTCGTGATGTTCCTTTAGCTGGTCATCTGGGGCAGAACAAGACCTTTGAAAGGCTTGTCTCCCACTTTTATTGGCCCCAGATGCGGAAGAGTTCAGATAATCATTGGGAAAAGTGGAAGGAGGCCTAAGGCCCCTCTCCAACCTTTCCCTGTGGTCAGTACCCCCTTTGAACGGGTGCGCATGGACATTGTGGGGTCACTGGACCCCAAGACAGCCATGGGCAACAGGTTTATCCTGATCTTGGTGGACCATGCAACCCGGTACCTGAAAGCAATTCCGCTCAGGTTAGTGATGGCCCCCGTGGTGGGACGTCCACTGATGGGGATCATCTCCCATGTGGGGTTCCCCAGAGAGGTGGTATCTGACTGTGATACAAACTTAATTTCTAATTATATGAAGTCTCTGTGGCAGGAGTGTGTTGTTACCTACAAGTTCTCCACTCCTTACCACCCACCAGGTAATGGGCTGGTTGAAAGATTCAACCGGACCGTTAAAGGCATGATCATGGGTCTTGAGGAACCAATGAGGCGTAAGTGGAATGTCCTCTTGCCAGCCTTCTTTTTGCCTACCGTGAGGTGCCACAAAAGTCCATAGGGTTCAGTCCCTTTGAACTTTTGTATGGTCACCCGGTAAGAGGAGCTTTGAGTTTGGTCAAGGAAGGCTGGGAGCAATCTTCCAGGAAACCTCCACAGAATGTATATAGTTACATGCTGCCTTCAGGAACCAGACTCGGCATTTCAGAGATCAACACTCAGGTGAATCTTGAAGCCACCCAGGAGGAAATGAAGCGGTGATACGATCAGAATGCCACACTGATTGAGCTTCAGCCTAGACCGAAAATTTTGGTCATGGCCCCTGTGGAGCCTTGTGCGCTCCAGGACAGGTGGACCGGTCCATATGAGGTGGTGGAGCGCAGGAGTGATGTCACTTATCTGGTGAACTAGCAGTCTCCCAGGAACCCCTTGCGGGTCCTGCATGTGAACCACCTGAAGCCCTTCTTAGAAAGGTCCGAAGATTGTCACATCGTACCGTGCACCGGAATCCACGCAAGGTATCGCATCCCTCTCCATATAGACCGGAGTCACAGCAACACGCCCGCTACGTCTAGCGGCGTTGTCGCATCGCCTCCCCAGGGTCTCAGGAGTGACGCATCGCTTGCTTTTCAACGCTACAGCTTTTACTTGGAACTTTTTGTCGCATCTAAAGGTACTGTTGGCTAAAAAGCGACACAACTGGTTTTAAACCATATTCTTGAACTGTGTATGTTGGATTTTTGTCATTTTGCTCTTGAGTAGTTTAGATTAAATACCTTTATTTTTCTAAACTGTTGTGGAGTCCGTTTGCAGTGTTTCCACTGTGTTACTGTGAGTGTTGGTACAAATACTTTGCACATTGCCTTTGATAAGCCTGACTGCTCATGCCAAGCTACCAAGGGGGTGAGCAAGGGTTATCTAAAGAGTGCATCCTTCTTACCCTGAGTAGAAGCAAGGGTCTCTATTTGGACAGTGATACCTACCTCTGCCAACTAGAGACCCCCAGATCTAACACCTCATAATTGATCAATGTCCCCAGCACAACATCACGGAGATGGTCTCTTTTTGCACAGGTCCAAATATTTTACCACACTAGATCTTACCGTAGGGTATCATCAGATAAGGTTGCATCAAGACTCCAAGGAACTCCTTAATTACTCCATTTGGACCTGACCGTTATGTGAGCATTCCTTTTGGTTTGGTATCTGGAGCTGCTGTTTCCCATCGTGCAATGTATTGTCTTTTTGAAAATGCTCAGGGAGTCAAATGCTTCCAAGATGACATTTAATTTATTGGGATTATTTTGAAGTTGATGATGAGATAGTGAGACAGGTGGTGCGCATATTATAAGAGAGTAGTTTGACTTTGAAGCTTAGAAAACGTGTGTACGGGAATACGGAAATAGAATGTCTGGGCCATGGCGTCAATGCTGATGGAGCTTACCCGAAGAAAGAGTTGGTTGTGAATGTGTTGCATTTGAATAGTCCAGAGAAAAATTATGAATTGTTATTTTTCTTAGGTGTCTTAGAGTTTCATGTGAAATTAATTCCCAATTTAGCTGCTAAGACACTAAGGGGCCGATCAAGATGGCGGGCGGACTTTTGTCCACCCGCCACCCTAGCAGTGATGGGACTGGCTGCCAGTGGTGTGGCGGTCTGCACCTGCAATTAGGATGCCACCACCACTATGGTGGTGGCATCCTCTATTCCCAGCATTGTGACGGGTGGTGCTCATAGCACCGCCCGCCACAATGCTGGGATTGGACTGTGTGCATTGTCATGCACAAGGTGACAGGCACCGCGCGGTGCCAGCCACATTGTCCATGAAAATGTGGGGGGGTTTCATAGGTACCCCCATGTGCACCCTCCAACCCCCCCAATGACCTGGGGGCCCGCAATGGGCCCGACATCAAAATCTGCATGCTTTTCCGTGGCAGCATTGCCGCCAACTAAAGGCTGCTTCCCACACCCATGCTAACCGGGGTCCCCCCCGCCATATTAGTATGGGTGACAGGCAGAGGGAAATGTAGGGCGGATCGCCACCACCATGAGGGTGGTGGTGATCCGCCCTACATCGTAATCAGCCTCTAAATATGAGGAATTTGCTTTAAAAAGGAGCAGAATCTATTTGGAATGAGTAGCGTGAAAGATAGTTTCTTGATATCAAAAAGGAACTTGGAAGCGCTGACAATTTGAGCTGTTTCCAAAGAGTGTTTCATTATGACTAACAATAGTACTAAGGGACATGGTGCGGTTCTTATGCAAAAGGATTCTGAAGGCGATGAGTTGAGACCGATTGCATATGCTTCTAGGTCCTTACGAGGGTCAGAAATGAGATACTTGACTATTAAAAGAGAGGCTTTTAGTGTGTATTGGTCATCACGAAGTTTAAGAATTTTGTGTGGGGTAAACATTTTGCTGTCTTTACTGACCACACGCCATTGGTAGAAGTCTTGACCAGGAAAGGACTGAATATGATATCACTGAGAATTTGTAAGTGCCTACTTGGATTGCAGGATTTCAGTTTTGAGGTTTGTTATGCTCCTGGTCTGAGGAACAAGGTTGCCAACTGTCTTTCTAAATTAAGCTCTGTCATTGAGAAAGGGAGTCAGGATGACAAGGAAGAAGTGAAAATTTGCACTGTCACAGAGGAAAGTATTTCTCAAGAAAAATGTGTTGGGGCTGCTGCTGCTGACCCGATATTGCGGAAAGTTTCTGATGCCATGCACAATGGTTGGAACCTAATTTGAGGACGAGTACTAAGTTAGAAGGTTATTGGGAATTAAGGAATGAGTTGTCTGTGAAAGCATATCTTATTTTGCAAGGGATGAGGCCTGTAGTGGTCAGGAGAGAGAGTGGATCATGAGATTGTGCCATTAAGGATATCAGGGGATGAGAAAGACCAACACAAGGGTACATTTCGATTACTGGTGGCCAGGAATGGATTTAATGGGAGAGAGGAAGATTGGAGAATGCCCAGATTGCATGAAAAGTGACAAGTTGTAAATAAACACCAATGGCTATCAATTGTGTTCTGTGTTTTTAAGAAACAAAGTTGAATAAAGAATAAAAGAAACTTTTCAAAGAAAAGAACAACTTATTCCGTGGTTTACTGGGAGATACTATGTCATTCACTCTTGTGATGGGCTATGGACAATGATCACTAACTATTAACCTATTTGTGTGGTTGAGTGACGAACCATTTGTGTTTCATTTTGCCTTGGGGATCCTTCTCCCCATTTTTGGAGACATAGGAGGGTCACATCTCTGGTTCATTGCCTCACATTTAAATCTTTTTCTATTACCACTACGGTTTTGACTAGTGCAGGACTTGGGTGCCATGACCCTTCTTTGTGCTTCGAGCCATACCTACAATTATCTGCCGGTGCTGATTGATCAGTTTTCTCGGTGGTTAGAAATTATAATTGTCCATGGTGTTGAGAGCAAAAGAAATACACATTTGTTAGGTGAAATCTTTAGTCGTCAGAGGTTACCTAATGCCATGTTAACTGACAACAGTCCCCAATTTGTATCAGCTGAAATGGAGGAAATCTTAAAAGAAAAGATATCAAACACAGAAAATGTTCACTATATCATCTGGTACCGTGGGAAAATTCAACAGTGCAGTTAAATAAAGTGTGCAGTTGAAAGTGAGTGCAACAAAAAATGTAAAGGAAGAACTCAAAAAAGTACCTTTGTGCATACGTTTTTTCTCTACATGCTACTTCAGGAGAAGTTTCTTTTGAATTGTTCAGAGGAAGGAAGGGGAATACTAAGATGTCTCCTGTATGGCTACATTGGGCGAAAGATGGAAGTGTGTTGTGAGAAAGAGTTGTGATGTGTTGAAAAGCTGAAGCAGATTTTGGATGTTAGGATAGGTGTGAAAAGATTTGATCTATCAGTGGGAGATTTAGTTTTAATGTTTAAAAAACCTATATTACCTAAGAGTGGTTCCAAGTTTATAGGTCCTTAAAAAATTGTCAAACTTTTCCAGAATGCAATCAAAGTGGAAGATAAAAGAATTTGTAATCTTAATAGAGTGATGTTATACATCCTGTGTTTGGTTTTTAGGGAATTTAGAATGTAAGGGCATTTCAGCCCAGCAAAACACATTGGGTGTTCCAGTTGTTACTGAACCTTGGTTGCTGCCTGACTTATGGATCGGCTGCTCTTCAATAAAGAACCTATTTACACCCTAACTGCTTCTGGGCTGTTTTATCACAATAAGCCTTTTGGGCCTACCATAGGGGTGACACATACATTAAAAGGGAAGGTTTTTGGTCTGACAAAAAGGTTTCTTTTGACAGATTGAAATGACAGTTTAAAGCTGTACTACAGGCTGCAGTGGCATGTCTTAGACAAGTAAGTTTTGAAGTGCTTCTTTAGTGGGTTGAACACCACTATTAGCATTTAATTTACAATCCCTGGGCACATGGAGTACCATTTACTACTGATTTACAAGTACATTAACTGTGCCAATTAGGTGTAGGTCAATTGTGCCATGTTATAGTAGGAAAAACAAGCACTCTAGCAATGGTTAGCAGTGGTAAAGTGCACAGAGTACTAAAACCAACACACAAATTCAACAAAACATAAGGGGTGAAGGCAAAATGTTTTGGGAACTACCACCCGATGGTGTCAGTTCAAACAGGGCCTATTTAGCAGAATCCTAGTGCACTGTCAAAAACCCAACAGTATCAGTACAGAAATGGGGGTTAACATGCAAAAAGTGGCATTTTCCTGCAAATGCCATATGATATGAGGCAAATATGATATGCTGATGAACACTTTTCATACATAAAGAGCTATCTTACTACCACATCTATTTATTGTTGTTTCCTTTCACAATCATTCACCACTCCACATACATCTAAAACAAGTCAGAACGATTGACTTTCCCAATGTTTGGTTAAACAATGCTTTATGAGTAACACAAAGATGCCGATTACAATAGCAGTCAGACCGCAACCGACGGCTCGTTGGTTGCAGTGCCACTGCTATCTGCTGCTGCGGTCCGACTGATACATTACAATGCGTGCGGTCGGAGGCAGCACACAGAGGGACCATCTAACGCTTTCCGACAGACTCAAGGACCCCATTGGTGCATCGGAAGCCTCTCCATAATTGCCATCAGGATTATGATATTGGTTTCCAACAGCCATTCAATGTCGGCCTTTCCGACATGGAAAGGCTGTCGGAAACTGACATTGGGAGCCCTTAGCAGGGATCCCTTCCCTCCCATCCCTCCTGGTCCTCTGTTCTGGGGCATGAGGGGCACACATTCTTGCATCTTTTGGCAGGCACCCTGAGGTGATTGCCACACGGTGCAGGGATGTTTGAAAACATCAATTTTCCAATGAAAGCTTTTGCAGCGGGCCTTTTCCGCCCACCGCACAAACTTCCATTAAAAAATGGATGTTTCCAAAATACTGCAGTCGGAACGGCAGACCTAAGGTCGGGCAGTTCCCAATCCACACTGGGGAAGATTTTTAAGCCCCTTGCGCCACTTTTGCGTCACTTTTAACATGGGAAAAGTGACGCAAAAGTGGCGCAAGGGGCTTGTAAATAAGCCCCACTGTGTTGTAAGTCCAACATCGTAATTAGCCCCATAGTGGTATTCATTTACCAAATAGTTTTGGCGATAGTAAAACAATTGGGACTCTTGGAATGTCACGTGGAATTGCTAGCTTTATGATTGGATGAGCTGACAGTGTCGTGCTTTAGGAATACATTTTTGCTACCTTCTTCACGAAACATCTGCTGTTGTCCTGGCTTAAAATTAGCAAGAAGAAAGCCAAGTCCTGCTTGCAACCATTTGTACAACAGGCATGTGGTAATATATATGTGCTATCTACATGCAGAGCAATGCTTCGACAGAAAAACTGCTAGACAAATATAGAGGTTTCTCCCGTCACAAAGGTTTAATGCATGAGCCCTGTATTACAAGCTAAAGTAAATGCAGCATGAGAAAGATGTGGAAAGCTTAGCCAAGTGCCGAGTGCATTCTATATTAATTAACGTGGCAAATTAAATCTTTTCTGCTAGGGGTTTCTAGGGGAAAAGATTAACCACATATAATTACTATGTGGCAACTGCACGCTTACATCTAACCTTATCTAACTAATTCTGCTAATTACTTTTCATTGGAGGAACACAATAAATGAAAGTTCAGGACATCGTTACTTAAAACACACATTGTATCACAAAACACCATTAGAAAACATAGTTTGTTGATTTTATCATGCAGGTTACATATACTTAAACCTCTTGTGCAATGTATATAATGTATATCTTACACTTTTACAGGCGGTACTTAATTTTCCAATATGTATTTCAACTGTAGTTTTTGTGCCTGTCACACGCTGAACCTCGTAAACATACAAACTTTTATTAAACTGAGATTTGTTTGTTAATATCACGATTCATAGGTATCATTTCCGTTTTTAAAGGGGGGGGGCATAGCTTATGCTGAGCCTGACTGTGCTATTGTGTGAATAGGGCTATATACATCACTTCCTATAGCTCTGAAGGGTAAGTCAGATTTCTTTATGATCTCAATAAGACTTTCAGCCGCATCAAACATGTTTTATGATCTTGCCCCTTTCATCCTCCCAGTCAGCCATTCTCGGCATCATGCTGAGTGAGCGTGATATATCATGGTGTTTTTCATGACTTTTGTTCTCTACTCCCAGCCTTTATAATATATCATCCCGTGAGCAGGGTCACTAGAATTATGCGATTCGGCACCTGCAGAGTGTTCCGCATAACTATGGATATGCCGCGTTTGGCACATAATTGATCATCTACTGCACAATCAATCAGCAGATTTTAAGGAACAATGTTATTTCTAGCTCAAACGGTGCTCCGTTGTTGATTGGGTACTACTGAGGTGACATCTTTGACCAAACAGTGTTAGTATGAGTAAAAAATGACAAAATAATGTAGTAATAGTATTCCAAAATGTGCTGCTTTATGCCGCATAATTTGCCTTTTTTTTGCAGCATAATTTAGTGAACCCTGCCACATAATTTGGTCTTCCCCTGCTGTTTTATTCCAATGGCCCGTCCTAAGAGTTAGCCACAGAACTCTTACTAGTTCTCTCTTCTCTGCCTTGTCAAGTTTTACGCTTTCGTAGTTGCCAAATACAATTATCGAGCACTGCCACTGGCACATCCCAGGCAGATAGAAATTGCCCTTTTTACTACCAACAGCGTTAACTTTAAAATCCAGCGCCAGATTTCTTCCCCTTGGGGTGAGGGTACTGTCCCAGGAAACAACTTGGTTTGTCCCATAGTTCCTCTCTCTCTGAACTTTGGATGCAGTGTGTGACCTCCGCCCAGTACAGTGACCATCGATCAACCCCTTGCCATATGGAAGGAGCCTGCATCTGTGGTGTGTACCTCTGGCATTCGACGCAGCTGCTGCATACATTAGGTCACATTTTCGGGTGGTTAATTATGTTCCATGCAAATATTAGAACGGAGGATACATGGCAGCTTATGCAGGCTGGCCGCAAGAAGCTCTGGACAATTCAACTTACTCCATGTGCTGCTGGGCACGCGTCACCCTGTGCTCCTATAATGCGCACACTTCTATCCCTCTGAACTGCCAGTTTCCTCCAATGCACAGGACCATTGCTCCTTTCAATCGTTTACCCACTGCTCCTGTGAGGTACCTCAACTTGGGCATTTCACCCAGTACCACAAAGGGGCATTGGCCAGTGCTCACCAGGTGAGCATCAATCTATGCTTCCTTGTTGCGGATCACCCTGTATCCTTGGCTACTTCATGCTTTTATGCTCCCAGCTGCACATTATCCTGCCTACTGTTAATGCACATCAAGCTGGGCCCCGACTTCCCATGGTTCCATTCCATGAGCTTTTTGGTCTGTGTGCAGCAATATCTGTGTTTGTTTTTCTGCATGCATGCATTCATGCCTTTTTCTGTGAATATGAATATTTGAAGGTATGTTGGTCTATGTCCATGTTGTATGTGTGTATTTGTGCCCATATGGTGTGTTCTTGTTATGCATGCACTATAAAAAAGACAACCCGTCAGCTATACAAAAGCCAAACTCTTTTTGAAGTTTGAATATGTTCGCTTTCAAAGATTTTAATTTTTCTTGAAAAGCTACAGGGCCAAAATGTGATCCCTTTCCCTTACAAGACAATCATTTTAAATGCCCAGGAATTGTCAGACAACAATTTGTACGTTCTTTTAATAAACATGCTACAAATTTGTTTAGGTGCCATCAACTAAATGTTTCCAAAACAATGAATTAGTGTTTAAAGACTTTGCATGCTTTCACTTAGCTGTTGTACAGAGAAGGAAAACAATAGGCGGACTTACAAAGATATGTATTATATTAATTCTACATAGAATTTGAGTTCAGGAAAGGTTTATTTGTGGAGATAACTGGTCTAATTCTACTTAACTCACAATCCTTGTGAAATCAAAAACATTTTGAAAAAATCTGAAACAACTATTCTGGAAATGTCTCTGTGAAGTAGTACTACAGTAGTAAAAAATTCTATTCACTTGCCTACAGTCGGACGCCATTGCCTCTCCTATGTTTTTTGTGCGGAGATCTACTCCTCTCTGTGGAAATCTCCACTCTCGTAAGTTATGCTAGTAGTAAATGTGGGAGGGTTAATTAAAAGTGGTTGGAAAATAGGGAATACTTACTACATTGCTGAGAGATCGTTGGAGGTCCCACCCTCTTTCAACACCACTCTACAAACGCCCCTCCTGGCACACTTCTAATTGGTGAATGAAGTCCTCTTGGATGTTGAGGGTCCCTGGGGGCCAATATCCCTCCTGTTACCTCCAGTAAGTCTCACACAGCAGGTTTGCTAAGAACTGGTCTCCACTCTGCAACTACTATTTTGAAAAACATAGAAATTCACTTAAAAGAACTCTATAAGGAAATAGGAAACTGGTTAATTTTTTTTCTTTTTCTTTCTAATTTCTTTATAGGGTTTTAAGCACAGTTCGTTTTTTTCTTTAGGGTGTGGGACTTGTAGTCTTGTTTTATAATGCAGCTGCAGGAGGGGCCCAGGCTGGAGCGGGTCTTTGCGCATGGACCTGGGAGGGACACTTGCCTGGAGTCGTGTTAATGGAGGCAGCAAGGGAGCTAGTTGGGCATTGACAGGCTGGCATTGGTTGAACGCTTCGTGCTCCACTGGATTAGATGTATTCTTCCTGTGGTCTGGGGTGCTGTGCAGAATGTTCTACGGGGCAGTGGGGCTGGCGAATGTGGCAGTGCCTCTGATGGGTGCGCACACTACTCTCTAGGTTATAGTGAGTAAAGGGAGCGGACACGTGTGTCTACGGTAGTGCGGCCGACCCCTTAGGGGGCATTGTGAAAAAAAAAAACACTAGACAATAAAAAAAGCAACTGCTGTGCTAAAGCCCAGCGCCCGTGCTTACTTAAGTTATGTGCACGACCCAACGGCCCAAAACATGATTCCACACCCCGCATACAGAGATGTGCAAATCTAAATATACATGCATATTAGATCCGACAGCTGCCAGAACATGTATATGACCATTAATTCAATGGGGTTACCCCAATAAGTCAAAGGACCTGGGTATCAATTAGTATAAAACAACAGTGGTCCTCGATATATCTTCAAGCATTAATGAATGTATCACTCATTATTCATATATTAAGGAAATTAATCCACAACTGAAAACAGGAAATATAATTCTTTCCAAAGCCAGAATTACATATCAGTATTTCGTACCCAACATATATTAATCCAAAAGACAGCCAATCTTCTTGGTCAGTAAAAGTAACTCAAATTTATTTTCAACATTCGTAAATACAATTTGATAATGAAAAAGAAGAAACTGCAGGATGCAGTAAGAATGAAAGGGGTGCTCAAGTGAATTGAAAAGGAAAAGGAAGCTCAAAGAGCAAAGGTTCAAATTTTATATACAATTCTTCTAGTTAAACAAAACACAGAGGCCTACCCACACAACTTTTATATACATTGATGGTTTAAAACGGGGGAAGGGAGAGGGAACATCGAAAATAAGGTATAGGCCTCAAAATATGGGGATAAAAACCGTCAAAACGGTGGATTAATTTCCTTAATATATGAATAATGAGTGATACATTAATTGATGCTTTAAGATATATCGAGGACCACTGTTGTTTTATACTAGAACATGTATATGAAGCACTCTGATGACTGCCTGATGTGGTAAGCGCTAAGCAAACCTGTTGCCGAAGGGCTTTGGAGGACTTCAGCATTGTGCCGGTGTCCGTCTCTAGCTCCGAGCACAGGAGCAAAGCTCCCGCCTGGTTCACTGCTCTGGTTCGGTTTTTTCTTTAGGTTGTGGGATATGTAGTCCTGTTTTCTAATGCAACTGAAGGGGGGCCCAGGCTGGAGCAGTTCCTCATGCATTGGACCTGGGAGGAACACTTGCCTGCATGGGTGTTTACTGAGGCGGCGAGGGAGCTAGTTGGGCATTTCCAGGCTGGCTTTGGTTGGACGCTTCATGCTCCATTGGATTAGGGGTATTTCACCTGTTGTCTGGGCAGTGTGGGTAGCATATGTGGGAATGCCTCTGATGTTGGGTGAGCGCCCTACCCCCTAGGTTATAGTGTGCAGAGGGAGTGGACACATATGCCTACAGTGGTGCGACCAACCAGTATGGGGCTTTGTATAAAAAAAAAACAAGCAGTAGGCAATAATAAAAAGTGAGCACTATGTTAAAGCACAACGCTTGTGCATACTTAAGTTATGTGCATAGTGGTGGCCCATGAAGCAGGCGCCATGATAATGATTAAAAAGGAAACCGGGCACCGTGTTGTCACGAAGTAATCCCTAAACAGTACAAATGACAACTTACAGCATAACAAAACTGTAGTTGGTGGCTGCTGCCCATGATGCAACGGAAGTGATGCATCGGGAGCGCCAACGAATCAGGAGCCAGCAAAGAATACTGATGCAGGAGTCAACCTATTGTAAGCTGCAGGTGAGATTACAGGCGTATACTGACTACAACAGGTCTTGCAGACAGCGCAACCTAAAAACATTAGAAATTCACTGAAAAAAATCAAACCTTAGAGAGACATTATAGTTAGGCTAAAATTTCACTTATACAAACCATAGAAATTCAGCAGTTTTATTTACCTGAGCTAAATATAACGTATGCCCCCTAATGCCCTCCTTATGACTTCACATAGTACATCACTCATGACATGGTCAGTGACATTACTGATGACATCTCAAATTGCATCACCCATTGATTGAGAGTGTTTTCTAAACGTTTATGGGTGTTAACATATATACCAAAGTACCACAACAGTTAAATTATTATAGTTTATGTACTACTAATGAGTAATACTACTACTAAAATACATTATGTGAGTGGCTGTGTAGTTGCTTGTATCTGAGTGTGAGTGGGTGTGTGAATGGATGTATAGGTATGTGAGTGGGTGTGTGAGTGCCTGCATTGGTCAATAAGTGGCTGTGTGAGTAGTTTTATGGGTGACTGAGTGGCTGTATTGGAGAGTAGGTGAGTGCATGAGTGGGTGTGTGGGTTTGTGAATGGGTACGTGAGTTGAAATATGGGTGAATAAGTGGGTGTGTGAGTGACTGTATGGGTGAGTGCCTATGTGAGTGATCGTATTGGGGGTGAGTGGGTGTATAAGTAGCTGTATAGGTGGGTGAGTGGTGTGTTAGTGGCTGTATGGGTCGGTGAGTGGGTGTGTGAGTGGCTGTACAAGTAGCTCAGTTTCTCCATGAGTGGTTGTAAGGGTGACTGACTCAGTGTATAAGTGGGTGTATAGGTGAGTGAATGGCTGTTTGACTGGGTGTGTGGGTAATTGAGTGGGTGTGTGAGTAGCTGTATTGCAGTCAGTGTCTGTCAGGGTTCGCTTCAGGAAAGCGAAATTGACTATAGGAAGGTTGCTGTATTTTATGGCCAGTGGAGTTTTGAGTATTCAGTGGTAGCAAGAAGATGTAAGCTGCCTACCTGGCGTGTTTCGGAGGTGACATTCTGGGAAGGACAGAAGAATGAGCGCAGCCACAAGTGAATGTTGGTAGTCTAGTGTTCATCCCATCGAGATCTCACGAGAGTCTTTGGGAAGCAGTGAAAGGTGCGTGTAGTCTGCAGAACTACGCACTTCACCTTAACACCTTCACAGAAGAGTTGTGTTTCACACGCTTGTGCAAATAGTTAGATAGAATTCAGAGTAGTGCCTCCAAACTGCACAAGTTAGTGTTTTAGCGTCAGAGAAGTGTCTCAACGATAGCGCGGGCATAGTCAGATAGAATTATTGCAGTACTCTTGGCGTTGTTGTACCAGAAGCAATTTCATTCGAAGTAGACAAGCTAAATATATTTCGTTTGAAAAGAAGAAAGAAAAAACAACAATACCTACATCGTTTAGGAGATGAAGAGATTCTTACCTGAAATTCCTGAAGTCTTGAGCAGTCCATGGTCACGCACGTAGTAGAAACCTTTGTTAAAAGAAAAAGAAAAGTATAATGTGTATTGAGTATTGTATAAAGTGAACAATAAAAGAAGAAAAAGGTCAAATGTGTATTAAGTGGAAAGAGTATGAGTAATTCTTCAGTAAGAAAACAAAAGTTAAAAACAAAGAAAGATTAGAGTGCAGCACTAATCAATTAATCATGTCCAAAAACACACAATATATATGTATACAGAAAACAGAAAAAACAGCAATAGAAGAGAAGCTAAAATTCTCAGTCTAGTGGGTAAGAGAATATATAAAAAAAAAAATATATATATATATATATACATATATATATATATATATTCACTGAAAAAACCATAGGTAATAGATGATATATAGTTAGGAATTAGCATTTAAAAAACCTTGAAAATTCACTGAAAAAAGCATAGGTTATAGACCATATATAGTTAGGGATGAGCATTTACAAAACCTTATTTTACTCGCACAAAACCATTGAAATTCGCATATATAGTTAGTTGCACTAACTATATATCGTGCACCCGCTGCTGATGATGTCACATATTACATCATTCATGACATGGTCAGTGACATCACTGATGACATCACTGATGACATCTCAAATCACATCACTGATGACATCACTGATGACAACATCCAGTGAGTGTATGTTTCTGTAAAGTTAAAATATGTCTTACATATTGAAGAATGAGTGGATGTATAAGTGTCGGGATGAAGGATTTAGTAGGTGCCTGACTGACTGTATGAGTGAGTGATTAAATGTGTCTCACTGAGTGCATGGGTTAGTGTCTATACTGTCTTAATTTGTGCATCATTATGTCTGTTGTTCTGTAAACTGCTGCATGTGTTGATCAGTAGCTATATGAGTAACTATATGGGTTTTTGATTTGTTGCCCAAGTATTTGTATGGGAGACTGAGTGTGTGTGTGGGTGGCTGGGAGGTGTATGACTCTGTGCATAGAGGTGTGGGCCATTGATTCACTAGATGTATGGGTTCAAAAGTGCATGTGGAAACAGCTGCATGGGCGGTTGACTGTGTGTATGAGTGTATTGGTGAGTGAATTGATATCTCAGTGCTACATGTCAAAGTGAGTACATATGTAAAACACAGTACATGTGAGAGTTGACATATATAAATAACTGTGCATAAGAGCCAGTGAATGTGTGAGTGGCTGTATGGATCATTGTGAACTTGTATCAGGGATTGTATTAGAGAGTAAATATGTGTTAGTATATGTTTGAATAAGTAAGGTGTGTATAACTGTATAGTTGAGGAAATTGAGGTGTGATTGATTCTTTGCATGACTGACTAGGTGTGTGAGTAACTCCATGGATGAGTGACAGTCTGTGAGAGTCTGTTTACACTGAGTGTATCTAAGGTTATATTAGAGTCTGAAGAGGTTCATCGTATTATCACATGAATAACGTCATCAGTGATGTGATCATTGATGTCATTTGAGTTGTTAACAGTGATGTCATCAGTGATGTCATTTGAGATGTCATCAGTGATGTCATCAGTGATGTCACTGACCATGTCATGAATGATGTAATATGTGACATCATCAGCAGTGGATTGCGGGTGCGCGATATATAGTTAGTGCAACTAACTATATATGCGAATTTCAATGGTTTTGTGCGAGTAAAATAAGGTTTTGTAAATGCTAATCCCTAACTATATATGGTCTATAACCTATGGTTTTTTCAGTGAATTTTCAAGGTTTTGTAAATGCTAATTCCTAACTATATATGGTCTATAACCTATGGTTTTTTCAGTGAATTTCAATGGTTTTTTAATAGCAAATATCAAAAGATGTAAAATGTATTCTTTTTTTTTCTTCACTAAAGTACGTTCCCCGGTTAGCTTACCGGTGTGCGTACCGAGCGCTCCCCTCGCGAAATGTTTTAATTTTTTTTTTCTTAATTTTTGCATGTATCAGGATCCTAATCCTCCCTCCGAAAACCTAGAGGGTCACAAAGTGTCTACCGTGCCCCCTTCAACCCATTCCGTACATTGTTTGTCCTCCATCTTATGTCTTAATTCTACCAATACACAAAATGGAGGACTCCCGTAACGCTGTCGGTTCGCGTACCGGGGAGCGCACCGGTAAGCGCTCGATAAAAAAAGATGGGAAAGTAATTTACAGAAAAACCACTACAGACACTTTCATCAAATATAGAATAGCCCCTACTACATAGCAGTCCCTACCATTTCCCCAAATTTGATGGAATTTCATTGTGAAAATTATGCTATAAGCCTGATTAAATATCCTGAGGTAAATTACCTAACCAAAACACTTATGAAGTGTTAGAATTAACAAGCAATCAAAATGCTACTTTCAATATCTTCTATTATTTCATGACATTTGATTGGTTATGTACCTGAATATATATAAAGAAAGAGAGAGAAACACAGCCATTTTGACTACTACTTCTTGAAGTACATATCAAGTACATTTCAACTGATAACTTGAAGTTCTATTTGAAAGGTAAGATGTTATTTTAAAAACTGAAGTATGTTCTGTACTATGAGCTAATTAGGAAAACATTTTCTGATAGTTATATACTATCCCTCTGTGATACTTATAGAATAAAATAGACTTCTCTGTGTTAGTTATCGATGGAGTTAGACTTGTCTTGTATAATTAAGAATTGACTTAGAGTTTATTTCATATATTTTTTCATATTTCTACTTCCAGTTTGTCACCATACACTGCCCAATGAAAAAATCACTGTTTAAAAAACCAAACTACCTGTCTGTACTTAAACCCAACCGTGCCCTATCTGTACTGATATATTTTTTTTTAATTCATTTTACAGCATACAAAATGGAAGGAGAGCAGAAAAATAACATGGAAATTGCAGAATGCAACCAAGACAAAGAAAATGATTCAGAATTCTTTGATCAATCAATGGACATAGAACTTCTGCAATGTGTTAAAGCTGTGGATTTGTTAATTGAAAATGAGTCAAAATCTGACCAAGAATTATTAGAAGTTCTTTTTAATTTTGAAAGTAAATCAGAATAATAAATTTATATATAATAATTCAAAAATAGTTTGAGACATTATTCAGTTTTATATGTATTTTTTAAACTAGTAGCAAATTGATTTTAATGTAAAATCAGACTTTAAATATACTGTGCAACTTTAAGTTTGCTCATAGTTACTTCCTTTCTTCCACTATATCATCTCCAATGTGTATTTAACATCGCTTTATCATCTCCTGCCTCCATGGTGTTTCTGATTTCCTGACAGACTACGCTATGAATTCCATATACCACAATAACTTCTGAAACAACCTGCAAGATATCTACAAAGGAAACAATGTATTTTTATTTTTAGACTCTGCATTGGTACCTACATGTTCGTACTTAAATAAAATAAATTTAAAAAAAACAAAAATAACAATCAATAAATATACAATATTTGAACATTCTTTCATCCTATTTTTCCAATATTACGCTTCCCGGACCGCTTCCTGGTGCGCGTACCGAGCGCTCCCCCCGAAAAAAAACGATATAAAAATTATTATTTTTTAGCCCCGCAAGGCCCTTTTAAAGCCCCTCATCAAACCTAGGGGGTCAGGGAGGATGTACTCTTATTATTTTAATATTATTATTATTTTGTTTCTTATATAGCGCCAGAATCGACCCCCGAAGGGGTATCTCCGCGCTTGCCTTGGGAACCCGTCCTGGCTTTTCCCTGTGAGATAGCCCCTACAGGGCATCCCCAAGGTGAAAGCCAGGCATACCGCCGCAGGGGGGCCGTTGTGGAGATTAAGCAAGCTTAATGCCCAGAGTTGCAGAGTGTGAACCCATGATTAGGTCAGGCACCGAAGCGAGAATTATCGAGTCCATGGACATTTGAGCTCAAGACCCTGCCACGTCGGGAATTGAACCCTGGTCCCGGGTCTGACCTCTGCTTCAGGGTCTGCCTGCTCTAACCAGTGAGCCACACTTCTCCACTCTGCCCTCTTATGCTCATTTCCCACTTTGTTTTGGCCACCTATTGTGTCTCGATCCTACCGAGACACAAGATGGCGGCCGCTCCGGACTGTTTAGAATGTTTACAGACACCCGAGAGCCAATCAGCTTCACTTCGGAAGTTCCGTTACGCGTCAGGTACGCGAACCGGAGCGCTAACCGGAGCGCTGTCACAGATATATCTGTTTTTTAAAACGTTAATTTCTCAAAATCCACTGGAGCACATATATTGAGACATAGCAAAGGCACGTCGGGCAAACCATATCTACAATTTTGCCTAATTTCGTGTAAATCCATTCAGCCGTTCGAGCAAAAAGTGAGTCCAACCGCCCCATGGAAAACTCAATGTTAAAAACGCGTTTTGGGACCCCCCTTTTTTCTCGGCCCCCCTTGACGAAACCCCCCCAAATTTTCAGGGGCTGCTCAGAAACAGAATGTGCCATTTTCCTGAAAATTTCAGCCAATTCCGTCCACAAACGCCAAAGTTATTCGACATAGAATTTTCAAAAATCCCATAGGAAAAAAATCCTAACTATGTATAATTAAGAATTGACTTAGAGTTTATTTCATAAATTTTTTCATATTTCTACTTCCAGTTTGTTACCATACACTGCCCAACGAAAAAATCACTGTTTAACCACATGGCTGCTGCGGGGATTTTTGCCCTGTGCTGCAGATCCTTTAATACCATTATTCATGACGAGCTCAGCTCGTCATCAGCACACGACACCCGTGGGTGATGACGAGCTGAGCTCGTCATCAGCAGCGAAAGGGTTAAAAAACCAAACTACCTGTCTGTACTTAAACCCAACAGTACCCTATCTGTACTGATATATTTTTTTTAAATTCATTTTACAGCATACAAAATGGAAGGAGAGCAGAAAAATACCATGGAAATTGCAGAATGCAACCAAGACAAAGAAAATGATTCAGAATTCTTTGATCAATCAATGGACATAGAACATCTGCAATGTGTTGAAGCTGTAGATTTGTTAATTGAAAATGAGTCAAAATCTGACCAAGAATTATTAGAAGTTCTTTTTAATTTTGAAAATAAATCAGAATAATAAATTTATATATAATAATTCAAAAATTGTTTGAGACATTATTCATTTTTATATGTATTTTTTAAACTAGTAGAAAATTGATTTTAATGTAAAATCAGACTTTAAATATACTGTGCAACTTTAAGTTTGCTCATAGTTACTTCCTTTCTTCCACTATATCATCTCCAATGTGTATTTAACATCTCTTTATCATCTCCTGCCTCCAAGGTGTTTCTGCTTTCCTGACAGACTACGCTATGAATTCCATATACCACAATAACTTCTGAAACAACCTGCAAGATATCTGCAAAGGAAACAATGTATTTTTATTTTTAGACTCTGCATTGGTACCTACATGTTGGTACTTAAATAGAATAAATTAAAAAAAAATAACAATCAATAAACATACAATATTTGAACATTCTTTCATCCTATTTTCCCAATATTACGCTTCCCGGACCGCTTCCCGTTGCGCGTACCGAGCGCTCCCCCCGCAAAAAAAACGATATAAAAGTTATTATTTTTTAACCCCGCAAGGCCCTTTTAAAGCCCCCTCATCAAAACTAGGGGGTCAGGGAGGATGTAATCTACCCCCTTATGCTCATTTCCCACTTTGTTTTGGCCACCTCTTGTGTCTCGATCCTACCGAGACACAAGATGGCGGCCTCTCCGGACTGTTTAGAATGTTTACAGACAGCCGAGAGCCAATCAGCTTTGCTTCGCGAAGTTCCGTTACGCGTCAGGTACGCGAACCGGAGCGCTAACCGGAGCGCTGTCACAGATATATCTGCTTTTTAAAACGTTAATTTCTCAAAATCCACTGGAGCACATATATTGAGACATAGCAAAGGCACGTCGGGCAAACCATATCTACAATTTTGCCAAGTTTCGTGTAAATCCATTCAGCCGTTCGAGCTAAAAGTGAGTCCAACCGCCCTATGGAAAACTCAATGTTAAAAACGTGTTTTGGGACCCCCCTTTTTTTATCGGCCCCGCTTTGACGAAACCCCCCCCAAATTTTCAGGGGCTGCTCAGAAACAAAATGTGCCATTTTCCTGAAAATTTCAGCCAATTCCGTACACAAACGCCAAAGTTATTCAACATAGAATTTTCAAACATCCCATAGGAAAGAAATCCTAACTATATATACCTACTGGCGACCTCCAGTAGGTAATATATATATATATATATATATATATATATATATATATATATATATATATATATATATATACATACATACATATTCTTGCTCCAAAAACACCAGTAGCACGAGACACTCCAGCAGCGGGTGCTGTTTCCGCAGTGGTGTCCCGCGATAACAATATTCGCTCCAAATTCTCCAAATAATACCCAGCCGGGCTTAGAAGAAATACAGCACTCTCGGGGTTCCAGTTGTCAGCAAAAGGTTTATTACCAAAGCAAACGCGTTTCGGGAGAAACTCCCTTCGTCAGTGTTACAAACGAACGCTCTCCCCGGCGCCATTATGTACGTTCATTGTAGGTGGTAGAAACAAACATAGGACTGCTTCAATCATTCATGTTTGCGCTCCATCTTTGAGTGTACGTGTTGGTATATCAAACAACTGTATCAATTCTTCAGTCAGGCAACCCACCCAACCATAATCACGCCGTGTATCGGCAAAATACAGTTAATCATCGAATTGTGACATACAGAGTGTCTCGTGTGTGTGGGTCGACGGGACATATTCCTGGAAAAACAATGTCAAAAAGTCCTCAAAACATCGCTTTACGCACACATTTCAAGCGTACAAATACAACAATATCCATATTGTAGTTACTATCTTGCCGTGTATCGGCAATTGCAGCCTTTTAGGCCGCCAAAAAAACAGGTTAATGAAATATGTCCAGATGGACCCATAGTATTACATATCCTCAACACTATATTGACACTGTATATGAATTACAAATAAAACCCTTAAAAACAATTTTAACCTTCATACCAAATACATCAATCTTCAAATAATCCCTTCAGCAGTTCATTGTTCAAAAATAAATCACTGTTGCAAAAGGATTATCACACATATATCATCATATTTCAGAATTCACGTTTCAATAGCTGATGTACCAAATTTATCCCAAGTGAGATGACATTTCTTCACCCATATTCAGACCTCCCGGTGCCTTGGTCTCTAAATTGATTATATATCGAGACTGTAGTCTCCTGAGTGTCTGTAACTTGTTGCCACCACGCGGCCTTTCAGGGACACAGTCCAAACAGAAAAATCTCAGGAGAACCCTATTGCTGTTATGCTTTATTGCAAAATGTCGGGCGACAGGATAAGAGAAATCTTTATTTGCAATCGCCTGCATGTGTTCAAGCACCCTCAGTTTTACTGGGTTGATGGTGCTGCCAATATATTTGAACTGGCAGGGACACATCAAACAGTAAACTGCATGGTCTTTATGGCAGGACATGAATTTATTTATTCTTTTCCCACCCTTTCAGCCCCTCACATCAAATGTTAACATTCGTTTACTCGATGCACAGGCTATACACCTTCCACAAGGGAAGAAGCCCTTAGCATCTTTCAATGTTCCCTGGATCTTTAGTGTGGAATTTAAGTGGCTTTGAACCACATAGTCTCGTAAAGATCTCGCCTTTTTAAAGGTGATCAAGGGGGCAGCTGGTATATCAGGACCAACAATGTGGTCAGTTTTTAAGATATGCCAGTGTTTTGTCATAATAGATCTTAATCTGAAGGAGTTGGCTGAGTAGGGGGTTATCATGCGGAATTTGCCATCAGTGTTTGGACGTGACTTTTTCTCAAAGAGAGAACATCAGTCCAATTTCCTCACTCTATTCAATGCATCATGGGTTAAGACGCAATTGTACTCTAGGGTAAGACTTTGAAAAAGCAGCCAGTGAAAGTTTGGATAGATTCTCTGACAGAGGATATAAACCGAAATTTCTGTATGATGCATTGAATAGAGTCAGGGCATTTATTTGATTCTTGGCAGCTTCTTCCCATGCCTGCCATGCTTGAAATATGCCAGTAAAGATGCTTTCTTCATACACCTTTGAGGGTGCATTCAGCTAACTGCGGCACATTTAGCATAGTATGCTTCACTCATTGCCTGTCTGGCAGCGTCAACCTCTTTTTTATTAGCCAAAGATGACTTCCTCAAAAACTCAACATAGCTTTGTTGTACCTTTTGTTCTAAAATCTGCTTTTGTTTTTTGGCTTTAAGGCTATTCTCTGCATCTTTACTTACTAGCCTCCATCTGATGAATGCTTTAATGGCATCCATCAAAATGCTCTCGGATGCAGTCTTATTATTTATTACAAAGAATTCCCTGGCCTCTTCTTTGGGGGTTTGTACCCACCCTACCTCCTGCAGATATTTTGTATTTAACACCCATCGTTTAGGGCCCGGCGGTAATTTACTTACTTCAAGGTCAAGTCTGAGCATTGCATGATTAGAGAACCCATTAGGAATGGTGATTTGTTCTTCTGCATCGCAGCGGTCTTCTCCTATAGACTCATTACTAGATCTTCTAACTGTGAGATCCTTCCTTTTGCCTCTCTTAACTGCTCCAGTTTGTGGGCCACAGTCTCCTCAATTTTTGTAAGATGTGCATGTTGGGCAGCGATCTCCATGGTCTGCAAGGCTTTAAAATCCCATATTTCCTCTAGGATGGTCTTGGCATTTTATTGTATCGTAGACGGGAGATTTCCCTGAGATATCTCACTGTATGGAGAAGGTGGTCGATCCTGCTGTGTCTTTTCCCCTCCTCAATCTTCCTGCTCAGGAGTTGATATGGCCTGAGTTGTTGTTGACTCATTTGACAATGTTATGCTCCGTCACCTTATCTCCAGAAGCAAGAGTGGCAGGATGAGCCTGTGACCGCGGCAAGCGAGGAGACTGTGGCAGCTGCAGAGGCTGCATTTTCTCAGGCTGATCAGTCACTGGGTTGTATTTGACCCTAACATTTTTTTAGGGAGCAGTCAGAATAGAATCGCTTACATCTTCCATTAAGGTCTTAGGGCCATATGTGTTAAGGGTACACATGCTCACGCTATTATGACCTCTTAGTTGGTTGATGGACATGTTCTAAACCCTAGTTCTAGTGATTGCAGATACCAATGCTTGTTGTTTAATCCTTGCTGATACTCATGTTTGTTGATATCAATGCTTGTTGTTTTCTTGTGTACACCGGAGTTGGAGTTCTGGAAAGATTCTACGTGTATTGCAGCAGGTCGGGCTCCGCGTGTTTAATATGCTAATTTGGAACTGCCTCGCACGGAGCCCATAAAAGGAACGCTTGAGCTCGTGACGATGCTTCGTCTCTTTGCATCGTCACGTCAAGCACTCCAGTCAACTGCTTCTGACTTAGCCAAGAACTCAGCGACTCGCCCAGGTATTCCCCGGCGCCCTACGGCCTTTCCCGCTTTCTCCCGGTTCCTTGCTTGTTTGTTTTCTCGGCAAGAAAACAATACCTTCCGACTCTGCTCACCTCTTCGGAACGGCCTCCAGTGATGAAGCATTCATTCCCGACCCCCGCCGGAATTCTTCACGTCATAATCCGGACACTGACAAGAAGAGAAGAAGGACAGTAAGACTAAAGGTTGCTTAGCAACACTCATATAAACATCGCGTTCGTTGTGTAAACAATAAGCATCGCGCTTTCACTTTTAAAGTGACATTTTGTATTGTAAATGCCCACATTACCAAATGGCTATTGTGATTGAGTTTTGGCTGATATAAGCACCGCATTTACGTTTAGATTGGAAGCCTTGTATTGTAAATGCTCAAATTACCAACCAATGTTGTGATAGAGTTCTAAACAAGCCTAAGACAATTCAAAGATAGATTATTAGGATTTTGGTGAATTTCTATGTGAAAATACTTAATGTGTTCAAACTTATGAATCAAATAAGTTAAAGGAATAGCTTATGATATAGTAGGCTGAAGTATTCCTATTGAACCGAACCAACAAATGTTTAGTAGTGCAGTGCATTAAACACTAGAGATTTCTAGGGTAGACTTTGGTGTTTTTTCTTTCTCGTTTATTTCACAGATTCCCTTCTCTCCTGTAAACAAACTGGGTTTCAAGGTATGTGCATGGTGTGCTAGTGTTATTTTAACAACTAATCCTCACTAATCACTTTCACCTGGTATTTATGGTATTTGAAGGCACTTTTACAAACTACCTGTTGTTATTATTTTTAAGGAGGTATTCAAGAATCAGGATATTCTCTAGGCCCAGCGAAGTGTTAACAAGGGCCGGTCTTTTCAATGGTTAGTAGAATGTTTTAACGGATCAGTCAATATTATTTGTTAGAGAGTAACGTTTCTGGGATTCAGTATTCATTGTATTCTTTTGGGTGACACTCAGAAAATCACGCGCAAGTCAACAAGACAAGAAACCGGCCCAGAACACTTCAAGAGAAACAACGACCGAACAAGACTTGGTTTGTCTGTTTTCTCTGTCCACTTCCCCTTTCCCTTGGGGACGAGTTAATTGAGCAAGAGTTTTCTGAAGCCTTGCTTGTTGGCTGGTTCTGAAGGGAGTTGGGACTTAACGACATAAAGAAGGAAACAACTGGAGTGCTTCAGCGTGATTGCGCAACAGAAGATGAAGCCGCAACTTGTTTCCTCTTGATTTCGTTGTCTCGCTCCCATGGATGTCCCTCAGCTTACTCAGTTAGTGCAGAAGCTGGCTGAAGAGATGGAGGAGTTGCGAATGGAGAATCAGTCACTTCGACAAGAATTAGACAAAACTAGAGTAGGGTTTACCTCTTGGAGGGACACATCCGAGGAAAAGAAGCCAATTTTAGCTCCTTCCAAATTTGGTACCACTACGTTCCAGACACACTCTCCTACCAATCAGTCATCAGAATCTCCTTTACAGCTCTCTGTAGTCACTCCTAATCCAGTCCCTTTAGCTAATCCTGAAAGATTCACTGGGGATAGTAGCAAGTATACTACCTTTATAAGTCAATGCCAGTTGCACTTTATGTGCAAACCACAGGTCTTTACCAATGATAAAACCAAGGTAGCTTTTATCATTTCCTATTTAGGTGGGGTGGCAGCAAACTGGGCCATGCCTTTGGTTGACACTAATGACCCTCTTCTCCATAATTTAAACAATTTCAAGATAGCCATGTCCAGTTTGTTCGCCAAGCATGTGTTTATCCAGGCGTCTGATAACAAACTTTTAAATCTTCGTCAAGGTTCAAAAGATTTAATCTCCTATGTGACCACCTTTAACAGGCTCCTAGCCGAGACACGTTGGCCAGTAGAGAAAAGGATTTCTTTATTTTATAGAGGTCTCAAAGATGATCTGAAGAACTCGTTAGCTCATATCATGAACCTACTTGATGATTTCGCTGAATTTCAGGATTTAGTGATAAAATTAGATCACAGGTTGGGGGAACGTAGGAGTGAAAGGCCTAGAGGAGATATTAGAAATTTACATTTTAGGTCCGACAAGAAAGAGGCCGAGGACAAGTCTTCTTTAGTAGAACCCATGCAAATTGGAGGTGTCAGAGGGCCTTTGACAAACGAAGAAAAAGATAGAAGGCGCAAAGGAAATCTGTGCCTTTATTGTGGAAAGCCCGGACATTTTGCCAAGGACTGTTCAGTAAGACAGGCCAAGAAAAAGGCCTTAGTGATAGATTCAATTTCTCATTCTCAGTCGGAAAACTAGATGTCTCGGAGAATGATGAGATCGCTTCTCCGAGAAATGTTGTCTCCACCAAGATCTCTCACTATGCCACCAATGTTGTTTCTTGTGTTCCAAAACACTTTACCATACGGGTGATATTCATCCTATCCATTCAGCAAAGACACAGTATCCCAGTGCTTCTTGATTCTGGTGCCACAGGAAACTTTTTTGATTTAGAGCTCGCTCGCAAGTTACATCTTACACATGTTCCTAAGAAAGAACCAGAGCCTGAAAGGGCTGTAGATGGGTCAGCATTGTCTTCTGGTTTAATACGTTTCCATACTGAACCTCTAACTATTGTAGCAGACAACGGTCATACAGAACAAACGGTTTTTGATTTGATTGATACTCCGACTTTTGGGGTTATTTTGGGAATTCCCTGGTTGGAATTGCATAACCCCAAAATAGATTGGCATAAAAGAACTGTTACCCTGGATTCCTCCCATTGTAAATTGCACTGTTATCAGAAAACCAAAGACCCGGTAATGCCTTTATTTTGTGCCACCAAACTTCCGCCCCACAGGGTTTATGATTGTCGAATTGATCTAGTTCCCGGAGCCGTATTACCGTGTAGCAGAATTTACGCTCTGACGGAACCTGAAAATGAGTACCTGAGAAAATATCTGGACGAATTATTAGAACTAGGATTTATTCGACATTCAACCTCATCAGTCTCTTCGCCACTTTTCTTTGTGGCGAAGAAGACGGGCGATTTAAGGGCTTGCATCGATTATCGCGCTGTCAACAAGGCGACAATCAAGAATAGATACCCATTGCCTCTAATTCCTGTACTGCTCAATCAAGTCAAGGGCTCTAGCATATATACTAAGTTAGATCTCAGGGGGGCCTACCATCTGATTCGCGTTAAAGCTGGTGACGAATGGAAGACCGCCTTCCGCACAAAGTTTGGTTTATTTGAATATACGGTCATTCCGTTCGGCCTCTGTAATGCTCCAGCAGCATTTCAGTACTTCATAAATGAAGTCTTACATGACTTATTGGACGTCTGTTGTATTGTATACATAGACGACATTCTGATATACTCAAGAAATACTATCGACCACATTCAACATGTTCGTTCAGTCCTTCAAAGATTAAGAGATCACTCCCTATTTGTGAAACTTGAGAAATGCGAGTTTAACAAAACAAGAGTGGAATTTTTAGGATATTGTTTATCTCCAGACGGGATTCTTATGGATCCAAAGAAAGTAGATGCAATTCTAAATTGGTCAACTCCAAGTTCAGTTAAAGAAACACAACGGATCTTGGGGTTTGCAAATTTCTACAGGCGGTTCATTGCTCGTTTCTCAGAAATTGTATCACCCATCACTCAGCTACTAAGAAAGGGGAAATCCTTTCATTGGACTGAGGAGGCTAATAATGCATTCTTATTGTTAAAAAAGGCTTTCACTTCTGCACCCATTCTAGTGCATCCAGATCCTGACAGACCATTCTTTGTGGAAGCAGACGCTTCTCAAACTGCACTCGGAGGAATACTTCTCCAAAAAAATCCTGACTCAGGCCAATTACATCCTGTAGCCTTTCATTCAAGAAAACTTCTGTTGGCTGAACAAAATTACACAATAGCAGAACGTGAACTATTGGCCATAAAAGATGTTTTCCAAGAGTGGAGGCACCATTTACTAGGAGCCAAACATACAATAACAGTCTATTCAGATCATAAAAATCTGCAATTCTATTCCACAGTAAAAGCTTTTACACCAAGACAAATGCGATGGTTACAATTCTTCAGTGAATTCGATTTCATAATTACCTATCGACCAGGGAATAAACAATTACTTTCAGACACTCTTTCACGTTTAGTATGTAAAAAAGATTATGATCAGCTTAAAGAATCACCAAGTATTCTTCCCAAGGAAAGGATTGTGGCTGTAATCCAAACTAACAGTTTCCTTGATTTAGTTAAAAAAGAACTAGAGACCTACGATACGCAAGAATGGCTATCTAAAAAGAACAATAGAATTAGTGAAGGGTTTTTCTTTCATCAAGACAAACTGTTCATCCCAACTAAAGAATTGCAAGAAAAAATTATGCAATGGAATCATGATCTGGCTATAGCTGCCCATCCTGGAGTAAACAAAACTCTAGAGCTATGCCAACGATATTTCTGTTGGGAACACATGGTTACAGTCATCCAGCAATATGTCAGGGCTTGTCCTGTCTGCACGAGACAGAAATCATTACATACACCACCTACGGGATTACTTCATCCTATGAGTCTTCCTCCACAACCATGGCATACCATTAGTTTAGACTTCATCACAGATCTACCTGAATCCAACGGTTACACTACAGTCTTGGTAGTGGTCGATGTATTGTCAAAAATGGGACATTTTATTCCATTACCAAAATTACCAACAGCAGCAGAATTTAGCGCCATTTTCTTATCCACCATAGTGAAGTTGCATGGTTTACCAACTAAAATTATTTCAGACAGAGGTCCTCAATTCGTATCTAGATTCTGGTCACAACTCAGTAAACACTTAGGAATCGAACTGGCCTTGTCGTCCTCTTTCCATCCACAGACGGACGGACAAACAGAAAAAGTAAATCAGTATGTAGAACAAGGTTTACGTTGCTTAATCTCTACCACTACTACAGCTTGGGATGAAATGTTACCCTGGGCAGAATTTTCATACAATAACACCTCACACTCAGCCTTAGGTTGTTCTCCATTTTATTTCCTGACAGGGCAACACCCTAGATCTCTTCCCATCCTATTGCCAAAAAACCAACAAACCATGCCGGCCGTGATAGACAGGTTAACCACATTGTTAGACATTCAGGAACATGCAAAAAGACAATGGATTAAAAGCAAAACAACAATGAAACAATCAGCAGATAAACATAGGATACCTGCACCTTTGTATAAGGAAGGACAAATGGTTTGGTTATCCACCAGGAATATTCAATTAGAAGGCCCTAAAAATTAAAACCAAGATTCATTGGTCCCTTTGTTATCGAAAAGATAGTAAATCCAGTATCAGTGAGGTTGAGTCTCCCTGATGAGTATGCAATCCACCCAGTATTCCATGTTTCCCTTTTGAAACCTTACGATCCAACAACACGACCAGACAATCCACCTCCTCCGATAGTAATAGGAGACCACCTTGAATACGAAGTTAAGAAAATCTTAGATGCTAAACGTATTCAAGGTCGTCTTTATTACCTCATTGACTGGAAAGGGTATGACCCCTCGGAACGATCATGGGAGCCGGAAAATAATGTACACGCCCCCAGACTCATTAGATCATTCGATGCCTTGCATCCAGACAAACCACGTCCAGTAAGACGTCCTTTGGGGGGGAGAACTGTTAAGGGTACACATGCTCACGCTATTATGACCTCTTAGTGGGTTGATGGACATGTTCTAAACCCTAGTTCTAGTGATTGCAGATACCAATGCTTGTTGTTTAATCCTTGCTGATACTCATGTTTGTTGATATCAATGCTTGTTGTTTTCTTGTGTACACCGGAGTTGGAGTTCTGGAAAGATTACAAGTGTATTGCAGCAGGTCGGGCTCCGCGTGTTTAATATGCTAATTTGGAACTGCCTCGCACGGAGCCCATAAAAGGAACGCTTGAGCTCGTGACGATGCTTCGTCTCTTTGCATCGTCACGTCAAGCACTCCAGTCAACTGCTTCTGACTTAGCCAAGAACTCAGCGACTCGCCCAGGTATTCCCCGGCGCCCTACGGCCTTTCCCGCTTTCTCCCGGTTCCTTGCTTGTTTGTTTTCTCGGCAAGAAAACAATACCTTCCGACTCTGCTCACCTCTTCGGAACGGCCTCCAGTGTTACAGCATTCATTCCCGACCCCCGCCGGAATTCTTCACGTCATAATCCGGACACTGACAAGAAGAGAAGAAGGACAGTAAGACTAAAGGTTGCTTAGCAACACTCATATAAACATCGCATTCGTTGTGTAAACAATAAGCATCGCGCTTTCACTTTTAAAGTGACATTTTGTATTGTAAATGCCCACATTCCCAAATGGCTATTGTGATTGAGTTTTGGCTGATATAAGCACCGCATTTACGTTTAGATTGGAAGCCTTGTATTGTAAATGCTCAAATTACCAACCAATGTTGTGATAGAGTTCTAAACAAGCCTAAGACAATGCAAGGATAGATTATTAGGATTTTGGTGAATTTCTATGTGAAAATACTTAATGTGTTCAAACTTATGACTCAAATAAGTTAAAGGAATAGCTTATGATATAGTAGGCTGAAGTATTCCTATTGAACCGAACCAACAAATGTTTAGTAGTGCAGTGCATTAAACACTAGAGATTTCTAGGGTAGACTTTGGTGTTTTTTCTTTCTCGTTTATTTCACAGATTCCCTTCTCTCCTGTAAACAAACTGGGTTTCAAGGTATGTGCATGGTGTGCTAGTGTTATTTTAACAACTAATCCTCACTAATCACTTTCACCTGGTATTTATGGTAGTTGAAGGCACTTTTACAAACTACCTGTTGTTATTATTTTTAAGGAGGTATTCAAGAATCAGGATATTCTCTAGGCCCAGCGAAGTGTTAACAAGGGCCGGTCTTTTCAATGGTTAGTAGAATGTTTTAACGGATCAGTCAATATTATTTGTTAGAGAGTAGCGTTTCTGGGATTCAGTATTCATTGTATTCTTTTGGGTGACACTCAGAAAATCACGCGCAAGTCAACAAGACAAGAAACCGGCCCAGAACACTTCAAGAGAAACAACGACCGAACAAGACTTGGTTTGTCTGTTTTCTCTGTCCACTTCCCCTTTCCCTTGGGGACGAGTTAATTGAGCAAGAGTTTTCTGAAGCCTTGCTTGTTGGCTGGTTCTGAAGGGAGTTGGGACTTAACGACATCAAGAAGGAAACAACTGGAGTGCTTCAGCGTGATTGCGCAACAATATGCATGAACACATTTTCCCATAGACACAGAATGGGCCAAACCCTTTGATGTATCTGCCCCTTAGTAGGCATAACTGCTATAAATTCCATGCTGCTATTGCTCTGCTCAGGACTTGAATTGATTGCTTCTGTGCCCCTCTCCATGGGGCGATGGTCCGCACTAATATTTGCGCTTTCTTCGCCGTCTCCAAGCTCAGAGAGATTTAAATTTTTGGAGCCAACACAGTGCGAATTGCTTGTGCTGTGGCTTGTCCTACTATTTTCTTAATATGTTGGTTAGGGGTGGGGGATCTCAAAATGAGTCATTGCAGAGCCAGAGATCTTGAAGTGACTTCGCTTTTTTTTTTTACTACTCCGCCCTAGCCCCACTGATTCATTTCCAAAGAAGCATTCTGCTTTTCAACATCTGTCAGAAGTTCCTTGAACAAAATGCTGTTATGGCCTTCCCCAGCGATCCTCTACTGGGTTGCGCTACAGCCTTGCCAATAATTGAGCAGAGCGCACACACTTACCCCCGGCGTGAAACCTGGAGGCCGTCCCTGATGAGGATGGATCTTCCTGCCTCCTGGGTCTGGATGCTGATATACTGATGGAATGGTGTAACATACACAAACACAGTCCACTGAGCAGTCTGCTCCTCAGAGCCTCCACTGGCTGCTAAGAAGTCCCTCCTGCAGAGACTTTTTGTATCCCTATAAGGCCGTGGTCTAACCCCAGGGGCTTCGTGGCCGCTTTAATCGTGGTAAACATCAGAACCGGTGGGCGAAGTGCCACGGGGTAGCCGGTAGCCTTCATCCGACGCGATCTCTACCTGCGTCATGTTGGTGTGCAGACATGGCGAGGAGGTGGGGAGTTAGCCCTTCAGCCGACCGCCTTCCCTCCGCTGTGTAGCTGGTTTTCGACTATGATTGTTTCATATTTCACCAATTAAATAATTGTGCAAGCTGCACTTACACTTGAGCTATGAGCATAGCTATTGTTTGTGTGCTGTGCATTTGTTTTTATGGGTTATATTCCCATCTCTTTTTAAAATCACTTTTAATTAACAACACTTTGTCATGCAAATAAATAGTTTATTTTTCAAAAATCATGCACTGCTCTTCCATGCAACAAAAGCCATAAATAACACTGTTCTACCTAATAAACTGACACCACACTGCCATAATAATGGACTTACCCTCCCCTCATGAGCCATTTGTCTAAGGCAATAACGTACAATCACCAGTAGCTGTCCTGGTTCTAGCTTATTTATAACAGCTAGAAATCTCAGGATGAATGAAATAATTAATATGTTGGAAAATTAATCATCCACCAATTGTTCTATGTTGCTCGGGCATTCTTGGATTCCACAACAACACAATAAAACCACCCTGTAAAACTTAGCAATATAGTGTGGGGGGTGGGGGGATCGGGTGAGGGAGGCTAGATTTATAAAAAATTCAACAAGCAAATTTACTGCACTGCATTGCACTTGGGTTAGGGGGGCACGGCAGAGCCATATCTACTAACATATGGTGTTGCTTCTCTTTTCTACAGCTCTGGCACACAATCAGGCTGCTCAGTGTCATGCTCAGACCTTTGAATTATAGTAAAAAGCGGTGTGTGTGATGTCTAGCATGGGTTTTGTACTTTCCATTACACAATATTATGCTTAGACTTAATTTTAAACGTTTCTCACTTTGTATGGCTGAGTCATTAAAAACGTTTGGCAAAAAGGAGGTGTACTTATTAGTGCAAAACTCGGTACAGAATTGTTAGTGGACCAGGCTTTGCATCAAAAACCTTGGTTTACAGCATGTGATTGCCCAAGTACTACCTATGGAAAGCTCCCTTGAGAAATAGTACAGCAAAGAGAGGATGTGGCCTTATGGCTAGAGAGGTCGCCCTCGAAGCTGGGGAACCGGGTTTGTGTCTCAGCAGCTATGCTCAATATCCTGTGATTTTGGACAAAGCACTTAGGGGCAGATTTACAAGCCCCATGCGCCTCTTTTACACCGCCGTTGCGCAGCGGCTGCGCAAAGCCAGCGCCATGGTGCGGGGTACTTACAAAGTGACGCATCTGGGAGATGTGTCACGTTGTAAAGCCCTGTGCCACATGTAGGCGTTATGGCGTGGGGGACGCAGGAACGCCTCCTAAAAGTGGCTGAGTGAAATCTTCGAGATTTCACTTTTAAGGCCATGCTGCGTCAAAACCCTGCGCCTGCTTGAAGCACGCGTAAGGATTGACGCAGCATTATAAAGATAGGGCACCCCCGAGCCTTGCTGGAGCTGCGTCGTGCAATGCGCCGCCTTTACAGCAGCAGATGCGTCACACATCTGTCCATTTTTGCCCCATGGTTGCCCTGCATTGTAAATGTATTTACAACAAGGGGTGGTGAGGGACAGAGTCTCTGAATTAAGCAGAAAGCTCTCACCCAGTCAAGAGATCAGGGCTAGATCCAACACCGTTTTTTAGCTCACTGCACCATCCCAGTTTCAGAACCTGGCTGTATGCAAATTAGTCTGTTCCTGTCCCAGTGCATGATGGGAACAGGGCAAACCAAACTACAAAAGCCAATTCTTACACTGGGAAGGAAACAAGCTCCCGGGGACCGGTTTCTGGCATTACAGCCGTCTTCGGCCCGGTTTGCTTGAATCCTGATGGTGCAATGAGCAAGGGTCTCACATCTGAGAATACCCTTCCACGCTTAGGGTGGACAAAAATATTTACAACAAGGGGTGGTGAGGGACAGAGTCTCTGAATTAAGCAGAAAGCTCTCACCCAGTCAAGAGATCAGGGCTAGATCCAACACCGTTTTTTAGCTCACTGCACCATCCCAGTTTCAGAACCTGGCTGTATGCAAATTAGTCTGTTCCTGTCCCAGTGCATGATGGGAACAGGGCAAACCAAACTACAAAAGCCAATTCTTACACTGGGAAGGAAACAAGCTCCCGGGGACCGGTTTCTGGCATTACAGCCGTCTTCGGCCCGGTTTGCTTGAATCCTGATGGTGCAATGAGCAAGGGTCTCACATCTGAGAATACCCTTCCACGCTTAGGGTGGACAAAAATATTTACAACAAGGGGTGGTGAGGGACAGAGTCTCTGAATTAAGCAGAAAGCTCTCACCCAGTCAAGAGATCAGGGCTAGATCCAACACCGTTTTTTAGCTCACTGCACCATCCCAGTTTCAGAACCTGGCTGTATGCAAATTAGTCTGTTCCTGTCCCAGTGCATGATGGGAACAGGGCAAACCAAACTACAAAAGCCAATTCTTACACTGGGAAGGAAACAAGCTCCCGGGGACCGGTTTCTGGCATTACAGCCGTCTTCGGCCCGGTTTGCTTGAATCCTGATGGTGCAATGAGCAAGGGTCTCACATCTGAGAATACCCTTCCACGCTTAGGGTGGACAAAAATATTTACAACAAGGGGTGGTGAGGGACAGAGTCTCTGAATTAAGCAGAAAGCTCTCACCCAGTCAAGAGATCAGGGCTAGATCCAACACCGTTTTTTAGCTCACTGCACCATCCCAGTTTCAGAACCTGGCTGTATGCAAATTAGTCTGTTCCTGTCCCAGTGCATGATGGGAACAGGGCAAACCAAACTACAAAAGCCAATTCTTACACTGGGAAGGAAACAAGCTCCCGGGGACCACCCCCTTTTGTACTGCATTGTAAATGTGGCGCATCCATGGTGGCGGAGCCGTGACGCACAATATCTTGCGCATCCCTGCTGAGATGCAGGAATGCCCCAGTTATTGTACATCTGCCCCAAATCTCCCTTTGCCTAACAAAAACAAATGAATATGTCCATCTGTAACGAAGTTGGTGCTAATGTAAAGCATGTTGGGGCAGATTTATGTTGGTAATGCGCCACGTTTGCGTCACGCAACTGCGGTGTATACGTGGCACATCCCTACGACCCATTTACAACGTGACGCATCTAGGCAGATGCGTCACGTTGTAAAGCCCTGCGCCACTTGTGGGTGTTCCGGCGCAGGGTTGGCGTTCCGGGGCAGGTGCGCCTCGCAAAAGTGGCTGAGTGAAATCTATAAGATTTCACTCAGTCACTTTCAGGCCAATGCTGCGTCAAAACCCTGAGGCTGCTTGAATCAGGCGTAAGGCTTGACGCAGCATTGGACAGATAGGGCACCCCCGAGCCTTGCTGGAGCTGCGTCGCGCTTGCGAAGCCACTCCAGCAATGCGCCGCTTTTACGGCATAGATGCGTGACGCATCTGTGCCGTTTTTGCCCCATGGTGCGCCGCATTGTAAATGCGGCGCACCATGGGTGGCGGAGCAGCGGCGCAAAATAACTGGCGCATCCCTGGGGATGCGCCAGTTATCATAAATCTGCCCCGTTGATACCTAATAATAACGGAAAACTCTAAAATACATATATATCTGTGTTGCTTTATGTCTACTTTCCAGTGAAAATAACGTTTTGCCCTGGAAAGTAAACACTTACCAAGACCGCACCCCTATGAGTCACTTTGCATAATTTTGTGTCGGCGTAAAGTGTTGAGAGATCTGCCTACAGGCTTGTATAAAGAGTACATTTCAACCAGTGTGTGATGCAACAGCAGTACAGTAACCTGGCTCCTTCTGCAACAGGAGCAGCTACTCTTACAGTACTGGAAATTCTACATTCTGCAGCTCACTATTTGAAGCGTTTACCATGCCCTGTCCTGACCTCTCAAGTTCCCGGAAAACTCAGAAGCCCTTCGAGCAAGTGCTACCAGTGATTCAAAGCAAGATTCACATAAAGGGGAAGCCAGGATAAGTCAAAATACGCTGAAAATAGGTGAGCTCGTTTGAGGATTGTTTTGTCCTGTCTTTGAACGTGAGCAATACTCTTTGTGATAATAGTTTTTACGTTTTCTATGCAACTTCACATGCTTTGTTGGATTTTGCACGCACACGCCCATGAGAATATTCACCAAAACAAGAAACTGCTTTTGGAATTTTTATAAAACTACCCTTTTGGAAAACTCTTCAATCCTTTGCCACGCCCTAGTACAGGTGTTCTCTCTGATCTTTTATGACATCTCTAAAGCACTGCACATCGTTTTTAAACGAATGAGGCCTACTGCACACAATCCCTTTGAAAGCCTTTAGAGAATACAGGTTTCTGACAGCTGCTGTAGCCTGTGGTGACGTCATGGATGTTGGCAAATACCTTGCGCACCACCATCTTCCATAGTTCCAAAAGTGTTAGTAGGAAAGGCTGTCCCTCATCTAGCTCCTCGCCAGGGCCACACTAGGGAACCAAAAGCAGCCCTGGCAAAAATGCTTAAACCAGTCCCTCTCCCTTCCTCCTCTTGAACCCTTGCTCTCTTTCCATCCATCCATTCGCTCTCTCTCCTTCTCTCCTCCCTCTCTGATCGCTCTCTCTCTACCCCCCCCCCCCACTCCCTTTCTCTCTCTCTTGAAGGCTACCGATGGCTGCTGCAGGCAGCCTCCAGGAGCTAGGGAAAGTGACAGAGGCTTCAGGAGCTGCCTGGGCTTTCAAAACTGGCTTTCAAGGGCGCCAGCCCACCGGGGAACTGCCCGGTGGAGTAAAGGGCCTGTCCAGCCCTGCCCCGCCTACTCTCCCTCTGGGTCTGTACACATCCGAAGAAAGCAAGCAAGAGACAGATGTTACATTTTACCCACCTTCCTCTGCCTCAGTACACAAGCCTGACAGACAACCTGAGAGGAAGAGGGATGCAGCAGCTCTTCACTCCCTTGCATTTCTTAAGTCTATCAAGACAGGGATGTAGATAGCAGCTTTGCCACCCGGTCTGTCCCACGGTTTGGCGCCCAGTGACAGCCAGTGTGTGCAGGTAAGACGAGGGTGCTTGTAAAGCTAAAGGGTGAAGTGACGCTGCGCGCCGCCCCCAATAACAGTGCTGCCGGGGCAGACCGCCCCCCAGCTACGCCACTGTATCAAGACTTGAAAGTAACAGGGGCTAAGGGACCATACTTCAAAGTAGCTTCCCCACATTACTGCAGAGGATCGGGGCTGCTCCTGCTCTCCAAGGGGACACGAGGAGCCAGTGCTTGAAGAAGGAGGGAAAAGAAGCAATACACAGAGTTGAAAGAGGACGAGAAGAGGCTCAATAGAGAGTTGTTGTGTTTGAAGAGGATAGGGTAGAGTCTCTTTGGAGGAGGCAATTGAAGTAGAACACTGGAAAGGTTTAGCTAATCCAGTCCAGTGCCACCTAAATAGCCCGGGGCACCTTGAATTCTCCTGCTGTGGATAGACTTAAAATCATATGATCCATCCTTCTCCTAATATAATTGGGCAGGCCACTCTAATGCTTAATTTTAATGACAAAAAAAGCCATGGACACCTTCTGTAGGTCTAGTAAATCTAGGGAGAGCAAGTAAAGGCCTATCCGGAGGGCTCAAGCAATAGTATAAATCTTTCGCTCTTAGATCATAAATATTCTGTGGCAGATTCGTACACAGCCTGATTGGCAATGGACAGGATTGTTATCTTTGTAAGTACAGGTGGGCATGCACAGGGCTTTAGCACACACCCTCTCCAGTTTCTCTTCACGATGGTTTCACCCTGATGAGTATGGGATATGTATAAATAAAGAATCCAACCATGATCACCTCATGCATGCAGCCAAGCAACCACCACAGCCTAAGTCTCCTCTATAATGCCACATCATCCCCAGGCCCGGGTTGTATGATGGAACACCGCAGGCATAGACTCTGAGAGCCAGTGCCCAGTGTGCGACGTTAGCATGAGTTACTTTAGCATTCAAGTCATTACAGTGACTTGCTTTAGGGGACACTGGACTTTAGAACAGTATAAATTACTATTCTAACTCCAGTCATTACAACAGTATGGAAGGTGTTGGACTTTAAAATCCAACACCAGTGCAACAACGTGCCCCCTACAGCAAGTCGTTGTAATGCCTTGCATGGTAAAGTAATGCGTGGTAACGTCGCATGCGGGGTACTGACTTCGTTGTAATGGCTGGTCGTTGTAAAGATTATGGGGTAAAGGATGTTTTCCAAGGCCCCGCAATGCTTGTAAGCCACACCAACACACTGGCAAGGATGCTGAGTATCATCCAGCACTGCCTGAGCTCTGGCAAGGATGCTGAGTATCATCCAGCACTGCCTGAGCTCTGGCAAGGATGCTGAGTATCATCCAGCACTGCCTGAGCTCTGGCAAGGATGCTGAGTATCATCCAGCACTGCCTGACCTCTGGCAAGGATGCTGAGTATCATCCAGCACTGCCTGAGCTCTGGCAAGGATGCTGAGTATCATCCAGCACTGCCTGAGCTCAGATGGACTTGGCTGCCAGCTGGATGAACAGGAGTGCACCCAACACAGCAACCCTTTCAAGGCTCATGGCGTGCTGCTGTGTGCCTGGTGAAGACACTGCCTGCCTGCCTGTAATCATCATTGCATTCTACACTAGAGAGGTCACAGCCAAGGGACTAAGGCGCCATCCATAACAGTGGCACAGAACACGGCCGTGTGTCCACAGCCCTTGCACCTGACTCTCCCACTGCACCTACAATGGCGAATGCCAGTACTTCGAAGATTCCAGTGTTGTGGAGCATTGTATCGGCCCCACCGGTCTGAAGCCCAGGCATTCACCTGTTGTTCAAGTCCTGCACTAATCCTCAATATAAATGGATCCTGTTGACCTAGAGTTCCCCCAATCAAGAATGGGTCCTCATGTAATGCAACTGGTGCTTTGTAAAACGCTCTGATACCCAATCAAGTTCGCGTTATATAAAACTCTGTAAAAAAAAAAATCACGCTGCATAGCAAGCCCAATGTTCAGAAACTGCTGGTGTTTTCAAAATGACAGTTTTCAAAATGTCCCTCCTCGGTACTGATTTCACCATCCTTCCAGATTGCTGACAAATGCTGGTGATGATACACAGCAAGTGCACAGCCAGTGACCGGAAGTGGACATTGTACGCATCTCCTCAGAGGAGGTTATTTCAAAGCTAGAGAAGTTCATGATGATGCGCGGAATTCCTCAAGAATGACCACACCATCCTACAAGCATGGGTTCTCCTACATCCCCTCACTTTGCATCAAGCACAAAAAGGTCACACCTCGGTGGCCACAGTCGAGCGGACAGGCCGACAGGTTTAAAAGCATCCTCTACAACGATTACACCATCAATAAACTCTTATAATAGTACTGCCTCACTCTGCATGCCTCCCGAAGAGAATGCATCTGCAACAGTGCACTTCAGTTACCTTATGTGTGACTCAAGCCTCAGTCACACAAAATAGATTTGAGGCGAATACTGCCGAAGAAATCTCAAGACGGCGAACTGATAAGGACACCCTAGTGAGTCTGAAACGAGGCTCAGAGAAAAGTGACAATGAAGTGGGAGACAGAATTCTTCTAAAGAACAGATCTCCTGGGTGTAAGTTCAATGCAATGTCAATCCAGTACTATCTCATTAATATAAGGACTATGCATTGTACAGTATAGACTGAAGAATGCCTTTAGCTCTTAATGCTGGAAATGAGAATGGAATATTTAAGTTATGTTACATTTTGTATTGTGGGGGATGTTCTGTCCATAGCCGGAGGTGGGCATGCACATGGCTGTGCCACAAACCCTTTTGAGGCAGAAATGTCCCCTGCGTGGTGCATCATCACCGTCCTGTGCCTGAGTGCGCAACTGCAAGTATGCAAGTATATGATATCCTGGTGTTTGATTTTTGGTCCTAGCCTCACAGTATTCTAGCGTTTGTTCAAAAACGTAGGCCTGTCTGTTGACGTGAGTGAGGTTCTTGACCTGCCCTGTAGCTTGGAGGCTTGCATCAAGCATACCCTCGTTACATTGACAGTGGATTATGGTCCATCTAATGGATTTAGCAGTTCGAGTGGTGGTGGCAGTGTACCATGTTTTGTGAATCCATAATTGTGACAAGACCTTTTTACCTTTTTCAGAGAGATGGAGGCCTACTAGCCCTAGTTATGTAAATTGCTGCTTTTATCTGCTAAACTAGATCCCGGCACTAACACCCCAAGAGCATTTAGCGTATGCATGTATATGTGGCCGATATAGTGAATGCCTTTTCTATATGAGTGAGTTAGAGCAATAAAGGCCTGCAGGATCCATTTTAGACACATCTGTTTTTTTGCATGAGATGAGGGTGAGATTGTTCCCAGATAGTGGAAGTGTATTGCTGGCATTGCACAAAGAGGAGACAAAGCTCATGTATTAGTTCAATAAGGCTTTTTGTTGAGAGGAGTTGCTGATTAGTCTTCCTGTAGTACTGTTATATGGAAAATAGTGGGAGTGAAGTGTGGGACTGCAGTCTATGTTGTTCAAGGTGAAAGGGGCTCTCAAATTGTCGGCAACATTTTTTCTTTTCCCTGATCACTGTTCACTGTGGCTGATGAAAGTCAGGAAATCTCACACTTCTTTACGCCTCTCTTGTGGATACACCATCCTAGAGAGTACCCTGCAATGTTTATCATCACTCTACACAAAGGCGGTGCCTGGAGAGAAATCTGGAAAGAACACTCAAAAGGAGAACCTCCCTAAAAATGTTCTAAAAGTTCAGACAGTGGATCTACATCTCCTGTCTGTGGAGAAGTGTGGCTCAAATTGTTAGAGCGGCAGACCCTGATGCAGAGGTCTGGTCCAGGACCAGGGTTCAATACCCGCCTCGGCAGGTCTTTGACTCAATTTCCTAGGACCTGAAAATTCTCGCCTCGGTGCCTATTCCAATCATGGAGTCCACTCTGCAACTCTGGGCAATAGCTTGCTTTATCGCCCCAACAGCGCTGGGATGCCTGACTTCACCTTGGGGGTTCCCAGGAGTGGACATTCCACAGGGAACAACCAGGAAGTGTTCCTAAGCGGTATACGGACAGCGCCGGGACACCTCCGCTGGAGGTAGCTGTGCGCTTTACAAATGGCATTCACATTTACATTTACTGAACAAAAGGGAAAGCTATTGACCCAACTTTTGTTCCAGTTCCAAGTTGTATCTGGCCAAGAAATTAAGTGGTCTGCATTGTACTCACAGTACTAATGTACAACTGGGCTCATGTCTGACAGCCAGCTGCCAAGGGGTAAGAGGAGTTTGCCTTGCTGAAAAAAGCTGCACATCTGATGTTAAGTGTCCAAATGCCTGCCGGCCTCCCAGCCTGCTGAGGAAAGGAGCCTTAGCACGACTCAATACTTCTTAGACACTCTAGCTCACAAAAGAGACCTGCTTAATTCAGAGAAGGCATGACACCTGTGGAGGTTAAGGATGGGAGGTATACTGGGTGCAGTAGATCCCTAGGCCTGTTCCCTGGACTGTACCTCTTAGATATTGCCTGTATGATATTTTGGTTTTAAGTGTCAAATAAAGTACTTTTAAGTTTATAGAGTAAAATACGGAGTTGGACAATCAGTTATTAGCTGGTGGGTGATTGTTGATTGCTAAGCTTGATCACTCCCATACCACCTCCCTGAGATCCCTGTGACTGCTCGCCATTGCTACCATTGAGAGTTAAGTACTGAAGGGGTTGTATGAGGCCCAGTTTGAAGAGCCTTTGAGGGACAGACCCCGGGGAATCATAGGTAATTAGCCCAACTCCCACAGCAGAGACCTAGTAGTCCGTCTTGTCTTGTGCCCGCCCCCTTCTCTCCCCAGAACAGGGTTTGACAATTAGTGGCAAGCTGTGTGAGATCCTGCAACAGCCAGGAATATGTTCAACATTATACCTGCACAATAATAAGACAGATACAAGGTTAGTAGGGCTAGGCCTTGACTTCCTGTCCTTAGGATCTGTTGGAGGATTTGTGTGTGAATAGAGGGTGGAGGGTTTCAGGAGTAAGGCTCAGGAAATACTTTTGAGTTATGAAGAGATCACTTAGAGAAACTGAATGGGAGGGAAGAAACTATGATGGACTCTGGAGAGGTAACCATGATAGGGTCCGTGAGAGGAAATGCTGTGGTGTGGGATTCTCTTAGAGTGGGTTCCAATGGCTGCACCTCATGTATATCTTCAAATTTGCTTCACAGTGTTTTACCAATACAATGACCCCCAGTTATTTCTAGGGTGCCACTGTCACAGTCTCCAAGAGTTATTCCCTTGAATGGCTTAAGTCTGGCTGAGACAGTGAATTTGTAGATGGCCATCCAGACACCTAAGGGTGAGGAAGAGGAGAAGGCCAGAGAGCTTGAGAAGAAGAAGCTGAGATCAGCTTGCCACTAAAAAGAGGAAAGGAGGATGGAGAGACAGGAACATTGGGTCCACCAAAAGAAAGGGATCATAGGAGACAAATTGTAAAGAATGAATATTGCTTTAGAGAAAGAGATGCTTTATATGACAGCAGACACAGCTACATCTGGGTAAGGCGATTCCACTCACATCCCTCCAGGAGTGCCTGACAAGGATCCAAAAGAGCTTTTGCACTTCTTCTTGTGCGGAGACCAGCTGAGGGAGGCTTTCGGTGGGAGACTTTTTGGAGCCCAGCCCACGCCCACGCCAGCAACTCGCCAGACCCGCTTCGCGGGTCCCGCAGCGCGGCATTATCAGAGGGAGCCGCTGCTGTGTAAGGGGCTGCAACTTCTAAACCGGCAGGGCTGCGAGCATCAGGCAGGGACTCCGTGGACCAGGAGTCCCTGCGCGCCCGATCACCGTCAGCTGGGCTGCTCTCCCTGCCGGCCACGCCCACCCGCCCACGGAGTTAAAGGGGCGTCCTACCTGCAATCTGGTGAGTTCACTTCTTCTTGTGCGGAGACCAGCTGAGGGAGGCTTTCGTTGGAGACTTTTTGGAGACCAGCCCACGCCCACGCCAGCAACTCGCCAGACCTTCTTCGCGGGTCCCGCAGTGCGGCATTATCAGAGGGAGCCGCGGCTGTGTAAGGGGCTGCAACTTCTAAACCGGCAGGGCTGCGAGCATCAGGCAGGGACTCCGTGGACCAGGAGTCCCTGCGTGCCCGATCACCGTCAGCTGGGCTGCTCTCCCTGCCGGCCACGCCCACCCGCCCACGGAGTTAAAGGGGCGTCCTACCTGCAATCTGGTGAGTTCACTTCTTCTTGTGCGGAGACCAGCTGAGGGAGGCTTTCGTTGGAGACTTTTTGGAGCCCAGCCCACGCCCACGCCAGCAACTCGCCAGACCTTCTTCGCGGGTCCCGCAGCGCGGCATTATCAGAGGGAGCCGCTGCTGTGTAAGGGGCTGCAACTTCTAAACCGGCAGGACTGCGAGCATCAGGCAGGGACTCCGTGGACCAGGAGTCCCTGCGTGCCCGATCACCGTCAGCTGGGCTGCTCTCCCTGCCGGCCCGCCCATCCGCCTATCACGTCCCATGCTATATTAGGACGTCGCATACCCGCTACGCGGAAGCGCGCGGGAGCGCGCCGGGAGAAGCCCGGGACAAGGGCGGGACTGTCTGTGGCTGTCCGGGGACGATCGGGGACGGGACGGGCCACCCCCCTTTCATCTTTCATCTGGATTTTGTGACTCTTAACTACGTGATCTCCACCTGAAGATAAGTACCCACTTTTCAATACATTGTAATATACTACCCCCTGTTTGGTAAATACCTGCTACCATGTCTACAAGGGGTAGCCGGAGTAAAACTGCAGCTGGAGGAGCCAAGGTTACTGGTCCTATTGACAATTTTATCACGAAAGCAAATGAGGCTATAGACCATGGAATATCCTTATTGGAACAACGCGTTTCCCTAGAACTGGCAGAGGCGAAAAGGTCGTCATTGGGTCTGCTAGCCTCAGCCAAAACACCTCAAAGAGACTCTGAAACACATGTCACGCCTGGTGTAATAGTGGAAATACATAGTATGCCAAATACTGTAGACTTATCTGCAACCCAGTCATTGTCGGAATTACAGTTGAGCCTGGAAAAATCACCAAATTTAGACTTAACAGATGATTTTAACTCAGAACTGGGTATGGTGACTGAGTCAATTCCAACAGCAAGTCCTGTAATAGTCCCGAACTCTATCATGGTAGAGGCATCTCAAATTACTTCTAATATTGACATTGTAAGCAGTTCTATTGTCAATCATATCCCGACTATAAACCTGGACCGGGTAGTTGCAAACCCCATCCCTGATACACCTACTGTCATCAGTAATACACTGGATGACTCAACCTCCATTTCAAGAAATTTGAGAGGTTTAAGGGAGGGGGCTATACAGAAACGACTGCCCCAAAGTTCAAATAAAAATATAACTATCCCTAGGGAAAATCCCCAGGTACAGAAAAAGCAGGGGAAGGGCTCAGCAAATAGTTTTAAGAAAGGGAATAAGAAAGGGACCACAGATTCTGCATGCTTAGGGGAAATGTCTAGTCTGGGTTTGTTATGTAAAGATTGTACCTCTAACAGCCAACTAATAATGAAGGTTGGGGAACTTGTGAGCGCCCATCTAGCCACTATAGATGCACGATTGGGGTCGATAGAAAAGCAACTAACTGAACTAAGTACTATAGTTAGAGGCCCCCCTGTAAAAGCAAAACATTGTCCCTCTCCCCAAAAAAACTGTTCAGTCAGCATTAAAAACCATGCCAGCTCCCACCACCACTACCAAACCTAAGGCAGTTCCAACGGCTAAGGATTTGGTAATAAAACCAACAGTACCCACCCCACTGCAAAATTGCAAGGTAACAACCCAAAAACCCCGGGGGAAAGCTCTACTAAAGGGAAAGATAAAGCTAATGAGGGGAAAAAGGAAAAGGAGTGGTATAAAGGGAAGAAAGGACGATTCCCCGCCAACCTCCCCCCAGGCTCAAGTCCTTATGTGGTAGTAATGACGGGTGTCCCAGAGACCCCGGATAACATAGACGAGCCATCATGGTCTCTATTAAACAAAGTTACTCACTGGCTGAGCAACAACAGGCCCTTACCTCCATACTGTGCAAGTAAAATCCTGACAGTACGGAGAGTACCCTGGGTAGGCCATGAGAAAAAGAAAGCACAAGGTGATTGTGTGATCATTAATTTCGATGACCCCCGCACAGTGGACTATATCTGCTCCTGGGTTAGTGAGGGATATAAAGAGGGCATCGAGACAAGGCATCTTTCATATTTCTACCCACCAAGGGGAAATGTTAGACAAGAACGTTATGATCATGGATTTGATGAAGGATGGTGCCAGGTGGGGCAGAGGGACTTAGGAAACAACTGGGGAGAATGGGGGAGAAACGACCACAGGTATAATAACTATAGAAACTATCAGAGATGTCTTCCAGCGAGGGACGCTATTTGGGGGTTCCCTACATCTAATAGATTCAACGGCCTGGATATGGTTGACTGACTCCCATCACTAATTGAACCACAAAATACTACAATAGATGTCAGCGCTGGGGGAAAAGAGAGTAGCGAGGTTGAGCTGGAAAGTACACAAATAGATGAGGCGCACCTTACACTAGTTCAGGGCTTAGTTAGCGTACCGGGTCACAGGTTGCCCCCAGAAAAGGAAGAACATGCCACCCCCTATGAGTCGGTGGCATAGAGGATTCAAGACCCGGGTTGTTACATCAGCACTCAGGACACTAACCTAAATATGGGCAGACAACACTCACAGGTGCCAAATAAGGAACTCAGAAATATAAGCTGGAATGTTGCAGGACTCCAGCAAAGGGTCTCTGACTTGGAATGGCTAAAGGTTATCTCGGATAAGGATATAATACTATTGCAGGAAACTTGGGCGACAACTGCGGTGCATATAGAGGGTTTTCATTGCTATTGTATTAAGGCCCAAAAACCTGTTTTTGGTCGCCCGATTGGAGGTCTACTAATCGGGTTTAAGATAAGCATAGGGGGGTCTATAAAACTGATTCCTTCTAAAAGTGCAAACATCCAGATAATTGAGTATACCCGTAGGCTTCCATATTACTTAATTAACTTTTATAATAATGATTTTAATTCAACTCCGAATAAGAACTATATAGAACTTTTCGGAGAATTATCCAAAATAGCGGAAAATTCTCATAACCAGGTGAGCACTAGGACAATTCTTGCAGGAGATTTTAATGCGAAGTTCTTAAAATCTAAAATGGACAACACACAAATAGACAGGGCTTTCAAACGCGGCGAAGAATTAGAATGCTTTATTAATGAACATATCCTAACAGATATAATGGATGTCAATAAAAACGAGCCACCTACTTACATCCCAACCTTTAGAGGTAGAGAATTCTCTAGCACAGTGGACTATATCTTTATGTCTTCTGACCTAATAGATAGAGTCACGAAGGCTGGGGTTCTTGAGACCGCCTTCGGGGACCATAACACCTTGGAGGTAAACATTGGTCTAGGTTCTTCTAACGCCTTTGCTCGCACTTTGGGAGCTAGGGATATCACGGCCTCGACTAATAATTTAAGATTAAAATGGCGGGGGGTAGATAGTAGTCAAGTAATAAACACAATCTTGAGTAATCATGGCTCGCTAGTCGACTCCTGTTCTTTTGATGATGGGAATCATCAGAGGATAGTAAAAGACTTTGGCAAAACAAAAGGACGTAGCCTGGTCCAAATGACTGTAGGTGTGCCGTGTTGAATCTAGAACCATGAGTCCATTAGTAGCACTAGAGTGATAGCACTGGGCTGGAAAAAATTCCCATCAGCCCACCCATCTGGTGGAGTATCGTCACGTGGGAGATGTATCATCAATCCAAGTCTCAGCCAATGCACCTAATAATGATGCGGAGATGGATTATAGTGATGTAAACTCAAACCACAGTGCTTCACTGGTGATGCTAATGGGGTGCAGTGCAAGTGAGAAATTGTGTGAGAAAAGTGAGGATAAAATTGACTCCGAGGACCAAAAATAAGTTTAATAGGTATGGTACTAGGGTCAAAATTAAAAATGCCAAAATAGTTTTAAATATTAACTATATAAAGGCAAGGTGTGTGGAGGTCGACATGTTTCAGCTAGATGGACTATTGGTCCAAGCTTTCTTCAGGACCAAGTGAAAACTGCGACTGCAAATCAAAAATTAAAAATAGTGACTGTGCACACTATATACTGGATAAATCCTACCAGCTCCTCTGAGCCCAGATGTGTACTGGTGGGAATCCTGGTCTTGCAGTATCTCCTAAAGAGAAAAGAGAAGTGTACATCAGAAAAGGATATAGTGTCTAACGGTATCATGGATACAGGAAACAAACACTAAGCACACAAACAGTGCGGTGGAAAAAATGTCTCCCCGCTAGCACAGTAGACAGTAAGTTCTACCGGTTTTGACGTGTCTACAATCACACACAAATTAAAAACTAAAAACGTACTGACTCACCCAGCGTTGTGTGGGAGTACGCCTCACCTCACCCGGCACCCACTCGGGAAGAAGGAGGCCCCGCTCTGTTAGGATGGAAATGAAATAAAGACCTCAGAGAAATATCAGAGGTACTTATATGCAGATAATTACACATTTCCAATATTCTCCTAACAAAAACTAGTTGTATACAAAAAGAGACTCGACCTCATTTAAGCAAATGACTAAGACCATGCAGGGAAAGGTCAAGAGAGTCAAGACTAAAAAAGACTCGGCTTGGCAGTATGATGACTATGAAAAAGGGGCAACACAATGAAATGCCCTACCTGTCCGTCGGTACCTCTACACCAACATCCGAGAGGGAGTGGAGGTAACTGGCTGCTGAACGCGCATGTCCTTTTATACCCGTATTGATAGAATAATTGGCTACGGCTGTGGCAGGTGTTGTTAATCGACATTTGCGCTGAATCGGAGGTAAAGACGCTGTCGCTAGTGTGCGCTTGCGCCGTGTAAGATGCTATATCGGCTGCGCATGCGTGAACCAAGGGACGGACATGTGTGTCAACTCCACGCATGCACAATGGAGTTATTGTCCATGCAGCTCTTCACCGAGGGCCTCAATTAAAGAGCGGTGTATGTAACTCATTAGAGAGATGTGTGAAACGGCTCATATAGTTTGGAAATGCAAGGTTCTAAATCCCAATAAAATTATTGTCTGAAACGAGACACTCATGAACAACGATATACCGGGACTAGTTGTTTACGGCGATGTCCACGGTATATCGTAATTGAGGCCCTGGATGTGGCTTTTTAGAAGAAAAACCCACTTCTGTTCCTTCTTGAATAGAAATTTAGACACATCACTAATGTGAGGGGGAATGTATGGCTGTTCGAGGATAACCCACTTCATTTCGTCAGCCGTGTGTCTGTGATCTAAGAAATGGTTTGTTAGTTTGGTGGCCTGTTTATGACATCTAATGGTACTTTTGTGTTCCCCAATTCTCAATTTGATTTTACGAGTGGTGTAACCGAGGCATCTTAAGGAACATGGACAGGTAATCATATAAATGACGTTGTCGGTGTTACAGTTTGTGTGTTTTTTAAGGACCCACGTCCTACCTGTCCCTATATCGACTGTGGTGGTTTTAGCCATCTGAGGGCAAACACTGCATGACCCACACGGGTAATGACCAGAAACCGGTGGGAGACCCCACAGGGTTGTAGAGCTGTCAGTGTTGGATATCCTCGGTCTGGTATGGACAAGAGTGTCTCGCAAACTTGGTGCCCTTTTGAATGCAAAGAGCGGTAAGGGGATATTTGCATCAGTGGTGTTTAAAATCCCCCAATGTTTACGAACCAATTTTTGAACGTTGTTGGACATTGCATTAAATGTACTAACAAACGTGAGTCGTTCTGTTGGTGGTTTAGGTGGACGTCTCTCAATCAATGCCTCACGGTTATTGTTTGAAGCACGTTTCCATGCTCTGTTGACAAGCTCTTTAGGATATTGACGGTCCTGTAGGTGAGTAGCTAGTAAAGTTGCATGTTTCTTAAACAAGTCCTTCGATGAACAGTTCCTCTTAACTCGGAGGAATTGGCCCACGGGGAGATTCTCCCTAAGAGAACGTGGGTGATGACTGTTAAAAAGCAAAACTGAGTTTCTCGCCATGGGTTTCGTGAAGAGCTCACTTTGGAGACTCCCAGCTTCAGGAAAGATGGATAAATCCAAGAAGGAAAGTGTTTCATGACTGTATTCTAGCGTGAATTTGAGGTATGGATTGCATTCATTGAGCCATAGGTGGAATGACTGGACTTCTGTTACTGAGCCTCGCCACACCACCAGAACATCATCTATATACCTCTTCCATAGCACCAGATGGTCAAAAAATGGGTTGCTATGGTTGAGGATGTGGTTCTGTTCCAGTTGATGTACATAGAGGTTGGCGAGGTTCGGGGCAAAAACACTCCCCATGGATGTCCCGGAGATCTGGAGGAACAGTTGTTCTTCAAATTTGAAGAAATTTTTCTTCATGGCCAGTTCTGCACAGGATAGGATGAAATTTACTGGAGTAATGCTGTCAAGATCCTCCACCGATAATAGACTTCTTATTGTGTCTAATGTGTCTTGTTGAGGTATACAGGTGTAGAGCGATTCTACATCAAAGCTGACCAACAGGTCAGTCTCTACATTGTATTCTATAGTTGGTAATAATCTAAGAACATCAGCTGTATCCTCTAAATAAGTCCGCATTTTCTTGACTAGAGGTCTGAGGAAGTAATCCACGAAAGTGGAAAGGGGTTCCAAGAGGGAACCAATCCCTGAAATAATGGGACGGCCTGGTGGTGGTCTAGTGGCTTTGTGAATCTTTGGAAGACAGTAAAAACCAGGGGTAATGGGTTTCTCTGTCACAAGGAATCTAGCTTCCTGGGGTGTGATCCAACCTTCGGTGTTGCCTTCATCTATCAAGGTTTTGATTTCAGTGAGTAGATGCGGGGTAGGATCTTCAGTCAGACGTTGATAGAATTTATCATTATCCAATTGTCTGAGACATTCCTGACGGTATTGGGCCGAGTCCATAATTACAGTAGCTCCCCCTTTATCCGCAGGTTTTATAATGATTGACGGATCTTGCGAGAGGTTTTTAGCGGCCTGTTGTTCTAATTTGGAAAAATTATGGAATATTCTCCGATCAGTGTCTTGCAATTGTGAAACATCATGTCTGACTGCCTGCTCAAAGGTGGTAACATGAGATGGAACTTGATGACTCAGCGGAGTGAAGGTGGAAGGTGGACGTAGTCCTGTGTTGCTAGGTATAACATCTCCAGATTGAGAGTCTTCAGTTCTGTCTTTAAAGAAAAAATGAAGACGCACTTTTCGAAAAAACTTTTCAAGTTCAGTTCTCAAAAGGAATGGATCTCCTTGGTTCGTAGGCACAAAGCCTAAAACTTTTTCCAGGACTGACTGTTCAACTGGTGTCAGGGCACGGGAACTCAGATTGACAATTAGACTCCTGTCGTCTCTGTGCTGTTGCTCTGTTGAGCCGCTTTCCTGCTCCGGGTGTTGGGGAACGTCTGGTCGGTCTCCCAATGGACAGTTTGTGGTCCTTTTCTTCTGCCCCTGTTTTGCCCCCGGCCACGCCCTAAAAAAGACTGATCAGGGAAAAACTGGGGAAAGAGAGTATATGCATTCATTTGTTGCGCAAATGGCGGTGGTGGTTGAAAACCCCATGGACCTGGTGGCCACCAGGGACCGGGATTCTGATAGTTGCCTGGCTGCTGGTTGTACATGGCACCTCTCTGACGGCCACCTCTTTTGAATGGTCGTTGTTGTTGACCACCCCCTCTGGGATAAGTTCCAGAATGGCTAGGTGTTTCTGAATCACTAGAATTCGTGTCAGAGCCTGAAGATGAATAGTTCGATCCATAGTGTCTCCCTTTACTGTTGAAGCTAGGGGCTACATAGTCATCACTGGTGTATGGATAGACTTTCACCATGGAGAATCACTCTAAATCTTTCTTAAACTTGTCCATTTTACTTGTTAGGATGTTATCTTTATAGTCCTCATTCGTCTTGTTGGTTTCATCTAGACGTTTCTTAAAAAGTGTGCTGCAAGTGGCTTTAATCTGACCTTCAAGTACCTGGATGTCTATGAGGATAGCATCCGCTATCCTCTTGGCTGTACTAATGATAAGTATTAACCAGTCCCGCGTGCAGCGCCACGCAATAAGGGACCAGTCACGTAAAAAAACTTTATCGGTCAGAAAAAGCCTTGGTGTGTTCGTGACGATAAGGCCTGTCGGGGCACATTTCCCTCTAAGGTACTGTGCCATGATGGTTCCATGGATAGAGGTGCGTGTGTGTGATTTCTTTAGATTGAGCAGTGGAAGCCAGTCGTCTTTGGCTATACTGGAGGTCTCAGGCAGTGAATCTAAAAGACAAGGGTTTTCATCTAAAACAGTTTTAAGCATGTCGTCATCAAACGCCAACCCTGCAAAGTCGGTCATGGCTCAACGAGGGAGTCTCTAGACAAAAATCGACTCGTTTGCGAGACACTCTTGTCCATACCAGACCGAGGATATCCAACACTGACAGCTCTACAACCCTGTGGGGTCTCCCACCGGTTTCTGGTCATTACCCGTGTGGGTCATGCAGTGTTTGCCCTCAGACGGCTAAAACCACCACAGTCGATATAGGGACAGGTAGGACGTGGGTCCTTAAAAAACACACAAACTGTAACACCGACAACGTCATTTATACGATTACCTGTCCATGTTCCTTAAGATACATCGGTTACACCACTCGTAAAATCAAATTGAGAATTGGGGAACACAAAAGTACCATTAGATGTCGTAAACAGGCCACCAAACTAACAAACCATTTCTTAGATCACAGACACACGGCTCACGAAATGAAGTGGGTTATCCTCGAACAGCCATACATTCCCCCTCATATTAGTGATGTGTCTAAATTTCTATTCAAGAAGGAACAGAAGTGGGTTTTTCTTCTAAAAAGCCACATCCAGGGCCTCAATGACGATATACCGTGGACATCGCTGTAAACAATTAGTCCCGGTATATCGTTGTTCATGAGTGTCTCGTTTCAGACAATAATTTTATTGGGATTTAGAACCTTGCATTTCCAAACTATATGAGCCGTTTCACACATCTCTCTAATGAGTTACATACACCGCTCTTTAATTGACGCCCTCGGTGAAGAGCTGCATGGACAATAACTCCATTGTGCATGCGAGGAGTTGACACACATGTCTGTCCCTTGGTTCACGCATGCGCAGCCGATATAGCATCTTACACGGCGCAAGCTCACACTAGCGACAGCGTCTTCACCTCCGATTCAGCGCAAATGTCGATTAACAACACCTGCCACAGCCGTAGCCAATTATTCTATCAATACGGGTATAAAAGGACATGCGCGTTCAGCAGCCAGTTACCTCCACTCCCTCTCAGATGTTGGTGCAGAGGTACCGACGGACAGGTAGGGCATTTCATTGTGTTGCCCCTTTTTCATAGTCATCATACTGCCAAGCTGAGTCTTTTTTAGTCTTGACTCTCTTGACCTTTCCCTGCATGGTCTTAGTCATTTGCTTAAATGAGGTCGAGTCTCTTTTTGTATACAACTAGTTTTTGTTAGGAGAATATTGGAAATGTGTAATTATCTGCATATAAGTACCTCTGATATTTCTCTGAGGTCTTTATTTCATTTCCATCCTAACAGAGCGGGCCTCCTTCTTCCCGAGTGGGTGCCGGGTGAGGTGAGGCGTACTCCCACACAACGCTGGGTGAGTCAGTCCGTTTTTAGTTTTTAATTTGTGTGTGATTGTAGACACGTCAAAACCGGTAGAACTTACTGTCTACTGTGCTAGCGGGGAGACATTTTTTCCACCGCACTGTTTGTGTGCTTAGTGTTTGTTTCCTGTATCCATGATACCGTTAGACACTATATCCTTTTCTGATGTACACTTCTCTTTTCTCTTTAGGAGATACTGCAAGACCAGGATTCCCTCCAGTACACATCTGGGCTCAGAGGAGCTGGTAGGATTTATCCAGTATATAGTGTGCACAGTCACTATTTTTAATTTTTGATTTGCAGTCGCAGTTTTCACTTGGTCCTGAAGAAAGCTTGGACCAATAGTCCATCTAGCTGAAACATGTCGACCTCCACACACCTTGCCTTTATATAGTTATTATTTAAAACTATTTTGGCATTTTTAATTTTGACCCTAGTACCATACCTATTAAACTTATTTTTGGTCCTCGGAGTCAATTTTATCCTCACTTTTCTCACACAATTTCTCACTTGCACTGCACCCCATTAGCATCACCAGTGAAGCACTGTGGTTTGAGTTTACATCACTATAATCCATCTCCGCATCATTATTAGGTGCATTGGCTGAGACTTGGATTGATGATACATCTCCCACGTGACGATACTCCACCAGATGGGTGGGCTGATGGGAATTTTTTCCAGCCCAGTGCTATCACTCTAGTGCTACTAATGGAATCATGGTTCTAGATTCAACACGGCACACCTACAGTAATTTGGACCAGGCTACTTCCTTTTGTTTTGCCAGTTATAGTAAGGGCGTAAGTGGTTCTGGTCGTTAAACATGCCCTGTTGACCCTCCCCACAATATTTTTTCTAGTAGTAAAAGACTTTGCCACACTCTGCCACATTATAAAATCTCTCCTAAGTGTCCCCACTAAATTGACTGCCTCTGAGCCAAGGTGGTTTGATTGTTATTGTTCAGCAGCTAACAAAGCCCTTCGTAGGGCTCTAAACTGTAAACCTAGAAGTATAAGGGATGTACGGGCTGCTAGACAAAATTATAAAACAGCTATAGGATCAAGGAAGGCGGCTTTATTAGCTGAGCAATGGGAGGCATTAACAACTGCTGCTGCAATAGGGAGCAGTACGACTTTCTGGCCTGCTGTTAAAAAGATGCGGGACATGGGTAAGCAGCTAACTCCAACTAGCTGTACTATAGCAAGTGAGCAATGGGAATTACATTTTTCCAAAATATATGCTAGCCCGGGAGCTGCCATAGGAGATTATGGCCCAGGAACACTGGAATCTTTAGAAATTACCTTGGGGGAAGTTACCGTGGCCATTAACCAGAGCCTTGGTAATAAGGCACCCGGGCCTGACGGCTTCCTAATAGATATAATTAAGCACAAGCCGGAACTCTGGGGACCGATTTTTGTAAACATTTTTAATAGTCTCCCGTTTGTCCCAATACCTGCAACCTGGTCCACGAGCATAATTGTGCCCATTTATAAAAAGGGCGAAAGATCTGACCCTGCAAATTATAGGCCCATTTCGCTCCTGGACAACACACTGAAGATCTTGTGTAGGGTATTGTACAATAGAGTTAACGACTGGGCCGAGGAAATGGGGGTACTAGACCGTTGTCAAATGGGCTTTAGATGTAAGGTTGGGACTATCGAACAATGCCTAAATTTAAATCTTTTAATAAGCAAATATAACATAGCCAAGGCATCGCCCATTTACCTTGCATTCATGGATTTATCGTCCGCATTTGACCTGGTAAATAGGTCAAAATTGTGGTCGACTCTTTTGTCCTACGGCCTAGATGCCCCTCTGGTACATTTCCTCGCCTACCTGCACAAAGATACAAAGGCGCAGGTACGGATTGATATTGAGGGCACAGTCTCCAGGCCAATTAATGTTGAAAGAGGTGTGAGGCAGGGGTGCGTTTTAGCACCCCTGTTATTTATTATCTATATAAATGGCCTGAGTAATTCCCTGAAGAGGGCCACCGCAGATGTTCCTAAAATTAAAGGAGGCTTACTACCCTGTCTCTTGTATGCTGATGACGCTGTGCTCATGGGATTAACACCTAATGCCCTACGCGCACTAGTCAGGGATTTTTCTTACTATATGGGGAACTTGGATCTTAAGGTAAATTTTAATAAATCATTTATAATGTCCTGTGGGCCGGGTGCTAGGCAACTAAATTCCATCACGGTAGGAGCTGATAAGTTGCTCTCAACTAAAACTTTTCCATACTTAGGTATGGTCTTTGCTGCGAACGGCCTGTGGTGGGCATATTGCCCACGCCACAGGCAAGTACTCAAAGGCCATAAACACAATCCTATCCCTTCCTCCACCAAGGAAAATTGGAGCAACTAAAGCAATCCTAAAAATATACAGGCTACAATGCACTCCTGTGTCAACCTACAGTGCCGAAATCTGGGGGTTAGAAAAAACCCCTACATTACAAAGAGAAGAGAATCGGCTCTGTAGGAAACTGCTGGGGGCCCCCATTTCATCATCGGGGTACATTTGTCATTCAGAGCTGAATATACCGTATATCAGTGATTTCATTGCTGCAAGGCCTGCACTATTTTGCTTGGCTATTTGGGCAAATGACTATGCTAGTTTAACACCGGATATCCTGAGGGAGTGCCTAGCCTGTGATAAATGGAACAGGATCCCATGGCTTCGTGCTGTACAGGAAAGTTTGTCTAGCATAGGCAGAGGCGATCTCTTTGATAACCCATCTCACATCAAGAGTAATGATAAAAATGAAGTCCAATTTGAACTATATGCCACCTATAATGAAAAGAGACTGTCAGATGAGATGCGGAAACAAACTGTTGTGTCCTATACTAACAATGGCTTATTTATTCAACAACTTCCATTGTATTTAATACTGCCAATGTGTAATTGGGAAAGATCCTTACTTTTCAGAATGAGAGCCGGAACTATTACGTTTTCACTCTGTTTTCCTTTGGGACACAGCACATCTGGAAATATTCCGTGTCCTTGCGACGGAGTCAGTAAACAAAATGACTTACACTTCTTTTTTATTTGTAAGTTTTATATGAAATATATTAAATGGTATTTAGCCCCATATTTTAAAAAACATAGACCGCTCTCCTTGAATCAGTCCTATTTAATGCTCCTAAAATTAGAGGATGATGAACTTATATTCCGCACAAGCACTTTCTTAAAAGTTATTTTTAATGTACGTAAAACTATGGAATGCCTCTGATTTATTTGCACTTTCCTTGATTGCTGACCTCTTTTGCACTCTATATAATGAGAAATATGTTACTTTGTAATTGTATTGATATGCACTTTATAACATCTATTACATCTATTGTAATTTTTAGAAATGTTGAATTGTATTTTAACTGTGCTTTTATGGATTTCTTGTAATCCGAATAAAGATTTTGAATCGAATCGAATCGAGCTTTTGCACATGTATGTAGGTGGATAATATATTTTGGAATGGTTTGTGAGTTTCAGATTGCTTGCAGAACTGAGGCTTTGAATGGTGTGTCGAAGGCAGTCACTTTAATCAGTTGCTTGTCTATAAAAGGTATGGCAGACATTAGAAGGATACCAATGACTGAGCAAGGAAATATTTGTGAATGTAGGAAGTTCCAATCAGATAGTTTGCGCTGATGCTAGCTTAATACCTTTTGAGGTGTAAAGGCAGCAAGTGAGCAAATGGTGTTCAATTTAAAATGTGATCCATGGTGTGTTGTGTGATAGGAATGAGTGGGTGAGAGGAATGGAGGCCACGGAATGTCATGCCCTAAAGCAGTTGATGGTGACTGTTGAGGCAGGAATGTTCCCTTCATTGAGTAAAATTGTTTCCCCTGCCCTAAGTGCCCAGCGTCGAGTATCTGATATCCTGGTTTTTGGAGTTTTGGCTCCAGCCTCATGCTAATTGTTAGAACTGGGGTCTCAAGTTGACAATGGCCTGCACATTAGTCCAAATAGGGACCCTTGCTTCGAGTCAGAGTAAGGAGGTACACTCCTAAAATAACCCCTGTTCACCCCTGTGGTAGCTTGGCACGAGCATGAAGGCTTATCTCAGAAGCAGTGGGTAAAGCATTTGTGAACACATACAGTAATACAGTGAAAACACTACAGATGGACACAACACAGGTTTTATAAAAATGACTATAATATGGTTAAAATTAACTCAGTTCACTTGAGATGGTAAATGCAACAGGTTTCTCACAAAGTACCTTTGGATGTGTCACGCAAGATAAACAAAAGGTTAGCAGGGAGAACGATGCATCGGTTCCTTACTTCGGGGGAGGCGATGCATCTGTTCCTCAGTGCTTGCGCAAAGTAGGCGATGTGTCTGTTCCTTTCCAGAGAGGAGGTTATGCGACGATCTCGTGGTGCATCCCTGTTGCAATGCGACAAGATGATGCCTTGATGCAATGGGACGATCCGGTGTGGTGCGAGAAGATGGTGCCCTTGTTGCAATGCGATGACGTGAAGACGATACATGCACACCTTGTGGCCGTGCAGCGACTCTGTATCTTTGGAGCCGCGACAGGCCCTGCGACACGCTTCCCTGGTGTTGCTGCGGCGACCCTTGTGGTGTCGACATGCTTCTCCAGGATGCGATGACCAACAGCTGCGATGGAGACACGCTCCTCCGGTGATGCGACAGCAACCGTTGCGGTGGCAACATGCTTCTCCGATGATGCGACGGCAACTACTGCGGATGCAACATGCTTCTTCTCTTTGAGTCGCACTTCCAGCTCCCAACAACACGCAGGCTTCTGCAAACAGAATTCCAGGAAGGAAATCCAGTGGGGAGCTGGTGGTGAAGTCTTGTATCCCTGAGACTTCAGCAGGAGGCAGGCACAGTTCAAGCCCTTGGAGATTCTTCTTCAAGATGATGAAAGTTGCAAATAAACGTCTTTCTCCTTTTCGTGGTAATTTAGAAACCACAGCAGGTCAACCCCAGCAATTACACACGGGCACAGGGGCAGTGAAAAATTCCTGCAGGTTCTCTGGTTCTTCTCCTTGGTAAAAGGTCCATCTTGATATCCAGAAGTGATCTAAAGTTTTGGGGTCTGGGTCCCCCTTTTTATACACACAAATCCTTTGTCTCTGAAGGCAAGAGTGTCTGTACTTAGTCCAAACCAGTTCTGGGTGCATTCTGCCAGTGCACAACTTCTTCCTTTGTCAGTGTGGGCCAGGGTCATCAGCCGAACCACAGGAGGTGGAGCTAGTATTGTGGAAGGCAGGCACTGCCCTATCCAGGCCCCGGTATTACTCCTCCCACCACTCCCAATGCAGATAGGTCTATTCAACCTAGTGCTGACTCACCCTGCCTCCTGTAGTCACCCCAGCCCCTGTCACTCACAAACCAGACATGCAATACACAACCTAGCAGGCTGGATGGTTAGGCAAGAAAATACCCACTTTCTAAAAGTGGTGTTTTCAAACAAAGAATGTTAAAACCAACTTCACTAAAAGATGTATTTTATCATTTTGAGTTCAGGCATACTAAATTCGTTTTTCCACCATGTTCCATGGGATAGTTAGAATTATATGGTGTTCTAAATAAACTGCCCATTCTGGCCTATGGGGACAGGTGGCCTTGCAATAGTGAAACAAGATATTGGCTGTAATTCACTATCAGGACATGCCACACACACTTGAGCATGCCCTACCTTTTACTTACAATGCACCCTGCCCTTGGGCCAACCTTAGGGGTGGTTAACATGTAGAAAAGGGAAGGTTTAGGGACTGTAAGTGGGTGCACTTACCAAGTCAACATGGCAGTACTAGACTGCACACAGGCTCTGCATTGGCAGGCCTGAGACACACTTTACAAGCTGCTTATGTGGGTAGCACAATCAGTCACTAATTCATTACATCAATTTAACATAGGAATCAATTGCACTGTGGCACTGAATAGCAGTGGCACAGTACCCAAAGCATCTAAAACCAGCAAAACATATCAAAAACAGAGGAGACAACAGCAAAAAATGGAAGGGAGACTCATGCCAATGGTACCAGGTCTAACACAAATCTTGCATGTCCTCAAAGGCATAGGCCTCTTTCGTGACATGAAAGTGGTCCTGGACCTATCCTGGATCTGGAGGGGTGCACCAAGTGCTCTCCCTTTAGTGACAGACAACTACCATCCTTGTAATGGGTCCTTGCATGTAAAGCAGTGATTGCAGTATATTGTTTTTCAGTTACAATACAGCCATGGTCATACTCTTTAATCTGTGTCACATGAATGGTGGCTTACTGGCCCACTTGTGTGCTGCAATTCTGTTGCTGCTGGCTAGACTCTGACCCTTGACCTGTTCACGTGCACAAGATGGAGGTGAGTTTACTTTCCCAGACAGTTAAAGTGTATTGCTGACTAATGGTCTGGGCATCAACTGGGTATTTCCAGGGGGTCGAATTTGCCAGCCCATTTCATGAAGACAGCCAAAGGGAGAGGAAGTAAACATGACTGCAAAGCCCTGTATTCTTTCTATAGTTTTTTCTCTGTGCCATTCCCTTATACATCAGCAGCAAATATGAGTGCAATGAAGGGCTTACGCTGGGATGAGAGCCAACTGTTTTATATTGTGGGGAGGGGATTAAAGGGTGTTGGGCCAACTTCTGCAGCACCAGACATGGGTATCATAGTACAACTGGAGGTAAAAAAGGATCTCACTGTAGAGGCCAAAATATTGCTTATTTTTACAGACAATATCTGACAACTTTAAAAACCCCACAGTAATCAGACTTCTGGAGGCGCTCACACCACACTGGCCTCCAATCACATCCAGCTACCTTCAGAGAGGTACATTCACCAGTGAGCGCGGTCAGTGCGTTCCTCTACTGACTTCCTGGGTCAAATACCAAGCTCTTTAAAAGGAACCATTCTGGGAGACAGGATGCAGAGGTGACATGTCAGGTTCGACTGCCAGCACCTGTCGTGGAATGATGGAGTGATGACAACGCATGTACTGCTTCACTGTTGGAAAAGTCCATTCTGTGACTACACATTTCATGGGACCACCTTCAGTCAGGGTCCCAACCAATTGGGTGGTCGGAAATGCTGGTATGTGGGTTCACTGTGTATGCCGTGAAGGTCAGATTTGCCTCACTAGCTGGATACCTTCAAGGAAAGAGGAAAATCCTGGACCTCAGCAAGGCCTTTCGAGGGCAAAAGAATGCCCATAGTGCCCATACTTTGTAATATTACTCTCATCTCGAAAGTTCCCAGGGATGCTCCAATGTGATTGGGCCCTTAATGGCCCTGCTAATCATTCATGTGTTCATCCTAGCTGTGTTGAACTCCTTGACTAGGATTTCCAAGAATCAAATCTTGTTGCATGTTGGGGGGTTAGGGGAGGGGGTGGGGGGGCTAGGTGGCACACAACCAAAATGGCTGCACGCCTGTGAGGCTCCAGCCCAGCCGAGCCGGAAAACATTCATAATACCTATCCTGCATCACCAATGGGCACTTTATAGCCTGCCACCGAAACAGGATGCATCAGCAGGGCAACAATACCCAAATTGTGCCTTTTGATCAGGGTGTGGTGGCGGAGGAACGAGTGGAAAATAGAGGAGGTGCGCGCTGCCCCTGGAGCTGTGCTGCGGGCTGGTGGAACAGGAAAGACTACAGCTGTGCAGGCCCCCGGGCCGGAGGAGCGGGTGGTTGTTAGCAGACAGAAGCTGCTGAATTGAAGTATCGGAGGAGCGGAGCGGTGACAGGCGGCTCCTGCCGTGAGTGCCCTGGTGCGGAGTTCGCTTGCACTCGGTCCCGCTGATTTGCTGTGGAGGATGCGCCGCAAGGAGAGAAGGCACTGGGACCCACCATTGCTGGACATGATACAAGAAAGAACTGAAGGATATTACGAGAGCGACGGGGTGCACTTGTCTGGGCTGGGTATCGATGTCTTTCTCCTAGACGTACAGGAGGCTCTGTCAGCGCCAGGTTGCAAGTAACTGGTTAGGTGGGGGGCTCTGTCATCGACGTGGGCCTCCTCCAGAGCTGTGGCGGAGTACAGGGCGATCTGGAAGCAGATGGACAGTAAGGGTACCTCTGCGGCAGAAGGATACAGTCTAGATACCTCTGCCTGGCACTGTAAGGGTGCCTGAGCCAAAAACCTGGAGCCGAAGGAGGTTCCGGGAAACAGCGTCGGCGCCCCGTTAGTCCTTCGGGCGGTCAGGGGGCCTGAACCGACCGGGGGTGTGCCTCATCGCTCCGCCCTGACAGGGGGGGCGGGAGGATAACGAAATGGTAATATACTGCACCGCCGTGCAAGATGGCTCCTTCGGCATGCGGGTCAGCGAGGGGCTGCCGCTTTGGATCGCCTGTAAGATGACCCACCTTAACAGCTACCTGTGTTGTACGAAATAAACCTGTAGCACTGCTTTCCCACAAATATGTCTCATGAGTTTCCGTTGGTATGCAAGTGGATAATGTGCATTGCGGGGCGAGCGCTGGTGGTGTGGGCACTATGCCGCTGACCGCGCGACACGCAGGGGAGCATGGGCAGGACAGCGCCCTAGTCCCACTCGACGTGCGAGCAGAGCCCTTAGCGCGGCGCCCCTCCCTGAGCCGACCTCCTTCTCGAGCAGCCAATAGGGAGGGCTCACTTGGGAGATGGGGGCGTCCCTTCCGGTATTTAGCGGCGCAGCAACTGGGCTCGGCCTCTCTTTCCCGCCAGGATTCCCTTAGGCTCTGCGCTGATCCCACCCTGAACCCTGACCCAGCTGCAGAGCGGCAGGGTAAAAGTTGTGAATTTTTAATGGTCATGTTGAGTGTTGCAGGCGGAGTCACAGGGCGATCTGGAAGCAGATGGACAGTAAGGGTACCTCTGCGGCAGAAGGATACAGTCTAGATGCCTCTGCCTGGCACAGTAAGGGTGCCTGAGCCAAAAACCTGGAGCCGAAGGAGGTTCCGGGAAACAGCGTTGGCGCCCCGTTAGTCCTTCGGGCGGTCGGGGGGCCTGAACTGACCGGGGGTGTGCCTCATCGCTCCGCCCTGACAGGTGGGGCGGGAGTATAACGAAATGGTAATATACTGCACCGTCAGAGCATCGTCTCGCCGTGCAAGATGGCTCCTTAGGCATGCAGGTCAGCGAGGGGCTGCCGCTTTGGATCGCCTGTAAGATGACCCACCTTAACAGCTACCTGTGTTGTACGAAATAAACCTGCAGCACTGCTTTCCCACAAATATGTCTCATGAGTTTCCCTTGGTATGCAAGTGGATAATGTGCATTGCGGGGCGAGCGCTGGCGGTGTGGGCACTATGAAGTATCGGAGGAGCGGAGCGGTGACAGGCGGCTCCTGCGGTGAGTGCCCTGGTGCGGAGTTCGCTTGCACTCGGTCCCGCTGATTTGCTGCAGAGGATGCGCCGCAAGGAGATTAGGCACTGGGACCCACCATTGCTGGACAACGTGGCCACACAGCAACTGGTGGCACTCGGCGGCCGCCCTGGAGTTGACTATCGTGCTTCCCCTGGCCCAGACCCGGTTCATTCCCCCGTTGATAGATGCCCTGCGGCCTGCCCTCTGGACGGGCACCCACATTGCCGACAGCCAGGGGGCGGAAACGGATGCCATTTTTAGTGCTAGCACGAGGGGCGCCTGCAAATGTAGACCGCACTGTTTCCGGCTTATGAAGACCCCTCTTTGGCAAATATCAACCCCTATGCCCCCAGCCTAATAGAGGGCATATTGTTCACCTCCGGCCCAGAAGATTTCTGAAGCTGCTCGTGCACAGTTAGGAGCCACCATCTTGCGACAACTGAGTGCGAAGCCCCGCAGAAAGGTATACTGTAGATTAATGCGGCGCGAGGGTGCACATTCAGAAATAGGGGCAGACCCTGATCTGCTGCCTCAAGACGCCTGTGCCTTTAAAACTAGGATCCTGCTGTGGATCTATGCCCATGCCACCGCGTGGAACGTAGCTGAAAGCTGCTATAGTGGTGAGCCCCGCCTGTGTAATACCTCATTGCGCGCGGTTCCTCATCGTGCTGCTGCAACCCTCGGCGTTGGTGCTGGCGCTCTTGCATCCCTCGCAGATGTGAACTGCCTTGCACCCTCCTGAGCTCTGCGATGTCGCTTTTGTAACATTTCAATAAGGACTGCAGGTGCCGCTGGATACTGCGCTTCCCTCCACTACCCTGTCTGGAGGCCGGTGCCATGGGTCACACCGATACCAAGTAGACCAAAATCCTGTTTGAAGCGCGCAAACCCCCTAAGTCGCGCTCTGACGAACACGAAGACTCAGATGCTCGGACCCACCTGAGGAGGACTGGACTGGAAAGTGATTCTACTTGGCATGCAACAGAGTCTTACATCTATTGGTGCTAAAATAGATACGATGAATGCTCGGATGGACTCAGTGGTCACCAAGCTGGGGCAGCATGAACAACGCCTCAAGGCGGAGACTAGAGTGTCTGATTTGGAGGACGGCGCCACGACAAGCAAAAACCAAATGTCACAGATGGAAAAATGATTAAAGGTAAATTTATTAAAAGGTAATTGCTAATAAAAATGAGGACTTGGAGGCACGTTGGAATTTATTGAAAAGCTGGTTATTGAGCTCTTTGGCAGGGAAGCTTTCTCGGCACATCTCACAGTTGAGAGGGCCCATAGATCTCTTGCTGCCCGCCCGCCTCCGGGGGTGGCACCGAGCCCAGTGATAGTCCGCTTTTTAAACTACAGAGATACAGTGCTGCGCCTTGCCCGGGAAAAGAGGCTGGTGCTATATGAAAACACAACTTTGTCCTTCTTTCCAGACTTTACACAAACTGTGGAAGACGCCAGACGAAAGTTTGCAGCAGTCAAGAAAAAAACTACAGTCACAGCAGATCCCCGACGCCATGTTGTACCCGGCGAAGCTGGAGATAACCCACATGGATCGCAGCATTTCTTCACAAATCCACAACAGGCAGAAGATTACCTTTGACGCCAACGCCGCTCGGCTACTACTGAGCCAGAAATTAGAGATCGCAGGTCCCCGTCGCTTGGGTTGGACCCCAACTGAACTGAATTGTGGGCAGTGACACTTGTTGGAACTCTCACTACTACTTTACACAAAGCGACATGAACTACGTTGGTGATGTATTGACATTCTTTTCTATGTGGTGTGATGTCTGGCTTGGCAACTTGCCTCCGTCCTGCTGCAATTGCTCGCCTATGAACAAAGTAGTGGGTAGGTGAGAGTAAGGAGGGAAGTGGGCAGGTTGTGAGCCCCTAGTGCGTTCCCGAGAGGGTAAACCCCCAGGAGCTACGTTTATGGGAAATATAAAGAGTCCCAAAATGTTGGGGTATTGGGAGGGGAGGGGTGCTGTACCAGACAAGTTGGGGGAGCCGGTGTGGGTGGAGGGAGGGTATTTGTCTTTGATTATGTTACAGGTTGTTCAGTCCACTGGAGTTGTCACCGCATGGGTTTATGCAACATACCACACACGATACAATGGTTGTTGATACACGAAGCATAAACAACATTATTGCAGCATCGCAGAATATACGAGGCTTAAACAATCCTAGGAAAAAGCGACAGATTCTGGGTTGCCGTGATAGGCAAATACTCGTGTTTCTAGTGAGCCACTAGATCCATCCCTGTGGGCACACCATCTTCCCTCAGCGCAAAATGAGGGTTCCAACACAAATTTAATGATTTGATACTTCAGTGTTTTTATTCTTCACACTTTTTGTACTTATTATTCAATCATTGTTTCTCTTTTCATCTTTATCACTTGATTTTTATATCTGTAACATTCGACATTGTTAGGAACACATCCAATGCATTTCGGGCATTTATTTCAGCCCTTCATCAGGGAATAACACTAAAACAATAAGAAAACGAACATAAAATAAGTAAACAATATATATCGTATATGAATTATTGCATCATGTTGTCTGCTGTGTGTATTAGACATAAATAATTCTTTTATCTCTTATAAACATGGAGATATTACATGGTCATATGCGATTTAACGTGCCATAGTGGGGTGTTACCGAACAACACCTATCAACCTTTACACCCGTGATTTGAAAAGTATGGCGACCCGCGCCTCACTCACATGTCCGTTCCTACCACTTCATCGTCTCCAATATGCAAACTATAAAGAAAACGTGAACGGTCAAACATAATCGTTTAGTTTTTATGTTCCGTTACACGATTCATACTGTTAAAGTTACCCTCCACTTTAATGCCAAACTAACCTTATCTGTAGCATCTTTTCAACTTCCTTAGTGTCTCCGGCATAAATCCGCCTGTCTGGAACGCCAATAGCGTCTACCGGACCTCTTTACTACTCCGCCATTAAGTTCAAAATAGTTCCGATCACGTGTCTCAATAGAGCTAAACGAAGGACTACATTCTCAATCGTGTTACTCTGTTGTCAATGTAACCTTCGAAAAAACTTTATTAGTCACACACCCAGGAGTGATATTCTCTGGCGTGAGACCGTTCAAAAAGTGGTAAATGCAACTGTTAACTCGAAAACCTCTAGACAAAAAAATCCTATTTGTAAACAAAAGCTATTGGTGGGACTCGAACCCTCGGTGTGTAGGTGTGTGGAGCTACAGGAGAATTATATAAGATGTACTGATATTCATACAGATGCATTCAGAATGCGAAAATATGAGTATAAATGAAATATAACAGAAATGTAACAATTCATATTATAAATGAATTAAACACATACAAAATACCCAAAGGATATCGTTACTAAAATGCTGTGCATTTGCCTCAACATATTCATTTTTACCGTGATAGGCACCACATTACGGTAGCTATGCTGCAGGAGACACACTTAAGCCCGGGCACTTCTCCCCAGTTTGCCTCGAGATGGGCCTCACACCGCAGTTTTGCATCATACTCTACATATTCCCTGGGAGTGGCTATATTTGTTAAGATAGGGGTTGCATTTGTTGCCAGCGGGTCAGAAGATGATGCGGAATGCAGATTCTGCCTCCTTTGGGGCAGATTCCATTCTCACGATGTGACCTCTGCTAATTACTATGGGCCCAATACTGACAACTCACAAGCCCTCCTTCATTTATGGAGCAGAATTCAGGAGATAGGCTCCACCTACATTATCTGGGGTGGAGATTTTAATACTGCCATATGTCCCCGTATGGATAGATCCCGAGACTCCCCAGCACATTACACGACCTCCCAGAGAACGCTGCGCGATATTGTTGATGAGAACTACTCACTTGTCTCCTGGAGACATATGTACCCAGCACAGCGAGAGGGTATGCATTTTTCGGCATTCCACTCAACATGGGCCAGACATGACTATTTATTCGTATCTAAGGGTGTGGCGCACTAGTTGGGACGGGTAATTCACTTAGCTCGTACTCACACTGACCATTCCCCGGTCCACGCTGAACTACGTGCACCCCTCAATCACTCTCTATAAAATAGCTGGCGCCTCAATCCGCTGCACCTTCAAGATGCAGTGTTCAGAACTGAGTTAGAACAGGATATCCGAGATTGTTTTGACCACAATCTAGATTCTGTCCCTAGTATCATAACTGTTTGGGAAGCATTTATGGTCACGATTAGGGGCTGGTGCATATCTAAGGGAGGGGGCATACTTAAATCGCTGCGCACTAGCTTGTCCACATTAGAGAAAGAACTCAAACAATTGGAAAGCGAGCTGAGCTCAGATCCCGACAAGAGTGACATTAGAGCCACCATGCACAGTAAAATTACGGAATATGAGGCGCTGGCTGATAGAGAGTGCAACTTTCGGGGGAAACACCATAGAGCGAGGGTTTATGGCGAGGGAAATGCCCGGGAAAGGCTCTAGCTGATGCAGTCAGGCCACCCAAGTTTTCCAACTATGTGATGGAATTACAGGAAGTGCAGGGCAATGTGCACAGGAATCTCCCTGACCAGTTATGTACGCTTAGAGATTACTATAGTGCCCTGTACTCTTCCCACGGGGGTACCCCTCTTGACCTGCCCTTGCCTGGTTAGGGGACACCCAAAGGAAATTTCTTAGTCTGGATCTGGAGCTTGATGAAATAACGGAAGCTATCATGCAGATGAAATCTGGTCGGGCCTCGGGGTCTGACGGCCTAACAATAGAATTCTATAAAACATACATCTCCGTATTAACCCTGATACTGAAGGAGGTATACTACACGGCGCTGGAGAAGGGTGGTCTGCCTATGACGATGCGTGAGGCGCTTATAACATCCCTATTAAAACCGGAGAACCCCTCACATTGCTGTGATTCATATCGTCCTCTTTCTCTCTTAAATTGCGATACTAAGATACTAGCTAAGGTTCTGGCGACTCGCCTTAACCTATTAATTCAACCCCTGGCACTACCCGACCAGGCTGGCTTAATTCCAAGCAGGGCCACATCGCATAATCTCCGAACTTTGGCCACAGTATTACAAGACATTTATCCAAAGTGCTCGGTGGTAGGTGTATTCCTTGACCCTACTAAAGCGTTACTTTCCCTAGAATGGGATTACCTGCTGGGCACTCTGGGATATATGGGGATGCATGCTGCCTTTTTCCAGTGGATCCACCTATTATACACTCGTCTGGTGGCCACAGTACTCCTGACCAGCACCAATCCTCTCCTTTCCCTGTATCCAGGGGAACACGACAGGGCTGTCCCCTGTCTCCCAACCTATTTGCCCTGGCCATTGAGCCCTTGGCTGCTAAACTACGGCAGCATCATAATCATAGAGTGCTAATCTACCTGTCTAGGCAAGTACTCATCTCCCTATACGCTGAGGATATGACGCTATATATACATAAACCCCAAGATAATTTAAACCCTATTCTTTGAGAGATAACTAAATTTGGAGCCATTTCCAGGGTACAAATTAACTGGTCTAAATCTGCCATCTTCCCTCTTACCGACAATACTCCCCAGCACCAGCTAGATTATCCCCTGGTTTGGGAAACAGATGAGGTAAAATACCTGGGAATACATATCACTAGGGACAGGGATGCACCTATGCGACTAAATTATTGCACCGCGATAGACAAAATCACAGACACCATTGCGAAGTGGTTGTGCCTCCCACTTTCCATGGCAGGGAGGATTTCTTTAATTAAAATGGTCATCTTACCCAAGTTATTGTATCTCTTCATAAACATACCTTATCACCCCGGAGCATTCATTTTTAAAACGCTAAACTCGCAACTTTCGAGACTTATATGGGGCGGGAAACAAGCAAGCCTGGCCACCTTGACTTCGGCATACCATCAGGGAGGGTATGATGTCCCTAATTTTGAGCTATATTACTACAGTGCATAGGTACATTTTGCTATGTATTGGTTTTACACGCCACCCGTTATGACCCACTTGGTGGTGGCTGATGGATATATGGCCCCAACACCCACAGCGTGCTATCTCTTCACAGCAGTAAAAAAGCGCGGATAGACCAGTTCCCCGTTGATTTCCACTATAATGGCATGGCAGCGCATAACTCGCAGGCTAGAGATACCCATGTTGTACTCCCTCATGGTGCCCCTACTCCGAAATCCGCTGTTGCAAGTCACTTATGAGGGGTCTGCTGGAAGATGCTGAAGAAACTCAAATACAGCACTTTGGGGGACCTTTATGTGGGAGGGCAGTTCTGCACCAGGGAGCAATTCTTTGAGGCCAGGGAACTGACGACGATGGACACATTCATGTACAACCTAACTTGAGTGAATGAACCACTCAACCCCTGCGCACTGTTGCTGCTAGTGGAAGAATCCCACTAGATATATCATCATTGTAATTTTTCATCCTGGTTTCAACAATTTAATTTTCACATAACCAAATTCACCATTCTTATTCGAAAGTGTGATGTTTAATCATCAGTTCATTTTAAATAAATTTCAACATATATTGAAAAATCAAAACATTTCAAAATATTTCACTGCATCAACAAAATCTTTCTTGACTGTGTATAGTTGATGTAGCCCGATGCATTTCGAGTCCTATGTGGACTCTTCCTCAGGGGCCTGTGAATATGAACATCTTGTATCAACAATTTCATAATATTGCTTTTTTTATATCAGATTCAAGTTTCAAAAACATGCGGATGTACAAAACAACATACAATCACTTTGCATTTCATATGGAAGTGTAATGACAACATCATGCACTGATAAACCTCAAAACTCCACCACCTCACCTCAAAAAGTGAATATGTTAACCAGTGCGCTATACTCACAACAGAACCGAGAAATTGATGTTCCTGCAAACACAAATGCTTAACTATAAACAACTGCTGAGTTCATGTACCAACATCCTGAGACCAACGAATCACCAAACGAAGCTTCCTCTTACCTTGATTCTTTTAAATGGAAACCACCGCGTTTCCGTGTCTATTCAAGTATACCACCTACAAAAAAATATATAAAACCATCCTTAGCTTCGTCTTGCTAGTTAGATAGGTTTCTAACGCTATCTCTCCAGGACGCCACTCCTTACCTCAAGGCTAATCACCAGCACCTTCATCTGCTTCCTGCCGATTACAAACTCAACACCAGACTTTCCGGTTTAAAACGCGTCATCTTCAGAGTTGAACTCACAACAGTAAAAACGGACTAAACAGAGTCACTGGGTAGCGCCATTTTAGAACGGTCACTAAACGAAACAGGAATGAGCCTCCTGACCGGTAAACCACAAACGCTCACAAAATACGGGAAAATAATGAAGGGTAAAGATGATCATGAGCTCACAACAATAAAAACGAACTCAACAGAGTCACTGGATAACGCCATATAAAAACGGTCACTAAATGAAACAAAAATAAAACAAAAATGAACCTCCTGACCGGTAAACCACAAACGCTCACAAATTTCGGGAAAGAAATGAAGAGTGAAGATCAAATAATGATCAAGTGCTCAAAATAAAAATACATAGAGTGGGTTTCAATTCAATTTCAAAAAATAATAACAGTGCATTATTTACATTTCACTCAACTCTCAGAAACACATGTATAGTGTATTTTATCAGATATACTCATGCTAAAGAGAGGCTTGCCAAAACCTCTACATGCCTCTAGCCTGGCTAACAGTGTCTTGATTACAGAAAACATGTATAGTCTATTTTTTCATTTAAACCTTTTGGTTCCTGTGTCCCTAGGAACCTGATCCAAAATATCTCTCTTTGTAGGAGGGATCTGGTGAGATCCACTCCTTCTTGAAATTCGGTTTTCTCCAAAACTGAAAACTGTAGCTGGGAGATGTTATGCCTATTTTCTGACCAGTGTTTAGCTAAATTGCTTTTAATGTTGACATTCCTGATAGTACTCTTGTGTTCAGATATTCTTGTTTTTAGTTTTCTTTCCGTCTTCCCCACGTACAATTTGCCACATGGACATTTGATGTAGTAGATCACGCTTTTAGAGTTACAATCACTGTCATGGTGTAGATCAATGGTTTTTCCTGTCTGGGGGTGATGTAAAGTAGTCCCAACTATCACATTGTGACAGTGCACACAGTTCATACATCTTTTCATCCCTTTATGTGTTTGTCTCTTTTTAATTGTGGGTGTCTTCAGCAACTCCTTCAAGTTTTTTGATCTTTTATACGCAAACATTGGTTTTTGCGAAAAAATACCCCCAAAGTCTGGTTCATATTGAAGAAGTTCCCAATGTCTTGTTATTATATTTTTGATTTTTGATGAACTTGTAGAGTATTTTGAAACAAACACCTGTCTGTCCAAAATCTTCTTGGGTTTCTTTTCCAGGAGATTCTCCCTACTAAACGTAACAATCTTATCTTTTGTTTTCTTCAGCACACTCTCTGGGTAACCTCTGGATGCATATTTTCCTTCTTGTATATCCAAATGTTTTTCCAGAGTCGCAGACTCTGAACAAATTCGTTTTATCCTCATATACTGTGACAAAGGCAAATTCATTTTTAAATTCTGAGGGTGAAAACTCTGAAACAATAGAGAATTGTTGACATCTGTCTCTTTCCGAAACACTTCAGTTTGTAATGTTCCTTGTTTTAATGTCAATAATACATCCAAAAATGCTATTTCATGATCACTGATGGTGTGAGTGAACTTGATTTGATCCACATGGGTATTTAAAGTCAAGATTTTTTGTTCCAACATTTCTCTATTGCCTGACCATAATACAAAAATATCATCTATAAATCTTTGATATATCAGGCTATGGTCTCGCCATTCTTTGTCCGAGTAAATGTAGTCTGCTTCAAATTTAGCCATGTACGTATTGGCATATGCGGGGGCCCCCGCAAATCCCATTGATGTACCATTCTGTTGCAAGAAAAATTTTGGATCCCATTGAAAATAGCTATGGTACAAGCAGAAATGCAGCAATTCTAAAATGAAAGATTTTTCTGCTCTAATAGTTTCAAGCCCCAACAGCGCCCATTCCACAGCTTCCAGTCCTGCTTGGTGAGGTATCGAAGTATAAAGAGATTTGACATCTATAGTACAGAGTAATAGATCTTGTGTTATAGTAGTGTTCTTCAATTTTTGTAAAAAATGGTTGGTATCTTTTGTATAGGATGGCCACTCTTGAACAAATTGCTGTAAAAAAGTATCTATGTACTGCCCCAATGGTTCAAAAATCGTGCCACAGCCTGTGACGATGGGTCTCATGGGAGGGTTCAATTTGTCTTTATGAACTTTGGGCAACATATAGAGGCGGGGTCGCCTGGGATGCTGTACCGAGAGGAATTGCTTCGTAGCCATTGAGATGTGACCAAGTTCACAAGCTTTATCCAAGATGATTTTTAGGGTTACTTCCAATTCATAAATGGGGTCTTTATCTAATTCCAGATATGTTAACTCATCTGACACGTGTTCGTTGACTTTTGCCACATAAAATTCCTTATCCATCACAATTATTGCTCCTCCCTTGTCCGCCTTTTGAATATGAATATTCTCATTCATTTGAAGTTTTTTCAAAATGTTCCTTTCAAAAACAGATAGATTCTTCGTTTTAGATCTGTGAAAACTCAGTTTCTCTAGGTCATTCCTTACTGATTTTTCGAATGCATCCAAGATTTTGTGCGAAACCGGTGATTGATATTTGGATTTGACTTTGAATTCCATTAATTCAGTGGGCTCTTTAACTTCTTGTGTGGGGACCACATTAGTGAAGAAATGCCTAAGTCTTAACACTCTCATAAATTTGAACAATGCTATTTCACATTCCAAAATATTTGTGTCATAGGTCGAAACAAAACCTAGTCCTCTATTTAACACTTGAAGTTCATCAGATGTTAACTCTGTTTTAGAAATATTCATCACCAAGTTTACCTGGTGCTTCTTGTTCTTGCTCCTTCTCTGACTTCTCCTTGTTTTGGTTTTGGTTTTCCTGGCGGTTGAGTTAAATCCCCTGCCTGGGGAAAAGAAGACGGCTTTGATGTGGTTGCTGTTTGATCAGGTTCTATCTGTTCATTGGAACCTGCTGCCTCTCCAATTTGTGTTTGTGCTGACGGTCTGGAAGCACTTAAATCCGTATCTGAGACTAAGCTTTCCTCTGAAGTTGTGGTTGGTTTTTTCCTTGGTTGATAGGCTCTCCTCTGGGCATATACTTCAGCCCAAGAGTATACTTCATTAAGCTTGTAATCAAGCGTGTCCCTTTTGAATTTTCTTAATTTACCTTCTTGAATTTCCTTGGTGTATTTTTCCAACGTGATGTTTATGTCATTTAGAGTTTTATCCCAATCTTCCTTCTGCATCCTTCCCTCTAGATTTTGTTTGATCTCATCAATTTCACGAGTCAGGTCTGCAATGACTCTAGCCAATTCCTCAACCAGTAACAATATTAAATCTAAAGAACACTTATTTAATATTCGATACCATTTCTCCATAAAATCTTTGTTTAGGTGAAACCTGTAGAGCATCGGTTTGATGGACATTCGCAGTCCTCGTGGAATCCTTTTTTCTTTGTGGTACTGTACCAAGGTCGATGCATGGAGTTTTTGACTTACTTCTCTTTTAGCTAAAAATTGTAATTGCTTCAATTGTTGTACTATCGTGTTGCCTTGGGCATCCGAAGTTTTTACTTCTTGAATCAATGAATAGATGTCTGTTGCTTGCTCAGCTGTATATGCTAATGTTTTTGCTCTCTCGTCTGTGAGACTTGATATTTGGTCAAACGACATTTTTATTTCAATGGGTGCTCTTTCCGTTTGGACAACGTGACAAAATGAAATGATAAAGTGGATGGCACTCCTATTTTTTGTAAGAAAAATATATTATTTTAATCCTCCTTATTTAACACATGCGTGCTGCAGCGGTGGCACGTTTGTCCTCACTCCGTGCCTACAAAACTATCAACCTAACTTGAGTGAATGAACCACTCAACCCCTGCGCACTGTTGCTGCTAGTGGAAGAATCCCACTAGATATATCATCATTGTAATTTTTCATCCTGGTTTCAACAATTTAATTTTCACATAACCAAATTCACCATTCTTATTCGAAAGTGTGATGTTTAATCATCAGTTCATTTTAAATAAATTTCAACATATATTGAAAAATCAAAACATTTCAAAATATTTCACTGCATCAACAAAATCTTTCTTGACTGTGTATAGTTGATGTAGCCCGATGCATTTCGAGTCCTATGTGGACTCTTCCTCAGGGGCCTGTGAATATGAACATCTTGTATCAACAATTTCATAATATTGCTTTTTTTATATCAGATTCAAGTTTCAAAAACATGCGGATGTACAAAACAACATACAATCACTTTGCATTTCATATGGAAGTGTAATGACAACATCATGCACTGATAAACCTCAAAACTCCACCACCTCACCTCAAAAAGTGAATATGTTAACCAGTGCGCTATACTCACAACAGAACCAGGGGATTTAACTCAACCGCCAGGAAAACCAAAACCAAAACAAGGAGAAGTCAGAGAAGGAGCAAGAACAAGAAGCACCAGGTAAACTTGGTGATGAATATTTCTAAAACAGAGTTAACATCTGATGAACTTCAAGTGTTAAATAGAGGACTAGGTTTTGTTCCGACCTATGACACAAATATTTTGGAATGTGAAATAGCATTGTTCAAATTCATGAGAGTGTTAAGACTTAGGCATTTCTTCACTAATGTGGTCCCCACACAAGAAGTTAAAGAGCCCACTGAATTAATGGAATTCAAAGTCAAATCCAAATATCAATCACCGGTTTCGCACAAAATCTTGGATGCATTCGAAAAATCAGTAAGGAATGACCTAGAGAGACTGAGTTTTCACAGATCTAAAACGAAGAATCTATCTGTTTTTGAAAGGAACATTTTGAAAAAACTTCAAATGAATGAGAATATTCATATTCAAAAGGCGGACAAGGGAGGAGCAATAATTGTGATGGATAAGGAATTTTATGTGGCAAAAGTCAACGAACACGTGTCAGATGAGTTAACATATCTGGAATTAGATAAAGACCCCATTTATGAATTGGAAGTAACCCTAAAAATCATCTTGGATAAAGCTTGTGAACTTGGCCACATCTCAATGGCTACGAAGCAATTCCTCTCGGTACAGCATCCCAGGCGACCCTGCCTCTATATGTTGCCCAAAGTTCATAAAGACAAATTGAACCCTCCCATGAGACCCATCGTCACAGGCTGTGGCACGATTTGTGAACCATTGGGGCAGTACATAGATACTTTTTTACAGCAATTTGTTCAAGAGTGGCCATCCTATACAAAAGATACCAACCATTTTTTACAAAAATTGAAGAACACTACTATAACACAAGATCTATTACTCTGTACTATAGATGTCAAATCTCTTTATACTTCGATACCTCACCAAGCAGGACTGGAAGCTGTGGAATGGGCGCTGTTGGGGCTTGAAACTATTAGAGCAGAAAAATCTTTCATTTTAGAATTGCTGCATTTCTGCTTGTACCATAGCTATTTTCAATGGGATTCAAAATTTTTCTTGCAACAGAATGGTACATCAATGGGATTTGCGGGGGCCCCCGCATATGCCAATACGTACATGGCTAAATTTGAAGCAGACTACATTTACTCGGACAAAGAATGGCGAGACCATAGCCTGATATATCAAAGATTTATAGATGATATTTTTGTATTATGGTCAGGCAATAGAGAAATGTTGGAACAAAAAATCTTGACTTTAAATACCCATGTGGATCAAATCAAGTTCACTCACACCATCAGTGATCATGAAATAGCATTTTTGGATGTATTATTGACATTAAAACAAGGAACATTACAAACTGAAGTGTTTCGGAAAGAGACAGATGTCAACAATTCTCTATTGTTTCAGAGTTTTCACCCTCAGAATTTAAAAATGAATTTGCCTTTGTCACAGTATATGAGGATAAAACGAATTTGTTCAGAGTCTGCGACTCTGGAAAAACATTTGGATATACAAGAAGGAAAATATGCATCCAGAGGTTACCCAGAGAGTGTGCTGAAGAAAACAAAAGATAAGATTGTTACGTTTAGTAGGGAGAATCTCCTGGAAAAGAAACCCAAGAAGATTTTGGACAGACAGGTGTTTGTTTCAAAATACTCTACAAGTTCATCAAAAATCAAAAATATAATAACAAGACATTGGGAACTTCTTCAATATGAACCAGACTTTGGGGGTATTTTTTCGCAAAAACCAATGTTTGCGTATAAAAGATCAAAAAACTTGAAGGAGTTGCTGAAGACACCCACAATTAAAAAGAGACAAACACATAAAGGGATGAAAAGATGTATGAACTGTGTGCACTGTCACAATGTGATAGTTGGGACTACTTTACATCACCCCCAGACAGGAAAAACCATTGATCTACACCATGACAGTGATTGTAACTCTAAAAGCGTGATCTACTACATCAAATGTCCATGTGGCAAATTGTACGTGGGGAAGACGGAAAGAAAACTAAAAACAAGAATATCTGAACACAAGAGTACTATCAGGAATGTCAACATTAAAAGCAATTTAGCTAAACACTGGTCAGAAAATAGGCATAACATCTCCCAGCTACAGTTTTCAGTTTTGGAGAAAACCGAATTTCAAGAAGGAGTGGATCTCACCAGATCCCTCCTACAAAGAGAGATATTTTGGATCAGGTTCCTAGGTACACAGGAACCAAAAGGTTTAAATGAAAAAATAGACTATACATGTTTTCTGTAATCAAGACACTGTTAGCCAGGCTAGAGGCATGTAGAGGTTTTGGCAAGCCTCTCTTTAGCATGAGTATATCTGATAAAATACACTATACATGTGTTTCTGAGAGTTGAGTGAAATGTAAATAATGCACTGTTATTATTTTTTGAAATTGAATTGAAACCCACTCTATGTATTTTTATTTTGAGCACTTGATCATTATTTGATCTTCACTCTTCATTTCTTTCCCGAAATTTGTGAGCGTTTGTGGTTTACCGGTCAGGAGGTTCATTTTTGTTTTATTTTTGTTTCATTTAGTGACCGTTTTTATATGGCGTTATCCAGTGACTCTGTTGAGTTCGTTTTTATTGTTGTGAGCTCATGATCATCTTTACCCTTCATTATTTTCCCGTATTTTGTGAGCGTTTGTGGTTTACCGGTCAGGAGGCTCATTCCTGTTTCGTTTAGTGACCGTTCTAAAATGGCGCTACCCAGTGACTCTGTTTAGTCCGTTTTTACTGTTGTGAGTTCAACTCTGAAGATGACGCGTTTTAAACCGGAAAGTCTGGTGTTGAGTTTGTAATCGGCAGGAAGCAGATGAAGGTGCTGGTGATTAGCCTTGAGGTAAGGAGTGGCGTCCTGGAGAGATAGCGTTAGAAACCTATCTAACTAGCAAGACGAAACTAAGGATGGTTTTATATATTTTTTTGTAGGTGGTATACTTGAATAGACACGGAAACGCGGTGGTTTCCATTTAAAAGAATCGAGGTAAGAGGAAGCTTCGTTTGGTGATTCGTTGGTCTCAGGATGTTGGTACATGAACTCAGCAGTTGTTTATAGTTAAGCATTTGTGTTTGCAGGAACATCAATTTCTCGGTTCTGTTGTGAGTATAGCGCACTGGTTACATATTCACTTTTTGAGGTGAGGTGGTGGAGTTTTGAGGTTTATCAGTGCATGATGTTGTCATTACACTTCCATATGAAATGCAAAGTGATTGTATGTTGTTTTTGGTGTTTTGTACATCCGCATGTTTTTGAAACTTGAATCTGATATAAAAAAAAAAAAAAAAAAAAAAAAAAAAAGCAATATTATGAAATTGTTGATACAAGATGTTCATATTCACAGGCCCCTGAGGAAGAGTCCACATAGGACTCGAAATGCATCGGGCTACATCAACTATACACAGTCAAGAAAGATTTTGTTGATGCAGTGAAATATTTTGAAATGTTTTGATTTTTCAATAAATGTTGAAATTTATTCAAAATGAACTGATGATTAAACATCACACTTTCGAATAAGAATGGTGAATTTGGTTATGTGAAAATTAAATTGTTGAAACCAGGATGAAAAATTACAATGATGATATATCTAGTGGGATTCTTCCACTAGCAGCAACAGTGCGCAGGGGTTGAGTGGTTCATTCACTCAAGTTAGGTTGATAGTTTTGTAGGCACGGAGTGAGGACAAACGTGCCACCGCTGCAGCACGCATGTGTTAAATAAGGAGGATTAAAATAATATATTTTTCTTACAAAAAATAGGAGTGCCATCCACTTTATCATTTCACATTCATGTACACCCATCTTCAGCAGAGCGTGAAGGCCACAACCCCCGATTTTCCGAATTAACCAGATACTTTCATCCCAATGCATGCCTTATTGCAGGCAGATAATCCTCAACACATCGTATCTCTCCTTTATCAACACACATGCACTTCGCCATCTCCTGGCCAAACATGTGCTAGGCAGGAGTGGGATAAAGACTTAAAGATTACTCTGACCGACGTCCAGGAGGGAACTCATCTGTGCACGAACGGAAGCAATAACCAGTAACAACAGGTTATGCCTCATCAATTTTAAATTCCTACACCGACTATACCATACCCCAGTCAGGCTCTATAGAGTCCGCCTTCGGGACAGTGATGCATGTACACGATGTGGCCGGGAGGGCGCGGGGTTCCTCCACCTGCCGTGGGACTGCCCCCAGGTGATGACCTACTGGGCCCAAACATTTCAGGGATTATCGGCAATGTTAAACACCCAGATAGAACCATGTCCTCTCGTGGCCTTCCTGGGCTTGATTCAAGGTATACAAACAGTACACAAGAGGTTCCTAGCAATGAGACTATTGATAGCAAAACGTCAGGAAGAGGCCGTGCTCCTAAATTTAAGGATTGGATTCATACTATGTCCATGTGGCAGGACCACATGCAATCTTACGCATACATGCTACCCATCACATCGCGCCCAAAAGATATTTGGGGCCCGCTTACCACGTATCTACTTGCACAAGAGGCAGCCCGAGAAGAGGAGGAAGACACACCGAGGCGGAAATCTGCCCCCAGACCTCGCGGGAACCTTCCTTTAGAGACATGACTGAAAGCTGCGGCCCTTCGACGGGGAGCTGGGGATGATGATCTTCTAATTGTCGCATTCAGCGGGGAAGAGAAGGAGGGGGGTGGAATGACATATGATTTGTATTTGTAATGCTTGCTTTCCCCAAATAAATGTGGTGACATCATGTAAGGCATTTGGGGCCAGATGTAGGTAAAAATACCAAATTTTACAGATTTGGTATTTTAGAATCGGAAAATGCTATGTAGCAAAAAATTCAAAAAAAATTACTGAATCGTTAAGATTTGGTATTTACCGAATCGATATTTACCGATTTGGTAACTGCCATTCATTCCTATGGGCCTTAGGAATGAATGGCAATTGCCAGGAGGTCCATAGGAATGAGTGGCAATTACTGAATCGGTAAATACCGATTCGGTAAAATAGGAAAAGAGTCAAGGGTGGCAGGGTGTCACATTGACACCCTGTTGCACCCCTGAATAGTGCTTGTGTGCACATGTGGCACACATACATGCCCTAAGGGCATGTATGTGTGCCACATGCCACTGGTGTAAATGCACAGATTTGCATTTACCGAGGTAATCGTTATTTACCATCATCTAATAGTTGGTGGTAAATAAACGAATCCTTAAAGCACAGAAGCACTCTTCAACGTGCTTCCTACATGTCATTTACCAATTCGGTAAATACCGAATCGGTAAATGATGATTCGCTGATTCGGTATTTACCGAATCTCCCCTACATAGCAAATGGCTCAATACCGGTCGGAAAACCTGAAATTTACCGAATTTCGGGTTTACCGACCGGTAATGGGCCACCTACATCTGGCCCTAAGTATTGTTGCACTTCTATCTGCAAATTTGGACAGTGACGCCAGAGACAGGACGGTTCCGTTTTCATTGTTTCTTTTCGAATCTAAATTGTTTAGTGGGATGAATGGGTTGAGAACAAGTTTAGTTCATATGTATTCGCATGTAAAACTGTACTGCATATATCAATGGCATCGATACTCAGATTGTAATCTCTCTCTTCTTTGCATTGTAACACTGTACATAAAGACAATAAAGGTTTTTGAAACTAAAAAAAAAAAGCTTGTTGCATGTTTTCCTTTCACTTTTCATGTTTATAATTGAATACATTTCATCGACTGTGTCAGGCTGTTTTGCGGCTTAAATAAGATATTTTGCATTAGCAATAAACCAGTCCCTATGGATTACTTACATATTACTTCGTACTGCATCAGCCCTTTAACATAAGATTTCATTCTAGATTTAAGGCGCATTATGCATATATGTCATTGCTTTCACCGGGGAACGCCCACAAATTAAGTTTAATGAGTAAAGCAGAACCTCAGAATAATATAATCTGAAGGCAGTGTGTCTTGAAATGTAAATGTATGAGCCAAAGACTGTCACCATTTCAAAAAAAGTGTTCAGCAAACAAACTCACTTAAATGATTTAGGGTTTTGACTAACAAAGCTGAGTTGAAGATTGGTCTAAGATTAACATGCTAAAAATATCTCAGCAAACTTTCTGCAATTGACACCAGTACATTAGAAACAGAGGTCCCTCTGCTCTACTTCGAACCACAAATCCATTTGTGGCAAAGAAATGTTGAAGGATGAACTGTAATTGCCATTCCTGCCGCAAAGCGGTCGTACTAATGTCCGGTTGTGATGTGGAATCTATTTAGGAATTGTCTACTTCGGCTGCGAACCCACATAGCAATTCTACGCGGGGATTTAACTTACAAAGTTTTCTTAAATTGATTGAAAATGTAAGCACTGGCAGAACTAATATTGTGGCTTTTGTGTAGAGCATGCACACTGGGCAAAAAACGGAAGCACATACGGCACACAGAGATGCAGAGACAAACACACACAGGGATGTATTTTTCCCAACAACTAAGTAGGCGTCCACACACACAGATCAACAGTCATACGTAACTGTGGTGTCCAGTCCTGGCTGGCCATGCGCTGCGCTGAGGCTAGGCCTCTGACTTTGGTTGCAGCAAGGAAGGGCACACAAACACTTAGGATAATGTATGAGCCAAGACTTCTTGCGCTCCTTTATTTATGCCTTCGGGCGAGCGCGCCCTCCGGGTGCATGCAGGCATGTCACAATGTATAGGGACCGTCGCTACACCCTTCCAATCTTTTAGATACTATGGGGCAGATTTACAAGCTCCCTGCACCACCAGCACCCCACTTTTTGTGATGTACTGGTAGCTCCTCCATATTTACAAGGACAGGAAAAGCCACCCAGGGTGACTTTTCCTCTTCTTGTAAATACAGTCCCTTCACACGCAGCACTTTGCGTGGAAGGGGCGGTCAATGGGTGTTGCTGTGGGTGTTCCCACGCAACACCCAAGGAACAAGACACATCACCAGATTTAAAACAAATTGTAAATCTGGAAATGTGTCTGAATGCTACGCCACCCTAGAGGTGGCGTAGCGAGGTGTAACGAGGAGAAATGTTTTCATTTCACCTCGTTTTTTCCTCTTTCAATGCGTGCTGCATTCTATCGCACGCATTGAAAGAGTAAAATGCCTGTAGTGATTGCTTATGTGCAGGAAAATTGTGCCCCTTCCTGCACAAAACAATCTCCCGATGACGCAGACATCCTTGCACCACGGTGTAAGGGTGTCTGCGCCAGCGCATGCCTGCAGTTTGTGCTCCAGCACAGGGGGAAGCAATGAGATGTGACATAGTCTTGTAAATATGTCGCATGCCTGTGCTTCGGAAGTGCTGCAGCGTGGCGCAGACAAAGGGCTTGCAGTGCCACGCTGCGGCACGTCCTTGTAGATCTGCCCCAGAGTGATTATAATGTTCATGATTTAGTCCTTAGAAATGCGGCACACAAAGTCTCTCAGTCTTTTGCTGGGGGCGGGATTCGGCCAAAGACCATACCTTTGGCTCTGGGAGTTTTTCTCAACCCTTTTCCCGATGACGGTGTGCACGCACAGGGGTTTATCTGTTCGACACCAGCCAGTGTTCCTCCTTCTGGACGCATTGGCACCGTTGCATGACTGTTCCTAGGGGTACTCCTTGGCTCCATTTCTTCTCCCCACTATTCCGTTCCGTTTTTTTCCATATTCCGCTGGGAGCCTGGCACCCACCTTCTTGAACCACAAGACGTTCCTCGTGACCACCTGGGTCCCATGCTTGGCCGACACCATGGTTCCTTGCACTTTGGTGACCTCCCACACCTCTGGCTCATACCTGGTGCAATACTTCCATCCAGGGTACCCGTCTTTTACGATGACCGGTCTCCTACTTGAATGTCCACCATTTGCGCCCGGCGCGCTTGGCTTGCCTTGTCATTGGTGGCCTGTGTCCTGGCTTGTGCAGCAGCTTGGTCCAGCTCTGGTAGAATCCAGAATGGATCCACAGGAATGCTCTCTTGAGGCACCTTCTGGAATAACAGGTGCGCCGGGGAAAACTGTGTCGTACAGTGGGGTGTCTGGTGGCATGCACTCAAGAATTGCTGTAGGCAATGCTCAACTTCATAGCTTTTTCAACGCCAATCCTGAGAGAGCCCTGTTTAGAATCCTCATGAAACCTTCCACCTCCCCATTCACCTGTGGCCACTGCGGTGTGATCTTGCAGTGTCGAATAGCAAAGGATGCCAGGTACTCCTGGAATTTCATTACAAGACCAGAGGCTACATTATGCATTATCTTTTAATGCAGTCACAAGCAGCCGCACTACATCATAAATAAAGCAGTTCTAAAATGGAATGAACAGAAGGTATGAAAGGCATGTGCACCAAACAGACTGCCTCTTTTAAATGCGGCTCATAAGCAGATAGGTTCTCTTTACTTCTCTTGTATTCATTGTTATTTTTATCAATATGTGCTGTTTTATATGTGTATCTTTCTTTTGGAGATGCCCTGTTAGCTTGTTGCTTATCTTCCCATCGAATATTCTCCTAAACTGTTAGCTCTACTGACTTTATAATTAGTAAGGGTTTTTTAGTTGCCCTCCCATTTCCCTGCCTCACTCTGATTTCCAATTTTTGGTCATCAGACTACCTGCCCTGCCCCCTCCCCCCTCCTATCCTCACCAGAGTTTATTTCTCAGGTAACAATGTCGGGCGAGTCCACGCTCGGGCATCTCCCCATCTATCGTTAAACTCCTAAGTGCCTCCCTTGCAGTCGCTTCCCTCCTAGCCCCATGTTTGAGCTAAGAACACCTTGACTTGGTTTCATGTCCGATCGCTCTTTCTCCGAGCTACAGGCTCCACTGCGGAGCAGAGGAATACCCCTTGGCAATGGCGACGCCACCTGCTCGCATTTCCAGGGTCCCTTCCTCTAATCCCACATAGCACCAGCTGCTCGAGCACTTATGACAGTTGCTCCGCCCTGTGCTGTTACAGATCTTCTAGTAGTTACAACCTTAACGCAAGTGCCTATAAAAATAAAAAAGAGGGAAAACTAATATTAATAGATATTATTAGCATTTTAGTCAGCCCCTAGCACTTTTGATTATTAATACTTGCTAAAGTCTTACCCTATCTTGATCAGCCTGTCATCAAAAAAGAAAAACTAATAATCAGATTTTCACAGCAATAATGTCAGATTTTGACTCTGATGATGGTGCACAAAGCTCCCCCAATATCAATAACAAATCTTTAAAAAATGTTATTCAAAAAGGAATGAGGGCTTGCATGTTAGATACGCTCAAAGAGGTTATGTCCTCTAAAAGACCCCTTCCCCTCGATCAGGGCGACCTCCCTGAAAACCTTGCTACCCATAATGTTTCACAGGGGAAAAGAGCTAAAAAACCAAATTATTATGAGCCTTACTCTAAGAGCACTATGGAGGTCCTAGCACCTCAACTGTTTTTGGAGGTCTTAGCACCTCAAACATTCTGGGAGGTCCTCGCACCTCAAATACTACTGGTGTCCCTAGCGGCACAATCTATTCTGGTGTCCCGCGTGGCACAAATAACACGAGTGTCCCTTGTGGCACAAATAACATGGGTGTCCCTAGCGGCACAATCTTTCAATGTGCTCATAATAATCCAGAGACTGATTCTGAGACTGAGGACAACTTCTGTAATCCTTATGATGAGTTTTTCCTCGACCTAGATGATGAAGAGCTAAATTTTATTAGCCAGCCTGACGAGCAATCTCCGTGCTCTTCCAAAGATATTATTCTCAACCCCCTGGGTGAGGAAATGTTTTCCCCCCTTAACATCTCCCACCCCAGATGCTCCCAATGGTTTCCACAAGAGCATGTGGCCAAGTTTATTAAGAAATGGCTCAGTGATTTGCTGGAAAAGGAGACTCGTAGTACCCTTAGGTCCTAGACCGGCAATTCAAGACAAAGTTTGTCAGACCCCCAACCTAGATCCAGATATGATCAAGTTCTTGTTTAAACTGGGTAGAGACCTGAGAAAAGGTTTGGAGAGGTCTTTCAAGGGCAGTCAGGATCGCCTTCTAGACATCCTGGGGCCCTTGACCAGAATCTTGGATTTGGCTGAAGAATGTCACATTAATGACACTCCCTTTGACACTGACCTTATCAGAGGCTGGAGCCACAGAACTTTAGTGCCCTTAGGCAATGCTAATTCGAGCCTTAATATTGAAAGAAGGAGAACCCTTCTCACTAAGGTTAATCCTAAATTGGATGACATGGCTGAAAGAGAACCTTCTCTAAACCCTAAGGGCCTCCTTTTTGGCGAGGATTTGATAAAATGTATAGGTAAATGTGTTTTAACCTTCACCGCCCTCGATAAGGCCCAATCTAATATGAAGCGAGTTTTCAATCCCAACCTTTTTGGACGGGCTGGAAGAAGGGGCCTTTCTTCTGGTCGGGGCAATCAAAGGCCCTTTTCAAGATTTAGCGGCTCTGGAAGAGGCTTCTACACATCCAACCAATTTTACCCACAAAGAGGGAGAGCCTCACGCTGTAGAGGATCCAGATCCCGCGGATTTTCCAGCAATACCAATACTCAAAGTAAGTACACCTCTTCCTCCTTCTTCTTCCCCTCCAAAGGTAGGGGGCAGACTACAGTCCTTATACCACATATGGGAAACTCTAAAGCAAGATCCTCGGGTTTTAGAGACTGTTCGTGGCTTCAGGATAGATTTTATCAATATTCCCACACAAGCATCTCTTCCAAGAGTTCTAACTCTTTCAGAAGATCAACGGAAAATAAATTGTAGAAGAACAGATGTCCTCCATGTTCCAGAAAGGTGCAATCTTAGAAGTTCCTTGGAGTTTAAAAAGGTTTGTAAGCACACTCTCTCTTGTTCAAAAAAAGGAAAAAGGCTGGAGGCCAGTCATAAACCTACGAGAATTAAACAAATACCTGGTCTACAGATATTTCAAAATGGAGGAGGTATGGCGCAGCGGCCAGGGCGACTGACTTTGGACTCTGGGGCTCACGGTTCGATCCCCAGCACCGGCTGCAGGTCAGCTCAGCACCATGTGACTCTGGGCAATAGTTTGTTTAATCTTCCTGAGGGCCCCCAGCGCCGGGACACCACTTCTGAGGTAGCTGTGCGCTTTACAAATACTGGTATTTCATTTCATTTCCTGAGAGACCTTCTTCTAAAAGGAGACTGGTTGGTCAAACTGGGTCTAAAAGACGCCTACTTCACCATCCCAATGGCCAAGGAACATCAACCCTTTCTTCAATTCACTTGGAATAATCGTCTATTTTAATTTCAGGCCCTTCCCTTCAGACTTTTCTCTGCCCCCTGGTGTTTCACCAAGATTATGAGAACTATCGTCTCTCTTCTGAGGGAAAGAGGTATTCGCTTAATCATCTATCTGGACGACATTCTCATTATTTCCCAACATGATTCGCAGATCCTGTTAGACCTGAAAACTTCAATGAACCTCATAGAGAGCCTAGGCTTTATTATAAATCGGGAAAAATCAATCCATACCCCCTCCAGATCCCTGGAGTTCCTGGGATTTACGTTAGACACCTCAAAATGTCTACTCTTACTTCCCCCGAAGAAAACTGCCAAAATTCGCAAGGACATAAGATTTGTTTTAAAACAACATTCTCTATCCCTGAGAGAGTTAGCCAGACGTTTAGGCCTCCTCTCGTCGTCCCTGATCCTCTCAATTACCAGGGCTTCAGAGAATAAAAGGGAAGGCTCTCAGATCTGGCCTGTGGTACGGAGATCTTGTAACATTAGATCATGTAGCAAGGTCGGAACTCTCTTGGTGGCTGGAGAATTTGGATGCCTGGAATGGGAAAGCAATCTTTGGCTCTACTCCAGCGTTTTTTCTGGAATCAGATGCGAGCCTTCATGGTTGAGGTTATCGCTTTCTCAACCAGAACACTGGTGGTGTATGGTCTCTTTCAGAGACCAGCCATCATATAAACTATTTAGAACTCACAGCAGGCCTATACGCTCTAATGAGCTTTAGACACTCGCTTCAAGGAAGATCTGCTATCCTGAAAATAGACAAAATTTCTGCTGTCTCTCATATCAACCGCCTTGGCGGGACCAAATCAGCAGACCTCTCCAGCTTAGCCAAGAGGCTGTGGAGGTTTTGCCTAGAACACAAGATTGCCATGAAAGCGGAGTATCTTCCGGAAAGGCAAATATTTCCGCAGATTGGAACTCAAGATTCCTCTTAGATTTCAGCGATTGGAAACTCGACCCGTCTGTCTTGAACACCCTAAATCGTTTTTGGGGCCCACTGGATGTGGACCATTTTGCGAGCCGGTTAACGTTCCAGTTAGAGAAATACTTCAGTTGGATGCCAGACCCGGGCGCACTTGCAGTGAACGCCTTTCTCCAGTCCTGGTCTGACCTTCGGGGTTACGCCTTTCCCCCCTTCACAATGATCCAGAGAGTTCTTCAGAAGGTCAGACAAGACCAATACTCTCTGGTCCTGATAACCCCATTTTGGCCTTCTCAGGCCTGGTTCCCAATGACTCAGGCGTTAGCCTGCCATATTTCTATCTTAATTCCTGCGGTCAAAGGTCTGGTTACAAATTACAAATGCAGACAGAGAAGATCACCATCTAACTCTTTCTGGGAATTTGAACCTTCTTGCCTGGAAAGTGTCAGGAGATCCAATGAACTGTCTGGCCTTTCGTCATCAGCTGCAATTCTCCTCGGAGAATCTTGGGTCCCAGGAACGCATTATAGGTACAACAACATTTGGAGAAAATGGCTTCCATGGTGCATGGAGAGGAACTTGGATCCCGTGGAGGCTTCTGTCGTACACATAGTTAATTTTCTGGTTGAACAATTCCATAATGACCTTTCTTATAGATCTATTAACTGTTATAGATCAGCAGTTTCTGCCGGTCACTCCCTTGTCAATGGTAAGATGGTCAGTAAAAATTTCATCATTTGTAGAGTCATGAAAAGCATCAGACTGAAGTGACCATCTAGACCTAAATACCAGTCCATGTGGGATGTTAAGGCTATTCTAGATCTTTTTATTTCTTGGCCTGATAACTACTTTCTTAATAGGAAATGTCTTTCTATTAAACTAGCATAGCAACTTTCGTATGCCTTATTTCTTGCCGTAGAGTTTCTGATATCAAATGTCTTGATAATTTCTTATAGATCCTATGATATGTATGGTGTTAAATTTGAAATTGTTAGAAGAACCAAGACTATCTCAGACTCTATTTTCTATCCTCGCTTTGAAATGTGTAAAAAGCTCTGTGTTTTGAACTGTATGTTGGAATATGACAATAGAATGAGAGACCTTCGTCCTCCAGGTGCTAATCAACTGCTTATTTCTTTTGTTAAACCAATCAAAGCTTCTCTCTTCTTCCTCCATTGCCAGATGGGTCAAGTCCGCTATGAACCTGGCTGGTGTTGACTTATCGAAATTCCAAGCCCACTCTATTAGAGGTGCTATGGCCAGTAAGTCATTTTCCTCTGGTGCTAATTTGGACAATATCCTCAAAGCTGCAGACTGGTCCAACGCATCCACATTTGCTAGACATTACTGCAAACCTATTGAGCACATGTCTGATGTTGTCCTTCACTGCTACCAACATACATAACGTAACCTCCGGTCTTGTAATGAAATTGCGATTCTCCTATTAACATGACCAGAGAATCTGTATTTCATTAAAGACACTGAGGCTAACATTATCCCACCCGTCCCTCCCTTGGACGGTCTACTCTTTGCATAGTTTATTATTGAATATATCATTTTGATTGTTATTTATTCTACTATGCTCTGTTATTTTGTTTAATATTATCCTCTGCTATTTCAATCCTTTGACATGTTCTCCATTCCTTTCAGATAATTCATCGTTAATGGATTCTTCCTCACCATCTTTACTCCATTTTGGATCTTTTTGGATTCTTCACTCAAGAACAAGTTCACTGTCTTCGTTTCTGTATGGATTTACTCCCAAAATCATCTTGATCCAGAACTTTTGGAACTTTGCCTATTCCTTGTCATTTAAAAGAGGCAGCCTGTTTCCTTTCATACCTTCTGTTCATTCCATTTTAGAACTGTTTTATTTACGATGTAGTGCTGCTGCTTGTGACTGCATTAAAAGATAATGCATAATGTTAGCCTCCGTGTCTTTAATGAAATCCAGATTCTCTGGTTACGTTAATAGGAGAATCGCAATTCTCTCCTTTGGAAGCGTGGTCCATTATCTGACTTGACTTCTTCTGGAAGTCCCATCATAGCAAAGATGTAGTCGAGCGTGGCTGTGACTTGGGTAAAGCTGTCGACAACACCACCTCTACCACAGGGAATTTAGAGTGGGAGTCAATGAGGACCTGGGTGCTTCGCGCATCAGGATTATGATTCGAAATCAATGCTAGCTTGAGTCCATGGCTCGGGACATGGTGCTTCTGTAATGACCAGAGGTGGCGCCAGGTCGTTGCTGATGACGTTGCACGAGTGGCACCGGATGGCTTCTTCGACGATAGTATCCATGCCAGGGAACCATACTTTGTTTCTGAGATGGGCCTTAGTTTTAGCGACCCCTTGATGTCCTTGATTCTCCAGAGTGACCACTCTCTCTTGAAGGCTCCTAGGGCTCACCAGGGTTGTACCGCCCAAGACAATCCCATGCAGTCCTTCGCTTAGTTAATTGCCGGCCCTCCATAGTTGTTGACGAAACGTCTTTCCTCTTCTCTTAGGGCACGCGCGCCATCACGAAGGTGTTGCCAGCTCCGGTCCGCCAGTGTTGCCTTGACTTTGGACAGATCTTCGTCGGCCTTAGTGGCTCTTCCGATGTCTTCAAACGTGAGTGCATTTGGGCAGGCCTCCTGAGATATCATCCGGGCCAACTCCTCCATGTTGTCCTCATTGGTAAGCTGTTCTGTTGATGCAGTCTTGGCAGGGTGACATGATAGAAAGTCAGCCTGGTTGTTGGCCCCCGGGGCGAAAAATGACTTCAAAGCAATAGGCTTACAGTTGTACTGCCCATCTGTCAATTCTCTGGGGAGCCAACCTGGAAGTGCCTGCAAAAATGGGAATTAGAGGCTTGTGGTCTGTGACCACGCAAAGCTCTAGCCAGTAAAGATAGAGGTGGAAGTGTTGGCACGCCCACTTGATGGCCAGAGCTTCACGCTCTATCTGGGCATACCGCAACTCCATTCCGGTCAGGGCTTTGCTGGTATAGGCAACTGGGACCCATTCTCTTGCCTGAGTACTGCTACTAGACCCACGGGACTAGCGTCCACCACCCCCCTCGGTGCGTCTGTTGGGTTGTAAGTAGGCCATGATCCTTTTGTCGATGAGTGCCTCCTTCACATCATGGAATGCAGTGTCTTCTTTTGCGGTCTACGCCCACTGTTGTCCTGATTTTGTGAGGTTCCGGGAAGGCTGTGAGAGAGACGCCACATTCGGAATGAAACTGCCACAATATGTGGCCATGCCAAGGAAGCTGAGGACTTCTGTGGGTGATGTGGGTCTTGAGGCAGCGCGTATGGCAGCAGCCTTCTTCGGGTCGACCTGGAGGCCATCTTGAGAGAAGATGTAACCAAAGAACTCCACCGATTCTTGGTAGAACAAGCACTGTGCTCGGTGGAGGGTAAGTCCACTTTCCGCCTTCATTGAAGGGTGTCTCTGAGATGCACGTGGTGTTCCTCTAGTGTTTTTGAGAACACCAGGACATCATCACTCAGTTGATAACTCCTAGTAGTCCCGTGAGTATTTCCCTTATAGCGTTCTGAAACGCAGCGGAGGAAACCCCAAAGCTCAGCCTCTTATATCGTCGTAGACCCACATGAGTGGAGAATGTTGTGATATTCCTGCTGCCTGGATGGATTTCTAGCTGGTGATAACCAGCATTAAGGTCGAGATTCATGAACCACTTGGCCCCGTTGAGGTCTGCCACAATATCATCCATGGTGGGCGTGAGATGTCGCTCCCGCTTCATGGCTTAGATTGGAAAGCGCATGTCCACACATAGCCGAATGGCTCAAGGTTGCTTTGGCTTGGGGCTACGACCAAGGGTGACACCCACGGGGTGGGGCCCAACACCTTTTCTATTACGCACAACTGCTCCAGCTTCCGCAACTTCTCCCCCACTTGGGGGCGTAGGTAGAACGGCACCCTCCTGTGCCTCAGAGCTGTGGGCTTGACCGTTGTATCAATGTGAAGTTTGAACAGCTTTCTCTTCAGGCACCCCAGCCCCTCGAATAGCATCGGAAATTCTCTGAGGATATCTAGGGCATGGAGGTCATGCACCTGGTTGGCGAAAAAGACCAGCTCCAGTTCTTCTGCTGTGTGGTAGTTGAGGAGCGTTCTGCGCTTTCCATTGGTGACATGAAACCACGTGTGGAGGCAGTGCCCTTCACTGGCTACTTCAACTTCCATGACTCCTCGGTGGGGGAGTGACTCCATCCCACTGTAGGTGTATATCTTTGCAGTGAGGGTGCGAGCGGAGGTCGCAGGCATAGTCGTTCATATTGATCACTGACGCCCCAGTGTCCATGAGCGCTTTGACTGAGGAGCCTGCCATTGTGATTGTGCACATGGGTGGAGGTCAACGTCTTGGACCCTCTCAACTCACAAACGATACTATGAAGATGTCATCGTCGTCCGCACCTAAGCCATAACCCGGCGTGGTGGCGTCCACTTGCTCCAAATGGTCTTCCAGCGTCAGTTGTCTAATTACCGTTGGCGGCCCATGCTGTCTCGTAATGTTGGTTCTCACTCTCCCTCCTCGTCACACCTTCGCAAAATGGTTGAGCTTTCCGCAGTGGGAGCAGGTCTTCCCCCTTGCAAAACATCGACCAGATGGCGGATGATCCAAACCCCAGTTACTACATGTGCTCTTCTGTGGTGGTCTCCCATTACCTCTTGGTGTCGCTGGTCGCCTTTGAATAGAGTGTACCCTCTCTTCTTTTATCACCAGAGGTCAGGAGATTCCTGCTTCAGTTGTGGGCCGGTTAAAGTCCGCCTCCATCTTATCCGCCCGGATAACTCTTGGGACCTTGCGAGCACTAGGATCTCGTCCAGAGTGATACCTGGTTGCCTGAGTATCAGGCGGCGCAGCGTCACCGATCGGCACCCTTGTATGGTTGTACAGCGTGCAGGAGCTTGCCTATTTTCTCAGGCGGGTGTAGAACATGTCTATGGTCTTGGCTTCCCCTTATCTGGCTTGGCGGAGCTTGAATCGCTCAAAATCAGGGTTTATTTGGGGGTCAAAGGGGCCTGTTTAAAGCTGCCACTGCCTCGTCATAGTTTTCATCAGCCCCTGTGTTAGTCAGAGTTTCAACCAAGTCATATAGTTCCCTTCCAACGTAACACATAAGGAGCAACCTTTTCAACCTACCATCTGACTCTCTTGCCCACAGAATAGTGATCCAGGCGACCAATCCAAGATTTCCATTGCGCTGCTGCCATGGCCGGATCTGCCAGTTCACTGAACTGGGGAAGCAAGGCTGCTGTGGCATGGCCTGGTTGTAGCGGCGCATGTAGAGGGACCTGCTGCTGTGGCGCAGGAGCAACAGCTCCATCAGGGTTGGGGATACCCATGGGGATACTCATGTCTGTTCAAACAGAATGCCTCTGGGCGTGAACGGCACCATGCTGTGCTTCTTGGTCACTTCAGTGCTGCTGCACTTGCCAGTGCTTGATGGCTGAGTTCTGTCTGGGTGGCCAGTGTGCCTTGGGCGCTCAGCAGGCAGAACCTTGGTTAAATTTAATTCTGTCTTTGCTGCTGCCTGTGCGTATTTGCTGTTCTGGGTGTGTGAATGTGCTGCTACTGTCAGACAGAGTCCTAAAAGCCAACACAAAAATGGGTCCAGCAAAGGAAGGCAAAAATCTAGGGTGACCATGTAGAGAGGGCCATGTCCAACACAGACCCTATATGATAATGCTGATTGTTATAGAACGAATGATAAAGATTAATTGTTCATGAGTCATATTCCTCAGAAGAAGTGGAACCACCTGTTAAACACCTACTCCAAAGTATTAGAAATATTTCACACATTGCCTCAGCTTAGTCTGATTTGAACCAAAGATTGGAAACCTCTGTGCCTTATTCCTTTACAAGTAAAACGACACAACTATATTTTGGAGGTCTAAATGTTTGAGAGGTTGTAATGTGATCCACAGAGCAAATGCACTGCTTGGTACATGATTTACGATGAGCAATTCTTAAGCATAAGCTTGAAGGGAGAAGTGTTGCTACAGAAAAGAAAGATCTTGTGCAGTGAAAATTATACTCATCAATTACCAATGGTGGATTTTGTAAATAATTTAAATACTCATGAAGAAGATGGTATAACGGATGATTGATTTGATTATAGGCTTTGTATAGTGCACAAAGACCCATGGGTGTACTCGCCCAATAGACTGTAAGTTGATTATGCACACAAATTAATGAAAGAGGCAGCTTCCCAGAATCTAAATAGGATTGGTTCTCATTGGATAGTGTGAGGGAGGCTATTGGAACTGTGGTAACTGGTTGAGGAAGCAGCAACCACAATCTTTGTCAGGATGAAACACAAGCAAGCTACAAATTAACCTGTACTTAACCATCCGGAAGCTTGGACAAAAGGAGTCAGGCATAAATTTGAAGGGAATGGACAAAGTATTTATTCAGCACTTGAAACAGTAATAAAGCGAAAGCACAACCCAAGAAAACTCCCACACAAATTCAGAAAAAAGAGATAAAGTTGACACCAAAACAACAAAAATCCAAACACTAGTACCAGAGATATGCATTTTAAAAGATTGCAGGTAGGTAAAGTGCTTAAAATCACAAAGCTCCACACACTAGTATCTGGTCTTGCTAGAGGGGATGAAAGTCTCAAGTTCAGGCCTACCAAGATAGAGAGCAATATGGATACAGGGACCAGGTTAGTCCAGTGAAAGAGTCACCACCAAAGTCCAGCCCGAAGAGTTCCATTTTCGGTGGACGGGGCCTCGGGGAACATAGCGAGCGAGTAGAGAAGCAGAGTACCAGGGAAGCACAGTGGCAGTCCTCCTGGAAGCCAAGCAGCACAGCAGCCCTTCTTCTGTAGCATCCAAAGGTACAGAAGTACACTGAAGAGGGTCCATTATTTATACCTAGTGACCACTTTGAAGTAGATGTTTCTAGAGAATTGCCTTTGAAGCCCTTGACATTTCCTGCCTGGTTTGGCCAGGCTTCAAGCTGGCTTCATGAACAATGCAGCGATGCCAAGTGCATTATGTGAAGGCATGACAAAGCCTATTCAGTTGCAAGTGGGGCTGTGCTCAGCTCCACCCTCTCCAATCATGCCAGCTGATGGTCCATTTAGGCACATCCAATACCTCTATTGTGTGGCTGTCTGGGAGGAATAAACAAAGTCCGTCTGTCAAGTACACATAGTCATCTGACCCAGGAATAATAATAATAATTAAATTTGTAAAGCAACTGTTCACACCCAATGGTGTGTCCCCGTGCTAGGATCTAGACCCCACCTGCCCCCGAAAAAGAGCAGAGAAAGCTCATAAGGGAGAAGGAGGAGTACAGGAAAGTGTATGTAAAATTTCGGATTCATGGTAAAATAACCAAGTTTTGAGATCTTTACGAAAGATGCTCTAGTGGGTTCATCTCTCATGGTCAGCGGTAAGGTAATCCACTTTTTAGCTGCCAGATAGCCGAAAGAGCCCGCTCCCTTCCTGGCCATTTGGAAGCTGGGCACTTTGACCAGGTGGGCTCTCGTCGACCGCAGATTACGTACAGGAATATAGGGGGTTACCATGGGGTAGAGATAGCTTGCACCTCTACGCCACAGAATTCTGTGGCAATAGCACATTGTTTTATAGATGATCCTTTTTTCCACTGGCAACCAGTGAAGGGTATCCAGAGTTCTGAAGGAGGATGATCTTCTGAGAAGACGCAGGACCAATCGAGCGGCCGCATTCTGGATGCATTGAAGTTTGATGAGACATTTTTTGGTGGCTCCTAGATTTAGTATATTGCTGTAGTCAATCTGAGATGTGACTAGAGCATGTAAAAAAGTTTTTTCTGACTGTGAGTGGTAGAAGGTCTAGGATTTTTTTTAGGAGTTTAAGAGTCCCAAAGCATTTTCCAGCTACGTTCCTGATTTGATTCTCGAAAGAAAGTTTTGGATCAAACCAGACCCCAAGTTTCTGTTTTTTTCTTTGGGGGTAGGGGTTGTCCCTACGGTCTGAGGCCACCAAGCCACAGACCAGATTGAGGGGTCTTGCCTGACGATCAATTCTACAGACTTATTGCCATTCAATTTAAGCTCCCCTAAAAAAGAGGAGAACTGATTGCCAGCTGTCTCTGTGTCCTGATCAATTGCGGAGCAGACTCTGGTGAGAGTGCCAGCGTGTGGAGGCATGAATTACATTTAATAACTTATAAACTGTTTGTGTTTTTAATACTATTTTGCTCTGTTGCTCTATTGATACTTTGCACATTTTTACCTAATTGCCGCCTGCCCCGGTCCATCTCGGCTGAGGGCCTCTTGTATGGAGGGCGTGGCCTAATCACTCAGTACCTCACTTCCGATCGGGGGGCGGGACTTCCCACCCGATCCCCTTAAAATCGCGGATGTGTTTGCGGCCGCGCTGAGCAGACTCTGGTGAGAGTGCCAGCGTGTGGAGGCATGAATTACATTTAATAACTTATAAACTGTTTGTGTTTTTAATACTATTTTGCTCTGTTGCACTATTGATACATTGCACATTTTTACCTCATTGCCACCCGCCCCAGTCCATCTCGGCTGAGTGCCACTTTTATGGAGGGCGTGGCCTAATCACTCAGCACCTCACTTTTGGTCGGGGCTGGACTTCCCACCCGATCCACTTGAAATCGCGGATGTGTTTGCGCCCGTGCTGAGCAGACTCTGGTGAAGGTGCCAGCGTGTGGAGGCCTGAATTACATTTAATAACTTTTAAACTGTTTGGGTTTTTAATGCTATTTTGCTCTGCTGCACTATTCATACTTGGCACATTTTTACCTGATTGCTTCCCACCCGGTCCATCTCGGCCGCTTGTATAGAGGGCGTCGCCTAATCACTCAGCACCTCACTTCCGGTCGGGGGCGGGACTTCCCATCCACGCACGCAGCGGGTGCGACGCTGGCGCGCCGAAGGCACGCCTTAGGCAAGCCCCGTCTGCGCCCGACCGGGTCTAGGGGCTAGAACCCATGTGTGTACGGGGAGGCAAGGGGGGATTATATATTCAAGAGAAGAGCTACTCAAGCTACCAAACCTATTGACACACTATGTAGACATAGCATAAACGTTGATCATATGAAAGCGAAATGCGAGCATTGCGACAAACCCCTAACTCATAGTTTAAGCTAGAATAATGGAAAGTTGCACCTAGCTCTACTAAACTGCCGGTCCCTACCCAAACATAAATATGAGATTCATGACATGCTTACGGACTGGACACTGGACATTCTCTTCCTGACCGAGACGTGGCTTAATGAAAACTCCACTCCAGATGTCTTGGATGCTATTCCCCATGAATATGCGCTAGTAAGACAGGACCGCATAGGGAAATCAGGTGGCGGGGAATTTCCTCAATGCAGAGACAGCCTAAACAACGATCCGGGAAACAACTCAGACGGATGCAGAAAGTGGAGCCGATCCACACCCGATCGTCAAGCGGAGGAATAGTGAGGGTGGTACCAAGAGAGGGGCTCAGCTTCATACTTGAGCCCTTCCCAACATAACTGCAGCACGCATATCGTCTGGTCATTGTAATCCTCAATAGGAGTAGCACATTGATGGCTACGAAAGGAAGATACAGTTCTTGGGTGAGAGTCATAAGAACAAAAGCAAAGATACCATATAGAAAACAAAAATAAAAAACAAAAACAAAAAGACAGAACATATGGAAATACAGATTAGGCATATCTCCGAACTCAGGTTAAGAGTCATCAACAGTACGGAAAGGGCAAGAGCAATGTCACCACTACTTGGCCAAGGCTAATGGTTCATGGTTTTTGCCACATCTCTTACGGGGACATACACGACGAAGGCGCATGAGATGGTTAATAGTAGTAGTCCCAGAGTCGCTTGTTGAGGTCATGACATGGACTCTGTCCTCTCTGAGACTACCCTGCCAAGTGCTGCCACCCGAGCCCTAGACCCTTGAAAGTGGGACTAAGGGCTTACCAGTAGAACGATTCACCTTCTCTGTTTAGCAGTGCTTCCTTGAACTGAACCGACGCATCTCCTTGGCTAAGCGACGCATCTCGAACAGAACCAATGCATTGCCACTGCTGCATGGATTGGACCAAGCACAAAAGGTCCGCATCAAGCCCACATGTTAAGAACCAGCGCATCACTGACGGCATGGCGCATCTACACCTAGGTCCTCGCATCTCTCATTGACAGCAGCTTGATGACAACACCGGCCTTCTCATTGCAGCCTCACAGCTACCCTAAACCGACACTTTGTCAGCTGCACAACACGCCCTTGACACCAAGACTTCGGATTGCAGGCCCTGTCAATGGGATCCTCAACATTGATTCAGCAGGACCACGTGCCACAGCCCCACCACATCTCAGAATCAACGCATCGATTTAGCTTGGCGATGCTTCTTCACCTCGGACACAGGCTATGCTTCGGAACCATGAATTAAGATACTTTGTTCAGTGGGCCTAACGTCCCTGTAGCTGGCCCACACTTCATTGCAGTCGACCTGAACTTGTGACTTTTCTCAGTTGTGGCGTCCAGATATGCCTTGTTGTCGCTTTGTGCTTTTAAGGGCTATTTTACCTTAGAAAATCAATATCTCTGGTTTCCCTGATTGGATTTTTGTTGTTTTGGTTTTGTTTTATTTATTTAAATTGATGAAGCGGACTTTTGAAATAAGTTTAGAATAAAGTACGCTGATTAAAAACTCCCATAATTTTTAATTCACTAATGAGTGTTGCATGTTTTTGTACTGACTCAACCTAGAATATAGTGCACCTACACGAACACGCGGGTTTAATTATATGTGCTCTTGTCGTGTTTGTCATTTTGTATAAAATAATATATTTACCTTACCTTTTGTTTTGTCAAATATTAGTTGCGGCTGTTTCAAATAATAGCATGTGCATTCTTTTAAATGTGCTTTTGTTTATGTTGTGTCTTTTTATGTGACTGTGTTATGTTTGTCTTTTGTATGCAAAGCTAGGTAACATAGACTAATGGGTTAACATTAGCAAAGGGGGTGGGTAACAGAATAATTATCATTTCCTGAATTAATTATTGTCTTGTGTTTCCTTGCATACTAGAGTCATGCTAAAAGAGGCCTGTGGCCTATTTCTAAAATGGATGTCTGAAGTTCTGTCAAAGTTGGGCCTTGCACAGCAGCGTTTGAAAAAGGAAAATATTTTCTTCAATAATTCTTTGAAAGTCGCTCGTAAAAGCAAGGCTGTGTGGAAGCATTGAATAAACTTTTGATTAAGCTTTCATGGTCAAGGACAGGATGTGCAGCGGTGAAAAGGCTTCGACGGAGGAAGCAATGGATAACTTTACCTAATGTTGCAAGTCACGGAAGAGCCTGTGACACTCTTAGTCTATGAACAATGCCGCTCTTGAGGAAACATGACTTTTGCTATGCGAAAGGCAAATGACTTCATCGGACGACATTTCTTGTCCAATCATGGTTCGTGTCGCTCGGATATTTGTATTCTTTTAGTAAGTTTTAGATAGGAAAAAGGTATAAAGATTGCCCCTTGGAAAGAGCACTGTTGGCTCGTTCCTGTGCTCCAGAGATGCTGTTGGACTTTCGTTTCACGTAAGATCCATTTGAAACTTTACCCTTTTCTCCCCTTAGGTTCACTTAGTTTAAGTTAGGGAAATAGAGTTTAGGGAATTTTCCTAAATGTTTGAGCACTTCTCATGCTGATTTTGATTTGAGCTGACAGTCTAATGTGCCTTTCTAATAAAATAATGCTGCTTAATAAAATGCTATTAAAGAATTAAAATTCCTAAATGCTCTTTGCTTGACAAATAAAGTTAATAAAATAGATTTTGAAATGACAAGCTGGTCTTGTTTGTTTCTATGAGTTACCATTAGTTAGTCCATTGCCTATATGATTTAGTTGGTCAATTCATGTCTCTGTCATTAATGGGCCTAGTGTTAGATTTATGAATTATGGTGAGTATCATGGTGTAGAGTTGTTCATATGGGACTAAATTTCCTTTGGCCCGCTGGATCAAATCTTTGGTAGCAGAGGATGGTTACTATGGTAACTGACATGTTACATGGTAATTACATAGGATACATGTTTAACACATGTTAAGTTTTGTCTGATTGTTATTTGTTGTTGAAAGTTTTTTTTTCCAGCAGTGTGAAAAAAGCCTATGTGCCGGCAGAGTAGTGTGACATGTGAAGTTACACAGTTCATTTGTTCCGTTTCAAATTAGTGGTACTGAAATATTGCTAGGTGTTGTGGACGTACAACACAAGTTTAGGGATTTTAGGTATGACAGGTTGCATGAATAGTGAGGTTTGCCTATGAAATCGTAGCTCTGGGTATAGGGACTAGGAGCCTGTTTTAAAACTCATTGCGAAAAGATTAGTAGGATTTTTCCGAGCTTGTGTGAAGGGTGAGGTAGCGTCGTCTATTCTTGCTGGCGTTTCTGGATTTCTATTGGTTGGCTAAAGTCCTGCCGAAGATTTCATGTATGCATGAGTAGGGTTTTCCGTTTAAAGGTTGTAAAGCTGTTTTGTGAAAATAGTGTTGTCTATTTCATGAGAGTGGATTCTTGAATGTCTGGTAAAACTATCACTTTATTTAGCGAAACGGACAAATGGTTTGTTTTCCTGTAGTTATTAACTGAAATCCATTGAAAAGGATTGTTTTAAAATGGCGCTGTGAAAATATTTTGTAAAGGAGGGGTGAGTTTACGGAGTGACACTTACACGCGCAGCTTCGCTGCAGCAGCAGTAGACCTCACAGGGTTCGCGCTGCGATTAGTCAACATACGTCACAGCGAGCGCACTGATTGGTTCACGTGACCAGGACGAGCTGTTAGCTGATTGGTCATTTCTGAAAACTGGTTTCTCATTGGTTGAGCAAGGTAGTGACGTGGCTTAACCTGATTGGCTTGTTGGTGAGTTTCGCGCACGGATTGGTCAGAGGTAGCGGAACAACAGAAAGATATTTACAATCTTTTCTAAATTTTATGGAATAGTTTAAAAACATGAGTTATTGGTATAAAGAAGAAAAAAGCCTTCATGGTTTCAAAAAATTAAAAATGTATTTAATCCTGACAAGAAAATCGAAGGGCGTGATGGAAAATTACTTCATAAGTACAAAACACCCGCAGCATATATGGAAGGAGAATATGGTTATCATACTGTTCTCTGGTTTGAAAATTGGATGCTTTATGCCAAAGATGATGGTGTTTTAGCCTGGCCAGAAGATGGATTGTTTAATGTTAAAATTTTGAGAAATTTAAGAGATAAAATGATGGCTCTTTCACCAAGACCCAGACCCACTCAATTTGAAGCTTTAGTTGAACGGGAAGTTGAAATGATGGAACTTGAGCGAGAAAATTGGGGAACACCAAGAGGCATAAATAGGGAAACCCACCAAGATAAAATGCATCGTTGGAGGAAAGGAGACATGTATGAAGGTTTGTATCCGGTTTTGGAAATGGTTATAGAAACAGGTCAAAAGAATTCTCAGAAAAAGGTCATCTGGATCAAGAATTAGATGATGCAGTTTTAGAGGATATGTTTAATAATCCTCCACCTTATCAGCCAGGTTGTTCACATTCTACCCCAAGGAGTCTTCCAGGTATTTCTCATAGTGCACCTAGATAGGAAGATTCACCCAGATTTATGAGATTACGTGAAAGGGCGAGATCGAGAAGCAAAACAAATACCCCAAGAGAAAGTTCTAATTCGAGAAATAATTTCCCGAAAAATGATAAAAGGACAGAGTTGCCTGGAGATATACCAAATATTACAGAATATTTTAAAGCAAAGGGAGAATTAATTCAACAGTTAACAAAAGGCATGGAAGGAGTGACAGTTCCAGTTACAATTGGTCCTGTTGTACCAGTTTTTGATCAGAGTGAAAATAGACATTCTGTTATAGCAAATCCTTTAAATGCAGAAATTCAAAAAGTGGCAGACAATTTTTATTCTGAGTTAACAGAGATCCACAAAGATAAAACAATGCTGAACTTAACTTTAAATCAAAGTTTATCAAATGTCACACCATCAGCTGCAGAATCAGATTCTGGTTCCATAAATAAAACAGATTTAACACAGATTCCTCAACAAGTTCCTGAGTCTAAACAACTTGATGTTGCAAAATTAAAAGCAGATTTGGAGGAAATAATTATTGGCTCAATTGGTACTGACTGTTTGAAGCAATATCAGGATGATGAATTGTTATTCATTTACAAAAGCATTCAGTGGAAAACTAAAAATAAATATGACAATTTGAAGAAGTGGCTGCTGAATTAGAAATAGATTTGACTCGCCAGAAACAATTGCAAAAACATTACAGAGTGGATTTTTCTGAGAAAGATATAGAAAACTTAAATACCACAGGCAGAATAACTCATATAAAAGAATAAATTGTGTTTCTGAAAAGATTAGGGGATTTAAGCAAATGGAGAGTTAAGTGGACAAAGAAAAGAGAAGAAGAAAAAAGAGAAAGAGGAGACATTTTTGGTGAATTTCCTATGAGGGAAATAGCTGGTGGGGGTTATGTTCATGTTCAATGGACAAGACAGGATATACTACTCTTTACAAATGATTTTCCTCAGCTGAAAGAAAAGCCGGTGGAATGGTATCGTCAGGTTGACAGATTCATTAAAGTCTCAAAAGTTCAGTGGATTGATCTTGATGGTTTCTTTGACATTGTTGTCCCGTCAGATCTTTGAACAGAATGTAAAATTTCTGTTAGTTGGCCAAAAGAGGAACCGCCTAGACATAAAGTAACAGGCGCTCCTTCAGACATTGTCATGGATTTCTATGACAAAGTAATTGTCTGGCTGAAAGACAAGATTCCTGCTAAAGAAGTAGATTGGGTTAAAATAGACAGAACAAATCAAGAACCAAAAGAATCAGTTCATTCCTATTATGAGAGGTTACTCCTGGTATTTAAACAATACAGTGGCTATGAAAAATTAAGTGAGAGTGACATGAGCCACTTCATTTACAATTTTTTTTATGGCCTGAGACCTGAGATTGGGGATATGATTAGAACCGGAATTGTCGGTTGGCAATCAATTTCAGTTGATGACATCCTGAGAAAGGCAAAATACTGCAGTGATGAGTTGGATGCAAAACAGAAGAAACTCAAGGAAAAAGCAATGTGGGCACAAGTGAAGGTAGCTGAACAGCAGATAGCAACATTGGAAAATAAACATTTTCAGCAGAATCCAGGAAAGTTCAAAGGGAATTTTACAAATAAGCCAAAATGTAATATAAATATAGAAGAGCTAAAACAAAAGCTACCTTGTTTTAATTGCGGTGAAATTGGACACTGGAAGCGTGAGTGTAAAAATCCGCCCAGAAATTTAAAAAATGCATCATTAAATCCACAGATGCAGAGTGAGGTAAATCAGCAGCAACAGCTACAGCGACAGTTAAATAAAATAAGTCAGCAGCAACAGCTACAGCGACAGTTAGCGAATCAGCAGAACCAATTGAATCAGCAGAACCAAATTCCACAGCCACCCTTGCCAAATTGAATGAATACACAGAGATACAGTCCAGAGACGGGTTTCTGCGGAGCTGAACAGGTAAAAAGATCACAAAAAGTAAATGTGTCAGCAATTTTGACTGAAAGAAAAGGAGAGCAGTGACTCACAAGACTTCTCATGACGGTGCCTGAGAGAGGAGGAAGAGTGTGTGCTTGGAGCCACTCTTGAGGTAGATCAGTCAGGTCCATTTGTAAATGGTAAGGTGAACGACCAAGATATCACTTTTCTTGTGGACACTAGTGCTACCCGTTCTACTGTTAGATCAGTGGAAATTGAAAATCTTCCTCTCTCGGGTGAATCCATCCAGGTAGTTGGTGTAGCTAATCAGCAGATTAAAACAAACCTGACAAAGCCAGTTGATGTAGAAATTGGAAATTACAAAGACAAGCACAGAATTGTTGTCTGTAACAGCAGTCCTGTTAATCTTTTGGGACGGGATCTGCTATGCAAAATGAATTGCAAAATGTATTGCTCACCGGAGGGTATTGAGCTTCAGATTTTAGAAGAAGATGGTCTGTACAAATTGACACTACTAATGGTTGACGAAGAAAATAAAATGTTCCCTGCTTTTGATAAAAATAGCTTACCTGAAGAACTAAAAGAGACAGTAAATTTGAAAATTTGGGATCTAACTGGTAATGAAATGGGTTTAATGAAACATGTGGACCCAGTAAAAATTACTGTCGGACAGGGAATAGATTTTCCAAACATTCCTCATTACAAAATGAAACCAGAAACTATTGAGGGTGTCATTCCTGTGATTGAAAAATTCATTAAGCAAGGTGTTCTGAGAGAGATTGAAAGCAGCCCATGTAATTCACCGATTATGGGAATTAAAAAGCCAAACGGAACGTACAGAATAGTTCAGGACCTGAGAAAGGTTAATAAGATAGTCGTTCCTTGCTGTCCAGTTGTACCAAATCCAGCAGTAATTTTATATCAGATTCCACATGATGCAGAATGGTACACGGTCATTGACCTATGTAATGCCGTCTTTACGGTTCCACTGCCTCCAGATAGCCAGTAAATTTTTGCTTTCCGGTTCCAGGATCGCATATTAGCATGGTGTCGTATCCCTCAAGGGTATACTGAGAGTCCATCTATCTTTAATCAATTATTAAAGAAATCTCTAGAAGACTTAAAATTACCTGGAGAGTCAACATTGGTTCAGTACATAGATGACCTCCTGATTGCAGGAAAGACAAGAGAAAATTGTGTAACTGATACCATTACGCTTTTAAATCGTTTGGCAGATGAGGGACATAAAGTGTCACCTGCAAAATTACAGTTTTGCAAACAAGAGGTTAAATACCTTGGTCACAGGATTGCAAAGGGAATCAGACAAGTGACAATTGAGAGAATAAAAATGATTCGAGCAATACAACCACCGACAACACAAAGACAGATCAGGATGTTTCTAGGAATAGTTGGTTATTGTTGCCAATGGATTTGTGGGTTTTCAGTAATTGCAAAACCTTTGCAAAGATTAACAAAGGCAGACATAAAAGACCCGTTTGTTTTGACAAAAACAGAATTGGAGGCATTTGAAAAGCTAAAGAAAAGTCTCTGTGAAGCACCAGCATTGGGAATGCCTGATTACGACAAAGAATTTGAGTTGTACTGTAGTGAAAGGGAAGGTTGTGCATTATCGGTTCTCATTCAGAAACATGGAAAAATGAGAAAACCTATAGCATACTTTTCAGCTGTTCTTGACCCTGTAGCAAAAGCATTGCCAGGTTGCTTAAAAGCAGTGGCTGCAACAAGTGTAAGCCTTGAGCAAAATGAAGGAATCATAATGGGATTTCCTGTGAAAGTGTATGTACCTCATTCAATTGAGCCACTTCTTACTAGAAGTAAAACACAGCACTTGTCAAGTCACAGATTGACCAAATATGAAAAAGTTATTCTGGGATCAGATAATCTATCGATTGCGAGATGTGTTAATCTCAATCCAGCTACACTTTTACCAGATAGTATGGTTTCTGAAAAAGACAATGAAGCTGATAATGTTGATCATGAGTGTTTGGATGTTTTGGAATACTATACTAAACCCAGAAAATACATTAAAGATGTGCCTTTATCAGAGTCAGACATTGTTTATTTTGTTGTTGGCTCCTGTTTAAGAACAGATGAAGGCATTCTGAGAGCAGCATATTCAGTTTGTACAGTTTCTGAAATAGTTGAGGGTTCAACTCTTGAAGGAATTCGTTCAGCACAAGTGGCATAATTAGTTGCTTTAATTTGTGCCTGTGCAAAAGCAGCAGGGAAAAAGGTTACCATAGTGACTGATAGTCAGTATGGATATGGCATAGTCCATGACTATGGCCAGCTCTGGTCTCAGAGAGGTTATTTAACATCTGCAGGAACTCCAATCAGGAATGCAAAATTGATCAAAAGACTGATCGATGGCATTCAGTTACCAAAGAAAATTGCTGTTGTTAAATGCGGAGCGCACAAAAAAGGACAAGATTACATAACTAAAGGAAATGCCTTTGCGGATGAAACTGCACGATACTGTGCGAAAAATAATCTTTCACTTAATCGGGAAAAAGACAATGACCATATAATGAACTCTCTCATGCTAATATCTGTGGTAGAAACATGGCAGGGAGTGAAAGACTTACAAGATGAGGCAGATGATGAGGAGAAAAACACATGGCTCAAAGAAGGTTGCAGACAGCAAGAGGAAGATGGAATTTGGGTTTACAAAGATGGCGGACCTGTTATGCCAAATTGAATGATTGCTGACATGGCGCGGATGTACCATGGACCAGGTCACTTAGGAAGAGACACAATGATCAGACAGTTCAGGGAGACTTGGTATAATCCAAAATGTAGGGTTATTGCAGAGTCACTTTGCCAGCGTTGTTTGATCTGTCTGCAAATGAATCCGAATAGAAAAACTGTTGTAAGCATGGGATTCATAGGACGGGAGGGTAGTCCTTTTACCAGATTGCAAATGGATTTCATTGACATGCCACCACATAACAAGTTGAGATGCGTCCTTGTTATTGTCTGTCTGTTTTCGAGATGGGTGGAAGCGTTCCCAACACGTCACAATGATTCAATTAATGTGGAAAAATTGCTTTTAAGGGAGATCATACCTAGATATGGTTTTCCAGTAACTATTGAAAGTGATCGTGGCACACACTTTGAAAACAGATTGATTGAATTGATTTGTGAAGCATTTGGCATTAAACAAAAGTTGCACTGTGCTTATAGACCAGAAGCATCAGGTGTAGTTGAACAGATCAATGGCACAATTAAAAACAGAATTTCAAAAATGTGTCTAGCTACAGGGATAAAATGGACTGATGCACTTTCACTTGTTTTGATGTCTCTGAGAAGTACTCCAGATAAAAGAACAGGTCTTAGCCCTCATGACATACTCATGGGAAGGGTAACGAGACAGGCTTTTGTTCCAGTTGGAAAGTTGTTAGCAATAAATGATAGTGCAATTTTAGATAACCGTAAGCAGCTCTCTGACATCGTAACTTCTGTATTCCATCAGGTGGGAACAGATGTGATTTCAAAAGAAAAGGAGCAAGCTCATGATCTATTGCCAGGAGATTGGGTCAGGACAAAGGTTCATGGGAGGAGGAACTGTTTGGTACCCAGATGGCAAAAAGCAAGACAGGTGATACTAGTCACAACAAATGCTGTAAAGTGTAAGGGTTTGAAAAGGTGGGTGCATGCAAGCCATACCATTCGTGTACCAGCACCTGATAACCCTGATGAAGATAGTGACGCTACTACAGCTGATTCAGATTCAGAGGGAGAAGATCCAGATTGTGAAGATCGACAAGGAAGTCGACATCTGGAAAATTTAGAACTAGATCAAGCAGCAAATGAAAAAATCTAGACATTGTTGTTGATGATTCAGAAAATGATGAAGATGTTCTAGAAAAAAGAACTGAAAAAGAAACTGTGTCAGAAGAGATTCAAGATCTGGAGAGTATTGAAAAGCAGATTGAAAGCTCTGAAAGAAGGAACGAAAATTCTGAAACTGGGAAGTTAGAAGTAATTCCAGAAGAAGAGGACGAATTGCCAAGTACCAGCTACAGAGATGTTGTTCCTAACGGAGTGACGCTTCCGAGTAAAGAAGTTCCTAGATATAGTATTGAAATCTCTAAAACTGACTCGGATGAAAGTGATGAAGAATCTGAAATAAGAAAATTCAGAAAAAGAGCTTGGAAAGCTGAATGTCATGAAATTGAGCCTAAAAAGAAACTTTTGAGAAAAGGCGATATCTGGCCTAAAGAAGACTTGAAATTCAAATTTGTGAATAAGTTGAAAGAACAAGTTAATGAGATATCTAGCCAAAAAGGTGATTCAGACAAAAAAAGAGCAAACTGCAAAGAAAATTGAAGTAATTACTAGAAAAAGTAAGGGACCATTGAAGCCCAATCATAAGTACAAATCTCCAGAGTGGGCCTATATTTTGATTCCACCAGTAGATGAGGTTAGCAGTAGCAGCCAAGAAGATTTGGAAGAAAATAGTGACAACGATTACGTTTAGCTTTCTTTAGGTTGAGGTTTGCTTTTGGCATAAGGCTGAAGAAATTGTGTTAGGTGACACAAGGTCGAAGAAATTGTGTTAGCTGGTTACACTTTATGGACGCAAGGTCGAAGAAAAGCTTAAAAAGGGGAGGGTGTTATTTAATTTAATCTAGATACTAATTTTTGAATTTTTACATTTTGTTTTTAGTAAGAGCTGACATGCCTAATACTGACAACTCAAGGTGTGCAATTTTAAGAAGATGTTGTAAAATGTCTTCCATTTGTGTGATTTTAACCATTCTAGTTTGGTTAATTTTGGCAGTCATCTTTCCTCTTGGTATTGACAAAGAGGACTATAAGGTGAATATGACAAGCAAAGCTGAATCTAAACAAGCTGTTCATGATATTGCAGCCAAAACTAACAGGGTTATTGAGCATAAACCAGAGATCCATCAGGACAGATCTGTTGGAGATTTTTCTACTAATTCTTTTTCGAAGACTCTTATCGGAGTACGTTAGAGTCATGAATGTTAAAGATTGTTATGTGTGCGTTAAGCTTCCTACTTCTGTTTCAGAAGGGGTCAAGTATAATATGCTTCCCCTTACCTACGGAATAACATGCAGTGTTATATCAAGCTTGTTTTATCAAACAGGACGACTGGAGTACTATTACTCAGACTTCGATGAGATTTTTTCTAACTTAAAGGTTGTGCATAGTCTTAACAAAGTTAGGCCTGCTAAACAGATGAGGGAATTCTTCCTGGTAACAAATGAACTCACCTACAAGTACGCTTACAAGAATAATTTAACTTGCAAAATGAGAGATGTAGAAAGATCTTTCCTTGATCAGGTTGAGGAGAGAAGCGCGATTTACAAAAGGAATGAGATGCTGAAACAGCTAAATCTAAGTTTTGGCAGATCGAGGATTAGAAGCTTAATGGTGAAAATAGATATGCTGCTATTCACATAGATGATCCAGTTAGTAGAAAGTTCTGCATTAGAAGAGATAACACGCTTTATGACAATTATTTTGTCGGTGTTAGCCAATGTGAGGAGACTTATCGAATTGTAGGGGGTTGTGGATTTAAAGGTGGTAAAGACCCAATTTTTCCGGGAATCTATTTTGTCTGTGGGAACAAAGCATATTTCAGTCTCCCAGACCATTGGTATGGTACATGTTACCTTGGTCTTGTCTTTCCATGTTGACAGAAATGGGGAGGGATCATTCGAAATTGGCAAACACCGGAATAGATTCAAAAGAGAAAGTTTTTCTGAGATCATGGGAGATATATTTGGTGCAATATTTCATATGGTAGGGATTACCTTGAATGCAATCAAAATCAGAAAGGTTTCCACAATTGTTGACAGGTTGTCCACTGATAACGGACGGGTGCCCCAGCGGTATACAGCGCCAGGACGCCACGTAACGAGGTAACAGTGCGCTTTACAAATATACATACATTACATTACATACTGCAGGCGGTTTTCAGTTGGTTAATACTGAGCTCATTGCCACCAGAAGCATGGTTATGCAAAACCGGCTTGCTTTAGATATCCTTCTAGCAAAAGAGGGAGGAGTCTGTGGGATTTTGCATGTTCAGAATTGCTGCACATATATCCCAGACAAGAGTCAGAATATATAATTGTTGATCAAAAATATCACAGAATTTCACTCAGAGATAGAGCCCATGGAAAGTGACAGTTTTTCTGAACGTTTGGCAAAAAGATTTGGGGCAATTAAAGAATGGTTTGCAGAAATTGGCAGTTCAATCATTGGAAAAGTGCTTTATCCTGTAATAATCATTGTTATAGTGACACTTTTGTTAAAAATCAGTTGCATGATTCACAAGAGAAAGAAGCATGTGAGGGAAAAGAAAAGGATTTATAAACTCAGAAAGGCTCAGGAAAAGGTGATAGAAATGGATGAATTCCGCAGGGCTCAATATGAGAGTTCCAGACAGACTGATGAAACAGGAGTTTAGATTTACTAACATTGAGGGAGATCATTATATGACATTACTAAAAGTAAAATTTGGAATACATTTTTGGGTTTGTTTGGTGATTTATAAATCACCAGATGAGAGAGTTGATGAAGCGGACTTTTGAAATAAGTTTAGAATAAAGTACGCTGATTAAAAACTCCCATAATTTTTAATTCACTAATGAGTGTTGCATGTTTTTGTACTGACTCAACCTAGAATAATGTGCACCTACACGAACACGCGGGTTTATTTATATGTGCTCTTGTCGTGTTTGTCATTTTGTTTAAAATAATACATTTACCTTGTCTTTTGTTTTGTCAAATATTAATTGCAGCTGTTTCAAATAATAGCATGTGCATTCTTTTAAATGTGCTTTTGTTTATGTCGTGTCTTTTTATGTGACTGTGTTATGTTTGTCTTTTGTATGCAAAGCTAGGTAACATAGACTAATGGGTTAACATTAGCAAAGGGGGTGGGTAACAGAATAATTATCATTTCCTGAATTAATTATTGTCTTGTGTTTCCTTGCATACTAGAGTCATGCTAAAAGAGGCCTGTGGCCTATTTCTAAAATGGATGTCCGAAGTTCTGTCAAAGTTGGGCCTTGCACAGCAGCGTTTGAAAAAGGAAAATATTTTCTTCAATAATTCTTTGAAAGTCGGCGGAGGCAAGATGGCGACCGCGTCGGTCGCGTGAGCAAGCTGCTCCTGCCGGACCTCACGGACATCGGCGTCTGACCGCTGATACTGGGGCAGAAACACATTAGAAGCTGCCGGGCCACTTTTACTTCGAGCGGGAGCTTAGAAATTGTTTAAAACTGAAGAAGATTATTCTCAAAAACCGCTTTGCAATGTGAACACTGATGTGCTCACCTTTGGTTGCGGCGCTGATTGGAGCTGGAGCTGGTCCGCGGAGACTGCAGCAGCTGCGGTGGAGGCTGTGGGCGGTTCTCGCAAGAATGCACACTTGGTCCAGCAGGACTACGGATACCAGCGTCTCTACCGGAAATTCAGCGTGCTTTCTCAGAATGCCTCCCAAAGGTCGGAGAGGTCGCGGTCAAGGGGCCACTGGATCCGAGATGCAGGGGGAGCCGGAATTATTACAAAATTCAGGCGCGGACAGTGCAATAACACCAACGCGAGCTCCCGCTGTGGCACCTAAAGTACTGAGCGCAATGAAGGATACCACTCGAGGGGAGACTCGTGTCAAAGAGCCAGATAGAACCGGGAAAGGCACTTCCCGCTGAAGGAGAACGCGGCACTCGAGACATCCAAGACATCCAAGACAATTAAAGGTATCCCCGAGATATTTATTTCAATGAAGAATAAGGAGGCTTTAAAATCCCCTAAGTCTGTTCCGACTTTAGACTATGTTAAAGACTCTGTGCCTATCGAGTCTGTAGAAGCATTAATTGAGCGGGTGGAAAATGGGCTGGGGTTGGAAGCACTTCCAGATAGCTTGCAACCTAACGCGCCCATTTGATTGAACTAGATGAAGAGGAGGAGGGAGAGATTGAGGGGAATGTGATAGAGACACTGGAAAAAGAACCAGGAGTGGAGGCGACTCTAAATGAGAATTTAACTTCAACCTCTGCACAGGCTAAGTACATGAAGAGCACAGACTCAGCTGATTTTTATTCCTTGTCGGAACATTCTGTGTCATCTACCGAAGACCTAGCGCAGCAATATGCTACGCACATGAGTATGGCTGAAGGAAGTTTACATAGTAGTTTTGAAATTGAAGATCAAGAGACTGAGCACGCGGATGGCCATACAGTCCGTAGATTGCGTTTAACGCAGGAGGGAGAAACTATGCAAGGAGATAAAGGCCGCAGAATGGGCGCATCTTTTTTAGGAGAAGAGCAAACTGAAGAAATTTCACTTGATCTCATATACAAAACTATGATGTTGCATAGAGATGAACACAGACAGGACAGTTTGAGAGTCCAGAATTCATGTAAAAAACTTCAACATTCTGTCAGACGCTTGACTAAATCGCATTCGGAATTTCTGGAAAGAGCAACCGAAGCTGAAGTGCGCATTTCTACGCTAGAAGATGAGGTAACGCAACAGAAGAAGGCATTGGCAACACAGCTTGCTAATAAGGACGATATTAACTGGAAACTTATCGATTTAGAGAATCGCTTTCGCAGAATTAACCTGCGGTTTCTTCAAATTCTAGAAGGAAAGGAGGGTTCAGATCCTCGAGGGTTCATTATAGAGCTTTTGAAAAAATCATTTCCAGACTCCACAGGATGGGAATGGGAGCGGGAAGTGGAAAGAGCACATCGGTTCCCTTTTAATACCAGATCAAACCATCAGGATCACCGCGACCAAAAACCAAGAGCTATATTAGTGGCATTTAATAGCTTTTTGGCGTTAGAGGAAATATTTACAAAAGCACGCCCAGATAAGAAGATCAAAGCTCTTGACTGTGATTATTTTGTGCGTCCTGATATTTGTAAACAAACTGTGGATTTGAGATGGCAATTTCAACAACTTATACTAGACTTTCAATCTAAGGGAGCTCAAGCCTATTTAATGTTTCCCGCAAAAATGAAAGTTGTGTATAGAGAACACACCCAATATTTCATGACGGCACTAGCAGCTAAGACCTTTATGGATACAATGTAATTATGTTATTTAATTTAAATGAGCATATAATAGGCCTAATGTTTCTTGATTTACTTATGACTCAATGTATTCTTGACATGCTTTATGTCTTTTTCAAAGGCCTCTTATCAGTTGGTTGGCGCTTAAGTCTTATTCTTGAGTTAAATTACAGTGAATAATATGCTTGCGGGCGAAGGCAGGTAGATGGGGGCAAGCTCGCATCAACAGGACCATAAGTCCTAAAGCCTCAGTAAAGGGTTGGGGGGGAGTGGAGGGGGACACTTCGTGGGGGGGTGTGCAAGGGTGGTACACTGTGGGGGTGCAGGGGGAAAACGGGGGAAAAATGTTCTTGAATACAGCGAACTGCACACAGAGAATGACATTTATGACTTTGTTGCTGTTTTAAACATTCAGCACTTCAATGTTTTTGATCAGTATGATTTATTATGGTTATTGTTTCTGTATGGACCTCCATGGTTGGAGGGGAAGAATATGTCTTTGGTAACCCCGGAAGAATCGAATTATACGATAAATGGTTTCTAAACGATTAAAAATTTGCTCTTTAAATGTCTCTGGCCTAAACAATGTGATAAAAAGACAGAAAGTTGCAGCTGAATTAAGATATATAGCACCACATATAGTATGTTTGCAGGAAACTCACATACCCTGGTCAAATAGAGGTGTTTTAAAAGAACTTGGATTTTCATTAGTGACTGCTACAGGACAATCTAGTTTGATACGGGGCGTGGCCATTATGTGTAAGGGCAATAATGTAGTACCAGGTAGAGCACTGGCTGACAAAAAAGGAAGATGGGCAATAGCTGAATTTAATTTGGAAGGTAAAAAAACTGACGCTATGTAATATTTATGGTGCTAACTTAGATGATCCAGAAGCCTTAGTTGAGATAAATTTGGAATTAACTACTTGGCCTCAGCCTATACTGATTTGTGGGGATATGAATATTAATCTGACCAATAGTTCTTTGAAGGATGGGTTCGCTAAGTATAAGGGTCGTAAACCAAAAGTATATAAGGCATTATCAAATCTAGTGCAAGACCATGGGTTGGTGGATGTTTGGGGGTATATAAGACTGCAGGATAGCGGATATACAGACTCTATTATTATTTTTTTGCCACTGTTTCAGTAATACAAGGAGCGATAATTACTGTATATCCCAGGATCTCACCAGATCACTCTCCGATAGTGCTGGAGATAGGCATGGCGTTAATCAATTCTAGACAATCTTGTTTTACATTTGATAGAAAACTGGTTGCTAATAGTGATTTTAGAGATCACATTAGGAAGTGGATCAAATTATTTTTTGAAGAAAATAAGGGATCTACCTCGCAGGCCATAATCTGGGATACTTTTAAAGCTGGATTTCGGGGAGAATGTATTAGCTTTTCCTGTAAGAATAAAAAAAAAAGCGAGACAGGAGTTAGATAGATTATATTTGCAATTAAGTCAATCCGAAATATTACTGATGCAGGGGATAGTCAATGGGGGGAGCGATTTAACTACACTGGAGGACACCGTGGCTAAGGATAGAGGGAAAGTACTAGGAATCTGGTCTGTAGAAAATGCAAGGAGAGTTCTCACATCTAAGATGGAAAAATATGAATATGGTGAGGCAATTGGGAAAAAACTAGCGGCCTAATTACGAATAAAAGAATCAACTAGAAATATTGTTCAAATGCTGGATTCTGCTGGGGTGGCTCATTCGGAACCACAAGAAATACTTAAGATTTTTCAACAATTTTACTCGGAGTTATATGAAGGACCTGTTGGCGATAGATCAGACTGGGTGGCAATGTTAGAAGAGGGCTTAAAAAGGATTGACCCTATAGAGGCACAGTGGCTAGAAGATATGATTACAGAGGAAGAGGTGGAAAAAGCAGTTTAAAGTCTTGCGAATGGAAAAGCTGCAGGTCCTGATAGAATACCTAGTGAAGTATATGTACAATTTTATCAAGATATCAAAGAGGAGTTACTAAAAATTATGCTAGATGCTCAGTTGGGATATCCACCGAAATCGTGGGCAGAAGCCACCATAGCAGTCTTCTGCAAAAAGGGTAAATCAACAGAGTTAGTAGGGTCTTATCGACCGATATCATTGTTAAATGCAGACAATAAAATATATTCTAAAATATTAGCCAATCGGCTGACCCAATGCATGACCTCCTTAGTCTCATACCATCAACATGGCTTTATCCCTAGAAGGGGGACGGTAGAGCATGTCAATAAAGTTATCTCTTTATTTAACATCGCCTTTGTGAAAAAGAACAATCTAGCGCTGATTCTGCTCGACGCGGAAAAAGCGTTTGACCGTGTGCAATGGGGATATCTGTGGAATTTAATGAGAAAAATGGGATGTGGGCCAAAATTTATCTACGCAATTCAATCTTTATATTTACACCCTATGGCAAAGATATCAGCTATGGGCTTACTTTCAGATTTAGTTAAAATCACACGCGGTACACGACAAGGATGCCCTTGCTCCCCTCTTTTATTTGCCCTTTACATAAATCCCTTTATAGAGTTATTGAGTCTGAACATTTTGGTTCCTCCTTATAAAGTGCAGGATTATAATTTTTCGGTTTTTGCCTACGCTGACGATATTGCAGTGGTAACAACTAACCCCGAAATTGCAATAAAAGAAATTGAGCATTTGGCGAAGGTTTTTGGGACAATAACTGGATATAAACTGAATGAGGCAAAAACTCGAATTCTTTGCTCTGAGACGGTCACATGGCAAGATCGCAGGGTGGTAAAAGAAGTAACGTATTTAGGTATTTTGATAAGGGCAAACATGACGGAATTAGTTCAAGTAAACTGGAATAAGTTAATGGCTAAAATTAAATCATCCCTGGATAGGTGGGAGAGGTTATACTTAACTATTATTGGTCAATCAAATGTTATAAAAATGAAAATATTACCAAAAGTTCTATACCGATTCAGGTCCATTCCTTTAGAAATCACTAAAGATAAAACACAGGCATTGCTATCCAAGTGTGGGAAATTTATATGGAGCCCCGGAAGACCTAGAAGGGCAATGAATTATATGACTTTATCGTACTTAAGGGGAGGGATGGGGGTCCCAGATTTCTTTTTATATTATGTAACTTTTTTTTGTTAAAGATGAGGGTTTTGATTACTGGAGAGCAAGAAACCGAGGTGACTAATGCCCGAACATTTTTGATATTCAGCTAGGGGCATTTGCAAAGCATTCTTTAGTTAAAGAGATTGATGGGAGTTATTACAAACGAACAAGGTTTAAGGTAACCCTAGGAGCATTCAAGGTTTGGAAATGGTTTATAAAAACAATGGGGATAGGAAGAGTATCGTATTACATCCCTCTTAATGCACATAGGATTTTACCTGGAATTTTCTCAGATGTAATGACTACAAAATGGCAACAGAAAGGAATCCGGTTCTTTAGAGATATGGGAAATGAGGACGGGATTTGTAAATCTTTAGAAGAGATCAAGGATAAATATTTGTTGCCTATATGTTATTTTTTTAAATACTTACAAATTCGTGACTATCTAAATCGAAGAGGAACGAACCTAAATCAAAATAAAGCTATTGAAGGAATCCGGAGATCTGTAAAAATCGGAGTGATATATCAATTCTTGGTCTCAGCTAAGAATAATGATATGGAGAAAGTTGAGTTGAAATGGAGAGACTCCTTAGGAGATTTAGAGATAGAAGTTGAGGACCTTTTAATATTATCAAAGGAGGCCTTAATGTCCGCAAATCTGAAAGCTCAGTTTTTTAAAACTCTATATGATTTATACTATACTCCTAAACAAATGGCAAAATGGGGAGCTGAAAATGAAGGCAAATGCTTCCGATGTGGGGAAAATGATGCTGGGGCGATACATATTTTTTATAGCTGTGTTAAGCTCCAGGGCTATATTGGACACCTGGAACAGTTCCTATCTTTGGTGATTAAAACAACGGTCGTTATCACCCCAGCAATGTTGTTATTAGGCAAAATCCCAAATGACAATTCATCGGAAGCACTTTTTCAATATCGCCATTTCATTTTTTTTGCAATGACAGTTGCACGCTTGTGCATAGCCACGGAGTGGTTACAGGAAAAACCACTGGACTTTCATCAATGGCGTGCCAAAATGCTGAGTCTATATAATCTTGAGTGGAGTTTATTCTCAATCAAAGGACTAAGGAAAAAAAGGCTGGGTATAAAAATTTGGAGTGCGGTTAGGGATTATTATGAATAATGAGTTTTTTCATTTGGATATAAATATATTTGTATTTCTTTTTATCTGAGAGATGTTGGAAAGGTGAATTGACTGTATTTTCTTGCAGTGTCGCTGTACAAGAACAATAAAATATAGATTAAAAAAAAAAATCTTTAAAAGTCGCTCGTAAAAGCAAGGCTGTGTGGAAGCATTGAATAAACTTTTGATTAAGCTTTCATGGTCAAGGACAGGATGTGCAGCGGTGAAAAGGCTTCGACGGAGGAAGCAATGGATAACTTTACCTAATGTTGCAAGTCACGGAAGAGCCTGTGACACTCTTAGTCTATGAACAATGCCGCTCTTGAGGAAACGTAACTTTTGCTATGCGAAAGGCAAATGACTTCATCAGACAACATTTCTTGTCCAATCATGCTTCGTGTCGCTCGGATATTTTTATTCTTTTAGTTAGTTTTAGATAGGAAAAAGGTATAAAGATTGCCCCTTGGAAAGAGCACTGTTGGCTCGTTCCTGTGCTCCAGAGATGCTGTCGGACTTTCGTTTCACGTAAGATCCATTTGAAACTTTACCCTTTTCTCCCCTTAGGTTCACTTAGTTCAAGTTAGGGAAATAGAGTTTTTGGAATTTTTCTAAATGTTTGAGCACTTCTCATGCTGGTTTTGATTTGAGCTGACAGTCTAATGTGCCTTTCTAATAAAATAATGCTGCTTAATAAAATGCTATTAAAGAATTAAAATTCGTAAATGCTCTTTGCTTGACAAATAAAGTTAATAAAATAGATTTTGAAATGACAAGCTGGTCTTGTTTGTTTCTTTGAGTTACCATTAGTTAGTCCATTGCCTATATGATTCAGTTGGTCAATTCATGTCTCTGTCATTAATGGGCCTAGTGTTAGATTTATGAATTATGGTGAGTATCATGGTGTAAAGTTGTTCAAATGGGACTAAATTTCCTTTGGCCCGCTGGATCAAAATCTACTTTATTACTCTAAACCTGGTGTGGGATATTTTTGTGTGGTGTTGCCACAGGGTTTACTGTTTGAATTGTTGCACAATACTTTATTCATTGCCTTCAAGCTGAGCCTGACTGCTCTGTGCCAAGCTACCAGAGGCTAAGCACAAGTTCATTTGGGATTTACTTATGCATTATCCTGACTAAGATTGTGGTTTCTATTTGATTAGGGCTCGCACCCAAGTCAACCAACAAACCAATTTCTAACAATATCTATAAAATATTTGCATAAATATATATCAGGGCTTTTAGATATCCCTCTTCATCAGTTAGTCTGCTATTGTGGCATTCAGATTTTACTTCCCTGTGCTACATCAAACATCTTGAAGAACAGGGACAGTCCTCTTCAGCAATCGACTAACTTCCCTGTGAGTGATTGCAATCCACCCTTTCACAGGAAGCACTGCCACTCACAAAATAGTTCCCTTCTTTGCCAGTGATTACTATTGCAATGAGCGTTTTTTTAGATCAATAAAAATATTGTTGTCCTTTTTCAATGTTTTTCTTTTTAGATTGGCGGGGACCCAGGAGCTTCGCAGTAACGGGTTTCAAAAACAAACAAGCATTTCCAAAGCCAAAAGGCTGGCAGCCAGCAGCAGACCTAATTACTTTGCCAGGGCGTTTTTCATACTTTTGGCAGTATGTCTGTGGTCGCATTTTCAAGGTGCCGTTTTCTCTGTTCCGTCGCTGCAGTGTTGTAGCGATTTCGGCCACTTACTGTTCTCGGTCCTGGTTGCTCCCATTCGATCCTCTAGTTTCATGATTTCACTTATGGTTGATTGCGTCTTCGGTGATAACTGCGGCAAGAGCTCCCAGATCTTTCGTGTGAAATGAGGCACGAGGCACTATAAACTAACTACTTAGTTCCAGCCCTAGCTTGCCCGAAATACCATGACTGTGTAATGCGGCGTTTAGATTGGTGGACCTGCATCTTTCTGGAGAATGTCATAGTCCATTAATGTGTATTTGCCTTAAGGTTTATATTTTTTTCCTGCACCACCTGCCTTCAATGTGCCAGCCATCAAATTTAATTACTGTGCTGCAAGAACCCTAGGTTGAGCAATTAGCTAATTATCCACTTAGCAATCTCTTTCATAACACATTACATATTTCTTATCAGTCATTCTCGAATAGGGCTTCAGACTGCAAACACTATTTAAAGTGTATCTAAAACAGTAATGCTCAGCCTATCCTCTTCCTTTCACGTGTTTTTCCTGCTTTATATTTACTTTGAAGCCAAAACCAACAATAGCAGCAATAATATGAAATGGTACTTCTCTGCGGCCCTCGATGGGCACCCACCCGCTAGCGACCGATTTAAATGTAAACTACCTTTTCAGGACACATTTCTAATGTAAACTTGGTGTAACTGACAATCGAAAAATCACAACAGATATTGGGTGCATAACACTGACCACTCCTTATTACAAGTTTGCAATTCAGTACAAGCTTTTGTGATCATTCAATAAAGCACAGGGAAAGACTGATTCCCTTTGTGTAGTGCTCTAAAGGTAAGTTCACATTTCTTTTTGTGTTATCAACCATGTAATTAATTAATTAATTTCATACTAACCAGAAGTCATCTTCAAAGGGGGAGGGCGGAAGCAATCAATAGGAGTGAGGCACGCGTACGGGTACTGGTTGCTTTCCACGGTACCTTGCATTTGAGACTATGTGATTTGACCTGAACCAAGGGATGCTGATTAAGTGATATGCTCAGAATATCAAGATCTTGAGGACTTTCTTTCGATATGCACAAGTCAAAATTATTGCAATGGCCTATGGCCTTTGTGAGACTCTGGATGATTGATTTGGGGGAGGGTCCCACCAAGCTAGTGATCTAGGACCAGATTGACAAAGAGGTCACGCAACACGAGCACCAAGTAAAGTTGTTGTGCTGCGTTATGTGAAAAGGAGAGGGCAGAACGGTGCCATGTTCACTGGAACACGTTTGCTTACCATGTACCAAAGTAGGCACCTTTACGCCATTGTGCATGGGTGTCTGCGGGTGGTCATCATAATTTTTATGTAGGAAAGAATCCATTCTTGCACAAAAACTATGTTTTAAAGTTTTTTACATTTGTATGGGTGCTAAAGAATTCAGCACATATGCAAATAGGGAAAAAATGAAGAGAAATTAAAATATTTGTCCTTGTTGCGCTCGCCTCAGACAGGCGCAGGATTTTGGCGCATTTCCCTGTCTACAATTCTTTTGTGGATATAGGTTGTGTCAAAACCCATGGTGGTTGCATGGGAACACCCATGCACCACCCATAGAACACTCCCTTGATAATGAAAGGGCTGGTTTAGATCTCGGTGGATGGGTAACTCCATCACAACATGACATATATTCCATCCACCGTAATATAAGTCTTATTAGATATAATGGAATTTATATTTCTGCGGACGGGATATCCGTCAGCATTGTGATGGAATAACCCATCTGCAAAGATCTAAATCAGGCCCAAAGGTACATGGCACTGCCTTGCACAACTTTGGGTTAAAATACAGCACAAATTGTGATTTTTGTTGGATTTTTAATCCCAGCCCAGCTCTTTGCATCGGCTCTGTGTTGAATAATAAACACAAACCCGACGCAAAGCTTGTTTAATTCTGAACGTTATCCTCTTGTTATGCCAAAGCTCTTTTTCATTCACAAAACATTGGCTTAGGCGCTTGGAGCAGTGGCAAAAAGCAGTAGGCTTTTCCCCCAGTGCAATGCATGTTAAGTATTTCAGCAGGACCACATAATATTTAAAGAAACCAAACAAACCGATAAAGTTTTCAAATTAGCTTAATCAGAACAATGTAATAAACAAAAAACGTGGTCAAAATCAGATAAAGCAAACTGGTGAAAATAATGTTTGAAGAAAAACTTCAAAAGCAACCATATGAATATTTTTTTTTACAAACCTGTATTTCTGAATCTTGCACAGTTACAGAATACGAGGAGTAACCCCGTAATACAATGAAACATGAAACCTATACCAGCTTGTCACCTGCTACATACCCCCCCAGCACCTCCTATGACCCATAACACAGATGAACGAGACATATACATTGCAGGAAGCACATACCATGTCAGAAGCCTGTTGTAATTCAACACACATATTACAACTCCTGGATTCCAGGCCACTATGTAGCAATGACCAAAGATGCACAGCCCTTCCCCTTCCTCGGAGCCAGTGATTACATCTGAGCCACCCTCGCTGTGCCCAAAATCCTGCAAACCATCTGCACCCCCACCCGCGTTGCAATTTCGTCCTGTACCTTATCTTCTGTTCGCTATTGTCTGATGTGTAGCTCTTCAGCCACCACCCATTCCAGGACACCCCGGACCCACAGAGCTACCGAAGTGGTAGCGGTGCCCATCCAACTGATGGCTACCATCCTCCATGCCAATAGAAGGGCAGGTTGCATGAATGTGTGTGACATCTTGCTACCTCTGGGCCGCTTCTCTATTCCCAACATGCATGGCTGCGGTGTAGCCGCGACTGGGAACCCGACTGCAGCTTCGATCCGCGGAACCACCTCCTTCCAAAGCGGCCTCACATCACTGCACACCTACAGCAAGTGTAAGAAGGAGGAGTTCCCCAAATGCACTGCCTCTTTTAATGTGGGGTGTGGCAGCACTGACGCCAGGGGCCTGTCCAAGCCACTATGCATTGTGTGTCAAGGAGCGGCAGGTGTAGTCTCATGCTTGCAGATGTGGGAGCCTCCAGCTATCCGAGAGACCCAAGTTATACATGCCCGCCAGAACCGGACGGGTCATCCTCGGCCTCGTTCCCTCCCGAGGTGGGTGTCTATCCTTCTCCCATGCGCTACACAGTAGAAATATTGCACTCAAAAGATAGGAAAGCCTATGCTATCCCGTAGTAGGTCCTGCATTTGTGTGTAAAAATGCCCATCGTCATTAGTAGGTGCGTAGGTGGTCAGAACAGTAATGGCCTTCCCATTCAACGTGCCCTGCACAAGTATGTAGCTACCCTCTATGCCCGCCTCTGTATATTTGTGGTGGAAGGGTACTTCTGGCACCTCCCAGGTGGCCACACCTCAGGCATATGAACAATATGTGGCCAAGTAAAGTTGTCTCCTCCATTATTTCCCCTGTTTCTGCATTTCACAAGCCATGAGGCGTGTTTCCTGTAAGCACGCTATGTGGACTTTAGTATGTTTCAGGAATGAGTGTACCCGGTACCTTTTTGTGTAGTCCCTCAAGCCCTGGACATTCAAGGAGACAACATTACTGGTCCCTGACACAAGGACCATGTGTGTCCCAGCATCCCCCAAAGCCTGCAGTGCCTGAAACTCAGCATTTCCTGTCCCCCTCCATATTCTATGACGCTACACTGGACATCTATCGGCAACTTAATCATAACCACCCCTACAGGTCTCAAATGCAACACAAACCAAAACAACTCCTCCTCCCTACTAGGCAAACAATACAACCAGAACCAACACACATGTTCTCCCATCAATGTAAAGCTGCCAGTGCCTGAGGCATAACCACACAACATATAAAACAGGACCTCCCACTAATAGTAGGAGGTTATCTCCCACCCTCGATAACTGATAGAAGTTTGTGAATCCTATGCATTTTCATCAACATGCCCGCTCCCGGCAACCCAAGAAAAGAAAACAAGGAACATTGCAAACCCCCCACATCCTTGAGTCAACAAGAGATCTAGCATAAAATAGAGGTGAGAAGCTCCACCTCACCCTTCCTCCCATTCAGATATCGCAGTTCACAGTACTAGCCAAGTCACAGGTTGCACAGTGGACGGATTGAAGTGTGGGCAGAATCCAACCAGCCTCTTCATTCCTCAGTGTGACTTGTCTCTGAAACCTCCTCCTCGACCAAGGATGCTGCCTACTCCCCAACCCTGACTGGACCATGTCCAAGGCCATGGTGCCATCTCCCTGACTCACAATGTGGGAGGTTGTTGGGCCATCTTCAGGACCCAGCTCCGATTGTCCACCAGTTCCATGAGGCTCCCAGCTGCGTTGCAGCCTTCGTCATTCCTGTAGCTGACTTCTCCAGGATTCCACTGGACCGTGGGGCACCTTATCCCACATCTCCAGCCATCTCCAAACATACTCGGGCAGTTGGAAAAAAAAATTGACTTTCCAGGTAAGTGTCACTCCCTCATCGCCCTCAAGGCTTTCTCTGGTCCTCTCTACATGGGGCAGGATGCAACAGGCCACACATGGACCTCAAAGTTCTCCTCCTCCAGAGACACCTCCAAAAGTAATGCACGTCCTCTTGCTATTCGGAGGAAGACTTCCCACTACTGATATTTTCTACTTTCCATGACCATGGGAGTGCCTTCCCAGTGTTTTCCTGTGGTGGGAGTGTCTGCCTTTTTGCAGTATTCTCCATGTACTTGTGTTCGGTGCCCTTTTGTAACGTGCACATAACACTTTGCCCTTATAACACACGGTTGCTACCTCTCACATGTTTTTACCTTTGATACTTGCACAAGTGCCACCTTGCCTACGTAACGCCTGTTCTTGTGCCTAGCACTTATTGCAGTATTATACCTCAAATTATACTCTGTTTTCTCTTTTAACTGCACACTTGTCACTTTTCCTCTTGTGCACTTTTGACTACCTCATGTATTTTTTTGTTGTTCACAATTTTTACTACCTCAAGTATTTTGTTTGCTCACAATTGTCACTATTACCTTTACTACCTCATGTATTTTTGGTTGCTCACAATTTTTATTACCTCAAGTATTTTGTTTGCTCACGATTGTCATTATTACCCTTACTACCTCATGTATTTTTGGTTGCTCACAATTTTTACTACCTCATGTTTTTGTTTGCTCACAATAGTCACTATTACCTTATGTAACGCAACGTATGCTTTTGTAATCTGCTCTTTTGTAATGTTTCTCATTATGTTTCATTTCTGTTCCCAATGTGAAGCGCTCTGACGCCCTCGGGTAAAGTCCGCGCTATATAAAAATGCATAAATAAATAAATAAAAATAAATAAATGGCTCTGCACCCGGTACTGATTACAAACTGAGGGGCTTCTTTACAAGCCCCTTGCGCCACCAGTACATCACTTTTCCCGTGTTAAAAATGATGCAAAGTGGCACAAGGCAATTGTATAGAAGCCCCTGAGTTCTATGGGGGCTGCTCAGTATATTTCACAGGCGGGCCGAGATGTAGTCTTCGCAAGAGCCCCCGCAACAAGTTCTCTATACCTCCGTAAAAGGCAGTGCATCCGGCATCACGGGCAGAGCCGCTGTCCCTGCATTTACTTGGCCCTCTGGCCTGCCCAAACAGTACTCCAATATCTCAGCGGCAGCTGTGTTGTTTCCGCTGCCACCACAGGCCTACCAGGCTCACCAGTCTGACCAAAGAGGCTCTCCCAGCATCTCTCCCATCTCTGTCTCCACAGCTTCTTTCATCCATGATGGGTCCCTGCTGCAACACTACAAACACCAGCAGCCCCGTTGGTCAACTCCGGCCAACCACACCAGAGAGGGGAGGATGCTGGCACCTCCAATCTTTGGCTGAAGCAGCAGGCTGCTCTGCACAGGCCCCACGCCACAGCTCCAAGACCAGCCCAGGGAGGCACCCAGGTGCTCCCACCACTACACCTCCAGTGCCTGCCACCAAGGGCTCACACCTCACATAGGAACCCCCAGGGGAGGGCAATCCTCGGAACCCCTCAGATAGGCAATGCATCAACGGGAGGCAAGACAGGCTCTGGGTAATAGGTGGATGGGCTGTGATCCACCTCTCGAACATAGGATCAATTGAGTGCAGCATAGAAGCGGTGGAAGAAGGAGTCCCCAGTTGGTCCCCCCAGATAGCAGGGAAGATGAGCTTTAAATGAGCGGGATAATGAAGAATATTTATGAGGTCTGGTGAGAAGCCCTCAGAAGCGCTTATTGTCGGCCATCTTGAGTGGCTACGCTCCTTGAACTATAAGAATGATAAGGTTCTGAAAGTCACTGGTAGTCTATGAGCATCGCTAAATTTGGACAGTAAGACTTATCTGGGACTGTATCGGACGTGCTCCATCGCTGCTCGCCTGAACTTTTGACTTTGAGCCGGTCTAGCACAACCAGATAGTCGCGGTTGATGCTTTCGCCGTTTAGGAGCTATTTTACACTTTATTCTTTAAAAATTAAAAACTTTGGTTCTACTGATTAAATTCTTGTCATTTTGGTCTTTTTTTATTTATTACACTTTTATCAATTTTTCTTACTTGGACTGAGACCTTTTGTGTGGTGTTTTCACTGTTTTACTGTTCGAAGTGTTGCACACATAATTTACAGATTGCCTCTAAATTAAGCCTGACTGCTCTTTGACAAACTTCCATGGGTTTATCGCAGGTTAATTTGGGGTTTGCTTGTGACTTCATCCTGACGCTCACACCTCAATCAAACAGTAACTCAATTTCTCTCATGACACTATTTCAATCCCTAACAATTCCGATTCGGGTGCATCTGGGAGTTTGGGGGCAAATTGGAATTACAAGAGGTGTGTGAATTTCACAAAGATTAAGCACCTTTTCCTCCAAAATGCGATGCTATGTTAATTCGAGTTTGATTGGGGTCTTGCAACTCCAAACCATGCAGTACTAAAACATTTTTTCTAATTCCAACCTAAAAAACTCATTTTCTGCTAAATTAACAACGAGGAAACATCTGCAATCCCAGGTTTGCTACTACCATAGCGTTTTAATTGAGTGTTCGTGATGAGCCCCTAAATGTCTACTTTTAGCTTCCAGCGTGGAAGCAGAAAATAGTTTTGTGAAGAAGATCTCTGCCTGCTACCCTGACTTTCAGAAGACAGCAAACCATGCAACAATCAGTTATCGAAAATACCCCAAGGCAGTGCAATGTGCTGCCTCCGCCTTGGCCCCATCCCGGTAAGTGAATGATGTTTAGTTCAAATGCACTCAAAGACATTCTTTTTATCAGCATGCCACTCTGTATTGGACATTCTTTGCCAGCCATGCAAAAAGATCAGACAAGCTGATCAGTTTGTTCTGCTGTGAAATGAAAGGGCTAGTTAATGCTCCTATTATGGAAAGAGTTTGCTAAAGTATGCAAGCTATGTAACACGACTCTGAGGGACAAGACAACTTTTGACTCCTGTTGCTGCTGAATAATCTATAACAACTAAAAAGCATAAAAGTTTAGCGCGGGGACAAAGGTATCAAACGATTTTTTGCACCTGGTTGATAGAGGGATGCCGAACCTTATAGCAAAAAGAGGTATGATTGTCCTTCGATGAATGCATTTATGTAAAGACGTTTTGAAAAGATGATGGAAGAAAATTACCTGACTGTGGTAATTGTGCTGGTTAATCGACTTCTTACATGCCTGTGCTCATTGTTGAGAAAATGACTGGGACTCGGAAATCCTCATGAACTCGCTGCTGGAAAGACACTCAGGTTCGTTGCAAGAAACAACCTCGGGTGGGTGGCACAATACCTTTCTGTGTTTTTTTTAATTGGCCCTAGTCGTGTTGAGGCGCACCTGTGGAAGCCTCCTGTACCATTCTTAGCTCTAATTTTGGTGTAGTGATTCTGCGAAAACCACTTCAGAGGGGATGAGGATGCAGTGCACATTGGTGAGCAGCAGTCAACCGCAAATGAAGCCAGGGTCGGATTGGGATCACAATTCGGCCCGGGCACTGACGAAAAAAGTGGCCCACATTCAAGAGGCGTGGCCCATATTTAAGGGGCGTGGCCCACATTCAAGGGGCGTGCCCTTTCATGAAACACCATTTGCACAGACAAGGAATGAAAGTGGGAGGATACTGTTCTTGCACACGACACAGGGCCAAGGTGACAATGGCCTACATGCTGAGCAACTAAAAAAAATAGCAAGGCCCCTTTTTGTCACAAAATCATTCCAGCCCTCCAGCACAGGAGCACCTGAAAAGCAGCAAAGCCCCTGCTATTACTAACCTACTCAGCCCTCCCCAGACTTTCAGCTCAGGAGCACATGAATAGAGGCAAGGCCCCTGCAATTAGTAAATTAATCAACCCTCCAGGCCTTGGGAAAATGTCCTGGCAGGGGAGCACAAAACACAGCTTTCTGGGTCATCCAAGGTAGCCAGGTAGCCAGGGGGGAGGCTGAGGTGAAGCTGGTGCATGGGAAGTGCCTTCCCAGTGTGTTCTGGCAGTTTGAGTATTTACCATTTACTGTAGTATTACCCTTGTACCTGTGTATGGTACCCTTTTGTAACTTGCACAAGTCACTTTTGTCTTGTAACACACTGTTTGCTATCTCTCACTCTTGTTTGCTTTAGATACTTGCACAAGTGCCACATTGCCTACGTAACGTTTGTTCTTGTGCTGGAGTGTCTGCCATTAATTGCAGTATTATACCTCTACTTGTATTTTGTATGCTTTTGTAACCTGCACACATATCTCTTTTTCCTCCTATAATGTATCATTTGCTCCTCTTGTATTTTGATTGCGCACTATTGTCACTTTTGATTCATGTAACTTAACGTTTGCTTTTGTAATTTGTCCACTTATAATTTTCTCCTCATGTATTATTGCTGTTCCTAGTGTGAAGCGCTCTGACACCTTCGGGTAAAGTCCGCAAGTCCGCGCTATATAAAATCGCATAAATAAATAAATAAAACAAAAAAATTCCAAACATCACCTGGCCCCCACAGCAAGACCCATTCTTCCTCGCCCACTGTGCCCTGAATGTGAAGGGCTGTGGGCGAGGTGTTAAGACTAACACCGGTTCTGGGCTGCATGGGCGCCAGGGGGCCGAGGTGCAAATGGCTCAAAGGCCTGAAAAACACCTGGCCCCCAGGGAGGCCGATTATTGCAAACAATCACCCCTCCCCAGCCCAGCCTCAGCTTGATTGCTTGGCAGGGTAGGGGTGAAGGAGAGCCCACAGCTGACAATCGCTGTCTGGCCGCACAGCGAGGCTGCTTTCATTTTCTCAGTCTCTGTCTCCGTGCACTCTGTGGGCCGTTTTTTTTTCTCCCCTTTCCTAGTCCACTCTCTGTGGACTGGGACAGGGGAGAAAAAAAACGTCCCACAGAGGGCACTGAGGCACCGGCCCTTCGGCCCATTCCCGAATGCCCGCCTTGCCAATCCGCCCCTGAATGAAGCAAAAGCATTGTGGGTCCCTCCTCGGGATACAGAAGGTTTAACAGCTGCAGATTGAAGTGCTCTACTTAAAAAAGCATGGGCAAAACCAAAAGGTCTCGCCTTTTCGAAAGCTATTGGCTTTGCCAATGTATATTAGCCATGTGGTACAGCGGCATGGCTGTGGAGAATGGCTAAAAGTAAAGTTAGAAAAAAGTGCTGTGAGGCATTCAGCACTGGCCTTGCCATAGCGTTTTTACTTCTTTAAGCAGGTGGGGGTGAGCCCCACAGACAACCGTGGGCGGGTCGGAACAGGCTACATGGGCAACGGGAGGGTGGAAGGTAATGGCAACAGGATGGTAAAAGAAAGTGATATGACGTGGTGAGCACTGGCCGCATTATAGCGCTTTCTTTTCTTATAGTGAGTAGGGGGAAACACAGACAAAGGGAGGGTGGAAAGTGGAAGGGAAGAAGGAACTTGGTCAAGGTTGTGAGAGTAAGAAGCAACATGCACAAGGGTGGGGGATGGCAGGGTAAGAAGCAGCATAGACAACCGGTGGGGGTGGGGGGGGTACAGGAAGAAGCAATTGGAGAGTGGAATGGGAGCAAGAAACACAGAAGGGAAGTGTAAAGAAATTAGTACCTGAATCACAACCAGCAAACTAAATCAATCAGTACTCAGTCTCAGTCCATGCTCCAAACAAAAGAACAGGAAGTGATATTGGCAAGCTACAGTCAATTAGGAGGCAGCAAATAAGAGTGACAATGAAGCCAATGAATGGTATGCAATGGACAGACTCCAAGTTCCTTATAGTTAACAATATATCTTGTAGTGACAGCGCAAGCAAAGTTAGCAGTGAGGACCTAAAACGGGATCTCCTCTAATGATGTTTTTTATGTTGAGAGCTGATCTGTAATTCTTTGGCTCTCACACCAGGCATCTTGCTTATTTTGTGCAGCAATTATGCACTCTCGAATGATAATATAACATGGCATAGATAATCGCAGAATGATGCGGTTCACACAGAATCAAGCAAATGATATTCCTCCCAACCAATATGTGAAAACTCGAAAATAAAAATATTCGACTGCACAATTGGCTCAAGGATGTAACTGTTCACAATGTGCAGGTAAATACTGCTAGGAGCACAATTTGACACACAGACTGATATTTTGTGAAAAAATTGGGATCAATGTGATACATGTAATGTGAGCCTTTATATGACTACTAGCTCTTCATTATATAGAGCTGTATGTAGATACAATAAGGCTTTTGATTAAATTATTTTGTGTCTAAAATGATGCTGTTCTGAGTGAAATTCAAGTTGGATGTATTAATGGTATGTTGCTAGACCAGGTGTCTCCAACGAGTCGCTCATGAGCTACCAGCAGCTTTCCAGCTTCCCATGAGAAGCTCTTCTGTGTGCATCCCAGTCTACGATTATCCGAGCGTTTGCTTGGTCGAATAATTATATGTATAGCAAAATAAAAAAGTATATATTCCAGACAAAAATGTTCACTTTTACATCATTAGTATTAGTAGCTCGGATGATTTTTATTGAACATAAGTAACCCTTGTTACAGAAAAGATTGGAGACCCCTGTGCTAGACCAATAGCTTTATATAACTACTTGGAATCTACATTTGCATGGAGCACTTAACTTGTCTGTCTTTTTTGTATCACTGTCTATTTGGGATTAATGTCAGCTAGGGGGTGACGAATATTTTGAGCAGATATTACTGGTTGTGTGTTTATCATTCCCTCCCTATTTACCCGATTTGACACCTGTCTCTGATTGATTTCCCTTTATTTATCAGGTTCAATCAATCAATCAGGGGTTTGTAGAGCGCACTACTCACCCTTGAGGGTCTCAAGGCCCTGGAGGGGGGGCGGGGGGGACAGCTCCGGATCAGTTGTAGAGCCAGGTCTTGAGGTCCCTTCTGAAGGCGTGCAGGGTAGGGGAGCGTCTGATGTTCACCTAGAGCTCCTTCCAGGTCTTGGCTGCGATGTAGGAGCAGGCTCTCCCGCCATTCCGTTTCTGCAGAATGCGGGGGACCTCGGCCAGGGCGAGGTCAGCAGAGCAGAGGTTCCTCTTGTGCACATGGAAAGATACTCTGTTGTTGAGGTATTTGGGTCCAATGTTGTTGAAGGATTTGTAGGCCTGGGTGAGGAGTTTGAAGGTGACCTTTTTCTCGACAGGGAGCCAGTGGTGGCTTTGTAGGTGTTGGGTCATGTGGTCCTGACGCGGTGTCCCGAGGACGAGTCTGGCTGCAGTGTTCTGGATGGTTTAGAGTATGTAAAGAAAAGATGTGTTTATTCTGGCATAGAGGGCGTTTCCGTAATCCAGTCTGCTGGTTATGAGCGCGTGGGTGACAGTCCTTCTGCAGTCGGGGGTATCCATTCGAAAGGCCTTGCGGAGAATGTGCGGGCAGTTGAAACTAGTGGAAGCCACGGTGTTGATCTGGTAGTTCATGGAGAGGGAGGACTCAAGGATGATGCCGAGGTTTCGTGCGTGGTCCGTGGTGATTGGTGGGTTCCCGAGGGCGGAGAGCCACCAGGTGTTGTCCCAGGCAGAGAGACAGGATCTAAGGATGAGGACCTCAGTCTTCTCTGAGATGAGCTCCAAACAGCTGTCTTTCATCCAGGCTGCCACGTTTTTCATTCCTTCCTGGAATCAGAGTCTGGTGTCTTCGGGATTCTTCGTGAGAGAATGAGCTGAGTGTCGTCAGCGTAGAATACAACACTGCCCCTATGCTGTCTGACGATGGCAGCGAAGGGGGCCATGTAGATGTTGAAAAGTGTAGGGCTGAGTGATGGTCCTTGGGGTACGCAGCAGTTGATATTGGTGGGTTCGGAGAGGAAGGGTGGGAGTCTGATCCTCTGGGTTCTGCTGGAGAGGAAGGATTGGTTCCAGTCGAGTGTGGTTTCTTGTGAAGTCTGGCTGCGAGTGTGAGATGTAAGATGGTGTCGAAGGCTGCGGAGAGGTCTAGAAGGATGAGGGCCACAGTGGGTCCCTGGTCGAGTAGCATGCGGATGTCGTCAGTGGCGGTGAGGAGGGCAGTCTCGGTGCTGTGGTTGCTGCAGAATCCAGTGTGGGAGGCGTCTGGGATGGAGTTCTCTTCAATGAAGGTGGTCAGCTGGGTGTTTACGGTCGCTCAGTTACTTTGGCCGCAAAGGGGAGGAGAGAGATGGGCCGGTAGTTCTTCAGGTCAGTGGGGTCTGCCGTTGGTTTCTTGAGGAGGGGTTTAACCTTTGCCCACTTCCAGACGACTGGGCAGATTCCGGATGTGAAGGAGGCCCGTCCTAGTTTGGGTGCAATGGCGGTGGAGGTCTGTGGAATATGTGGGGGGTCAGGAATGGGTTTTCTCATGGTCGAGGTGACGTCTTCGATGGTGGCGGGATTCCATGTCGTGATTGCTGGCTTGTTGGTGGCAGTGGGAGGCAAGGTGGTGTCTGGCACTTGTTCACTGTAGTTGTCATACGTAAAGGGCCTTGATCTTCAGATGGAAGTAGGAGCTGAGTTGGTCTCAGAGTTCCTGGGAAATAGCGATGTCCGAGGTTTCGCTGGGGGGCTTTGCAAGCTGCTGTATGATGTTGTACAGTTCCTTGGCATTGGAAGCGTTGGTCTGGACTTTGCCTCTAATGAAGGTCCGTTTGGTGTCTCCTTTAGGGCGATCCTGTGATTGTTCTGCGCTACCGTGGTTTTCTGGTTTTGCCAGGTTTTCTCTAGGCGTCTGCAGGTGCATATAGCTTGCTGCATTTCTGTGGTGAACCAGGCGGCCTTCGGAGGGCGTAGTTTGACGGAGTGGTGGAGGGGAGCGAGCTTGTTGGTGCAGCCAGAGATCCAGCGGTGAAGTCCTATGGCTGCGACGTTGGTGTTGTTAGTGGCGCCGGGGGGGTTTTGGAGGAGGGTGGTGTTGAGGTGTTCCTCTGTGGGACCTTGCTCCAGCTTCATCGTGGCGGGCGTGGGGCGAGCTTGGGTGCAGTGGTGGTATTGAAGTTGAAATGGACCCAGTGGTGGTCCATACAGGTGGGCTCAGTGGTGTGGCTGAAGCAGATGTTTTCCCTCCCGTTAAGATGGGGTTGAGTGTGTGTCCAGCTCGGTGGGTGGGCATGCTGACCAGCTGCTTCAGACCGAGGTTAGTGAGGTTGTCGAGGAGAGTGGTGGAGTCGGGGTTGTTACTGTTGTCGAGGTGGAAATTCAGGTCCCCGAATAGCATGGTGATGGCGTGGGGTGCGACAAGCTCAGCGATGGTGGTCGAGGGCTGGGTGCGAGGTCCTGGCGGTCTGTAGATGAGGGTACTGTGTAGAGTGGTCCTGGGGCTCGTCAGCATCTGGAAGTGGAGGTGTTCCATGTTAGAGTGGGGGTCCCTCGTGCTAGATATGGAGAGACAGAGGGGGGTCTTGTGTGCGATTGCGAGTCCGCCACCTGGGCGGTGGTGGCAGTCCTTTCTCTAGATCTTGTAGCAGTTGGGGATTGCAGTGGCGGTGTCGGGTCGGAGGAGGCATTGGTCCAGGTTTCCGTGAGGAAGGCGTCATCGGGCGAGAGGGTGTCTATCAGGTCCCAGATTTCTATGGCATGTCGATGCAGGGAGCCCATATTTAGGAGGTTGCAGGTCAGGGTTTTGGTGGGGCGTGCATCAGGTGGGCCTTCAGCGGTGGTGGGAGTTCTGTCGATGGTGAAGGATCGGTGGCAGGGACACACACAAAAACGGTCTATGGGTGGTGTCCGGTGAGGCGGCATGTCTTCCGAGATTGAGTACGTGGAGTGTGGTTGAGATGTAGCGGTGGGGTCTTGGAAATCCAGGATTCCTGGTGCTAGTCGAGGTCGGGTCGCGGACAGGCGCAGTATTAGGCGGGCCTTCGGGGTGCCAGCGGCGCGACCGTGCAGCGGCCGCCATAAGTAGGGGAGGGGACGAGATCCGAGGTGGGACGCGGGGGCTGTGATGGGAATGGTGTGGGAGGGGCAGCAGGGGCAGCAGCGGCAGGAAAAACTGGGCAGAAGAAAGCGAGCACAGTAAATAATGAGAAGGGAGGAAAAAACAAATTGACAGAACACAATCAGGCACAGTTCAAAACCAATACAGTAAAATATAGTAAAACTAAAATTGCAAGTGAGTCAGGGTACGAGTACCAGAGACTGGCGGGCTCCAGGCACGAACCCTGCTCAGCTGAGGACTCTAGGCTGCGGAGGTGAGGCGGAGCTGCCGGGGAGAGTGCTGGCCTGGACCAGAGGTCTAGGTATCACATATAGCTTTTCCAACTCAAGGATCTCTTCCACCTGGCAAAAGCAAAATATATTGGATGGGAATGGTTGAATTTGTTTCAACCACTTCACCTATTTAGGATATATTGCATTTCATTTTTCATGTCTGTTCCACTAAAGAGGACCAATCACATGTAAATACGTCATTGTTCACACCCAAAAAGAGCACTCCAGCTAAAACCTTATATAACAACACAGGTTAGTTAAAATGGGCAGTGAATATTAACTGAAAAATGTTCATCTAACAAGTTTTTATTTTCAGTATTCACTCAAGCGGCACTACATAAATGAGGTCCAACATGTCCACATGGAGTTGCATGTGTTCAAATAGTTTGGAGTGACTACCCATCTAGGTGCAAGACAGAATGGATTTCTATAGTGTCATGTGGTCAGGAGAGGCCTGTCAAAAAATACCACCAATTCCATGCTTATGTTTCTTAAGTTGCCTTCTCTTTTAAACACTGTGACTTTTGACATACATTTGCATGTGTGACAATGCAGGGTACCATTCTTTGAATCTGCATTGATTGCATTTCCACTTCGTAGGCACACTATCGCAACACCTTAAACATTCAGTACAAAGGGCAACGTTCACTGCCCAAATGTTATTTATGTTATTGTCTAGTAGGTGACGACTCTATCCAACTAGAAAAAATGATTGTGGCTTGAAAAGGGTTGTGACATGGCCACATGGGTGCTGTTTATTACATTACAAACCCACTTCCTTGTTTAGGAGAGAGGAGCACTCAGCTGACACTGCGAGGCCACGGCCTGCCGGAATTCCATCTCAGCTGATTCCTGCTTACGAACACAAGGGATGCCCAGCTCTACACCCAGCCAGACAGCCTGATGACACTTACCCAAAGGCAATGGAGAGCTAGACCACCTGGGCAGGGATATAGCAGATTACCCACCCTATGCAAGACTAGGTTAGGGAGTGCTAGGTAGGAGAAGACAAAACACAGTACTTGTATGCCTGCATATACGCACTGTCTTAGGACAATGGTGGAGATGTTCATCTTTTTCACTATTGTCGTAATGCTAATCACACTAATCTGTTTCATATTTTATAGAAGAATCACAATGCTTCTATAAATATTAAAACGCCTTGCTAAGCACTTCTTGTGTATTAGTGTATGCATGAGAGTCCAAACGAACAGGTTGTAAATTTGTTACCACGATTTCCTTCTGGGATAAGGATTGTCATGTTCTAAAGTTGCACACACATTTGTTACACTGTAAGGCTAGGGTATGGATGGTGCAATGTGGGCTAGCGGGGATATAGGCCAACATATCTTGAGGGTTTGCACGGAATCAGTCTGGCAAATCAGTGAGGTTTATGTTGTCGAACAAACGCACAATTTTCTGAGGAGTTACAAGCCATATGGCAAGAGCTGCTCCACTTCAGTAATGATGTAGACCCGCAGAAAACTGACATGAAGAAGAACTACCCACTGAAATTCTCAGTGATGATAATTCATTCTATCATTTCCATCCATCATATTTTTACTTGTTGAATATGCCATTCCAATAGAACGGAATATGTAAAGACATCAGTCCCTAACATCCAACATCATAAGAACTCAACTTGAATCTCATTGTTGAAGCCCAAACAGGCCACAGTTTTGCCTGAGGATGCCTTGGTTCATGTACGGAGATAGTATGGCCACCAATTTGGAATGACTAATTCTCTTATGACAGGTGATTGATTTGATATAATGTTGAGGCAGAAGCTAAGCTTAATATATGATTTTTAGAGAACTGAGGGGATCCTTTCTAAATATATACTATATCCGAATTATTTTAACTTTGTGATAGAATATGTCATGAAGTTGGGTAGTTTTCATTGGCCTTCATCTGGTGTGTCTGAATAGGGATTTTTTATTGATTTCCAGTCTTAGTCCCATTTATTTGCTTTGGGGATCTGCTAAAGAGGCTGTACCCTACTAAACAGTTTTGAGAAATATGTGCATTGTCTACATAACAAAACATTCATTTCCAAAGTGCTATAAATTCCACTCTTGTAAGACAACTTTTTTTATGCTGGGAAGATGCACAGAGTGCAGTTATGATATAGGAGAGTATAATATTTCTCCCACCAACATCTATAATTTAACATGACTTTAAATTACTCGTGTTTCCTATCAACCTACTGCTTGACATATTCTCAATGTAGCAATATGTACTTCAAAGACATTTTGATGGGAAAGTGCTGCACAAAACAAATTTGCTGTTATTGTGCGATAAAAAAACATCAAAAGCAAAAGTTCTTCTCATTAACTATTGCCCTTCAACCAGACTCACAAGTGCTAGCCACAGGAGAATTTCTTGACCATTTCTGGCTCGAAGGAGGAGGTTAACTTATAAGTGCTGAGGCTGAACTAGGACATGGTGGATTTAGGACACAAGATTGAGCATGACAGAATGGCACAGCTGACATATGGAACTGCCATTTTATCGTTAGGATGCTTGGCCCACTGGAATTGTTGTGTTGTCCCTAAGCATGTCCTTGGCATAAGAAAGGCATGAAACTGTTCAAATACCGTAAGCGGAAAGTCAGGGAATTTTATCACGATTAGCAAAGCTTTATACCAAAAACGATGATTTCTTTACCCTTCAAAATAGGCATTTTAACCGATTTCAAAGAGAGCACTGTCTGAAACTGAAGAAGAAAAAAGGCTTCCTTGCCTGCTGCTTTTCAGAGGATTTCCTGATTGACCGCATGGTAGAGAAATGTGTCCTTGTACTTCTCCTTCAGTCTTTTCAAGGGCTGGTTGAATCAGCCAATATTGCTGAAATGTTGAGTTCTCTTAAAGATGCCAAAATATTAAAACCTTAGATATGTCTTCATATCATCAGATTACACTAAAGAAAGAGTGTCGCCAATTTACATCCTTTGTTACTCCTCCTGGTGCTTACAGATTTAAAAGGATGCCTTTCGGGCTAGCGTCAGCATCAGCTGTTTTTCAACGAGTCATGGAGCCTATGTTTTCTGGTGTGTCTAATGTCAAATGTTTCCAGGATGACATGTTAATCTATGGTAAAGACAATGAATCTCACATCAAAACATTAGCAACTGTGGGGCATATTACCAAGCGATAAATATCGCTATTGCTTGGTTAGAGACAAAAATGTACCGCTGAGCTGCGGCGATTTTTACCGCAAATAAACCTTGGTATTACCAAGGTTTACCGCAAATGCGATAAAAATCGCCGCAATGCATGAATATCGCTGAAAAGTCAGCGATATTCATGCATTACCGAGCTAATGCTCTTAGCCATGTTATCCACCTCCCATTGGATAACATGGCTAAGAACTGCTCAGGGCAGGTGTTAGCTTTTGGATATATTCGCGCTTAGCGCGAATATCTCCAAAAGTTGGTAATAGAAGATAGCGATGTTAGCGACTGTTTTCAGTCGCTAACATCTTGGAACGCCTACTTGTGGGGCCCAAGATGGTCGCTATCTCCTACTAGCTGTCGCTAACTGGTGTTAGCGGCAGCTAGGTAATAGGGAGATAATTTTATCTCCGCTTTCTTGGCTTTTAAAGCCAAAAAAAGCGGAGATAAACCCCCTTGATAATATGCCCCTGTGTTATCTATTTTACCAGAGGATGGTGCAACTTTAAAGGCGGAAAAATGCAAATTTGCAGTTGAAGAGGATACAAATTATCAGCCAAGGGTATAGAACCTAAAGAAAATTTGGTTTTAGCTATAAAATAATTTTCCACTCCTCAAAACAAAGATCAATTAAGATCTTTTTTTGGGATCTTGGAATTTTATGCAAGATTCATTCCCAACTGCAGTGCTAAAACACACCATTTAAGGTTACTTATGAAGAAGAATCAACATTTTATTTGGTCAATTGACGTAGATAAGGAGTTTCAATCCATAAAGTTTGATTTGTGCAAAGCCATTTCTTTACAACCATATGACACACATGACAGATCTATTGTAGTTACTGACGCTAGTTTGTATGGTTTAGGTGCAGTTCTGTTGCAGGCTAGAGAAGGAAAGGAAGTAGTTGTAGCCTTTGCTTCACACACATTGAGAAGGGCAGAATCTACATATTCTGTGGTGGAGCACGAGGCTTTAGCGTGTTGGTGGGGTGTGAATCATTTCAGGCAATATTTATGGGGTACTGAATTTACAATACAAATGGATCACAAACCCTTACTCAATTTGTTTACGGGGCAGGCAATGCTACTCCTCGCATATCCAAGTGGGATTATAGGTTGATGGAGTTTTCAATTTCAGGTAGAATACATTCCTGGTGTGAAGAACATCTTTGCAGATTGTTTATCTAGACTTCCTTTGGTAAAAGTACAAACAAATGAACACAAAGAAGAAGATTGTAGTATTGTAGCTGCATTCATGGATTCAATTTTTTCATCTATTTCTGAGTGTTAGACGGACCGGGAGGGTCGGCCGAGATTACGGGGAGAGGTCTCCAGGGAGAGCCGTCTCCAACGACTGTACAGATAAGTAACTTCCCCCCCACAGACGGACACCACACAAGATTGAAGGTTAACGAGACTTTATATGCAATTCTTAGGTTACGTTGATAGGATACAAGGAGGTCTGGACTCAGGGGTCCCCTCGGTTCTGATCTCTGGTTGAGGAAAAGGGTAGCGGGACAGTCTTAGTTACCAATGCGTAAGATAGCTCTCAATCCTCGAGCTCGGCGTGTTTGCTGATCGGGCCGTGGAGGAGCCAAGCAGGTCCCGAGATGGATGAAGGATGGTCGACGGGCCGTGGAGAAGCCAAGCAGGTCCCGATGAAGATGACGGTTACAACGGTCCGCGGCCTCGCCAGCAGATCCGGACGACGGTGAAGGATGAAGGTTACGACGGCTGTGGCAGCGCCAACAGGCAGGACGATGGTGCACAGGACAGAGCTACGGCAGCGCCAGTAGTCCGTCCAGGATGAGTTCCTCTTACGTCTCTCGACTCCAAGATACAACTGCCTTCCTGCTCTGGAGCTGCCCCAGTTATAGGGCTGGCGTGCTTTGATGTCCGGACCCTCGCACTTGGAGGTCGGGGGGTCCGGGATGAGGGAGTCCAGACACCCAGCAGGGGGGTGGAGCCAGCGCCCGGGGAGGCGATGGGCGAGCGGCACTGGGCGGGGGAGAGCCATCGGCACCTCTTGCTCCCATTGACTTGCCAAGTAGCCCGCTCACCTCCTGGGTGGAGGGTGGTGCCGGAGTGTCGGAGGCTGGCTAGGCCCAGGGTTGAGGTCGATCGGGGGCCAGGTGGCCTCGTGGCGAAGTGTCCAAGATGGCGGCCCGGGCTGGGCGCATGGGCCGGCAGTGGATCGGACCCACGAGGTTATCATGTTCGAGGGCAGGGGTCCCTGAGGGGACGTAGGGCGTGCAATGGTGGTGGGTGGTGCTTGCGTGACGGGGCTCGGGCCTGGTCGAGCCGGGGGAGAGCGGCCCGTCATGTGGCCTGTCCAACATGCGTCCCCCCCAGCTGAAGGCGGGGAGAGTTACCCATCCTCTTGGGGACTCTCTTCGTCGAGGCGGAAAAACCGGGACAGGCCATCGGCGTTAGCGTGGTCGGACCCAGGCCGGTGTTCGACTGTGAAGTCCATACCCTGTAAGGAGATGGACCAGCGTAGCAATTTTGGGTTTTCCCCCCGCATATGCATCAACCACTGCAGGGGTCGGTGGTCAGCCTGCACCCGAAAGTGGGTGCCAAAAAGGTAGGGCCGGAGTTTTTTGAGGGCCCATACCACAGCGAAGGCTTCCCTCTCTATGGTGCTCCAGCGTTGTTCTCTGGTGAGGGTCTCCGAGAGTCGGACCCCATCCACGGAGCCGTCTTGCTCCTGGGTCCGTAAGAGGTCAGGGAGAGGCTCGGAGTCGTCTTCAACCCCATTGTCTGTGGCCATCAAGAGGCTGAGTTCTGTTCGTGCAAAGTGGGGTTTCAGTCTGTTGGTGTGGAGGACTCGGAGGGGGTTCCGGGAGGACTCCATATCGATCAGATAGGTGGCAGGACCCTTGCGCTCGATTACCTTGAAGGGTCCCGTCCATTTGTCTTGGAGAGCGCACGGTTCTGTGGGGGACATTACCCAGACCTGTTGCCCCGGCTCGAATTCAATGGATGAGGCGTTCTGGTCATACCATTTCTTCATGTCCTCTTGACTGGCCTCTAGGTTGGCTTTTGCTAGGTCTCTGAACCGCCGGGACTGGTTGCGGAGGGTGAGGAGGTACCGGAAGACATCTGGAGGACTCTTGGCCGGAGGCATCTCCCAGCCTTCTTTGATCAGGCTGAGTGGCCCCCGTACTGGGTGCCCATAGAGCAGCTCGAATGGGCTGAAGCCTAGGGACTTCTGTGGGACCTCCCGGTAGGCGAAGAGGAGGCACGGCAGCAGCACGTCCCACTGGCGACGGAGGGGCTCTTCCAATCCCCCGATCATCCCTTTTAGCGTGCGATTGAACCGCTCAACAAGTCCGTTTCCTTGGGGGTGATAGGGGGTCGTGAAGCGGTAGGTGACCCCACACTGTTGCCAGAGGGACTTCATATATTTAGAAATAAAGTTCGTGCCTCTGTCAATGACGACTTCTCGGGGGAACCCCACACGGGAGAAGATCCCCATCAGGGCCCGGCCGACCACTGGGGCTGTCACGGTCCGGAGAGGAATAGCCTCAGGGTAGCGGGTGGCGTGGTCCACTAGTACCAGGATGAAGCGATGGCCTTGTCTTGTACGCGGGTCCAGGGGTCCCACAATGTCTATCCCGACCCTCTCAAATGGGGTCGTGACTGCTGGAAAGGGTTGCAGGGGGGCCTTTAATTTGCGGCCGCTCTTCCCACTGGCTTGGCACGTGGGGCAAGATCGGCAATGCTGGTGCACATCGTTTCTCATTTTGGGCCAGAAGAAGTGGGTCACTAGGCGGCTGTAGGTTTTATCTTGTCCCAGGTGCCCTGCCAGGGGGACATCGTGGGCCAGATTTAGCAGGAAGTCTCTAAAGCGGAGGGGCACCACTAGTACTCGGTTGGCCCCCAGCTCGGCGATTCGTTGCTCGCTGTACAATAGATCATTGTCCCAGTAGACCCAATGAGTTCCGGAGGTATCCCCTGCGCTTTGGGCGAGCGCTTGTTGTCGGAGTCCCTCAAGGGAGGGACAGGTCTTCTGTTCCTGACGAAATTGTTCTTGTGTGGGTCCCCCTTCTTGAGCCCACTGATCAAGATTAGCGAGGTCGGAAGGTTGAGCAAGTTCGAGGGGGATGCCATGGTCGGGGGTCTCGGCGGGGGCGACCGGAGGCGGTGGCGCCGGCCATTCTGGTTCTTCCGGGTGATGGTTGGCACGGGCGGCCATGGACCGGGTGGTGACGCACGCCCAGTCTGGGACGCCCAACATCCCCAAGTGTTCTTTTCGCTCCACGGCTGCCCACGGGGAGCTTTCCAGGTCATTTCCGAGGAGGCAGTCCACGGGGGCGTCGTCTCGGACCGTTACCTTCAACATGCCGGAGACCCCTCCCCACTCAAAGGGGACGCAGGCCATCCGACACAGACTTTCCGAGTTGTCGGCTGATCGCACAGGGCAGAGAACGTTCGGTAGATATTGTTCTGGGGTCACCAGATGACAGCGGACGGCTGTCACACTGGCCCCGGTGTCTCGAAGGGCCTCGGCCCGTTGTCCATTGATGCTCACCCATTGGCTGTACTTCTGGGTGTTAGCGGGTAGGGGGACCCGCGGGACCATGTCTCTTCCCCCTAAGCACGCGAGAGTCATGGCGGCTGGCTCCCACTCTTGATACTCCTGCTCGCCTGTTTCTTGTTCCTCGGAAATCTGTTCTTCCCCTAGTGCCGCGGCGGCCACCTGGCGGGGTCTTGGACTCTGATACTGCGGGCAGCTTGGGTCGTTGGCATAGTGGCCGACTCGTTGGCATCGGTGACATGTAACATTGGCTCTGTATCCCGGTCGCGCCGGGGTGCTGCCCCGGTTGGCCGGGGGGGTGGTGCTGGTAATGGGGGCGGCCGGAGTATTGTCTCTTCCTCGTCCTTGGCCCCCTCCTCCTCCTCTGGATCGGTGGTGACCATTGTTGTTCCTGTTCTGCTCGTAGGATCCATTCCGGCCCACTCTGGTGATCTCCCACCGGTCAGCTTCGGCTGCGAGCTGCCGGGGATCGGTTAACTTGCTGTCGAGGAGGTGTTGGCGTAGTTCAATGAAGCAATTGTTGGACAGATGCTCCCATACCATCAGATTGAACAGCTGCTCGTAGGTCGTGACGTTGTTCCCTCTGATCCAGCCTTCGAAGGCTCGGCTAAAGTACGTTACATAGTCCACCCAAGTTGTACCTGGAATGCGTGTGCAGTCTCGGAACCTCTGACGGTACATCTCGGGCGTGAGGCCATAGCGGGTGAGGAGGGCCGCTTTCATATGGTCGTAGGAGGTCATCTGGTGGTCTGGGAGCTGTAACAGAGTATCGCGGCCCTCATTGAGGAATTTGCCCCATAGGCCGGCTCCCCAGTCGGCTCTATCGATCCGGTGCGCAGTCATCGCGATTTCATAGGCTTTAAACCATTGCTGGATGTCGTCTTCTCGAAAATATTCTCGGACCACATCCTTGGGGATGTGCACTTTTTTCTCCGTGGTCCCTGGGGTGGACGGTCTGTCGGGCACCCCTAACTCTTTATTCTGTTTGCGCAGGTTGATCTCGGCTAGGTTCCGTTCGTGCTCGTACGTTAGTCTTTTTTCTTCGAGCTCCCTTTGCCTCTGTTTCTCCTCTCTTTCTTCTCGGAGGCGAAGGTGCTCTAAGTTTATTTTTTGCTCGGCCAATTTGAGTTCTATGTCCATCTTGAGTCGGGCCATTTCGAGTTCGTGTAGTCGGGCTTTTTCTCTTTCTTGGATCTCGTCTTGCGAGAGACTGGTTCTTTGCCCCTCAGGGGCCGTGTTGGTATTTTTCGCGGTGCTTTGCTCAGGGGCTTCGACATCCCCGGTCTCTGCCCAAGATTCTAGGGCCTGCTTAAAATCGTCCTTGGTACTTAGTCCGGTGGTAGCGATACCTAGTTCGATGCAGAACTGCTTTAGTTCACGATGGCTGTATTCCTCTAGTTTTTCCATTTGGAACTTCTCAGTTGATCCGCTCTCTTTAGTCGACATTGTTGTTCGTTGTGGGGTGAGCTACTCTCTGTACGTTATGCGGTGATTCGGATCGCGCCGCTGGCCACCAATGTTAGACGGACCGGGAGGGTCGGCCGAGATTACGGGGAGAGGTCTCCAGGGAGAGCCGTCTCCAACGACTGTACAGATAAGTAACTTCCCCCCCACAGACGGACACCACACAAGATTGAAGGTTAACGAGACTTTATATGCAATTCTTAGGTTACGTTGATAGGATACAAGGAGGTCTGGACTCAGGGGTCCCCTCGGTTCTGATCTCTGGTTGAGGAAAAGGGTAGCGGGACAGTCTTAGTTACCAATGCGTAAGATAGCTCTCAATCCTCGAGCTCGGCGTGTTTGCTGATCGGGCCGTGGAGGAGCCAAGCAGGTCCCGAGATGGATGAAGGATGGTCGACGGGCCGTGGAGAAGCCAAGCAGGTCCCGATGAAGATGACGGTTACAACGGTCCGCGGCCTCGCCAGCAGATCCGGACGACGGTGAAGGATGAAGGTTACGACGGCTGTGGCAGCGCCAACAGGCAGGACGATGGTGCACAGGACAGAGCTACGGCAGCGCCAGTAGTCCGTCCAGGATGAGTTCCTCTTACGTCTCTCGACTCCAAGATACAACTGCCTTCCTGCTCTGGAGCTGCCCCAGTTATAGGGCTGGCGTGCTTTGATGTCCGGACCCTCGCACTTGGAGGTCGGGGGGTCCGGGATGAGGGAGTCCAGACACCCAGCAGGGGGGTGGAGCCAGCGCCCGGGGAGGCGATGGGCGAGCGGCACTGGGCGGGGGAGAGCCATCGGCACCTCTTGCTCCCATTGACTTGCCAAGTAGCCCGCTCACCTCCTGGGTGGAGGGTGGTGCCGGAGTGTCGGAGGCTGGCTAGGCCCAGGGTTGAGGTCGATCGGGGGCCAGGTGGCCTCGTGGCGAAGTGTCCAAGATGGCGGCCCGGGCTGGGCGCATGGGCCGGCAGTGGATCGGACCCACGAGGTTATCATGTTCGAGGGCAGGGGTCCCTGAGGGGACGTAGGGCGTGCAATGGTGGTGGGTGGTGCTTGCGTGACGGGGCTCGGGCCTGGTCGAGCCGGGGGAGAGCGGCCCGTCATGTGGCCTGTCCAACACTGAGGATGAGTGGAAACTTGCTATTCAACATGATGTTGTTTTACAAGAACTAATTTCAAATTTGGGAAATGGTACTTTACCGAATCAAGATGGAGTGGTTTCGTTCAAGCATGTTTTTACTGAATTGAATGTACATGATGGTATACTTAGAAGAGTTTATTTGTTGGTTTTACCGGTGACTCTTCAAGAGAAGATTTTGATTCTGGCACATGAAGGTCATATAGGTATGAGGGCCATGAAGAGAAGACTTAGAGAAGTATTTTGGTGGCCTGGAATGGATTGTTCTGTTGAACATTTTGTAAGGGATTGTATTTCGTGTGCTACAAGTGTACAAGTGATAAGTCACAAGTTTCCAAGCCAGTGGAAGCTATTCCTGTACCTGACAAACCATGGGTCAAATTAGCATTGGATATCATAGGTCCGATGTTTATTTTGGATGAAAGGAGTAGGTATGGATTGGTATTGGTGGACTATTACTCCAGATGGCCCGAAGTAAAATTTGTGAAGTCTGCTACTGCAGATGAAATTGTCAGGTTCCTTCAAAATTTACTTTTAAAAGAAGGCTCAATATCTGAATTACTTACTGATAACGGAGTACAATTTCTGTCCAAAGAATTTCAAGAGTTTTTGTCATTGGGGAGTAAAGCACATCACTACTTCTTTATATCATCCCAGCAGCAATGGTTTAGTAGAACGCTGCAATAGAGTGATACAACAGAATATTCCGTTGTCTGTAGTTAATGGTTTAGATTGGAGAAAAGAGGTGTCCAATTTGTTGTGGGCTTTGAGAACAACACCCAATGCTGTTACCAAAGTTGCTCCTTTTACTTTATTAAAAGGAAGAATTGCATCTTCCAAGCTGGTTAGACCATGGATGTGTGATCTTCGTACTCCCAAGGTGGATTTTGAGCAGGTAAAAGCTAAACGCCTTAAGGCGCAAGATAAATATGTCACGTATGAGTCAAGTAAAGGAAGGAAACAATTTCCTTTCAAAGTTGGTGATTGGGTTAGGGTGAAACTTCCTGGTTTAACACAAATGCTCTGCAAATCACATACATTAGAAACAGATCTGTAAGACTGAGCAATGGAAAATGGTGGAACGTGGAACAATTATCCAAGCAAACTTTACCAGGTAACCTTAATGTTGAATCTGGTTGCAAAAATTTTTCGGAAGATATGCAAGGAGAATCTGGTTTCAGAAGTTCAATGAGAGAACGAAAACTTTCCATTTGGTTGAAAGACTATGTGCTATCATAATTTGTATTAGTTATTTTATATACATTGTTATTTCTGTTAGTTTTGTTGTTTTGTTTAAGGGGGAAGATGTGTTGGGTTCTTAATGATAAATGTGTATATGTATCTTTAATAATAGTTTACTTTCAAATGTGGGTACATGCCAGCTTAAGTAATGTTCCATTGAGAATGTAGATTGTTGGGCTTAGAGCGTCAGTTGTAATTTGCTCATGCTCAAGCCGGTCGTGTTAACTACTACTTCTTTCACTTCAAATAAAGAAGTTTATCTTACCACCTTGGAATTCACTTCCTTTTACACTGTTTGGCAAAAGTATATCTAGTTGAAGCATCTAATGCTGTTGAAATCAAACGTAAGATAACATCAGATAATCTTTTTGTTTTATTATTTTGTACTTTTACCAATTAGATTAATGTCGCAATAGTTTCCCAATCAGTAGTTAAGAAATGCAAATTACTGACGCTATATTACAATTAGCTGTAGATCAATAAGAACCGTCCTCTTGTATAATCTTCTTACGAGGAATGCTATCACTTATTCATCAAAGGGAGTTCATTTCCTTGAAGATAGAATGTTTTCTTGTGGCAAGATAGCACACTCTTAAAATGCAAACTGCTAAGAATAATTTTTGGACGCTTTGGTTGTGAAATACAGGTCCTGGTTCATTTACAGTGAGAAGGGACTAGAGTCACAGAACACTTAGCGTAAGTATGGAAATTATGCATGCAGGAACTACAGAACATCATAAAAGCAAAAGGACATTCAAACTACAAACAAGTTAAATAACAAGAATACCGCATTTACACAATCTAAATTTACGAATAGGCATGAAAAGTGGCTGCATACAGGAGTGTTGCATAAACACGAATACATTTATTTCCTGTTTTTTAAAGTACAACTCAAGCAATTCTGTGTGAAGCTGCTGTATAAAACAACAAGCATACAAAATAGTAATGGATGGAATCCTTGGATTAACCTCAACCACTTGTAATCACTCAGCCCGCTTCCCAATCCATCGTTATTTTGCACACCATGCCAACAGGTACCAGTTACTGAGAATAATTCAAGCATTCCATCTATCACTTTTTGCATGCTTAAGTGTGTCACCCTAAGTGGGAAGGGTATCGCCAGATGTGAGTCCTATACAAGCTGCATCATTAAATCCGACTCTGGTCTCTTGGCGGAGTCTCGTCCCTCTGCTGTCAATTTGTAGAGGGTATCTTTTAGGGTGGTGTCTCTCTTGTTCTTGTGTGCCACCGTTTTTGCTTAAAAGTGGTAGGAAGTTGGGTTACGCATTGAGGTGGTTAAAACCCTACATAAGCAGCAACCACAATTCTTGTCAGGGTGAAGCACAAGTACACCTCAAATTAACCTATGCTTAACCCTCTGGTAGCTTCGAACGAAAGCAGTCAGGCTTAACTATATGTAAAGTATTTATGCAGCACATCAAGGAGTAAAAAAGTGAACACATGACACAAGAAAAATCCCACACCAACTTAGAGAAATTGAGTAAAATGTAATACGTTATTTGACACCAAAACAACAAAACTCCAATCAGTAGAACTGGAGATATATACTTTTAAATATCTAGGCAAAAATAGTGCCTAGAAGCACAACATGCTAACTGTGGTTATGTGGTCACGCCAGACGGGACAAAGTCACAACATCCAGCTGACCGGGATGGTGTCGAAGCAGGATACAGGGACCAAGTATGGCCCAGCTGAACAAAGTACCGTAAATAAAAGAAATAAATAAACATCTGTTTATCTGGCAAGATACCCTTCTGGGTGAATGTGTGCTTTACAAATACACGTTATGTTATGTTCCAGGTAAGTAAGTACTTTATTCGGTTAGAAATATAACCATAAAAGCTTGAAACATAATATTACATTCACATAAAAATAAAGTTACAAAAATTTCAAATATTAATCCCAATTCCCTTATCACAAACTCTGCACAGTTTTATACTGTGTCTGGTTGACACAGTATAAAAACAAGAAGAATATATATAATTCATTACATGTATAAAAACAAGAAGAATATATATAATTAATTACAGGTTGGAATCTACATATGAGTAATATCAGTGTCTATACAATTTAATCCATCTGGGTTATACCCGAGAGTAAGTGAAAGTGATTAGAAGTGGGGATGGTGTAACCGCTCGATATGAGGGCACTTCTGCCCGTCAGACGATTGCTCTCAGGTCTTTGACTTGGTGATGGAACGTAAGACGTTCTAGGGTAGAAATCACTTAGGCCCCAGATAGATATAGGGCCATCCCCTATTTGTGGCTGCCGTGATTGGAGATGGGGAATGACGTGTTTATTTCTAAATTTTACAAGTACCAAATCACCAGCTATATCTTTTGAAAGAGGGCCTAGCCAGCCCACCCTTCTAACACTTAGTATATGTCCATCTATGTTGGGAGGGAGAGGTCTATTTTTAGTTAACCAAAAGACAACCTTATTCCTAAGGTCCTGTTGTCTTTCGTTTTTCCCCTTTGTAAGTTCCGGTACTCCCGAGAGGACACACACAAAGGGAGCGGCCTCCGGTGGCAAGTGTATGTGATCGGTTTTGGGTGCGATATTGCCATAATTGGCAGCTGTTCCCTTATGTGATATAGGATCTTTGTTCGGCCCTGCTCTAATGTAAGATCTCCATCCTGGTACGGCTGCTTTCGAAGTATTTGAAGATGTTATATGAAGGGTTACTGATTGTTTATGGGGGATTTTACTTAGTGCGGTATTATTACGCACTTCTATGGGGGCTGGAAGCTGTGGTTGGAAAGAACATGCCAAACTTTTTATATATGATGAGTTGGCCTTAATTGCTTCCTCAACACCTGTGAGTCTTTCCCCTAAGGTATTCATTTTTTCCATCAGCGGGGATATTATTGATTTGATCATGTTTTCAATCTGGGCCAATAAAGTAGGCTGAATGGGTGCTTTAAGGGTGGCAGTGTTGGGGAGTGGAGGACTTGGATTCGGTTTTTGTGTTTTTGCATGTTTCCCCGTTTGTTTAACCCCATCTCTCTTCCTTTTAGCAGATAAGACCTGAGGGGACAGTGTAAATTGGGAGTTTACTTTTGCCCGTGCTAAAAGGGGAGTACCCTGCAAACTTTCAGTTAGTTGGAATGATCTAGTAACCTGGGGGCTAGTGGTTGCTGTAGGGCAGGTGGGGGCACTAGTTTGCATACTTCCTGGTTCAACAGGAGCATAGTTCGATTTACATAGTTTGTTTAACTTCTCCAGGAGTAATGAATCTAGTGCTACTTTGGCTGTCTGGGAAGAAGAACATATGCTGGAAGAACTACCCATGTCCAGGCATCATTCTATTCTCCTTAGGTCACTAGTAATAGGGGGGGTCACCCTCTTTAAGTGGTTGTCCATTGTTTCCTTTCACAAGTCACTCTGGGAAGAAAAGTTTCTAGTGACCCCCTTGCTGGTCATGACTTAACTGCTTTGTGTGAATTGAAACGGGCGTCAGCCAACAGGAATTTGATCAAGTGTCACAATGTAATTGCGCTTAGAGTGGACCTGTATGGAAGTGAGCGCTGGTTTTCTTTACCTTTGTGAACCAAGGGGGGTGTCCCGACCCGGCCTCCTTTGGCCTTTGATGGCCGCTGATGGCCCCGCCCTTGTCCCGGGCTTCTCCCGGCGCCGACCCGCGCGCGATCCCGCGACGCGGGGGCTGGTCTCCTTATCAGGCGCCTCCTGGCGCGGGAATTGTGTGTGGCGATGTGTTGCGCCGCTAGGGCGTCTGGGAAATGGAGTCCTCAGGGCTCCCCTCACGCTGCGGCCACTGGGGTGGACTGGTGGCGACAGGTGGGAGCACTGCGCCCAGCTGGGTCTGGATATGACCCCCAGGAGTTCTGCAATGTTATGTTAAATTGTGGTTACACAGCGTTGTGGAATCTTGTGTAGAGGATACATCACTGAGTGGTGGTTCTGATGTGCTGCAGGCGACGATGCGTGGCCCTGCATTGAGGATGCGTCACACAGCAGCAGTTCTATTGAAGTAGTCCACAAGACTTGCAAAGTGAGGTCCAGCGTCATTGTCGAGGATGCTCTTGATGGAGATTAGTAAAGGGAAGTCTTGCATCAGGGATGTTCCGAGAAGCTACAGGATGCGAAGCAAGAGCCTGCATTGGGGATTCGTCATGCATAGGCGGTTCCGATGCAGGGCTGCGAGGACATGCGTTGTGTTATGTCGATTCTGCTCAAAATACTACAGCTGGGCTGACAGAGCACCTTCAGGCCCACTTCAAAGGGTCCAGGACTGGAATGGTACCACTTGGGTGGCAAGACTCACAGCAGAGAGAGTCCAGGTGGTGGGTTGGAGCTGAAGCACCAGGTGCTGGTGGGTGGAGCCTTTTTTGTGCCTGAGGCTCTGGTCAGGCCAGCCAACTAGTCACTCTGATCGTCCTGCAATCAAGATGCAGGTTCAGTCCTTGTAATTCAGGCGTTAGAGTAGCAGGGCAGCAGAATAGCACACCTTCTTACAGAAGAGAAGCACAGTGATGCTTCTTAGTCTTCCACAGGTCCAGAGGAGCACTGAATAGTTGTGTCTGAGGGTCCAATATTTATATTTGGTACCATTTTTGTAGTAGGAAAAGGTTCTGCCTGTATCCACCCCCGGAGGTGTTTGGAATGTTTTACTTCCCTGTCCTCCAGCTTGTCTAGGGGCACAAAAGACTAGTGTGATATCCTTTATGAGTGGGCTGAGGTGGAGTCCTTGTGATGTGTCAGAGTAGTAGGTGACAGCTCCGCTCCCTGATCAAGTCAGAGATGGTCCATCCTGCCAACACCTATTTCGCACTTAGTCTAACTGTCTGGGAGCAATACACAAAGACCAAATGCCAGCTACATCTACTCACGTGACCCAGGATACAGGCTGCAGGCATCAAATAGTTTGGACAAGAATATTCCAACTTTCTAAAAGTGGTATTTTCAGAATTGTGACTTAAAATCCGACTTTACCATTAAAGTGGGTTTTAAATTATAATTCTTTAGATACCTAACTCCACATCCTACCAGCTGCAAACTGAAAATGATCACTCATTAAATGCTGAAAGGAAACCCAATGTTACCCTAAGGGAGAGATTGACCTTTCAGTAGTGGAAAATGAATTCAAGAGTTTTCACTACCAAGATATGTAAAAGTAAAAAATTACATGTCCAACTTTTTAAATACACTGCAACCCACCCTATGGGCTATTTATGGAGTACCCTCTGGGCGACATATATGTATTAAAAAGGAAGGTTTAGGCCTGGCAAAGGCTTCTTTTCCCATTTAGAAATGGCAGTTTAAAACTGCACACATAGGCTGCAATTGCAGACCTGAAACATGTGTAAAAGGTCCTAAGGCTAAAAAAACTAAATCAGCAATAATTGATGAGCAAGACAAAAATGTTTGGGGGAAGAAAACCCTAAAGCTGACTAGTCTAATATATGTCTACCCCAGCTGCAAGTGGAGAGAACTATGCAACCACCTGGGAGTTCTCATCACTAAGGAATTAGAACCTGGAGAGAGCACTGGTGTGTTCTTACCCAGGACGTTGTTCCACCATAATGTCAATTTCCTTTAGGGAGATGGCCCACCTTAACAGCTTGGGATTCTCAACTCCCCGTTGCATGAGCTCTCTGAGGAGCCTCTAGTCAGTCTGAATCTTAAGCTAGTTCCAAACAGGTATGGTATCAGATTCTTCCATGCTCAGACCACAGCAAAGAACTCCTTTTCAATAACACTCTACCTAGATTACTGTACTGGTGTTTAGGGGGAGGGGGGTTATCACCACAGTGTGGTGCAGTGGACAGTGTTACTTCTTGTCTTTCCAGCCTGGTTGTCATATATATTGTAAATGGACCCATATGTCCATATGTCAGCTCGGTGCTGGCATGCAGGCCCAATAGTCTTCAAGTCCTGCAAGCTTGCTTCCAACCCTATATCAATAGCCTGAGAGGTCCCATAACAAGTTGAACATAGAGAAGCTCAAGAGGGCTAAACCCAAACTCTTCCTTTGGTAGCTCCCTGTAGGCACATAGCAGGCATGGTAAGAGGACTTCCCACTTCCGAATCATGGGTTCAGGCAGGCCCATTATAATGCCCTTGAGCGTTTTGTTGAATCTCTGAACAAACCCATTTGTTTGGGGGTGATGGTGAGTAGAGAACGTATAGTGTACCCCACACTCATCCTACATGGACATCATGTAAGTGGGTATGAATTTGCTACCTCTGTCAGACACCACTACTTTGTGGAACCCCCGGTAAAAATCCCCATCAGGGCCCTGGTCACTGCATTTTCTGTCACCATCCTCAGAGGGATGGCCTCTTGGTACCTAGTGGCATGGTTCACCAAACCCAGGATACACCTGTTTCCTTGAACAGAATTGGGGTCCAAGGATCCAACAATTTCATTGCCTACCCTCTCAAAGGGAGTACCAATGACAGGCAAGGGAATCAGGGGAGCCTTCAGCTTTTTCCCTGCTTTCCAGCTGCCCTGCCCAGTGGGACATGACCAACAGAACGTGTCTGAGGCTGCCTTCATCCAAGGCCAATCAAAGCACCTGCTGCCTGGCCTCGGCTTGCCACCTCAAGCCCTCTGGGGTAGAGCATTCACTCTGGGGTTTGCAAATTCCTTCCCTGGTTAGCCCACCCTGAACTTTCCCTCTAGCAAACTGAGGCAGGTTTCCCAGGAGAGCAATGTCTTCCCCTCAGGTGCCCCATTAACCTGGACCATGGGAATATCAGGGGCTTGTTTCCTACACACCCTGCCCTTCCCCTTCTTGCTAATACCCTGGACCACTCATTCAGGCTCCACGCTTCTTTGACTCCGTCTTAGGCAGCAATGGACCTTGTAGTCGTGCAGACGCATTCAGGAAAACCTAATATCTCCAGGTGAGAACTGAGCTCCACTTCCAAGAAGTGTTCTCTAGGTCATTGCCTAACAGACAATCTACAAGCTTGGCAGGGCTCACAGTCACTTTTGGAGAACTCCACTGGAAGGGAACCAGAGCTATTGACTCTAAAATAACATAACATGTATATATAAATCTCACGCTCACCCGTGGACATATTGGCGCTGAATGATAGATGTTTATCCATATCCAACTCTATGGTACTCATTTTTTTGACCTCAAGAGAATGAAAGGCTGAGTGGGCCTGCCGGAATTTGAATCTGTGACCATGAGGTCGAACACAGGCCCCTACAGTGGATGTATTAGTCCACTAAGCCACCAGACCCGCCACCAGACTCTCACAGTTATCTGTAACTATGACCTTGTGGGATGTATTAGGGATGACCTGCTATGAGGACACCAAATGACACTTCACAGTAGTCCCCTCAAAGTAGTAATTCTGGCTCATGTGCCTCTTAGAGCCTCTACCCTTCACCCATTGATAGTGGCCCGCTGCCTATACTTAGAAGTATTGAAAGGCATATGGGCTTTTGACATCATCTCTGGATCTCCTAGTGTCTAAAGTAACTTCTGTTCTTTCTCCCATGCTAACTGGAACCACCTCCTCCCCAAGCGCTAAACTGGCTAACCCAGGGTTCCTTCCATGGGTGGGGGGCTGTGAACTCTTGGGAAATTTGGTGTCTACCTTTTAGCGCCCATACTTGTAACACACAGCATACTGGGGGACAGCACTCTCTATCTGTTTGTCATAAAAACCTTTATTTTTGTACACTCCACCCGAGCACACACTAAAGTAAATTACCAACTTATTACAATCATATATTGGGACACATTTCAAATTGGATTTTCTTCGTTTTTATTTTCTACTTTTTGTTATCCCACCAACACGTGTTTTGTCATCTGGAAAAATGACCCACAGCTTCATCAGGGCTAGAAAATAATACACACACAGTTATAGTGTGTGAAGAACAACACACACTGTACATCTTGTGTGAAGTGGAAACCAAAACAATCCATCTAATTAAATGGTGTCTAATGCACCGTGAGAATGGATCAATGAGTAACCGGATCAATCATTCAAGGAATACTGTGCCTATACACAAGCTGTATGTTGTGTATATTTGTGCATTAACTTCATACGATCCTTGTGTCGTAAGGTGTGGCGCAGAGCAATTAACCATAACACGCTACATGTGAGTGTATGAAACAAAACGCCTTTTTTCAGCTCCTCAAAGCTAAAGAAATGGCTGGGAAGGCAGATATTAATAATTTTTTGCTGTATATTGTTTTCCTAAACAACAGTTACACTGCTCATCTCTAAATTACATGATCAGCGCCGCCTGCGTGGTGTTGACAATTAGGTACTGGTGCTGAGCACAAACTAATTAATAGCCGGTGCTCAGCACTGGAATGCTCCAGCTCAAATTAAGCACTGCTTACATTTATACATACAACACTGTGACTGACTGAATTACGCCTCTGAATGTCATTTATTGTTTGGATTCTAATATACTTGTGTTTTATTCCATTGGAATTCAAGATGCATGTAGAGGTTTTGCTTGTATATTCCCCAAACATGTGACTTGACTACATGATCAAAGTTATCAATGGACCCATGGAATTCTATCAGATTTTTGGGCACCAGTAAGAGGGGGCGTGGTGTAATGCCACAGACTGTCATGGAGAAGGGTACATGCCTTTGTGGTATAGTTGGCCACAATTGTGAATTTAACATGCTAATTTGTGGGCATTAGCATTGCTGGCTTCATAGATGGTGCTTCCTTACCTTAGCAGGTTTATTTCTTTACTGCGTTCTGAGAGCAGGCATATTGGCTATACTGTATACTACCTTACCTGGAAAAGGGCCTATCTAGGTCTTAGGTATAAAATTGTGGTATTTTGACCTTTTCAAAATGGTGTCCAGGCACGCCAGCTCAGAGGTTTCTGAATTCAGCATAAACAGGACCTTCTTGTATTAGAATAAGCACTGAATTTGATATTAGTACACCTTTTTTATAAATAAGGGTTTCCCTGCAGCCTTTTCGTTATTCCGTGTGTGTTTTTTTCCGATGTATTTACCGTTACACTTTAATATAGAGAGCTCCAATATGGCGCCCTTTTGATATGGGTCAAACAGGATACGCTGTCCAGGATTCCACGTTCTCCTTCTACATTTCAGAGCATGCGTGTCAGCCAGTCTGAATTTTACACAGCGGGAGATAAAGAGCCATCGGGACACTTATCGGCATTTGTAGCATCGGTGAGATTATTGTTTGTGATGATATAACAAAACTAGTGTTTCTCTCCTACTTGGGACCGTTTGACATAGGCGGTTGTTTTTCCTTCATCTTTTGCAGTTCACAACTATTTGGGCTTAATACATTGCCCTTGAGTCTTTTGAATCCTGAAGGCAAGACGTGGATTGGCGTCCTAGTCCAGTAAGACTCCTGCTTGTGTGATTATATTTGAGATATATTACTCACACAAGATATAGGGTAGCAAGGTGCAACAGGGAAATGCTGTAGGAGGGGGGGCACAACAATTGTTTGGCCAGGAACCCTCACTCATTCAAGGGTGACATGCTTCATCATTGGGTTCCTCCAACACACTGGGACCACAAGTGGCCCAGTGTGGGCTACAACTTCCCCTTGGGGAAGGAGCAGGAGTGTTTTATTTAAAGCACATAAGATTTCAATTCAAGGCTGAAAGTGAGGGGTAGAGTGCAACAAAAAAGTGTGTGTTTAAAACTATCTCAGTAGGAACAACAACTTTATTATTACATCGTATGGGATAGAGGATAAAAGCAATGTGAAACAGGGTTATGGATGTGTACCCTGTAATATATGGTCAACATGTTTCTGCCTTTTATGACATCTAAGTTCGAGGCATTCATCAGGACCAAGATCTTCAGTCACTCTGCTAGAAAACACATGCAAAAGTAAAATAAGAAAAATACTCAGGACTCTACTCTTCACCAACCATGCATAGCAGTAACAATCAGAGGAGTAGGTCAGATGGCCCTGTAAGAGAACAATATAAACAACTTATCAAGAGGGTATAACAAAACACCAAAGTGCACCATCACCATTTACACAGGTGAATAACTTTTCCACAATAAGTTCTTAGTGGTCTTACCTATGAACAGCGTTTACAGTCTGACTCCACCATCAACGAAGTCTCTCACCTCATAAATTCCTCTAGTTAGAGGTACAACACAAATGAATCACAAGCATGAAAAGGCCAGCAAACAGACCTATGCTTCAATATAGATACTATAGGTATATGGTTGCATCGAAATGTAAAGGCACCCATCCTCCCTGCATGCTGAAAGAAATGCAGAGTGATTGTATGCATTCAGCTGAGGCCAATGCACTTATTCATGGTCAATCAAAGATGCCGTCATTAAGACATAGTGAGGGCTTCATAGTGTCTTCATGGTGATCTATTGTGAATGTGATCACATTTCACAATAAACGACAGTGCAATGTAGCACAACAAGGTAAACAAACAGTGTGGCGGCTAAGGTATAAGGAACCTCATATGTAGAGCCTTATGGGTCCCAAACTGTAGAGAGGCCCAGGGCTATGACAAGGCCCACACACTAGCGAACAAAGGTTGTTGAGAACTAAGTGTGGTCATCTGTAAAAATACCGAGATGGTAGTATCGAGACACTACATATTGGCATACATCTATATCAGCCAAAATGATTACATGCCAAAGTATTAGAATCTTCCTCAACAAAGCGGAAATCTGCAAGATCTGTAATATAGAAAATGTCCTGAAGGATAAATAAGACCCTAAAGAAACTGACCCGTCTAAGGTCTGTCAGTTAGTGTAATGGGGAACCCCGAGGATAAAGAAGCTAAACAAGCTAAAGGAGCTTTACAAGCACCTAACCTGGCTAAAGTATGCACAGCGTTGCCTTGCGGGCAAAATCAGGCAGAGCAATTGACTACACTCACCTTACGTATCACAGTGGTGCTCCGTTATAGCTTCTGGAGGGAGTAAAGAGCCGCCTGCTCGAATTGGCTTATAGGGGGAAGTGAAGCAAAAAAACGCCTCTAATGGGAATTGACTACGATGTCCGCAAATGCGTGACGTTGAAAACAACGTGCCAGTATGTTGTTCTCAGAGCAACGTGACCAAGAAGGAAGCACTGACTAGTTGCCATAGCAACATAATGAGGAAAAAAGCGTCCTTCGGCGCTCGCGTGCTGAAATACACGGCTCCGCTGTCAAAATGGGGCCCGACTAGATGATACATGGTTGGTGGGCCAAGCAGGCAAACAGCAGCCATCATCACTCACAATCTACGGGGACACCAGGGGAGGCAACACAGAAAGTCAAACAGGCTTGTAGCATAAACAAAACCACAGAGTACCTGCAAAGAAAGAAGGCCAGGAAATAAATAAGGTTATAGGCAGGGGAAACCCAATCTACCCTTGTAGGATTGGGCACTGTATGATTAAAGTCAGAGTATGCTACAAGGGACTTATTTAGGAAATATTGAGTCTAATTGGTGAGTTGTACAAATGTAACACACTCAATAGTATCCACAGGATAACAATCTTGATTAATAAAAATAAATAAATTAATGGAAGGAGAGGAGAGAACACACAGAGAAAAAATACTATTTTGAAAAAAGATTTTTTACTGCAAACAAATTGGGTAGATAGATACAGACAAATGAATTAGAGCAAAAGGTCATGAACAGAGGTAGATGACATTTATCCTACAGTTCATAACTAAAGACATCAACTCCTAGTTATTAAAGCAAACAACCAGAATTAATTAATAAAAAATGGTTGTGAGTTCGTGTCAAAACAACATTGAAGGAGATGATGGAATGTCGACGTTTCGGTCTAGAGGGCAGTCGTCAAATAGACCATCATCAGGACGATATTTTTCAATGCTGAAAGAACTCCCTGATATTTTCACCAAGATGCCGAGAAGAATCATAAACGGCAGTGAACGTGGGGCGCAATGTCAATCACGAGTAATCACGAGTAAAATCTTGGATATTGAAAGATAGGGCCATATCCGTTGGCCTAATTTCAGCTGATTGTCGAGTCAACGTCCAGCAAGGATACAACGTATGCCGTTCGAGCGCTTTTTCCAAAGGTTCTGGATATTGCTTCCGAGTTGAAAAATTGTATATATTCAGAGTTATCATTAACACATGACTGGAAGCCATAGAGGTGCAGCAGAAGGAGAGGCCCAAGAGTGTGACAAAAAGGCCAGAGAATGCTGAGATAGCTGCAATAGTGTATCTGCCCAAATCTGGTAGTCACAAGACACACGTGATAAGCCCAAATCTGAAAGCTATAGGGTACAAGCATGTCATCCACCAGGTGTAGTATAGAGCTATTAATCTAAGAGAACAAGGTGCTGATAAGGATACAAAGCTGCAGCATGAGAGTCCAGAGGTATATAATTTAAATGGTGCACCACAGTATATCATCGTTTAGACCAGTCTGATGGCTGCCTAGTCTAAACACCCAACACTGCTCTGTGTGAAAAAGTAGTGCGTCTAAGGGTCCCATGTTTCTGTTGTAGTGTGGCTTATCTAAGACCACCCATCTGAAATCCTCCTCTGGGTGTCCTGTGTCTAAGAAATGGCATGTGAGTTTGGTGTTGGATTTCTTGCGCTTGATGGAACTCCTATGTACGATCATTCTGGTTTTGACATTGCGGGTGGCATTGCTCACATACTTCAATTTACAAGGGCACTGGATCAAGTAGATAACTGCCTCAGAGTTACAATTGGTGTGATTAGTTAGCTTCCAGGGTGATTTAAGTACCAGATCCAATTGTGTACTCCGTTTTGTCAGGTGACACCACACGCATGAGCTACAAGGAAAATGGTCCTGTATGGGTGCACCTGTCCAGGTCGTACATGGAATTTCTGTAGTACGGGGCTGGCGTTGTCTAGTGTGCACCAGAATGTTGCTCTGGTTCCTACTGCGTTTGATGGCAAGCAAGGGTTTCTCACAAACCTTCTTGCCTTTATTCAGTTTGGGCCAATTGGAATTGACATCCTTCTTTGTGGTGTCACTCAGGTGACTGTATGTACTCACACACCAGGCGATCAGAGGGGATTTTGGTGTAGGTCTCTAGCAATGCTTCCCAATTAATATTGCGAGCCCTCTTATTCACTCTGCGCACCAAGTGAGAAGGATATTGTCATGCAATGCTAAAATTGTTGACATGTTCCTGGTATTTGGTCAATTCAGTGCAGTTCCTCCTAAGGCACAAAAAATGCCCCACTGGGAGGTTGTCCCGGACCGCTCGAGGATGAAATGTTTTGTAGTTAAGGAGGGCATTGGGAACCATAGGCTTCTGGTACAGTTCCATGTATATCTGTCCCTCTTTGGGATAGAGTCTCAGATAAAGGAATGGAAGTGATTCTTTGATTGACTCACATGCGAATTTGAGATGGACATTCAAAGAGTTGAGCCAAAGGGAGAAATCCTGTAAAGAAACCTATTTGCCCTCCCGGATGACCAGAATGTCATCAATGTATCGCTGCCACAGCACAAGTTTGCTGTGGAAGGGATTCACCTTTGGATAGATGTGGGTTTCCTCGAACCAATGCATGTATAGATTGGTCATGCAAGGGACACAAGTGCTGCCTATAGAAGTGCCAGTCACCTGACAGTAAAGTTAGTCCTCAAAAGAGAAACAATTCTCTCTCATGGCAAGGGTGGTGCTGTCCATGATAAAAAATGGAGTCTGGTCATCGCTTGGGTTATGTAACAGAAGCTGTTCAATTGTCCTGAGAGTATCTTCTTGTGGGATCTTAGTATGTAGCGCCAGAAGGTGTATATCATGGTCAAATTGAATGGTGGCCAAAAAGGACAGGACATGTTTAGTATCTTGAAGATATGATGGCATCTTAGCCACTATAGGCCTGAGAAGCCAGTCCACAAATTGTGACGGTGTTTCTAATCTAGATCGATGCCCCATAAAAATGGAGGTCTCTGGCCTTTATGTATCTTTGACATGATATAAAATGCCACATCCTCGGGTGGCTGGGTATCAGGATCTCTGCCTCCCTCTTAGTGATCCAGCCAGACTCAGCAGCCTTGTTGACAATTTTGGAGATTTTTTTTGAAGTCTATGTTTGGGGTCACGTGTGATTGGCTTGTAGTATTTAGTGTCCTGTATTTAGTGTAAACAATCAGCCCGGTACATCACAGCATCCATAACCACTGTGGCTCCACCCTTGTCAGCTGGCTTAATAACAATCAGGGGATCCGATTCCAATTCCTGTGAGCATCATTCCTCCCCTCTAGTGAGATTGAAGAAGGGGCGACTAGCTGATCCCTTGTTCGAGTTGAAGGACTGTAAAACTGCTTTTTCAAAGGTAGCCACCTCAGAGGGTATTTGTTGCAGTGTTGGGAGAAACGTGTACATTTTGCAAAGGCCCGTATTGCAGGTAGTCTCAGTTCTGGTGTCGTCAGGGTCATCAAAGAAAATAGACAAACCTATCTTCCGAAAGAAGGCGAAGAGTTCCTGATGTGTTTTAAAATTGTTACCCATATAGGTAGGCACAAAACCCAGACCTTTCTCAAGTAGTCGTATCTCTAATGTTGATAAGCATCTGTGGCTCAGGTTCACTATTTAGTCATTGCTGCGCTGGTGGACATGCTTGTCATGTTCTCATGGTCTATTGTTCTAGGGCAGGATCCCACTGTACCTGGGGTCTCTGTTGTTCGGGTTGCATGTCCTGTGGGCGACCTCTGTTGCCTCTTCGTCGTCCTCTTCGTTCTCTGTCCTGGCATAAAAAAGACGGGTGGTAACCTGGTCCATTCTATGGAAATGGTTGGAGTGGATCTGGGTGGAAGGGCCAAGGTTGTGTTGGCCGCCACAGCGTTGGTTGTGGCATGGAGGCAAAGTGGCAAGTACTCTCTTCGATCTGGTTCGATATGATGAGTCTGAATCACTGGAGCCTGAGTTCTCTGACATGCTCCAATCATCCTAATTTGATGTCCATTCGTCCATATTACGACGCCAGCCTCTGGCTCCTCTCCAGTTGTTCTTTTTGACCCGTTGTGTGACATAGTCATCGGCTACATATGGGCAGATCTTGTCTTGGGTGAATCTATCCATATCTTTCTTGAGCTTATTCACCTTGTATTTTATGAGGTCCTCCTTAGTTTCATTGAGTGTTTTGGTGATCTCTTCCAAACCGTGATGGATTTTTGCTGTACCTCTATCTAGAGGAATCTACCTGATGAGAGACTCTGTAGATGGTACAGTCGGACTGTACACGTTGTTCATAGGTAAGACCACTATGAACTTATTGTATTCACCTGTGTATATGGTGATGGTGCACTTTGGTGTTTTGTTATACCCTCTTGATATGTTGTATTTACTGTTCTCATAGAGGACCATCTGACCTACCCCACTGATTGTTACTGCTACGCATGGTTTTTTCAAGCAGAGTGACTGAAGAGCTTGATCCTGATGAATGCCTTGAACTTAGATGTCATATAGGGCAGAAACATGTTGCCCATATTACAGGGTACTCATCCATAACCCTGTTTCACATTGCTTTTATCCTCTACTCCGTAGAACGTAATAATAAAGTTGTTGTTCCAACTGAGATAGTTTTAAACACACACTTTTTTGTTGCACTCTGCCCCTCACTTTCACCCTTGAGGATTTGAAATCTTATGTGCTTTATATAAAACACTCCTGCTCCTTCCCTGAGGGGAAGTTGTAGCCCACAGGAACCCAAAGATGAAGCATGTCATTCTCGGGTTAGTGAGGGTTCTTGTTCAAACATTTGTTGTGCCCACCTTGCCACAACCTTTCCCTGTTGCACCTTGTTACCCTATATCTCTTGTGAGTAATATTTGTCTGGAAGTAGTATAGGATAGATCACTCTATTTTGTAGCATATACTTATTTTTGACCCCCTGAGTGAGAGTTATATTTGAGATTTACCATAGCATTTTCGTCTCCTCATAGATTTTAAACCGTCATGTACTCATTTCCATTTCCGTTTCCAAAGACTTTCTTCGGATAACATGTATCCATAAAAGTAAGCATATACAAATAAAACACATTAATAGTAATGTCAAAGTTCATAGGATGGCAAAATGCAATAAACATAGATAAAATACATATAATAAATAGCAAGATACGATTAACATCATGGATCACACATTGTTTTCCGGGCACCCGTAGCTCTCAAAAAGGTGCAGGTACGCAAGATCAGTTCAGCATTGTCCAATTTAAGTGTGCAATCAAGAGCATCAGATAAATTATTTGGAGACACTTTTTTGAAATATGCGATAAACAAACATTGTGCATATTTCATGTAGTATTTACAAAAAAATAAAAAGTCTAAGAGTTTTTGTCCACTGTGCCCATCACACAAGCACGGCAAAGAGTCTAAATCATGATTATACCCGTATGGAAAACAAAGCAAGTATCATACAGACCCTGCTCGTAGGCGGAATAGGAAGCCTCTTTCCCATTGAGACATTGGATATGCAATGTAGCTAGGAAGACAATGATCAGGGTACTCAATAGTCATGAATTTTGCAACAGTCTTTTTCTTCGAGTCCCTTTCTAGTCTCTCTGTGCTATAAAGTGCATACAGTGCTGTTTTTAAAACTTTTTTTATCCATTGTTACGGCTGCGTTCGAGTTAGAAAACAGTCTACCCAGATTAACGCTTTCCAGACTCTTAACTACACTAGCAATCCATGGGATATCCATCCCTTCCTTGCAGAGGAGACAATCGTCTATTATATCCCTTGTGATGGATGCTTCAGGGTTCTTCATTATCGCTATCCAGAATAATGCAGGGAGGGCCCTTATAACGTCTTTGACCATCCCCATGTTTCTTGGTGCATTCCTCTGGTGTTTAATATCCCACGACTTCGATTCCCGTTATATACACTTTCACTCGATTTTTTCTACATCATTCAGTTTCACCATTTTCTAATAGATTCGCGCACGATACACATTGGGTGATTATTCAATCTCTATATTTCTGACGTTTTTAACAATCTCTATACCTGAATTGGGCTCGCTCACTCCCCGGTCCACTGCAGCAACCAGTGCTGTTTGTTGTGGAGGGAGGCAAGCGGCACCACTTCCTGGTTGCTCCATCTGAGGCGGCCATCTTCGGTGGGTTGACGGGCTAGTCTCCCACTCCGCCTAACCTTTTTAGCCCGCACTTGTTCGCGCAGCGGTGACGTGCAGCGGTAGCGCCATAGACGCGCCGAAGAGGCGCCAAAGAGAAGCCAGTCTGCTCCAGTCTGCGTCCAGACGCTTCCTGCTGACTGGTGCCTAGGTACGTCCACCATGGTAGGACCTCCGCTGTCGTATGATTTAATGTCGCTTCTTGCCCTTCGTCCTTCCATTAGTCCCACATGTGATCACACTTTCCTTCCTTCCCATACTTATTATGTCTGCAAAAGTTGTAACTGGCGTCCACCTCTCCCTCTTACTTGCCCGTTACCTCCTACTCAGGAATGGAGAATGTTTCTCCTAAATTGTAGGTCTGTCTGTAAACATCATACTGAACTACACTCTCTGATTGAAGACCTTAATCCTCACGCACTCTTCCTAACGGATACGTGGCTCCATATAGACAATGATCCAGCTATCGTCTGGGCCATTCCTCAAGGATTTACGTTAAAGAGACTAGATCGCCAGATTGGGAGAGGTGGAGGAGTGGCCATAGTTTATCGTGACAGCTACAAATGCCGATTCACCCCCACCACCTCGCCAACTTGCGAAAGTTTACACTTTTCGCTCGAACTCTCCCCCACTACCACCTTCTCTGGCATCCTAGCCTACCGTCCTCCTGGCGCTCTTAACAATTTTATTACTAAAATTACGGATCTTGCTGCAAGCATCGTGTTATCCTCACCCAACTTCACTTTGTTGGGGGATCTCAACCTACATCTAGATGATCCCCACGATACTGCAGCCAATACCCTCTGTTCCAATCTTCAAGCGCTGGATTTACATCAAAAGGGGTTTCATGCAACTCACAATAGAGGTCACTTGCTGGACCACATTTACAGCAATATTGATGATCACATGGTCGAGCCCCCTATCCCATTACCCTGGACGGATCATTTTTTGATACCCTTCACCTGGCGTACCAATCTCTCTCCCTCCACTTGCGGCCCCGTTAAACATCGAGGTAGGAAATGGTCCTCACTGCCCCTCCCCGCTTGGGAAGCTGCCCTGGTTAAAGACACACCCAGGAAGGCACTAAATTCCAATACAGCAGCCAACAACTTTGATGATTGGATCTCCTCCACACTTGATATGGTCCTCCCTGTACAGGCTAGTAACCTTACGAAAAGACCTAAAGCTGCCCCATGGTTTACTCCCACTCTCAAGACCATGAAATTAGCCTGTCGTAAATATGAAAGAGCCTGGAGACAGGACTACTCCAAACTTAGGAAGGATGAATATAGAGCTGCCATTAGGCTCTATAAACAGGAGATAAAGATGGCACAAGCCTCTTTCTACGGCAGCAAAATCAATGCAGCCGCTAACGCCCCAGGGGAAATTTTTAAAATTGTTAAATCACTCATCTCACCCCCTGCGGAATGCCCCACTGCTGATGGTGCCCAAAACCGCTGCAATGAACTGCCTGTTTTTTTCTCGGAAAAAATCCAGACTATATACTCCTCTTTTGGGGATGTTAACAACGATTTGGAACCCCCCGCCTCCTCCACCTCTGATGCCCCTGCCTCGTGTAGGCTTGACACAATCCCACTCTTAGACATTCCGACCCTAGACAGACTCATTCCCAAAGTTACCTCAGGCTCCCCTAACGATCCAGCACCCCCTCAGACCCTCATTAAGGCTATGGACATAATTCGCCCAGTCATATTGGACGTTCTCAACACTTCCATCTCCTCAAAATCCGTACCTCCTTCTTGGAAGTGCGCGATGGTGAGGGCCTTGTTGAAGAAGCCCAATCTTGACCAATCCAACTTGGTGAATTACCGTCCTATTTCCTTGCTCCATTGGTTGAGCAAACTGCTTGAGAGGCACGTAAATAACATCTTGATGAGCTATTTGGAGTCAAATAGCCTCCTACGTGCCTCTCAGACAGGGTTTCGCCCTCTACATGGGACTGAAACCGCCCTCCTAGCGGTAACAGAGGAAGCAAGAGCAGTGTTAGACCAGGGTGGCAAAGTCGCCATCATCCTATTAGACCTCAGCGCCGCGTTCGACACGGTCAACCATGTCACGCTATTACAACGATTGGCGGACATGGGCGTGTCGGGCCCGGCTCTGGACTGGCTGACATCCTTCCTGGCTGAGCGCTTCTTCCAGGTCTTTGAGGGCGAGGCGGTGTCACCTAAACATCCACTCAGGTGTGGGGTTCCTCAGGGCTCTTCCCTGAGCCCCACCCTATTCAATGCCTACATGGAACCCCTAGACAGGATTGTCCATCCCTTCGGTGTGCGTATTGTCACCTACGCGGACGATACCCAACTGGTGGTCTCCTTAGACCACTCTGAGGTATTGTCCAACACCCTAGGCCCCTGTCTGGAGGCTGTTGCCAGATGGATGCAATCTTCCCGCTTAAAACTTAACGGGGAGAAGACAGATGTCATCTTATTGGGTAACCCTTCTCCCTCTGTCTTTGCATCCATCTGGCCACCATGTCTGGGCTCGCCCCCTGTTCCCAAGTCCCAAATAAAAAGCTTGGGGATTTGGCTAGACACAGCCTTGAACTTCTCAGCCCAAGCACAAAGACCGCAGCTACCTGTTTTGGATTGATGAGGATGTTGCGGAAGGTGCTCCCTCTGCTTCCATTTCAGGCAAGGAGGATCCTGGTCCAGGCTCTTATACTATCTCGCCTGGACTACGGGAACGTCCTCTATATGGGAGCCCCCTCCTTTGTCACCCAGAAGCTCCAAGTCACCCAAAACAGTGCGGCTCGTTTACTCTACAATCTCCCTCGCTGGCAGTCAGCAGGGAATGCCCTAAGGGAACTTCACTGGCTCCCCATAGCGGCTAGAGTACAATTCAAGGCTATGTGTATTCTACACAAAGCCTTCCATCACCTTGGCCCTGCAATTTTACAGCCCTTGGTCACTCCCTATGTTCCGTCACGCTCCCTCCGATCCTGTACCCTCCAGCTGGCCTCCTCCATCAGAGTTAGGAAAGCCCGCTGGGGAGGCCGCTCCTTTTCTCACACTGCGGCTAAGTTTTGGAACACCCTTCCTTTGTCCCTTCGAGGAATTACCAATCATCTTTCCTTCAGAAAAGCCCTGAAAACTCACCTGTATGCTAAATCCTGCTGATCTGCCCTGAGCCCGCGCTAAGTAAGTTCCCAGTCATAAGCGCTACGAGGCCTCCGGGTAGATAGCGCTATACAAGTGCAGTTTCAATTCAATTCAATTCTATACCTTGGACTTAAAGCTGTATTCCGACACGTCCATATATTTAGAATTGGCCCTAACTCTGGCCTTCACTATCTCTTTTACTCTTGAAACACTCGGCTCCTGACTTACGTACCTCTTTTTTCCACTTGTTCACAGTACAAATCTAACCCCCTGAAGAAGAGCATCCTGCTCGAAATGCATTGGGGACTTGAATTATGTACATGACGCCATTCTTGGAACTTTTGGATATTATCGTGTCATAAAAACTTTTTCGTTTCCTCTACATGGAGACCATTTGAACTATAAATTTGTAACTATAAACTTGCTCATATGAACGACACAAAGTGATTAAAACTTTGAACAATCATACCACATTGGATACTGTTTGCTTTATTAGCACATAGGAGTGCTCAGGTTATCCACCTTGTGCCTACAAGGTCTCGCATTTCCTCTACATGGAGGCCATTTGAACTATAAATTTGCAACTATAAACTTGCTCATATGAACGACACAAAGTGATTAAAACTTTGAACAATCATACCACATTGGATACTGTTTGCTTTATTAGCACATAGGAGTGCTCAGGTTATCCACCTTGTGCCTACAAGGTCTCGCATTTGCAAATTAAGATTTAGACATTGCTTATTTGTGCCAACTTTGCCCCTGAAGCCTAGTTGGCATTGTTCTAGAATATGATTGTCCTCTGATCAAGTTAAACTTTTGTGTATAAAACTCTGCCTAAAATGTTAAGGGTGTTATCTATAAGGGAGACTGGTCTATAACAACTAGGTTGAGTGCGATCACCCTTTTTTATAAATTGGGACAATGGTGCTAGTAGACCATGTCTTCGGAAATGGAGCATTCGTTAAATTATTAAAAATATTTAACAACAGTGGATCCCAAAAGCCTGGTCTGTATTTAATAAGATTGATGGGCAACCCGTCTGGACCAGGGGCTTTATTGCCCGCACTCTGGCATATAGCCTCCTCAACCTCATTTATTGATATTGGGACTCCAGATAATACCCGGTTGTTAAAAAGATCGGGTTCCGAGGCAGGCGCTAAATAGACAGTAGAAAAATGGCTTTCCCAGGTAGCGCTCATTATGTTGCAGCTTATGGGAGTTAGTGGTTGCCCCATTGATCTAAACTCTTTAATGGCAGTCCAAAAGGCATTCCCATTGTTTTGACTGGCAGTATCAATGAGCGCGTCCCAGTGGTCATTTATTAACTGCTCCTTCCTATTAGCAACAGCCCTTTTATATGTCAGCTTTGCGGACTTAACCAGTTTGTTACACCTGGGATTTTGAGATAGGGCTTTGCGGAGCATCCTGTTGGCAATGGAGCACTCCTGATTGAACCACCTGGGTTCACGTTATACTGTGGAGGTGGGTTTGGACTGCAGGGATTTAATGAATCCGCAAAGGCGGTAATAGCCTCAAGGTGTGGGTCCAGGGCCTCAAGACAGATTTTAATGAGGTTTGTGTGACCCTTAACCATTGAACTGAATAGGTCGGCATGAACTTAATGGGTGTATTATGAGGTTTTAAGTGCTTTTAGGAATGTTTATTTCATTATGAATTTCTCTTTGCGTCTAATTTCTTGCCTTGATGGCGTAATAGAGAGTGCCCATCTGATGTGCATTCTTGACACTGATTGAATTGTGTTTGGCAATGTGTATTAGGGAGCTAGTTATTGTGTCAAAATTGACATGGACTTTATTTCATTGTACTTTAGATCACAGTAAGCGTGTGAACATATGGTGCGCTCTGAGATTGTGAAGATATCTGGAACTTTGTTCCTTCTTCTTTTCATTGATCTAATATTGGGAAACTCATTTGCGGATTATTCTTTTGTAAGCGTTATGAGGACTTTCAGGTGAGAATGTCTCTTCACCTCTGTGCTTTATTCTGGGATGGTAATTTTATACATGCATACTAATATAGGTTATCACTCCATTATAGAATTTGGGATTTTGATGTCCAATATCTATTGGCGAGGATGGAAGTGTAACTGGCATAGAGGTAGGAATTCTATAATACACTTTGGACTCTTATGCTGGTGGGGGGTATACAATGTACTCTTTGCAGCTGGTTATAATCATATATATTTGTTCACCCTAATATATAGGTATTGGAGTGCTTCGACATAGGAAGACAGGTATGAGAGCTGACTTTTTCATATGTAAATTTGTAAGCCTATGAGCACTATTTGGAGGTGTGGTAATGACCTTGTGTGCAGGCATGTTGTTTCATTCACTCACATTTAGACTATTATCTTTAATTGCACAGCGTCCCACCTTACGACCCCATGATTGTGTGATGTTAATGCACAAATATACAAAGCACACTCCTTGTGTAAAGGCACAGTATTCCTTGAATGATTGATCCGGTTATGCATTGATCCATTCTCACAGCGTATTAGACACAATTTAATTGGATGGATGGTTTTGGTTTCCACTTCACACAAGATGCACAGTGTGTGTTGTTCTTCACACACTACAAATGTTTGTATGTTACTTTCCAGCCCTGAGGAAGTTGTGGGTCGTTTTCTTAGACAAAGAAACACACGTTTGCTGGATAACAAAAAGAAGAAAATAAAGACCAAGAAAATCTGATTTGAAAGGTGTTTCATTATATGATTGTAATAAGTAGGTAAATAACTTTAGTGTGTGCTCGGGTGGAGTGTATATATTCAGATAATTCCTTTTGGGTCGCATCAATGGGGTTTGGGTGGTTCCTCCTCCATGGGAGCACCATGTTTAGATACACTTGGCTCTGACATACCCCTAAATAGTGATCACTAATCTCACACGATGTTCCATCACCCACAGTGCAGTATGAACTTTTATTTTTGGTTCAGATTGGTACTGGTTAGTGTTGTTCCTTTAGGAATTATTTTGGGTTCTTTTAGTGAAATCCTTATTTTTAAGTTTTTCTCCCACCTCTTTCTTCTGATGGGACCTCTGACCACCCTTCTAGTGATCCCCCGATACCTTTGGTCCTCCTCCTTTGCAAGCTTTCTGGGGTCAGTGAGCTTACTATCAACTTGGGGCTGCTGCAGCTATACAAAACCAATAATAAACATGTGTTCTCTTAGTATCAGATTAACCCTTTAAGGGCTGCCGTCGGCCAACGGTCGTCACAAGCACTACCTTGCCAGTGCTGCGCACGACCGTTGGGCGACGGGGCCGCACCCGTTATTCCAACGTTCAGCACTGGGCGCTGAACGTTCGATGCTGCTAAGGTGTTAAACAACCCAGTAAAATCCTCAATTTTGCTGTGCTGCACCCAACCATTCAGTGCCTTGCTGGCATAAGCAAAAATATCTACCCAAGAACGTTTTTGAAACTTTCAGCTAAGTATGGCTTTAATGGAGATATACTTCACCTGGTCACCCTGTTTCAGTGTAAGTAAGATATCCCTCCCTACTTTATGCATGTGTTTCTGGGACCCTGTGCATCTTGAGGGCACCTCATAGGCAGAAAACCACCTGTCAATATAATCCCCTACCACTTAGCTGGGCACCAGATCTTTCTCCCTCAGACACTGTGGATATGCTGCCACCATTACTGCTGGACTCTGTTTGGCTTGCCTTAAGTTCCAGTTCTCTCATGCTCACTTCATGACCCAGAAGAACTCCATTTTCAGCCAAGGATCTCTCCGCCTTAGCTTTCTTCCATCTTAATAATAGTTACCCGGTATTTCTAAAGCGCGGCATGATCACCCGAAGGGTCTCAAGGCACTAGGGCTGTCGGGAAGATTAAGCAAACTATTGTCCAGAATCATATGGTGCTGGGTTGAGCTGCTACCGGCGGTCGGACCGTGAGCACCGTGTTCCAAAGTCAGCTGCCCTGGCTGCCGCGCCACACCTCTCCATCCTGAGCTTGGAATCCTGCAGCCTAAACTCCCTTTCAGCCTTCCTGTCCACCAGCTTCTCTGGACACAGGCCTTGGGGGACACACTGCTTTCATTTCTGGGAGAGACTGACTTCAAATTCAGGAGAAAAATCATCTCCCTTCCCTTTGCGCTGCATCTCAGGACCTGCACCCAGGTCTTGCTTCTGCTACTTCATACCATCCCTCTCATCAGGACCCTATGTTCTGTCAGCAACTAGTGAACCCCCAAACTGGGTTGATGAGCTCGATTTCAATTTCTGCAGGTATGGTCACAGACAGTCAGATAGGGTGAGAGTAAATTTAGAAAAAGTCAATCAAGGAAAGTTTTAAAGAAACTCGAATTTGCATTAAATTATTTGTCTGAGATTTTTAGTGTAACACAAAATCACTGTATCCCACTGCACAAAGACAAATCCTAATTTCACTGCTGAAAACCAATGTAGGAAATTGGATTTCTGGTAGAGGAGGTTAAACCACTGCAGGCCCTGGTAGGTCCCTGTAAAGTTGATCATCTGAGGCCCATATTAGGAGGAGCAGACTTGGATCTTATTCCTCTTCTAGCCCTATGGAGCTTTCTATGCAATATTTAAAGCTCAGGGTGGGCCAGAAAAGGTTACTCAGATTGTGTCAGTTTCTTTCATAGGTTATTTCACGTAGGATTGAGTATGGTAAAGTTTCGGGCACTAGATAAGTCCTGCTGTGCCTGTGCACATACCCCTGGTGGAAATGCTTAAAGGTTATGCTCATTCATGCCCAAGGATGATTCTTGCTTGGTGCAGCATTGGAGGGGGTTTATTGGCCAAGCCCCTTCCAACAGTAGGGGTTGGTCCAGGTGGGGTATTATTTACCATGTTTCACCACACAGTGCACTCCCCACCCCCCTGGGTTGTCAACTGTTGTTTGGAAGTGTTTGGGGGCCTCCAGATCTCCCAGAAATGGGAAGAGCCTGGAAGCTGGATTGCAGTGTCTGTTACTTCCAGAGGATGAGTCGCATTTCCAGACCAGCACAGCTGGGGCTCAGTGGTCTCTGCAGTCTTGCACCTGCCTGTGGATTGGTCGGTGCCGAGCCTGGGACCCTGGTAGTTCATTGTCTGGGCACCAGGAGTATGCACAGGCAGGCCAAAAAAGGATTGCATGTCAGGCCACTCAAATTGTGGCTGTCTCTTCAATAGGGTATCTCCAGGCTCATTATTCTCTTAGAGGTGACTCCTGTATGTTACTCAAAGTGATCTCTCTAGGCCACATGGAGGCCGAAAGGATGGGATCGTAATTTTGTTTTCCGGCTCTGAGTGACTGGATCTGCTCTGTACCTCCTTGGGTGCATTTTCCGGTCTAAAGCCACACCCCAGCCTCCCTTCACAAGCAGGCCACTGCTTTGCTGGTCTTGGGCTGGCAATGGAACTCTGTCGCCATTTTGTACAGACCCCCCCAACTACAATTTAAACCACCAGTGCACAACACTCCACCTGTGTACACTGCAAAGCAAACAGCGACCTATATGTTTCTTGTTATCTCTTTCTAGTAAGATTCTCACTCAAACTAAGTTCCTCTAAGTAAATTAAGACTGAGAGCAGGAGGTCCATACTTCCTAGTTCTGTCCTGACCTGATGGAATCTCGGAGGAAAGAGATTCACAAGGTTTAGAATGTTAGGTACATTTATAGAGTCAGGGACCACTGGTCAAATTCTAGTGAAGAAAAGAAGAATTATAAAGAAGTCACCGCTAAGTCAGCATTTAGAGTCGAGGACTGCTGGTCCAATTCTTATGGATACTTAAAATTGCTAAAAGTATAGAGAAAGAACCACACTTGTGTAATCAGTAAAATACATAATGACAAGTATAATCCTCATTATTTCTTTTCGGCAAATGACTCACTTAACCCCTTGTATGCTCATGACGGAGCCGCTCCGTCATGAGCCGCGGTTGCGCTGTGCTCATGACGGAGCGGTTCCGTCATGGCCCTGCTGCCGCGCCTGCGCGGCGCTGATTTTGCGCCTGCACGGCGCGTTCTATTAAGCGGGCGGGGCCATGACGGAACCGCTCCATCATGAGCACAGCGCAACCGCGGCTCGTGACGGAGCGGCTCCGTCACAAGCATGCGAGCGCTGCTCGCCCCCCACCCCTACCGCTGCGGCGGAATTGCCGCCGCAGCGAAGGGGTTAAACTAATTGATACCTTCATTCCTGAGCCCTTCCACTTTTTTACCTATAAGCCAGGTGCCCTATCTTGGAATTAGTTTGAGATGCTGTGTTTTATTTGTGCCCACTTGGTCCAACACCATCCACCATGTGTGCGGTGGTAGTTCCTTATTGACTATTGAGTACTCATAATGGGTGGTAACATCCCTGCCTTAGTGTGCGAGCCGGAGGGACTTTGGATAGTGGGAGTTCTAGTCTGTTGATATAGCCATCCCGTAATTTTTTTTGGGTTGCTGGAAACTCTCAGATAATTCCTGTGATGCTATTTTGGATATGGTAAGAAAGACACTGATTACGTAAAGTGAATACTGTCTTAGGTGGTCTAAAAATATCAAGGCACTGCACAGAGAAAGGTGCTACCTGGGGTGAGTAGTGCCAATATTAAGGTTTTGTGTGTGTGCATGTCTGGGTGTACGATGGTGTGAGCACATTTGTGTGTGCTTTTGCATGTCTGTGCATGTGATGATGTTTGTGTGTGCATGTATTTGTGTGTTTTTGTATTAGAGCATGGGATTTTATGTGTGCTTGTGTTCTTGGATGTTTTCTATGTGCTTGGGTATGTGCGTCAGTGCGCATATGAGAGTGTTTGTTCACATTTGTGTGTTCTTGGGCATGTCTGTGCGTGTGATGGTGTGTGCACGCTGGATTTGTTATTCTCTGGAGGCCGCTGTCCTGAATATTGAATTTAACTGCCAGTTGCCTGACCTTAGGATGGCCACAAGTGTACCAGTGTACAGTACAGTTCCCTGCCTGACCCCAAAATGGCTTCCATAGTGGCCCGACACACGTTGATTTACTTCCCTGGGACAATTGGTCATTCACCTTGTCCCCTATGTTCTTTAAATGATTTTCTTGATACTTATGTATATTTTTAACTGATGTAAATTGCAACATTATTATTACTCATGTAAGGCTCTCTGATTCCTTCGGGTCTAGCCAGCGCTATATAAGAACTCATTAATTATATTTGTTCCCATTTAGCACTCTTTCTTTGTTTGTCTACCTCCCTATCTCGTATCCCCTCTCCGCTGAATCTCTCATCTTGCTTGCTAGTCTGCCTAGCCCCTTTCCTTTGTGCCCTTTGACTAAGCACTCCTTCTCCCCTTGTTGGGGAAAGATCTAATATTTATACTCTGAAGTCTCAGCGAACCCGCTGAGAGAGTCCACTGCGCCAAGGGAGCCACTCACAGCTGAGGTATGGTATGGCACCCCTTGCCAAAGCACTCCCTCTCCCCTTTTTGGGATAGGATCCAGTATGTAGGCCTTGGAGTCTCAGAGACCCCTCTGAGAGAGTCCACTGCGTAAAGGGAGCCTCCAGCAACTGAGATAGGGAAGTGATACCTCTTCCCCTGGGATTACTGCTTACTGGACTTTGGATGTTGCTTTGACTTGTCTACCGGTTTGTGTCCCAATCGCCCTTCCTCTCCTCTTTCCATGCGATGTCCTTTGCCCTCCCCTTCTCTTTCCCGCCTTCACTACCTGTCTACTTTCCCAGCTCCTTTCCCCTCCCCTGAATTTTTCCCCCTGCCTGCTTTTTCCCTTCGTATTTTTGCTTATTGTTTATCTCGACCTTACAAGTAACTATGTTGCCATGCTCTAATAACTGTCTAACCTTTGTAACGATGTAACCTGTAATTATGATCTGATGCTCATATAATGCGCTCTGATACCTCCGGGTCTAGCCAGCGCTATATAAAACCTTTAAAATAAAATAAATAAATAAATATAAAATAAAGCATTGACTGCCCCAGAGGAATAACAATGAAGTAATGATGATAAAATATATTAAGAAAAAGGGGGAATGTAATAACCAAGAACTTCACTAAATTAATCCTGAAGCTCGGCTGTACCAACAAAGTGAACAAATTCAATATAGTGCATGTCTGTACTGCCTGCTAGACTTATTACCCTAATGGGCTGCTGTCTTTCCTATCTGTGGTGCAAGCCCTCTAAGAGTCCAGCCCATGTGGGCTTACATGCTGCATGCAACGGTGCAGTCCATGCTGAGGTGGTGTAAAAAGAATACGTGCAGTGCTTGGCTGGCTATTCTCCTATTGCATTTAGTGCAAAGAAAAAGAAAAATACATAACTAGTATACAAACAATAAAATTTAAATCAAATACAAAAAAAGGAATATTACATATAGAAAAAGAGGTGAGAATCTTGAATACATCAGGCAATGAACATCATTATACTAAGTGAACAGACATTTCTTCACTTGAATTAAGGCCCTTGGGTGTGAGTATATCAATGTTTAAGATATAATTGGATTCAAATACCCTCAGTTGGTTTTCCCTGTCACCCCCTCTACTGTCATGGGGGATGACATCGATAATAACAAATCTGAGAATGTTTTCAGTGTGGAAATGTGTCTCATTGAAATGCCTAGTTGCGGGGTACTGTTTTTCTTTATGGTGAATTGCACGCTTGTGCTCAGGTATCCTTTTTTTGCTCAGTGAATAGTACCGCCTATTTATAATTTGTCGCATGGGCAGATAAGACAGTACAGGCAGTAATCAGTATTGCATTCATAGTGACTTCGGATGGAGGGCAACCTGGCACGTTTGGATATTCTCAGGCTCTGGCATCTGGAACTATTACTGCAGGCTTTGTATCTCATACAGTAAAAAAGCCATTTGTACCCAATCTAGACTGATTGTTGGAACCTGGCATGACCAAATTGTGACTAGATTTGCCCCTGAGTGAACTGCTCTTCCTAAATATGATTTGGGGACTTTCATGTAGGTATTTGTTTAATATTTGATCTGTTTTAAGGATATGCCTGTTTTTATTGAAGGCCTTCCTGTGCTGATAGGCCTGTTTAGAAAATGTGGTAATGAATCTTATCTGATCAGGTTTGTCAGATTGGACTTCTTTGCTGGGGTGCAGTAGATTTTGTCTCAACACTTGGTCCACTTTGGCTACTGCTTGCTCTATAATTTTGGTGTTGTAACCTCTTTCCTGAAATCTTTTGTATATGGTGGCTTTTCAATCTCAAGACCACTGGAGACTTTGGAGACAACTTCACCATTCTGCAATCACAGTTAGCATGTAAGGGAATGTTGTAGATCAGGCTAGAGGGATGGGCGCTGATAGCACTGAGGAGACAGGTTCCCACTGTGGGTTTGTGCTGTAACTTAGTCTAAAATGTTGCATTACTAACCTCAACCTCAATGTGTAAAAATACAAAGTTAGTCTTGCTAATTTGTGCAGTGAGGTGGATGTTGTGTGTGTTGGTGTCGAGAGTGGAGACAAAATTAAATGCAGACTTTTCATCTCCTTTCCAGATGACAAATATATTGTCAATGAACCTGATCCACATGACCACCTGTTCCTAAAATCCTTCTAGTTGGATGGACACATGTTCCATGGACCAGCCCATGAAAAGATTAGCATAACTGGGGGCGAAACTGGTGCCCATCGAGGTCCCCTACATTTGGTATCATAGATAAAAAAGTTGTTTGTAAGCCAATACAAATCATATCCAGCAACATCCCTAGGGTATGAAATAATAATGAGGTGGATGGTGCTCTCATAAAATGTCTGACAGCTTGTATGCCCAAGTCATGCATAATGCTTGTGTAAAGGCTACTTACATCAAGGGTTAGCAACAGGTAGCCTTCTTCACAATGTATGTTCTCAATTAGAGTCAAGAAATGTGTGTTGTCTTTTATGTGCTGGCAATGCTATGACAAACGGTCTGAGATAGTGGTCAATGTATTTGGACGTTTTTTTTCCAGGAGAGACACAATTGCAGAAACATTGGGTCTCCCTGGGGGCTTGGCTGCATCTTTATGCAGTTGCGGTAGAAGGTATGACACCAGATTCTAGAGGGCTACATTTGAGGAAAATATATTTCTTACACTCTATAAGGCCCGTGTCTTTCCATTCCCCAAATATATCCCAAATGTGTGATTGGAAAATGTAATTTCGAAGCAGTTGGAGGGAGCATAACAGATATTGTCGGTAGCTTGTCTCATCCCTTCACAAAGATAATCCTCTTTAGACAATATCACAACATTACCTCCTTTGATAGGTGAATAACGATGGAAGGGTCATTGTAAATGATTTCTAATGCTGCCAGTTAGCCCTGTGGAAGATTATTCCCAGTGCACTCCCTTGTCCTGAATCCCAAGTTCTGAAGCTCTTTAATAAAACTTTTTTTAAAGACTTCAATAGCAACACAATGCATGGCTGGTATGAAGGGGGAATATTTGAATTGTCAAGATTGAGGAAAGGATCCTCATGGCTGCGGGTGTTCTCATCTAGAGTGGCCAAAATATGAAGTGTCTCAAGCCAGAATGTATGTAATGGCTGTTGGGTTGTGGCATTGGGTTCTAAAGTGGAACTATTTTTTCAATTTGAGTTTCCTCAAGGAACAAAAAAGGCCAATCCTGGTCTGCACATAACCCATGTTACTAGAAGTGCAGAACGATAATCCAATTGATAAAAGTTAAATTTTGTCTTTGGTTAACTTACATTTAGATAACTTGATCGCATGTATGTTTTTTGTGGTTGTGTTGCCCTTGTTGTCACTCCAATGGGCATTGTGCCTTCTTTTTTGAAATCTTGTCTTTGCATGCCTATTCCTTTTGTTCTTTCTCGACCTCCCCTGCCTTTCCCCCTGCTTCTCCAAGATTTTTTCTTGAGATATTGTTCAGTCCTTTCCTAATTTAGTATTTGGAAATGCTTTAAAATATTCTTCATATTTAGGCTGCTGCTTGCTTGTGGTCCTTGAATCAATGCTGTTGTTGAAACATCAGATAAGTTGCTGCCTGATGCATCGCTTTCACTGGAATCGTTCATCATCTGCATACTTGTGTTCTGTTTGGTTTGATGATCAGGTGGATTGTTCATAACTAGATGGTTGTATTTCCTATGTAAGGTTAAGGTTCTTTCTGATTGGTAGTTCTTAAAGTCCCTTATGAATGTCCTTTGTTTTTATTAGTTATTTCTTCTTCACATTTGATTAGTTTTGTTTCTAATTTGGAGGAAAGTTCTGCATATGCCTCTTTGGCTCCTGTGCTTGCTTTTAAATAACCCTGCGGGTGGGCCAGGTTCTGGGGGCTTGCCAGAAAAATAGGAGAGGCTGCATGGGGAACCCCTCCTAAGGCTCATGGAAGCCCAGGGGACTGCCACCTCCGCCGGGCATTGATTTTTATATAGACCACCCTAGGACCGTCAGATCAGTGGGGCAAATGTTTGTAAAGTAATGCGAGGGGCATGTGCTACCCTGCAGCCCCGCAGACCACCGTCTCCCAGGGGCACTTAAATATGTTTATAAAGTCATGTGGTGGGGCTGTCTGGGCCCACCTGTGCCTTGAGACCACCCCACATGTAAACATCAAATTAATGCAGGGGGCCCGCAGGTCACCCCGCAGCCCTGGGTATTGGTATTACCCTGGGATAATTCATTCAAATTAAGTGGGGCCGTGCAGACCTCCGACAGCCCTGGGGCCTCCTGGAGCTATAGAGGGCCCTGAGGTTCACCACCCCCCAGGGTCGGCACCTGCTATGTCCCGGGTGCCTACCCCAAGGACAAAGCCATTTGCTTTGACTTGGCGAGAGCTTTGACTGCTCCTGCCAAATCACAGCAAACACTCTACTTTCAGCAAGCAAGAGCTGTGAAAATGCTCCTGCTTGCTGGTAGAGGAGCTTTGATCTGTTTCCCTGCCCACTGTCAAGCAAGCAGGGAAACAGACAAACTTCTTTCACACACAGGGAGCTGCATGTTTATCAGGCAATGCCGGCTTACGCAGCAGTCAGGAGCTGGCTGGGACCGCGAGGGCTTTGAGCCTACCCCATCGTCCTGGGGAAGAGGAGAAAGAGGCAAAATAAAGCTCAGAAACTAGAAGTAAGAGGCAGAATAAAGGTTAGAATTGAGCAGAAAGAGGCAGAATACAGGCCAGGAACAAGGATCAAAAGGAAAGATAAAGGAGAGAAACCAGCAGAAAGAGGCAGAATAAAGGTCAGAAGCTAGCAGAAAAAGGCAGAATAAAGGTCAGCAACGAGCAAAAAGAGGCAATATAAAGGTCAGCAATGAGCAGAAAGAGGCAAAATAAAGGTGAGGAATGAGCTGAAAGAGGCATAATAAAGGTCAGCAACGAGCAGAAAGAGGCAAAATAAAGGTAAGAAACTAGGACAAAGAATCAAAATCGAGGGCAGCAACGAGCAGGAAAAGGCAAAATAGGTCAGAAAAGAGCAGAATGAGGCACAATAAAGGCCAGCAATGCGCAAAAAGAGGCAAAATAGGTATCAGAAACTAGCAGAAAGAGACAAAATAGAGGTCAGAAGCTAGCAGAAATATACAAAATAAAGGCCAGAAACTAGCGGAAAAATGCATAATAGAGATCAGAAACGAGCAGAAAGAGGTAATACAGAGGTCAGAAATGATAAGAAAGAGGAATAATAAGGATCCACAACGAGCGGAAAGAGGCAAAACAGAGATCAGAAAAAAGCAGATCGGGGCAAAATAGAGGTCAGAAGTTAGCAGTATGAGCCAAAATAGAGGTCAGAAATTAGAAGAAAGAGGCAAAATAAAATCAGAAACTAGGAGAAAGACAAATAAAAGGTCAGCAATGAGAAGAAAGAGGAAAGATAAAGGTCAGAAACTAGCAGAAAGAGGCAAATTACAGGTCAGAAACGAGCAGAAAGTAGCAGAATAAAGATCAGAAACTAGTAGAGGAGGTGACATAAAAGTTAGCAATGAGCAGAAAGAGGCAAATAAAGGTCACAAGTGAGCAGAAAAAAGGCAGAAAATGAGCAGAGAATAAGAAGAACCCACTCAGGTACTCATGCACTCACTCACAGAACAAATCAGACACTCTCACACCCACTCACAGATCCAGTCAGACGCTCATACACCCACTTACAGACTCACTCATGCTCTCAAAGTGATCCCTCAGCAAATTGAGTACCCAAAAAGAGTGACCACTAGATTAACGGCCGAATATACAGAAAAATTAGAGAAGTTACAGCAGAAGGTAGATTTGGGAACAATAAGGGGGAGAACAGTAGAATGGTATGAGGAAAAAATAGCCCAAGTGGTGCTTTGCCTTAGAATTGAATTAACAAAAGATAAAACAAATATGCACACCCCCATAGTAAGACAACATAAATGGTTTTCTGTGGAATGCCTAAAGAAAAAAAGAGAGATAAGAAAAATAACCAGAAGTATTAAAGTAAAAAATGATAGATAAGACAACTCTATCTTAATAAACTGAAAAGAATATAAAAGGCTAATTACCACGGCTAAAAGAGTGTATAAGGATAAATGCTGGGAAAATCTTCTGGAACACATTCAACAAACAATTAGGAAGGGTCTGAGGGCAAGTTTACCGACCGACCAGATATATGCCCCGAACTCAATATACAACAACAATTAATATCTGGGGGTCTGAGAATAAGTCAGTAAGTCAAACAAAAGGACCACTATACCAAAACATGCAGAACAGCATCAGTGAGAGAGAGTAGGTAAAAGCAGGCCAAGTCAAGGCTCAAGAGTATATGGAGAAAAATATTGTTCCCATCAGAAGCCACACTGTACCGCCCTTGTTGTCATCATTTGGGTTCTCCTTACCCAGGAGACGTAACGGCCAGTAAGTTGTTACCGTGACCGAGATGTGATATGAGGGCAGAACAGAAAGGAATGTTAGTGGCTAATGAAAAAAGCAGTGTATGGTGGTTTAAAGTGAAAAGTGAGGAGTAATAGTAAAATTAGGTGAATTGGGTGGAGAAAGAATTTTATTAATATCCCCCAATCCCTAAGATTAAAAGGCAGGTGTGGGTGCAGGTTTTAAATAATAACCGCACTTTATAGTGGTCGACATGTTTCTGCATTCACAAGAAAAGAGTTTCTAATGCATTCTTCAGGACCTTGTTGGAAATACACTACTGCTTTATAAATAATGATTGAAAATTAATGAAAAAATAATGAAAAAATATCACCTGGGTGTCCCAGGTGTACTCAACCGTATACTGTTAGTGCATAATGGCATTGGATCCAACATGAAAGACAAACAGACAGACAAACAAGGAAACAAATGGACATCAAATATTATTCACATTGTTCCTGTTTGCAATCATACTGAAAATACAATATGTTCACTCATACCAGGACGCAGTCTCTAGTATACACTCACCCATATATGTTGGTTGAGAGGCTTCACCCCACCTGGCTGCAGCGCAGGTAAAAGGAGCACCGCTCTAAAGGTAATCAAACGGACACGCATCCAAGAACACAAAAGCACAGTGCGTTGTCGGAAACAAGCTACTCGGCTTACAGCACACTTTCTGGAGAAGGGTCATGGTCCTGAAGATTTCTATTGGACAGTCCTTGAACAACCGCATATCCCTGACTCATGTGCGGATATCAGCCGTTTCCTGTTTAAAATTGAACAAAAATGGGTGTATCGCCTTAATAGCGACAAGGAGGGCCTCAATGAGCCAATACCCTGGATGTCCCTCTGATTGATGCTCTGTATAGTGTTATCCCGCACCACTCAAAAGTACCCTATCGAGTGTGATCTCCGTTTGCCATATACTCTTGTCTCTACATGTCAAACAACCTACCCAATATCAATGTATAACAACAACACACATGGAACATGTTCTGTTACATTCTGTTTATTACACTTTGTTTATTTCATGTAGTGTACCACCTTGAACAAGGTCTTGTAAATGTGCACTTTTGCCCGGTTTTCATTCATTAACTGGCGCAAACGCGTGGTGAGTGTGGTCACTCTTGTCTCTACATGTCAAACAACCTACCCAATATCAATGTACAACAACAACACACATGGAACATGTTCTGTTACATTCTGTTTATTACACTTTGTTTATTTCATGTAGTGTACCACCTTGAACAAGGTCTTGTAATGTGCACTTTTGCCCGGTTTTCATTCATTAACTGGCGCAAACGCGTGGTGAACTACACTTCCCATAATCCCTGACACCACGTGACCGCCTCTTGTCACGTGACGTTCAGGGAGTAAATTGCAAGTTTACAAAACATTTCCGCGATCCCTCGCCGGTGCCCCCCCAAGCAGTACTGAAGACTGCCCGGAGACACCGACGGAAAGGTAAGCGTGCCATCGCGCTTCACCGTTGTGCGTACTGACAAGCTCTTTGACGCGCACACGGAGAAACTGCTTCTAACGGCCACTCCGTTTTAGAGAGACTAGAGGCTTTGCGCTCACCGCGCTATTCAGGTTCATTGATGGGCTTGCTGACACTCAGATTCAGAGGTGCCTACTTGTCTGGGACAGGGGTTTCTACATTGTGTTGCAGTCACAGAGACTGCACCTATCGATCGGCATACGGGAACGGGGCATTCTTTCACAATGCTAACAGTTACACGGAGCAGTTACCGCTTCCAATGGGCTCTCCGTGATCTAGCAAAAGAACGCTTCGCGCTCTTTGTGGCGCTTACTGACAAACCTGCTATTTCTCACTTTTGAAAACGACCTATTCTTTAATCACTTGCCGGCATCTGAGACGAGACCCAGCTACCAGCACACAATCATGGTAGTTTATTATTATGCAAACTCGTTTCATTGCTAAAGCCACAGATTCTTGCATCTCTGTATAACTTGGGAGACTTTGTATGCGCAAACATTTGGTATTTGTCTTCTCTGAGTTTGACGGCTCACGGCGCGGAGTCTACAAGTTTATCATCATTTGATACATAAGAGGTTCAGACCACCTCTTGTCTCCAAGTAAACTCTATTTTATTTCCTTTCACGTTTTGAAACCGCTCTTTAAATGTCTTATGATTACCTTTAGAGCGGTGCTCCTTTTACCTGCGCTGCAGCCAGGTGGGGTGAAGCCTCTCAACCAACATATATGGGTGAGTGTATACTAGAGACTGCGTCCTGGTATGAGTGAACATATTGTATTTTCAGTATGATTGCAAACAGGAACAATGTGAATAATATTTGATGTCCATTTGTTTCCTTGTTTGTCTGTCTGTTTGTCTTTCATGTTGGATCCAATGCCATTATGCACTAACAGTATACGGTTGAGTACGCCTGGGACACCCAGGTGATATTTTTTCATTATTTTTTCATTAATTTTCAATCATTATTTATAAAGCAGTAGTGTATTTCCAACAAGGTCCTGAAGAATGCATTAGAAACTCTTTTCTTGTGAATGCAGAAACATGTCGACCACTATAAAGTGCGGGTAATATTTAAAACCTGCACCCACACCTGCCTTTTAATCTTAGGGATTGGGGGATATTAATAAAATTCTTTCTCCACCCAATTCACCTAATTTTACTATTACTCCTCACTTTTCACTTTAAACCACCATACACTGCTTTTTTCATTAGCCACTAACATTCCTTTCCGTTCTGCCCTCATATCACATCTCGGTCACGGTAACAACTTACTGGCCGTTACGTCTCCTGGGTAAGGAGAACCCAAATGATGACAACAAGGGCGGTACAGTGTGGCTTCTGATGGGAACAATATTTTTCTCCATATACTCTTGAGCCTTGACTTGGCCTGCTATTACCTACTCTCTCTCACTGATGCTGTTCTGCATGTTTTGGTATAGTGGTCCTTTTGTTTGACTTACTGACTTATTCTCAGACCCCCAGATATTAATTGTTGTTGTAAAATCTTCTGGAAGCCATTGAATCTAAGAATTTACGTGAGTTCTGGAAGCTGGTAAGAACTGGCTCCGACCACATGATGGGGGCAATGAACTGTGTGGTAGAGGATGCAGCATGGGAGAATTATTTGAAGGAACTTTATAGCCCTCGTAGAGAGCCTGACGAAGGAAGGCCTCAGCCCTGGCAAGGGCTATTGGAAGAATTAAAGGCAGACTTCACAGAAAACAACGTAAGAAATACAATAGTGAACCTAAAGCTATCCAGAGCAGCAGGCCCAGATAATCTTCCTGCAATAATAATAAAAACCGAGCTAAATTGGTGGGCGAGTTTCTTTTCCCACATGTTTCTTGTGATCCTTGAGTCAGGCAACATACCTAATAATTGGAAAGGAGCAATAATAAGACCCGTGCACAAAAAGGGCAATATGAATGCACCACAAAACTATAGATTAATTAACCTATTGGATATAGGTGAAAAGGTGTTTTCAAAAATAGTGCTGCAAAGATTGAAGGACTGGGTGGAACAGTATTCGATTGTACCAGTGGAACATGGGGGTTTTAAAGAAGGCCACTCTACGATCGATCACTGCTTCGCCCTTTGGGCAGTGGCTCGTAAGTCAGTTGAACTAAACGGTAAATTGTGCTGCTGCTTTGTAGATTTCAGAGCCGCATTTGACTCAGTTGACAGGAACTGCCTCTGGCAGACATTAATAAAGAAAAACATCCCAGAGTACTTGCTGGCCATCATAAAAGAACTACATAGTGGGAACTGGGCGCAGGTAATCAGAGACACAGAAGGTTCACTGACGCCAAAAATAGCAATTGGGAATGGGCTCAGGCAGGGCTGTGTGCTGGCCACCCTACTTTTTGCAATCTTTTTGGCGGATTTACCGGCAACTCTAGAAGTTGAGAGAAGTGCCAGTCCGAGAATGGACGGTAAGAAAGTGTCCTGTCTCCTGTATGCAGACGACCTGGTGATCATGGATCAGATTGAAATTGGTCTCCAGAGGAAGCTAGATGCTTTTAGAGAGTATTGCGAAGGGAAATTTTTAACTATAAATATGGACAAAACCAAAATCCTGTGCTTTGAGAAAAAGGCAAGTAGTTTTACATGGTTCCTAGGAGACCTGCAATTGGAAACAGTCAAGGAATATCGGTACCTTGGACTGTGGTTTGATAGGTCTCTTAAATGGGGCACTCACCTAGAAGCACAGAATGCAAAAGCATTTGGATCAATCTGCGGGCTAAAAAAATGTAATCATGACTATGGAGACATGTCTCATAAACCGGTATTAAATGCATTTAACACGATGATTCCGCCACAAGTCCTGTACGGAGCAGAAATTCTCTTTTTAAGCGGGAAACGTGACTGGGATCTAGAGGAAGGGAAGTGCTTGAAAAAATTGCTTTCCCTACCCCGTTCATCAATGATCCAGGCGGTAAGAATCGAGTTAGGCTCAACTGCCTGGACAATACAGTCTCAAATGCCTTTGATCCGTTTCTGGAAACGGTTAGACACAGAATCAGTCCATAAGGTATCTCAATGGTGTCAGGATAAATGTAAACACAAACCCGTTCCGTAGCAAATCTGCACCCCACCCCTCAAAACGAAACATACTGTAGGAAACATGAAAAACGACGACACCGAAAAGGAAGAAAGACAAAAGGGCCATAGAAACAAATAACGGACAAATTAACAAACCCCATCCTCCTACCCCCCACCCTGCACCCCTGCAGAAGGCCACGGCCTACCCCCCCAGCAGCGTGCCTGTCGCCCTAAATAAGAGACCCGAAATATAGAAAAAGAGGAGAAAGAAGAAAAGAAGAGAAAAAAAAAAGGGGAAGAGAAAAGTGGAGAAGGGCCCTCGATCTTGCCACCCGGCCCCCCCCACCCCGCGCCCAGTAAACATCCTAAAAGCAAGTTCAGATTAGCCATGGAAAACATTATTCACCAATTGCACCGTCAATAAAGTCCCCGCCGAGTGTCTCCCAAATCAACATCAGCCAACAATAAGTCCACTGGATCCTAGACGGTATCACCCCTGGCCTTTTCTATCAGTAGTACCAACATACGTCCACTTATCAATCGGCATACAGGGCGGCGTGGAGGGTCCAAGTGATCCGGGTGGACCGGGCCGTGTTATTACTCCATGGGACTTCAGCAACCAAAACCCAGCCGAATATGCATGGCGGAAATCCGTCTGTGTCGGTATCGACCCCGAAAACATCCTCAAGTCCGAACACAGTCTCACCATCCAAGGAGAGAGAGTCACACCATCCGGCAAGCGCTGAGACGTCGCCGGGCAGCCCAAGACATAGATCGGCATTGTTTCCCCTGCCGCCGATTAGATATGTGCCCCGACGAGTCACTCACATGTACTACAGATCTGTCCAAGGCGATCTCATGAGCCGGGTCTTCCAGCGTCTCCACGAACCTAGGCGTAGCTGGAGCAATCTTCACTGACATAGAGGCGGGCACGTCGGCCCTTCCTTGAGATCGAACTGTGCCCGTGTGGAACGGAGGGACAACAATGGCGGCCATCCTTCTTCCCTGGTCCCGGGCATTACGGATCAGGGTCGCATGAAGGGTCGTTAGAGCAGCCAATATATCTTTGGACATGGGCTCTTTCTCGTGTCGCCAGTCCCCTGAACTCTCCCACACGGCAGCTTTTCTATCCGGATGTGGTCTGCGTAAGAGGGTGCCAGCCGCCATCTTAGCTGATCCGGCCTCGTCCTTCTTCACCTCACCTCGGGACCGGGCCCCTCACCAGGGCGCAACAGGATTCACAGCGAGGACCCAGAAAGTCAAGGCAGGCTTCCCAGAGAAGAGTCACCAAAGGGCTAAACAAAATCTCTGCCGCTCCCCGGGAGCCGCCCGCCGATTCCGGGGGAAGTCCTTAGTTATGCCCATACACAAAACTGGAAAGGGGGCCAAATATCATGCACTCCCCTCGACCCTGATTTGCCACGCATCCCCACGAAGCACTCCGCTAGATGGACTGGGTCGTCACTGTCACCATCGGCCCAGCAAGTCTCCGGCGCCCTCCGGCCGACTCTTCACCTCCACCAATGGCCGCTGTTGTCGCAGTCGCGGCCGGCTGCTCTTCTCACTCGACACCCCGGTCCCAGCTCCGTGAGGGCCGCAAAACAGTCTGGGACATTTCTTCGGGTCTGCCGCACGTAGAAGCCTCAGGAGCAAACGGTTAGTGAAAGTTTTCCTTCGCCTACTTAAATATGCCGTTACGGCTCAGGATAGTTGCCAGGATGTATGCGCGGGGAGAGAGGGCTCACGGAGCCGAGCGTCTATGCGGCCATATCGGTCGCTGGCTTGGCTCCTCCCCCAATCTGTTCAATTTTTAAGAGAATCATGGCTAAAGGGAAATTGTTTTCCTTATTTCGATATCCTACCTAATCCAGGCCTCAGACAGGAGATCTTAAGATTAAGAACGGGCATTAATCCTTGGCTGATTAATGAAAAAGTAAAGGCACAAATGCTATCTAGTGACAGATTATGTAAATGTGGGCTGGGAACTAAAGGTGATGTCATGCATATTTTACTAGACTGCCGAACTCTACTAGACCCCTGTAAACGGTACCTATGCCCAATATTTTTTTAATATGATACAAGGCTACGGCTACATGCGGCAGCACTACTAATTGAACTAGCAAATATAGAGATAGCAATTGCATTGGGTAATTACATGAAGGCAATTAAAAGTCCCCAAGAATGGTTTAGTCAGCCTTAAGAGTTTTATAAATTGCTTTTGAGTTTTATGTTAGGTTTTATGAATTTTATATAAACATGAATTGATTGGGTTTTAGAGTTGTATTAAGCCGGGTATAAATTGTATAAGTGTGCCCTGTTTTTATTGGATAATCGGTATTTATTTATTATTGAGGGTGTACTAAGCTCCTTGGGGCTCCGAGAATGTACAAATTGCACAGTAGTAATAAGTGTAATGAGCTTTGCTATTTTTTTAAAGACTATGGTCTAAATAAACGATTTCTTTGACTTGCACTCATGCTCTCTCTTACCCACTCATAGATCTACTCGGAGTCTCATACCCTGGCTCACTAACCCACTGAGAAACTCACATGCCCACTCGCAGACCAACTCAGAGAATCATGCACCCACTCACAGACCCATTTGAATCCTCATCCAATCACTCACAGACTGGCTGACACACTCAGGGAGGGACTCGCAAACCCACTCAGACACTCTCACACCCACTCACAGACCCACTCAGACACTCACAGCCCTACTCACACACCCAGTGAGACACTTGTGAATCCACTAACACTCTCATTTAAAACCACATGTACTCACAGACTGACACACACTCATGGGGGCACTCTCAAACCCATTCAGATACTCTCACACCCACTCACAGACCCACTCAGACACTCACAGCCCTACTCACACACCCAGTGAGACACTTGTGAATCCACTCACACTCTCATTTAAAACCACATGTACTCACAGACTGACACACACTCATGGGGGCACTCTCAAACCCATTCAGATACTCTCACACCCATTCACAGACCCACTCAGACACTCATGTACCCACTAAGACACTAACGTACTCACTCACAGACTCACTCAGACACTCACACACCCACTCACACACATTGAGACACTAAAACATGAAGTGGAAGGTGCACACAATTAGAGTCCAAAGGAAGGATAGTGTATTGTTTATCTTCTTCTTTATTTAACAGTTTTTTTCAAATACAGGCACAGCCAACGCGTTTCGTTCCATTAGCCTTGTGGAACTTCGTCAGGGCTGTAAAAAGGGACAAATATATATACATAAATATACATTAAAATTTTACACATACCAATTGAACACAATAGTAGACAGACGGTCATGACCCAAGACACACATATTTACAATGGTTATGTTCAAGACAAAAGGACAGAATAGAGACAATATATATATATACATACAAACTTAACAAACACCCGTTTTTTCGTGTATTGTTTATATACAGCCGTTTAGGTGGCTGTATTCAAATTTTTAAGGTTACACTTTTAAAATAAAAAGATTATGTACAGACACTAGTGCAATGGAAAAAACTATATCACAAATTATGTTTACAAGTATCCTCATACAATTAGGTGCTATCACATCAACACTCGGGAAATTGCACCCAGTAAAAAAGCGGCATAGTGAATGAAAACATTTTTTGAAGTATGTTGTCTCAAGACCTCACTCACACACCCACTGAGACACTCATGCACTCAGTCACACACTCACTCTAAAATGTTACAGGTTACAGTTAGGATATAACATATAAAACCCTTAGAATTTCACATAAAAAACAAAAGTTACAGGGACATTATAGGTAGGAAATAGAATTTATTTTAAAAGCCTTAGAAATTCCCAGAAAAAACGTTTTACAGGGATGTTGTAGTTAGGAAATAGATTTAAAAAAAACTTTTGAAATTTACTGAAAAAAAACAAAGATTACAGGGACATTATATTTAGGCTCAGATTTCACTCATACAAAACCAGTGAAATTCAGCAGTTATAGTTACCTTAGCTAACTAGAACTTTCGCTTCCACAATGCACTGCTTATTACCTAACAAATTACATCACTCATGAAATCCTGACCCGAGGCCTGAACGAAACCCTATCCAATCTTGCCATGACCCGAAATCCCATCCAGACACCCACTGCCCCACCTATTCTCACCCAACCCAAACATGATAAGATACCACCTCTCAACGAGCCCAATTCATCCCCCAGATCTCAACCCGGGCACAACAGAAAGGGAATTGATAATCGATACGAAAGACCAAGAAGAGCTACTACCTCACTTTCCTCTCAGGAAGTGGCACACCTAGCCTCAACCTACGATCCCCCTACAAATTCCTCCCCCAAATCTACGATCCATGTTATTACGGGATTTAGAAGAGAACATCCCCCTGTGCGAGACCCTAGACCCCCAGCCCACCTATCCGCCCTACCTAGAGCCCAATCCTCAGAGAACAGGAGCAAAGTGGAATCCCCCATAAACTGCATGCTCCTTAACTGCAGATCAGCCCATAAACATGCAACTGAACTAGCAGAAACCATCCTCTCACAGGAGATAGACATAGCATTCATCACGGAGACCTGGCTCAACAATCTCTCCTACCCCAACATAGACATGCTGGTGCCTCCCGGATTCTCAATGATAAACAAAGACAGACAAAGGAAAAGGGGCCGGGCTATAGCAATCATACACAGGAACAACATCTGCATCACGGAAATTACCTCCTGCTTGTACAGCTCCTTTGAATGTCTCTCAGTAAACATTAAAACCCACAACACCAGGCCTACACGCTGCCATCTTTTGTACCACCCCCCAGGCAACTCCACTGAATTCGGGGTTCACCTTTCCGGCTCAATTGCCCACTGTGCACTCGGTAACTCCAACAATATAATCCTGGGCAACCTCAATCTAGGATGGAACGTACCAAACAACCCGCTCATCCAAACTTTAAACAACCTACTACTAGAAAACAATCTGACACAAAACTGCTCAGAAGAAACCCATCACAGAGGAGCAACCCTCGACGCAATTATTGCCGAAAGCAATGCTGTCTCCATCGATCACATCCTGCTGATAGACTGGTCCGATCACCACCTAGATCTTTTTCACATCAACCATGCGGGCCTAACTTAACACCCCAAGCATGACTCCCCCAAATGGGTCAGGAAAACAGCCCAGATCCCTCGAGCTGAGCTAGAAGAAGGAATCAGCTTGCTACTTCCCAACATCTCTAAAACCTCTCAACCACCGATCTCATCTCTCTTTATAACTCAAATATGACGCTCACCCTGGACCACCTTGCCCCTCTGAAACTAAATAAAATTCAGGACCATTCCCTCCAGATCATGGTTCACCACCGACATCAATGAAGAAAGAAGACACCTAAGAGCCACAGAAAGAATTTGGAGGAACAATCCCTCCGCCCTCCACCGAGATCAACTCCAAGCAGCCAGCAAGTCTTACAAGAGGCACATTAAGGACAAAAAGACTGCTTTCTTCTGCTCTGCCCTAGACACTGCAAAATACCAACCCAAGGAGCTTTTCAATATCATCAGAAATCAAACCTCCAAGCCCATGACATCATCAACACATGCATCCAAAGAATGATGTGACAACTTCGCCTGCTTTTTGGGTGACAAAACCGCTAAGATAGATCTCTCACTTGGCTCACATCTCATCTCTGCCATCGAGAACAATCCACCGGAAACTCAGGATAACACCTCATTGATCCCACTTAAACACTGGTCCTCCTTCATTCCCATCCAGGAGGCAGAGATAATAAAATGAATCTCAATTGCCAAACCCTCATCACACGCCCTGGATCAGCTACCCCCGCACCTAGCCAAAGACCTGAAGCTTGTCCTGACCCCGCTATGGTGCAAGATCATTAACAGCTCACTGAGCTCTGGAATCGTACCGGACTGCCTCAAATTAGGCCAAGTCACGCCTCTGCTAAAAAAGCCAGGGCGACACACCGAGGATCTAAACAACTTCAGACCGGTATCGAGCCTACCTTTTTTGTCCAAAATCCTGAAAAGACGTGTACTCCCTCAGCTGACCCAACACCTGGATAACATCAATCTCCTAGATCCCCATCAATCAGGTTTCAGAAAAGGCTGCAGTACAGAATCCGCAATCCTCAATGTCATTGATGACCTACTCTAGTCACTGGACTCGGATCAATGCTGCCTCCTCATCCTACTAGATTTATCGGCTGCATTCGATACAGTTGACCACAAATTGCTCATCAAGGTTCTACAAGAAAGGGCTGGTCTTCAAGAGATGGTCCTACACTGGTTTACCTTCCCCTGTCATCGGGGTGTTCCACAAGGATCAGTGCTTTCCCCTCAGCTCTTCAACATCTATATGGAACCCCTTACCTCTCTTCTCAGGAAATCCAGCATCCCCTTTCACTTATATGCTGACGACACGCAGCTTTATCTAGAAACCACCTCCATTGACGACATTCGGAGACTTAAAGCCACGCTCAAGGAGGTTCAACACTGGCTCGCAAATAATGACCTGAAACTCAACCAAGAGAAACCCTGGACCCGAAATTGGATATGAAAAAACATATCTCTATATCCGCTAAAAGCGCCTTTCTCAACCTGAATTACTTTACATAATAAAATACTTCCTCCCACCCAAAGACCTTCATCAAGCCACCCAGGCACTAATCCTCTCCAGAATTGACTATGGGATTGCAGCCCTGAAGGAAACAGCAAAATCACACCTCGTCCCCCTGAAGACAACCTTCAATGCAGCTGCTAGGATGGTCACTGGTACCAGGAAATTTGACCACGTCTCTCTCACGCTCAGAGAGCTTAAATGGCTCCCAATCGAGTTGCGAGCCAGCTTCAGAACAGCCTGCCTCACACACAAAGCCCTACACACAGGGAAACCTGAATACCTGGCCAACAAACTCAAAAGGGGCAGCCAGGCCAGAAACCTCAGGAGCTCCAACACTCTGCTACTCATCCCTCTGAAAACTCATAAGCTAAAAACAGCAGCCAAATCATTTGCTGGAAATGCCCCCAAAATCTGAAACACCATCCCCCCCCCACATAAGAATGACCCCCTCGTTTCCAAAATTCAAGAAGCTACTCAAAACCCTCTTCCTCGACCGCTCAAGACTAATCCGATAAGAGACAAGGAAGTTCCTCAGCCGGTGCTCCCCTTACCTCTAACCGGGAGACTGATGACACTAACTCAGAACACAAAATCTCTACTTTTGTTTATTCTATTTATTTTTTTTCTGGGTCTGCCGCCCGGATTGAACAATGAATCCGCTTGGATGCTCGCCTGGTTTAACCTACACCCACATCCCCCTTTTACCCCCTACCTTGATGATTTGGTCATTTCCTAGACAGAATCCCTTGTTTACCCCCTCCCTTGATTGTTTGTTCATCTCCTAGCCAGAATCCCCTTGTTCTACCAACTACATGAATCGCCTATCTGCACATCATTGTATATGTTGTGAAGCTTGTTCTATCAACTACCTGTATCGCCTACCTGCACATTATTGTATATGTTGTGAAGCACTCTGATACCATCGGGTCCAGCCAGTGCTATATAAAACTCCAAAAATAAAATAAATAAACATGGTCAGGGACATCACTCATGACATCTCAAATTACATCACTGGTGAGATCATCCAGAGAATAACTCACGCCCCCATAGAACCTCCAATACACCCACTCCCGCCCTCACACAACCCCTCACATACCCATTCACAGACCCATAGCATGACTTAAACAACCAATCACTTATCCATAGAGCCACTCAAACATTCACTAACTCATTCACCCACTCACATACCTACTAACTCACCCATACATCCACGCATGTACCTATTCACTCACCAGTACAGTCACTCTCACATCCAGTCATACAGAGATACAGACACATACACACCTAACCATAGACCCTTACATCCACTCACACAGCCGCTCACTCACCCATATGGAAACTCACACACAATTTCACTTACCTATATAGCCACTGACACAGCCACTCACTCACCCATAGAACCACTCACACAGCCAGTCACACAACCACAGACCCACTTGCATACTCATCGACAAATCCATACAACCACTCACACTCCCACTCCCTCACCCTTACAGCCAGTCACAAAGACATTCACTTTCCAATACAGCCACGCACACCCACTCACTTACCTATACACACATGATCTCGCCACTCCCTTCTTCCGGTGTGTCCGTCTGTCAGAGCGGGCCCACCGAGCTTCCGGGTTAGCTCTCTAGCGCTAATTAACTTTGGGTGTTTAAATTTCACTCTGGGGCGAGCGCGCAGGGTGAGTTAAGCTCTAGTGCTGGGTGCTTGTCTCCCGTTATTTTTATGCTGCCACGCATATTTGCACTTTCAATTACTGCTACGCATACTTGCACTATAAAAATACTGTTTTGCTTTTAAATCACTTTTATCTTACTGTCTTATGCTGTGAATGTGTTTTAAATAACCAATTACTGAGTCTTTGATCTCGCTGCTTCCTTCTTCCGGTGGTGTTTAAATTTCATTCTGGGGCGAATGCGCAGCAGACACGTGCAGCGGGCGGGCCGGCGGCGAGCCAAACGAGCACCAAAGGCAAGCCCGTCTGCACTCGTCAGCGTTCAGGAGGCGTCAGGTGCAGGAAATGCTGCTGGAGCACTCGTAAATAACATCACCCGAAGGGTTTTTTTACTTGAGAGAAGCTTAAGGAACTGCGCAAGGGGGTGAGTTGCTGCTCTTCTTTCCCCCCTAGCAGAGTTTCTAAGGTCACGCACTGCCCTCACTGTGGCTGAGCACCTATGTTCCCTTCAGAACCTACCAATAACTCTCTAGCCCCGGCCATATTAGCACTATATAAGCCCAAGAGGGCTGTGGCACATGGTAAACTGCTTTGCCTGCTTCTTAATACTAGATCCATGCGTATGCACGCCCTCAACATATATGAGTCACTGGAAGAGGTTTGTCCTGACTTTCTGTTTTTAACAGAGACTTGGCTCTGTGACTTCTCAAATCATTTGATTGCCAAAGCTATTCCTGAGGGCTACCAAAAGGTTAGGAAAGACAGTTTGAGTGATAAGGGTGGAGGCATAGCTATTATTTTTAAAAACCTCTACTCCTGCTTGCTCCCCCCTATGAAAATATTGTTGGTGCAGAAACTTTGGGGTTTCATTTGGTGATATCCCCCCATCAATCTATGGCCAGCATACTTTTATATCGACCGCCGGGTTCCCCAGGCATGTTTCATTAAGCTATCAGTAATGCTGCGGCCTCCTTTGCGATAAAACATAAACATTGCTTGATATTAGGGGATTTTAATGCCCATATGGACAAAATCAACAACCCACATGCTACAAGCCTAATTGATGCTTTGAATATTTTTTATCTGACCCCTTATTTTCAAGCACCAACCCACAAAAAGGGCCATATTCTCGATCAGGTATTTTCCACAAGGGGCATAGATGTCTCCCCCCCCCCCGCCCTCTGGTATGGTCAGATCATTTTCTCCTGGAGTTTAGAGTCCATCGAGAAACTGCACCTTTAAACATCCAGGGCAAGCCCCTTTAGACCGTACCACCATATCACTCCTGAAGCTGGGATGGGGGCCCTTGAGTCCCACCCATTCTCTATGAGTGGAACTGTGGAAGATGATGTGACTGCCTTGGATAGCTGGCTACTGCTCCGTGCGGCAGAGCTGGCCCCTCTCTCTTCCCGCCCGTCTCATTCTTCCTGTGTCTCTGCCCCCAGGTTTACTCCTGCTTTGATAGCAAGTATGAGTACTTGCAAAAAACTTGAGAGAGCATTGCATATAAACTAACACTTAAATCCCAGCAAAAACTCGTTATAGAGGAGAAAAAATCCTTCTTCTCATCGATAATATATGCAGTGGGAAATACCAATAAGGAGATTTTCAAAATGGTAAAGGAATTTACTTCCCCCAAGGCAATAATCAGGACCTTTTCCCCTTCTGTACTTTGGGTGGATCAGATGGCCACTTTCTTTGCGGAGAAAATTAGGGAAATTCAGGACACCTTTTCTACCTCCCCTGGGGTAAATAATATGGACAGGGACCCTTCTCATCCTCCCTCTTGTTTTGTTGCTCCTCTCCTTACAGAGTTCCCTCCTCTGCCGCTGGCGACTTCATTAAGCATTCTGAAGAACCCTAAATCAGGTGCCCCATCTGATCCCTGCCCTGAGTCTATTTTGGCAGCTATAGCTATGTGAATCAGGTACTGAACTCCTCCTTGCAGCAGGGGCGTGTTCCCGGTAAGTGGAAGGAAGCACACATACTTCCCCTTCTGAAAAAACCTGACATGGATCCTGAGACGCCTGCTAATTATAGGCCCATATCTCTCCTGCCTGCATTCTTGAAAGTATTGTACAAATATGTTCATTCAGTTTTGTAATATAGTTGACAGTCTAGTAGCTGGGGTGGGCGGAGCTGGGTGGGCTGAGGGGAAGAGGAGGGGTCAGTACAGGATGAGGACAGTTGGAGTAGGGACAGGGGACAGGCTGGATGCAACACAATAAAGCTCCAGTATAATAAGAAATTGTGTCTGTGGTTATTTGTAGCAGGATGCTACAACTGGCGACGAGGGTGGGATAAGCAAAACCCACAAACTCACAGCACCTCGTGAAAAAAAAACCCTGTCCCAAGCAGCAGTCGAGATTGAGCTGGTGAAGACGACTGAGCTGCCACCTAAACCGAAGAGGTCAACACCTAGTGACCCTGCCCCTCTGCAGACTGCGAGGGAACTGAGAAGAGTGGCTGAGAGGAGCGCTGAAACGCTCAGTGCCAAAGAAGAGCCCTTCGCGCTTAAAACGCGGATCACGCCGGAAGCGTGCAGGGTGAGTGACCCTCGTGAATACAGGAGTCGGGAGCCCACTCCGACCCTGCTGTGCCCCCAGAGAACTGAAGAAGTGCCCAGAGGTGGGGTAATCTGTCCCTGAAGGACTGGCTGGGGAGCGCGACCGAGCACCTGAAAACCGGTATTCGAATGCCCGTGATCGGAAGAAAACCTCACACCGATGCGTGTGATTTGGCATGCCCCAACGAAACAGAAGTCGGGAGCCCACTCCGACTCTGCCAAGCCTCAAAGGTCGAAGGAAAGTGCCCTAGGGTGAAGGACATAGCCCCCACGAAGGTCTACTGCCCCCAAAAAAGTCTCCTGCCAAGCGCTGCTGAGCGCGGTGAAATCGGAGCCCGAGTGAGCTCCGACGTCGGAAAACCTCACACCGGATGCGTGAGTTTTGGCACCAGCCGCCAAGGGACCCTGCAAAGTAAGGCGGGAGCCCACCCCAACCTCACCTGATTGTAGCAGTAGCCAGAGGGACCCCAACCTGGAGTATGCTGACCCTGGAAGCAACTGCCGGTGAGTCCTGTGTGTAGAATCGGGTCGAGTGCAGAGAGAGAAAGTAGTGCCTGCAGACAACTACGGCGGCCATCTTTGAGTCAGGCAGGTTTTAAGGACATACCCTGTGTGGTCCATAGGCGGCCATCTTGAAGTCAGGCAACGTCAAGAAATCACCAAGCATTGGCAAAAGTGAACAAACAAGCACTGGCAAGAACAAAGAAACAAGCATTGGCAAAAGAAAGTCAACAAGCATTGATAACTGTAAGGAAACAAACAAGCATTGGCGAAGACCAAACAAACATTGGCAAAAGCAAGCAAGCATTGGTACATGCAAGTCAACAAGCCTTGGTATGTGCAAGTAAACAAGCACTGGTAAATGCAAAGAAAGAGGCATTGGAAAGGCAAATAAATAAGCGTGGATAACGGCTCGTGAACAACAATGAACAAGTCTTGGCAACCAAAACAGAACAAGCACGAGCAACCACAAGAGTGACTTAACAAACAAGCATTGACAAAAAACAAATATCAGCACGGGTGAAAACGCGAACACTGAGAAACGCAAGCGAATGCGCAGTGGCGAATGTAATGAAGTAACACGTGTCTGTAAAATAAAAGAAGCACAAGCGAACACAAGGACCAAGCAAAGACAACAGCACAATGGAACAAGTATAAGCAAATTCAAGAGACAGATAAAGACGACGCTGAGCACAAACTGAAGAGCGCCGAAGGGAGGAGTTGCTGGACAGAACCACACGAGGTTCAGAAGAGGGCAAGACTGCGAAAGAGAGTCCCAGGAACAAGCACAACACACACTGAAGTGACTGGAGGACTTGCGCTAGTGCACAGTGAACGCCCGAACGAGCAAAGATGTCAAACGTGCCCAGCATCACCACAGAAGAGTTGGTAAACACCTGCCACTAGCATGCAACTCGAAAGAAAAGAAACCTTGTGTCTAGCACAGTGCAGCTGGGTGGTGGACACTTCGGAACGCACGAAATCTAAGTGATTCACTGGCACATACTGTGATGATTGCAAAGATTATCAACGTCCCAGCACATGACCACACCACAGGTTTCGACTAAAGAGGATCAGCTAAGAAGACGAGTGAACAGCCCGTGCCCTGCAAATATAATCCATCAAAATTCTCCTCTCATGGCGGGGGAAGAAGTAGCACAACGGTTCAATCCCTGCATTGAAGTACCACCCACAGGGGTGCAGACGGATACCTGGAGTCTGTGTCTCAAACGGAACCATTGGCTGGCAACATTGAGTGACTTCCTGGATGCCAATGGTGAACAAAGAGAGAAGAAATGTTTAATGCTGCTCCTCCATTTGGTGGGTCCTGAGGGCCGATGCCCAATCAAAACATCTTCCAAAGAAGACACAGAAATCTATAAAAGACTCCAAGAGAAGCTAGGTGCCCGTCTCTCTGCACAAGCGGAAGTGGATCATGAGCGCATCGCTTTCAACACAGCTCGGCAGGAACCAGGTGAACCTTTGCCAAGTTTCATCATTCGGTTGCAAAACCTGGTACAAGGCTGCCACTTTAACACCTTTACGAATGAGGACGCAGTTCGACTCCGGATAATTGAAGGCTGCGCAAACCCCAACACAAAGCTCAAGATCCTGCGAGGAAATTGGTCATTAGAAGAAATCATTAGGAAGGCTGAAATTGGAATACACGTCAAGGCGAAAGACAGATCAAAGAACCTGCCTCTGAAAGCAACATATCAAGATGCCTGGACGGATGAAACTCGGAAAATGCACAAAACAAAAAGGAGAGAGAGGGAAGGCAGACCAGTGAAAAGACAACGAGAGAGACAAAGTGATAAGGAGCACTCCGAGTCAATCAGTCAAAGGACAACCTCAAGGAGTTCTTCACCCTCAAGGTGTCATTCAAAGTCTGACGAGGAGGGAGCGTCAAGTGGGACAGACCGCACTCCTGGACAAGAAGGTAACCTGCACAAAAAGAGAGTAAGGAAGACAAGCCATAGAAGAAGAAATCAAAATGGTCAAAACTGGAAGTTGGCGCAAAAACATTCCTCTCCAAGTTGTGAAGATGAGTCTGAAGGAACATCATCCAGCAGGAGAACACATCACACCCACATCATGGGTATCCGAGCACCAAATAAGTGGGAAGAAGAAATAGGTCGCATAAGACGAACTGACCCTCCCCAACAACGAACAGGAAAAGACCAACGCATCAATGACACCGGGGACAACGAAGAAACTGAGAAGACGTCGTTGACATGTGAGAAAGACAAAGATGGAAAATCTCAAGAGCAAACACAAAGAACAAGCATGTGGTTGTTGAACAACTTCTCAAATGAAACAACGCCAAAGACAAGTCGACGAAGGCGCCCGGAGAAGCGTTTTAAAGACAACCCTGAGTCAACGAACAACGTGTCTAAGTATGGGCGGAAAATCCGTTCCGCTCGCGGATTTTGCGGATTTTCGGTAAATTCGCAATCCGCGAGATTCGCGAATTTCCCGCAAAATCCGCAAATCCGCGAGCAGCGGATTTTATGGCTTGCTTGCACTGTTCACGTGAGTTCGCGGCTTCCCAGTTCAACTTCGCGCCCCGCGAATAAGCGCTAAATTGCAGAAATACGATCTTAGCAAAACTGAAACTACTTACCAGGTTCAAAAGTTCAAGCTCATCATTAGTAGCCATTTCCTGTAGTGCTTCCTGAGGGCCCCCTCCAGAGTTCAGTTGCCTACTTGCAACTATTATGTGACCCTGCTCTGACCCTCAGAATAGTTACACATATGCCACAATGGTCCTGAATTACAGCTAAGGGAGACAAGCAGGAGCCAGGCTGGAAGTTCAAATCCAGTGACACATTAATCAGCCCCTAATTCATTATTGTCAGTTGGGGCAGGGCAGGTGTTGTAACTAATTTTGCAACAATGAAAGCACTTAGCAAGTGCAAAAGATCACTAATCAGGAAGCACTAAGGAAGCAGGTGCCAGCTAAAAAAATATTCTGTGACACATTAATCAGCCCCAAATTAATTCAGGTCACTTGAGGCAGGGAAGGTGTGCTTTGCTTTGCCACAATAATGTACACTGGACAACCAGAGGGTGCTGTGATGAAACAGAGGGTGGCATGGGTGAGCCAGAGGGTGGCATGGGTGAACCAGAGGGTGGCAGTGATGAAGAAGAGTGTCCCAAACAGGCTGGACACGTAGAAACAACAAGTTCGCAAAACTTGCGACCCGACAGGTAAGTTCACGTTTGCGAAATTGTACAAAAACCCTCGCGACCTGGCAGAAACCCGCGCGAACACACAAAAAAAAAATCTGCAAATTCGCGAGAATTCGCGGATTTTGCGGATTGCGAGTTCGCAAATCCGCAAAATTCGCAAACGCGAGATTCGCAAAATTCGCCCATGCTTACGTGTCACGGCCCACTCATTTCAGACATCCATTATCCGATACACCCTCAAAGGAACGCTTCAAAAGGAGTATGGCCAGGAACTCCTCTGATTCAGAGAGCGCGTCCGTCCGATCCTGGAAGTCGACAAAAGACTTCTCTGACCCAGAAAGCACGTCTATGGCCAGGAACTCCTCTGGTTCAGAGAGCACGTCTGTCCGATCCTGGAAGTCGACAAGAGACTTCTCTGACCCAGAGGGCCCGTCTGTTCAATCCCGTGAGCTGACCAAGTCATGGTCCCATCAACAGCCATGGCGTCAACCACCTGAACGCACCATGGAACCAAAGGACATCCTTCCCGTCAAGAGCAACACGTCACACACTAAGGACTCTGAATACTCGGTCACGCCACAAGACAACCTGTCATGTCAGTCACAAGTATATCTGGACATAGATCAGACACCATCACCCCTGAAGGGGTCCGCGAGGCTGACTCAAAGGACCTACAAAAGGAAAACAGAGACAGTGGACCTTAATCCCCAGACGGGAAGGGACCAGCCATCCACTCCACAAGGAAAACCGGACATGTCAGCAGAGAGAGATCATCAGATGAGAGAGAAACATGCCTATGAACAGATAGCCCACGAGCTCGCCAGACAACCCGAGGCCGTGAATGAGTTATCGAATCACACGTACTATCTGGTATACATGACCCTGAATTGGAGGGCAATGTTGCCCTCGACCGGACTAGACAAAAGAAAGTAAAAGTAAATGCGGCGAATGAGTTACCGAACCAAACCAAGACAGTCTCATCAGATAGCACCGTACTGTCTGGTATACATGACCTTGGATTGGAGAGCAGTGTTGCCCTCGACCGGACAAGACAAAAGGAAGTAAAAGTAGATGCTGGTGCTCAGAAGAGGACCAGAACATTATCCCCTCATGAAAGAGATCGAGCATCTGAACCAACAGTTACGCCGCAGGAAGGAAACATGATGACTGCGGAGTGTGAGAGTAAACAGTTCAAACGCAACGTGGTCAAGAATGCCCTGATCCAGACAACAGAAAGATTGACCAAAGCCAAGCCCACCACTGATTCGACACTACTGAGGTTTGAAGAACAGACTGCCCGCCGACCCGTGTGGTGGATTGAAGAATTGCGAACACTGAAGACATTAAGCTCATTTTGTTAAGAAAGGGGGAGATGTAATATAATTGACAGTCTAGTAGCTGGGGTGGGCGGAGCTAGGTGGGCTGAGGGGAAGAGGAGGGGTCAGTACAGGATGAGGACAGGTGGAGTAGGGACAGGGGACAGGCTGGATGCAACACAATAAAGCTCCAGTATAATAAGAAATTGTGTCTGTGGTTATTTGTAGCAGGATGCTACAAGTTCCCTCTGCCTTTTCAGAGACAAACAATGTTTTGCACCAGAGTCAATCAGGGTTTCGCCCAAACTTTAGCACCAAAACGGCACTACTGGAAAGTTCGGAGTCCATTAAGGCCGTTTTGGATAGCGACGGAAAGGCTATGTTGATATTGCTGGATATCTCGGCAGCCTTTAATACATTCCATCACATCAGACTCCTATTGAGACTCCAGGAGTCTGGCTTTGAAGGGACGGTAGTCAAATGGTTTGCCTCTTTTTTGTCTGGGTGCAAACAGACTGTCTAGGTCCCCCCTTTCTCTGCACTCATTCCCCCTTTGGAGGAGGGGGTTCCTCAAGGTTCAGTCTTCAGCCCTACTTTATTCAATCCAAATGTGTCTTCCCTTGTGAGCTTAGTCGAGTCGCATGGGGCTAAAATAGTATTGTATTCTGACGATACTCAATTACTTTTTACATGCGACAAAGATTCAGAGTTTGAGGGAGAGGCTATTAAGACCTGTCTTTCGGCAGTGTTTTCTTGGTTTCGACAGAATGAACTTAGATGCAATTCCAACAAGTCTGAAATCATTTTCTTTGGTGGCCCATCGAACAAGTTGTGGCAGTGCTGGTGGCCTCAGGATATACGCCCTCCGGCTAATGCAGTATTGTCCGTAAAAAATCTAGGTGTAAAACTGGACAACTCTTTGAGTATGATGCTACAGGTCCAGACTGTGACCGGTCAGTGTTTTGGCCTCCTGAAAATGCTTACACAATTTTTGCCTCTACTTCAGATCCCACACAGGAAAACTATGGTCCAGGCCCTGATTAGCTCCAGGCTGGATTATGTAAATATACTATATCTCGTCCTCCCAGAATACCTGCTCACCCGCCTTCAGGTGGTGCAGGTATTCTGGGAGTGCAGGGCCAGGGCTATTCTTTTACTTGGCCCGAGGACCAGGATGTTGGAACATCTGAGCTCTCTTCACTGGTTACTGATCCGCAAGGGGATACAGTTTAAGGCCTTCGTTCTGGATTTTAAGAATTTGCATGGCTCTGGGGCCCCTTATCTAAGGAAGAGAGTTCAATTCTACTACCCCTTCGCGCTCTTCGCTCCGACTCATTGGCGTTAGTGTGCACTCCGGTGATCAAGCGCTCCCGAATAGCAGGGCGCTCCATCAGTTCCAAGTGGCTACGCTATGGAACAATCTACCACCTGCTCTGAGACTTTTACAGGATCTGCTCCCCTTCCGGAAGGCTCTCAAGACATGGTTATCCCAGCAATAACTTAGCTTTTTGCTTCCCAATTTTCTTTTCCCCTTTCTGGCTAGTCTTCATTCACCTAGCGCCGGGACACTCAGTAGAGTAGCTGTGCGCTTATAAAACCCCAATTAACTTAACATAACATAACACACTCAAATAACTTCTCACTCACCCATACAGCCACTCACACACCCACTCCCTCACCCATGTAGCCCATCACACACCCTTTCACACACCTTTGCGGCCGCTCACACGCCTATATAGCCATTCACACACCCACTCACTCTCAAATACAGTCACTCAAACAGCCACTCAGTCACCCATACAGCTACTCACACTTAAAAAACAAGTATTCAAATGCCAATTTCGACCAAAAAGGCATTCTTAGAATATATTCCTACAAAAAAGTAAATGTCATTCATTCTGAAAATGTCCATTAAACATTTTCGATGAAATGGTTTCTCAGAAGGGGTAACCATGAAAACGACCCCACCAAAGGCTGTCAAGTCTAACAAAGTGACAAGCAGAAAAGAGATATTTATAGCCACATGGGTATTTTTCGGATGCCTTAGGCAATTGTAATAAAGCTAAGATCCCCCTGCATGTTTCTATACGTCAACTACTGCAATTAGTTTTAGTGTGACACCTAATAATTTGTTTCTAGTATCTTTTTGCAACAAATATCTAGCAATTTTGCAGTAGAGATTCTACATTTATGCTTAATATTTTCATATATACTATCTATTTCAAATAAAAGAGCACACACGAAGGATATTTAAGTGGTTTGTGGGGAATGTGATGGTATGATAATGTCATATAAGGAATAAAATACCATCTACTCTACATTATAGGAATATTGAAAATTACCTTGGAGTGCCATGAACTTATAAAGAAACTTGACTTTCGTCCTCATTCCTCTATATGGTCATGAACATCTTTGGTGACTTGCAGCATACTTATAATGTACAGCAGGGGTAATATATTCCATGTGGCGACCGGATAAAATGCTTTACCACTCCCAGGAGACTTTGCCTCTTGTTCAAAGTTTCATAAGGCATGATAAGAGTGGAAGAACGTTTTATTTCTCTTGCACTTGGTCTGTAAGCAGTTACCAAGCAACTTACACATTTAAGAGACCCATCGTGCATTCACCAAGGCCTTAAATACTTTTATTTTCACGGTCTAATGTTTCCCTCTAAATATTCCACTCAGTTCGCTCCCTAAAGCCTGAGGGCAAATGCTTAATCTAACACATGATTGTTCTAGGGACAGAAATAGATGCACATTACATTGGCTATCTTTCAAAAGAAAACGTCCTCGTGATATCAATGTGAAGCTGTATAAACATCAGAATTAAAGCTTAGACATTATTGAAGCCCATCATCAATACAGTATTCAGACCTTCATTTTGAGAGGCACCTTGACAAGAAATGTTCTGAGCAGAAACCCCCTTGCACCACTGCCGTTTATAAAGTGTTGCACTGCCTCGTCTACCTCAAAAATGAAATTTTGAAAATACTGTCAAAATACTCATCCTAGTTAGCTGTTTAAATAGGCGAGGGGTTAAGGACTGACTGAAGATCTTGATTTGCACAATCAAAACTTCTACAAATTTGGGAACCAATTTATAATAGGTGGCTGCATTCCAGGCCCTCCGGCACTTCAGTTGTATGTCAGAATATTGAGTACCGAAGCATCTTACTGCAAAATAATGTGAGCACATTATGAAAAGAATAATATTACTTTAATATCATATATATGTATGTGCGTGTGTGTACACACAGATTTACTTTTTTGTTTTCCAAATATAAATACTTATATAGATATATATATATATATATATATATATATATATATATATATATATATATATATATATATATATATATATATATATAGATAGATCTATATCTATCTATCTATATCTATCTATCTATCTATCTATCTATCTATCTATATATATATATATATATATATATATATATATATATATATATATATATTACCTACTGGCGATAGCCAGTAGGTATATATAGTTAGGATTTTTTTCCTATGGGATTTTTGAAAATTCTATGTCGAATAACTTTGGCTTATGAGGACAGAATTGGCTGAAATTTTCAGGAAAATGGAACATTTTGTTTCTGAGCAGCCCCTGAAAATTTGGGGGGTTTTCGTCAAGGGGGGGCCTAGAAAAAAGGGGGGTCCCAAAACGTGTTTTTCCCATGCAATTTTCCATAGGGCGGTTGGCCTCACTTTTAGCCTGAACGGCTGAATGGATTTACACCAAACTTGGCAAAATTGTAGGGACTGGTAGCCCGATGTGCCTTTGCTATGTCTCAAGATATAGGCTCCAGTGGTTTTTACGAAAATTAACTTTGAAAAATATAAATTGGGCTACATTGGGCTATATATATGTTGGAGCCCAAATGTAGCCCAATGTAGCCCAATGTAGCCCAATGTAGCCCAAAGATGGCCACCAGAGACAAAAAACCAAATGTAGCCCAAATATCAGCCAGATGTAGCCCAACTATAGCCCAATGACAGATTGTCCCAGAGTGTTCTAAAGAACAACTAGAGTGCTAACAGTCCTACTTGTTACAAAGGTATGGCACACCTGAAGCCATCTTGATTGGAATAAAGTGGTAACTCTTAAAACATTTAATTTAAAAAGGAACAAAATGAGGGGGTTCATTTTGCCATAGAAAGTATGATTAGCGAATATATGACGAAATCCCGCATACCATCAGTCCGCAAAAAAAATCCCGCATGTACTATTAGGCCGCAAATTAAAATAACGAAAACTTTTAGAACGAATATGCCTTTAGCATACACTAAACAACTAAACTACCCTAAACCCTAAAACACTACCCCCAGCATGACCCTACACTACACAAACAGTACAACACTACCCTAAACCCTAAAACACTACCCCCAGCATGACCCTACACTACACAAACCCTACAACACTACCCTAAACCCTAAAACACTACCCCCAGCATGACCCTACACTACACAAACACTACAACACTACCCTAAACCCTAAAACACTACCCCCAGCATGACCCTACACTACACAAACACTACAACACTACCCTAAACCCTAAAACACTACCCCCAGCATGACCCTACACTACGCAAACACTACAACACTACCCAAAACCCTAAAACACTACACCCCAGCATGACCCTACACTACGCAAACACTACAACACTACCCTAAACCCTAAAACACTACCCCCAGCATGACCCTACACTACACAAACACTACAACACAACCCTAAACCCTAAAACACTACCCCCAGCATGACCCTACACTACGCAAACACTACAACACAACCCTAAACCCTAAAACACTACCCCCAGCATGACCCTACACTACGCAAACACTACAACACTAACCTAAATCCTAAAACACTACCCCCAGCATGACCCTACACTACGCAAACACTACAACACTACCCAAAACCCTACAACACTACACCCCAGCATGACCCTACACTACGCAAACACTACAACACTACCCTTAACCCTAAAACACTACCCCCAGCATGACCCTACAGTACGCAAACACTACAACACTACCCAAAACCCTAAAACACTACACCCCAGCATGACCCTACACTACGCAAACACTACAACACTACCCTAAACCCTAAAACACTACCCCAGCATGATCCTACACTACGCAAACACTACAACACTACCCTAAACCCTAAAACACTACCCCCAGCATGACCCTACACTACGCAAACACTACAACACTACCCTAAACCCTAAAACACTACCCCCAGCATGACCCTACACTACGCAAACACTACAACACTACCCTAAACCCTAAAACACTACCCTCAGCATGACCCTACACTACGCAAACACTACAACACTACCCAAAACCCTAAAACACTACCCCCCAGCATGACCCTACACTACGCAAACACTACAACACTACCCAAAACCCTAAAACACTACCCCCAGCATGACCCTACACTACGCAAACACTACAACACTACCCTAAATCCTAAAACACTACCCCCAGCATGACCCTACACTACGCAAACACTACAACACTACCCTAAATCCTAAAACACTACACCCCAGCATGACCCTACACTACGCAAACACTACAACACTACCCTAAACCCTAAAACACTACCCCCAGCATGACCCTACACTACGCAAACACTACAACACTACCCAAAACCCTAAAACACTACACCCCAGCATGACCCTACACTACGCAAACACTACAACACTACCCAAAACCCTAAAACACTACCCCCAGCATGACCCTACACTACGCAAACACTACAACACTACCCAAAACCCTAAAACACTACCCCCAGCATGACCCTACACTACGCAAACACTACAACACTACCCAAAACCCTAAAACACTACCCCCAGCATGACCCTACACTACGCAAACACTACAACACTACCCAAAACCCTAAAACACTACACCCCAGCATGACCCTACACTACGCAAACACTACAACACTACCCTAAACCCTAAAATACTACACCCCAGCATGACCCTACACTACGCAAACACTACAACACTACCCAAAACCCTAAAACACTACCCCCAGCATGACCCTACACTACGCAAACACTACAACACTATCCTAAACCCTAAAACACTACGCCCAGCATGACCCTACACTACGCAAACACTACAACACTACCCTAAACCCTAAAACACTAGCCCCAGCATGACCCTACACTACGCAAACACTACAACACAACCCTAAACCCTAAAACACTACCCCCAGCATGACCCTACACTACGCAAACACTACAACACTACCCTGAACCCTAAAACACTACCCCCAGCATGACCCTACACTACGCAAACACTACAACACAACCCTAAACCCTAAAACACTACCCCCAGCATGACCCTACACTAAACAACCACCACAACTCTACACTACACTAACACAACACTACACTACACAACACTACACTACACTACACAATCACTAACCCACGAAAAAATTAACACAAACCCACTTACCTCTCTCGTCATCGTGGTTTTCACAACGCAAATGCATTTACCAAACATGCCATTAAAACGTAATTCTTTGTAAAGGCATGCGCGATAAATGCACATGCGTTTTGAAAAAATGCGGGATAATGGTATGCGAGCTCAATGACCTTGCGGGATAATGGTATGCGGACTGAAAGTCTGCGGGATAAAAAATGCGGGAAAATGGCTGCAAACCATGATTAGCAGCAGACTTCCCTGGTGAGCACTAGCTTTACTACAGTGATCTAATGAGCAACTAGAGTGCTAACATTCAGAATTTATGGCAAATGTGTGACACATCTGAATGCCTTCTTGATAGAACCAAAGTAAACAAGCATTGAAAATGCAATAGATCTCGCCCTCGTTTAAGTTAAAGCCATTCTGTTTGTAATGAGGTGGCTTTTTAGCTTTGCTTTTATTAGTGTTTTTAAAACTTTCATGTAAATAACATGCATATGTATGCATATATGTATATGTATGCATGCATTTATATTTATATAGATATGCAGATTACATATGTTTATATATGTATATTACCTACTGGCGATAGCCAGTGGGTATATATAGTTAGGATTTTTTCTCTATGGGATTTCTGAAAATTCTATGTCTAATAACTTTGGCGTTTGTGGACGGAATTGGCTGAAATTTTCAGGAAAATGGCACATTTTTTTTCTGAGCAGCCCCTGAAAATTTGGTGGGGTTTCGTCAAGGGGGGGGCCGAGAACAAAGGGGGGTCCCAAAACACGTTTTTCCCATTCATTTTTCCATAGGGCGGTTGGACTCACTTTTAGCTCGAATGGCTGAATAGATTTACATGAAACTTGGCAAAATTGTAGATATGGTTTGCCCGACGTGCCTTTGCTATGTCTCAATATATGTGCTCCAGTGGATTTTGAGAAATTAACGTTTAAAAAAATATATATATCTGTGACAGCGCTCCGGTTAGCGCCCCGGTTCGCGTACCTGACGCGTAACGGAACTTCGCGAAGCGAATCTGATTGGCTCTCCGGTGTCTGTCAACATTCTAAACAAACCGGAGCGGCCGCCATCTTGTCTCTCGGTACGATCGAGAGACAAGATGTGGTGAAAAACGAAGGGGGAAATGAAGGAAAGGGGGCAAGGTAGACCACTCCTGACCCCCTAGGATTGATGAGGGGGATATTAAAGTGCCCCGCGGGGCAAAACATTTTGTGATTTTACGCCGTAGAGGCGCGTCCCGGTACGCGAACCGGGCAGCTCACCGGGCAGCTAACCGGGCAGCTAACCGGCAGCGTAGCTGTCAACATTGTAAACAGTCCGGAGCGGCCGCCATCTTGTCTCTCGGTAGGTTCGAGAGACAAGATGTGGTGAAAAAAGAAGGGGGAAATGAAGGAAAGGGGGCAAGGTAAACCCCTCCTGACCCCCTAGGATTTATGAGGGGGATATTAAAGTCCCCCGCGATTTTTCGCAGTAGAGGCGCTTCCCGGTACGCGAACCGGGCAGCTAACCGGCAGCGTAACGGGAGTCCGCCATCTTGTGTTTTTGGAGCGTCTGATTCGCGTACCGGGTAGCGTCCCGGTAAGCGTAACAAGGGGAAAACCAAGAGAAACAGTAAAAAAAAAATTAAGGGAATAGATTTCCAGCAAACTTGGCAAAATTGTAGGGACTGTTTGTTTGATGTGCCTTTGCAAGGCCTCAAGATATGTGCACGTGTGGATTTTGTCTAATTAAGGTTAAAAAAAATATATATATCTGTAAGCTTGCTCCGGCACGCTTACGTTACGGGTTTTGTTTGCGCTGCAGAACCGATACGTCACGGTTATGCGACGCGTCATGAGGCGTCTCACGTGGCTACGTGATACGTCACGTAATAAAGAATATATTTTACAGCTATAGATATTAGCTTTTAAAAAACCAATGAAATTCACTGAAAAAACCATAGGTTATAGACCATATATAGTTAGGAATTTGCATTTACAAAACCTTGAAAATTCACTGAAAAAACCATAGGTTAGAGACCATATATAGTTAGCTGGACATTTTATTGACAAAAAACCAATGAAATTCCATATATAGTTAGTTGCACTAACTATATATCGCGCACCCGCAATCCACTGCTGATGATGTCACATATTACATCATTCATGACATGGTCAGTGACATCACTGATGACATCACTGATGACATCTCAAATGACATCACTGATGACATCACTGATGACATCTCAAATGACATCAGTGATGACATCATGACACACCAATACCAGTTACTACATACGCACTCACTGATTCCTACGTCTACACACACATTCACTCATTCACCCATACAATCACTCATACATACAGTCACTCATTATTACACTATCATATGCACTCATACACCTATGCAGACACTCACACACTGCCACTCATCCATGGAGTTACTCACACACCAAGTCAGTCCTGTAAAGAATCAATCACACTTCCATTTCCTCATCTATACAGTTAAACACAGAACACCATACTTCAGTGACATCACTGATGACATCACTGATGACATCTCAAATGACATCACTGATGACATCTCAAATGACATCACTGATGACATCATGACACACCAATACCAGTTACTACATACGCACTCACTGATTCCTACGTCTACACACACATTCACTCATTCACCCATACAATCACTCATACATACAGTCACTCATTATTACAACACTATCATATGCACTCATACACCTAGTCAGTCCTGTGAAGAATCAATCACACTTCGATTTCCTCATCTATACAGTTAAACACAGAACACCATACTTTTCACACATATACTAACACATACTTACTCTCTTATACAATCACTGATACAAGTACACATTGATATGCACAGAGTCACACACCTCCCAGCCAGCCACACACACACTCAGTCTTCCATACATCCACTCATTCTTCAATATGTAAAACATATTTAAACTTTACAAAAACACACAGACACTAGATGATGTCATCAGTGATGTCATTTGAGATGTCATCAGTGATGTCATCAGTGATGTCATTTGAGATGTCATCAGTGATGTCATCAGTGATGTCACTGACCATGTCATGAATGATGTAATATGTGACATCATCAGCAGTGGATTGCGGGTGCGCGATATATAGTTAGTGCAACTAACTATATATGGAATTTCATTGGTTTTTTGTCAATAAAATGTCCAGCTAACTATATATGGTCTCTAACCTATGGTTTTTTCAGTGAATTTTCAAGGTTTTGTAAATGCAAATTCCTAACTATATATGGTCTATAACCTATGGTTTTTTCAGTGAATATATATATATATATATATATATATAGTCATGGTACATTTAAGTGGGGCTAAGCAAAGTAATTCTCTAGTTATCTGTATATTCTTCCCTTGACAATATTATTGTAGTAGATTATTGGTAATGATTTTTTGGGACAATACATAAAACACAATATTCTGGTGGTGTACATGCTTGGCCCGCTTCTGCTGCAACTGTGATTCAATAAGAACCACAAAAGGAGGAACGACAAATAAAATATGTTCTTTGAAGGTGCTTTGCGCTCCTTGTGGCTATTTCTAAAGGTCTGACCAAATTTTGCCTCCAATCACTAAAAAAAGTGCCACCAAACCCAAACCTGCAGCAGGTGCAGTGGTTGCTATTGTGTGCAACTCATGCAGCAGTTATCATCCCGATACAGCAACTGTAGGGCGCACGTGAGCAGGGGGTAGGGTGAGGTGCAGGGAGGCTGGGCTACGTTATCCTACTGGTGCTCCCTGTAAAGGGTGAACAAGTTTGCCCATGCCTCCTCCTGTAGATACTAGGAATGATTGACAGTTTGAGCAGGAGTCTCACAAATAGCAACTCCTCCAATGTGATTCTGTGAGTGCAGCCTTTAGGGTAAGAAGTGGCAAATACTGCTTGCTACTAAACACAGAAACCCCTACAAGCACATCCCAACAGCTTTAGTGACTGCCCAGAACAGACATTACCATGCAGTCATTTGAGCTCCTCCTTGTGACACCTACCTTGGATAATGGGCTATTTTCTCATGATATTGCACCCTTTAACTGATAATAACGTGAGGCAACTAGGATTCCTGGATTTGCTGGGATAGTCCTGGATTTTCACCAACTGCCCTTGGAGAATTCAGCAAACTTAGCACATGTCCTTGTTTTCAGAAGGGTCGACTGAAAACAGAGGGAGGCAGATTTTATATTTTTCAAGGCAGGACTAGATGGTATGCAACGTTTACAACGAAGTTTTTACAACGCACTACCATTACAACGCAGGCATTACCACGCATACCATTACAACGCATTGCGCTGGGGGGCGCTCTAGGATAGGGAATAGGTTTCATTTTCTATCCAACACCTTCCCTAGTGTCCACGGGGACTGGAGTTGGAATAGAAAATTATACTTACCACTATCCAGCACCTCTAAGCGCTATGCGTTGTAACGGTATTCGTTGTAAATACCACGTTGTAAAGGTATGCGTTGTAACGTCATACATCTGACTAGATAGCAGCTCTTATCATAAAGTAATTTATATAACACACCAGTAAGAAACGGGGTTGTTGGTTCACTGGGTGTGACCCTGGTCAGGCAGTAACCACAACCCTTGATAGGGTAAGGCACATGCAAACCTCAAATTAACCTATGCTCAACCCCCTGGTAGCTTGGCATGTAGCAGTAAGTCTTAACTTGGAGGATATGTGTAAAGTGTTGGTGCAACACTTTAAACAGTAAAGCAATGAAAACATCACACAAAAAGGATCCCACACCAGGTTAGAAAAATAGAGCTTAATTTAATAATTAAAACAAGGCAACCAGGAGAAATATCCAATTAATGCCACACTACTAGGGACTATTAAGAAATGTAAATATGCCAAGTGGGTATAAGCCAATATTACAATGTTTAGAGGAGAGAGCACAAGCACTTCAGCACTGTTAGCTGGGGGTGAAGTGTACAGAGTCCTAAACCCAACGAAAACAAGGTTAGTAAAAATGGAAGATGAAGGCAAAATGTTTGAGGGGAAGACCACCCTAAGACTGAATGGTCTAACAACGTCTAATACCGGGTTTTGAAGTTTCATTCAATTCCCTTAGCTACTCGTTGCCTGTTGCCCTGTTGAAGAGCGCTGTCATGTAAGTCATTCTGTGCCACTTGGGGTATGTAAAATTGTAGTCCTTCTGTTTTTGCGAAATGTCCCAGTTTTTAGCTTTCAATTTTGGGTCACCCTACATTTGGACACCTTACACTAACGTTATTTCAAGACCAAGCAAATAGTGGGCTGTCATTGATACATGCTTGTGAAAAAACAGTGGCGGGGAGGGAGAGTATCATAGAAGGATTCGTACTCCCACGGCAATGTTACAAAAACAAGAGGAATCCCCCTGATGGTATTTGCAAGTGTTCCTCACAATGGTGTGGAGCACTTAGTGTTTTTTAAAATACCCCTCACACACCAAAAGGACCCTTGGTGTCATGCTTCATCATAGGGGTCTTCGCACCCCTCTACGGGATGCGGCGTGCTGCGACCTACGACTACGCGGGAGCACTTATAGTAGTAGACTATGTATGGTGCATGTGAGGGTATTATTGTAAAGTGAGTGAGTGGTGGAATAGGTGAAAATAAATTAAAAAGTGCCTGGCTCGTGGGAACTTGAAACACTTTAATTCTGTCCCCGGGCTGGTACTGTTAAAAGAAGTGAAGTGCAAGGTGCTTATGTCGTGATTATGTACATCACCTCATGTGTGCGTCGACATGTTTCGGAGACTGCGCTCCTTCTTCAGGACAGGGTGCACAACTTCCCCATCTTACTCATGTTTCACTATGTAAAAAAACAATGATGTGTATTTACATAAAAGTGACAAGAAATAGATAATTATGTGTAAGCATCATAGGTTACAATGTACCTACAGCGGTATATCTCAAGAGTATGCGATTTGCATTACCTGAGGAAAAAATGAAAGGAACAAATATTGGTAAACCTCTGGAGAACCACTTTCAACTGGTATAATCACCTAGAAAAAACGTTGTTGGTAGGGGTTAAACTGCTCAGTGAAGATTTAACCCTGTAAAAAAGACAAATACAAGACATACATACATTGAACAGAAAACACACACTCTATTGGTAGCCATGGCGTGATATAGTGTGGAATTTTGACTTGCGATCTGAACATCATCTGCGCCAGCTTGTCACCTATGTACTACATGCACGGCAGCTATTCTAGGTCACCTATGTATTACGTGCATGGCAGCCATTTTAGGTATTATGGTCTCCCTGTCCACGATCGATCGCCAGCACGTCCCTCTGACCCAGCAAGCATCCTCCGCGCACCCTGGCTCCCCCTCCCTCCTCCTTACGAGCAGGACCCTTCTGCATGACCCTGTCCTTGGGAGTCACGCTAGCGCCTGACCAACACCTCCTCTCCTCCCATGAATGCCCCTCTGTTGACAAACCTCCCTCCTGCGCTGGATTGTCCACGCGGCATGAATACCACTCCATTGATAACCCCTCACCCCGTGTCCGACTGTCCACACAGGTCCGAGGCCATTGCCTAAGCCGGGAGATATCATTCACTGCCCTTTATTGTATGAGGTCGCTCTCCTTCAAAGGACCCTCTATTGATCCAGGCCTCCCCACCCCCTGTGATATGATCAGGCGCACACATCCTAAGACTCGACGGAACACTCAGCTGCGTGATGGTCCCCTCCTCTTATCAGCAGGTTGAAACCCTCTATTGTGAAGGTATATGGGGGTGGGATTGACACTAGGATTACGGGGATGTCTTTTTCTCTTGCCTTACAAAGACTCGATTGTATTAAAGGAAGGTCACATGCCATAAACCAGTGTATAAGAGGCCAGGCCTCGGAGAGGCTGTTAGAGCACCTCAACATGATACCTTGTTGTCTGATCTGATGTGTTCTGCTCCGTCGGAATAAACTTCTGTTTCCTGCCTTCTGGTCTCCGGCGCCTGCCTCATTGCTTGGTAAACTTGAATGGTACAAGGGCGGTTAGCGCCGGGCAAATCTTGAGAAAGGTCCTAGCCCTACCTTTTTCTACAATTGGCGTCCCAAAGCGTGGGGCCCATCAGCGACACGTGGATCCAGTGGGAGAGGTCCCGATGACAGAGTGAACGACTGCAACGATCGGGAAGAGCTCGTGTCCGATAGACCCTCGTCTGACAGCCGATCATCCGACCTTCACTAGTTCTGAACAGACCTCTCTCGAGTGATCTACGGTCCTGACTGGGAACCATCAGGAGTGCCGCGAACAACACGAAGGAGAGAGGACGATCGGGCGCTGGATCCAGAGGACAGGAAACCGTCCATGCGGTCCGGGTAAGGTCGTGTAAACACGACGAATTGAGGAAATTGTTTTTGGATAATACTAGTATTACGCTTTGTTGAAACCCTCTGGAGATTCACTGTCTGCAAACGGGGAAAAACAAACAGGCTCTCTCTTTGCAAGCAGTGAAGGATAGGTAACGCAGACTTTTGTCCCCATTGTAATCCGTCGTACCTATCTTCCTCCCCCACTGTTTCCCGAACTATCGTTCGTGGATTATTGTCTGGAGATTCTTTGTCTGCAAACAGGGAAGAACAAGGCCTCTCTTTGCAGGTAGAGAAAGAGTGGGTAGCGATAATTTTTCGTGCCCACTTATTCTCCCCACTGGATTGTTTGATTGGCCGATTATTCTGTATTGGTTCTTTTGAGGTATTCACGGCCTCCAAACAACGTAGAATAGAAATATTCTGTCTAGTCTTTGTCCGCCGTGATAAGATAGGTAGTGCAGACTTTTGTCCCCGTTGTAATCCGTCATGCCTGTCTTCTCCCCACTGGTTGGTAGCCTGTTTAGCCCGGACCGCTTATTAGAGATGAACCATCCAGCTCCACTGGAGGGCACCCCTAATAAGGACATGTTCACTAAGTATGGACTAGTCGCTATAGCTTACACTAAACTATGGCATAAATATACGAAAAAGAACCTTGAAAGTCAGTGGCCACTGATAGGTTCCTTTGACGAAAATAAAATAAAAACATTAGAAATAGCGCTCCAGAAGAATAAGACCACGCCCACTATGCTCGACAGTATCGGCATGTGGCGCAAAGAAACGGAACAACGAAAGAAAAGAGAAGAAGCAAAAATAGGGAAAGAATTACGAAAGGCAGCCCATCTAGCCGCAAAGCAACTAGAAGAAGAAATAAAAGAAAGAAAGGAAACTATGCAAAACCAAGAATCAGGGTCGACAGGCCAATGTCCTGTTAGGACCCCCTCTGCGCTCTACCCTGAATTGCCCTCCAAACAACGAGCGAACGACGAGCTACTACTAGGTCCCCCAACCATCTACATGCCCCCTCCATATGCCCCCTGCCGACAAAACTTCCACGCTCCGAGTGTGAGCGAAAGCGATCTCAGCGCTAGTGCACCAGCCCTCACGGCCTTTGCACCAGCCACATTAACAACCTCATCAGACGACCCCGAGTCTAGCAAACAATCATCGGCCAGATTAAATAGATTAAGCAAAGATGAGCGGGATGGGATCGACAAAATAGCAAAGACCTTAGTAGAACGAAGGGAGAGCGAAGATTATACAATGAGCGTATATAATTCACATGCCGACAGTCACAGACGGCATTTCATCTTGCGATTCAGCTATTACACCCTGAACGCGTATGAAGATAGGTATCAGAGTAAGGGACCCGCTAAATTAACAACGCTGTATAGGAAAATTGATGTTGGAGATAGGACTGAACGTGAGGCGACGGAGCTCTTCATGCAAATGCTTGAGGTCCTCCGCCACCTCACGGAACAGAAACCAGAAGCCAAGGTTACGGTCCCTGAAGCAAGGTTGGCAGAAGTAGCCAATACTATGATGCCTATCAGAGAAGCGGCTCCTTACTGGATCCCGCCACGGGGCCAGGGAACGAGCGATGATATTAATAATGAAAATGCAAAGGGAAGGGTTGTGTACAATTGGGTTTACCAACCATGGGACCGACAAGATATCCTAACCTTTAAGCAAACCCTGCCCGACTTAAGAAAGAACCCGACAGCATTTTATACCGAATTAGGCACAGCCTTGGGTTCGACAATAATGACTTTAGCAGATATTGACTTGTTCTTTGGGCTATGTCTGCCAGCCGACGTGTGGAAGCAAATCCGGAAGGCTGACCACACGGATCTGTTTGGACATACCTGGGACCAACTCGGTAAACTAGACAGACAGCGAGAGCCAGGGAGTAAACCAGTGAAGGACATACTGGAACTCCCAGATAAAATAGTTCAGAAATTAAAAACACTGGTCCCGGAAAGAAAAGTGGACTGGTCGATAGTCACGGCCTGTCGACAGAAACCCCAGGAAGATGTGTCAGAATACTTCTCCCGATTTGAGACAGTGTTCTCCGACTACAGTGGCCAGGACATGACCACCGCAACCGGACAGCACCTGTTTGTGCAAAATTATGTAAAAGGACTAACTCAAGAAGTCTCCCAAAAACTACAGACAAGTGAGAGTAGTTGGGGGGCCTCCAAACCCGCAGCTATCCTTCAGATGGCTCAGTATTACGAGCACCAAAAGAATGAGAATGATAGGGCGTCCGAGAAAAAGAAGAAAGATTTGAAGGAAAGGGTAATGATAGCCCAGATACAGGGTATAGCTCTAGGACGGGAACATCAAAGGGGGAACTACCTATCAAACACCCCCAGAGATCTACCTCCTAAAGATCACACCCCAACATCCCACACTGGACGGAGAGACGTTAGCAATGACCAATGCGCCTTCTGCAAAGGGCTCGGCCATTGGAAATTCCAGTGTCCGGTTTTGCTAGAGATGAATAGAAATAGGGATTCCAGGGATGTGGCAGGTGGTCCAAAGAATAGAGTACAGGGACGAGGGAACTCCAACGACACTAACAATGACAGATCAGGAAGACTGAATACATTTGACCGTCCCCGACAGAATCAATATCAGCTATCCGAAGGTGAAAATGCCCCTGATTTTGCATAGGACTGCCAGGGGCAAGGGAGGGATCCAGTCGAGCTCTGTGTTGACCAGCAAGGTCCTTATGTCACCGCTAAGGTCTTGGGTACAGAGTCTCCATTCTTGGTAGACACTGGGGCGACACGTAGTGTGTTATCAAAACGACTGATTCCAAGGGCACCCTTGTCTGGCTCACACATAACGTCGATAGGTTTCGATGGGACGCCCTCCACTAACCCCCTGTCCGTACCTATTACCTTTGACCTAGAAAGCAACACTGCTGACGCGACATTTCTACTCTCCTCCAACTCCCCTGACGCCATTATGGGCATTGACTTACTGAAACATTTTCGAGCTACCATTAGGTGTTCCCCAGATGGAATACGAGTCATTCTGTACGACAACCCAGATATGCTCAGATCCCGTCCCCCACGACACATGTGCTGCATAACTGACGCTGACATGTCCTTGCTTGACGCCCTGCCCCCGTACTTGTGGGCCAAAAACGACTCTGATGTGGGACGAATGATGATTGACCCTATTCATATAACTGTAAGACAGGACGCTATGCTCCCGAAACTCCCGCAATATCGGATATCCCCAGAGGGTGAGAAGGCACTGGTAGCGATCATTCAGTCTCTGGTAGATGCAGGAGTGGTTGAAGAAGTGGTTAGCAACGTCTGCAACAGCCCAATCCTACCTATTGTTAAGAAGCAAGGTGAAGGAGATGAGAAAGCGTACCGCTTCATCATCGACTTACGAGAGATTAACAAAGTGGTTGTACCCCAATATCCTGTGGTCTCTGATATCACCACCATTCTGACCCTCATCCCGTCCACTGCCACCACCTTCTCTGTTATCGACCTTAAAAACGCATTTTTCTCTATCCCCATCCATCCAGACAGCCGTTATCTTTTCGGCTTCACTTTAAAATCTCGCTCGTACCGATTTTGTAGAGCTCCCCAGGGGTACACTGAAAGTCCCAGCATTTACAGCCAGGCTCTCAAAAGACAGCTGGATGCCTTCCAGCTACCAGCGGGAGTGGTGTTGATCCAATATGTCGATGATATCCTTTTGGCGGCCGACACCACCCCGCTTGCAACGACAGCCACCGTCCAACTCCTACACTTCCTTGCAGAAAATGGCCATAAAGTCTCCAAAAAGAAACTACAGTTCTGCCAGCCACAAGTAACTTACCTAGGCCATCTTCTGTCCAAGGAAGGGAGGAAACTTACCCCTGACCGAATCCAAACTATCCTAGACACCCCCATCCCAAAAACGCAAAAGCAGGTCCGCTCTTTGGTTGGCCTAACCTCTTTTTGCAGACAGTGGTTGCCTAATTACAGCCTCATTGTGAAACCATTACTTGCCCTGCTGACCAAAGATGTCCCCTCCCCGCTTCCTTGGACCACTGAGTGTCAAGCCTCCTTTAAGGAATTACGGGATGCACTCTGCTCAGCACCCGTCCTCGGAACGCCGGATTACTCCAAACCCTTCTCCCTCTTCACCCACGAAAGGGAGGGATGCGCATTGTCTGTCCTGACTCAATCGATTGGCCCTAAGCAGCGCCCTTGTGCCTACTTCTCCGCCACTCTTGATCCTGTAGCCAGAGCCTTACCTGCCTGCCTTCGAGCAGTAGCTGCCGCTGCTGTCTCCATCCGTCAGAGCGAGGGAATCGTACTTTCCAACTCCCTCACTGTATTAGTGCCCCATGCAGTTGACACCCTTTTGAACCAGACAAAGACCCAACACCTGACTAGCGCACGACTGACAGGGTACGAGTTGACTCTGCTTGCACCCCACATCACACTTAAGAGATGCACGACTTTGAATCCTGCCACATTGTTACCCTTGCCTGAAAACGACCCCGACGTTCCTCCCATACACGACTGTGTGACCCTCACAGACGAACAGACTAGGAGTAGGGTTGACCTCCGAGACACTGCTTTTCCTGACCCCGATGGAGAGCTATGGGTAGACGGCTCATGCATCAAACTCCCAGATGGCACCACTTCAGCTGCCTATGCAGTAACGACAGCCCAAACAGTAGTTGAGACAGCCTGCATCACACAACGATCTGCCCAGGCAGCAGAACTGATAGCCCTCACCCGAGCATGCATCATAGCCGCAGGGACCACCGCGAACGTATATACGGACAGCCAGTATGCCTTCGGAGTGGTCCACCATTTTGGGCTCCTGTGGAGGGAGAGGGGATTCCTGACGTCCCACGGTACCCCAATCCTCCACGGAGATTTAGTGTCCGCTCTGATTGAGGCAGTTCTCCTCCCCAAACGATTAGCGGTGATCAAATGTCAGGCACACAAAAGAGTGACAGACTTAGTCGGACAAGGGAATGCATTAGCCGACATCACTGCACGAACCACAGCTGAGAATAGGACAGTGACACGCATATATGTGACCAGGTCACAAGCAGAAAAATGGAGTGACACAAGGGAAATGATCAAAGACATACAGTCGGCCAGCACCCCTCACGAATTGACTAAATGGGCAAGGGTGGGTTTGAAGGACGAAGAGGGTTGCTGGCGAACAAAAGATGCAAACAAATGGTTGCTGCCCGACTCATATCTGATTCCCATATTGACAATGGCTCACTCCCCCGCACACATAGGATCTGCACCCATGATCGAACTCATTTCCAAAGTCTGGCATAACGACAAAATCCCCGACTCAGCCAGACGCCTAGTCCAGCAGTGCCTCATCTGTCTGCAACACAACCCCGGGAAAGGGACTGTAGTACCCCGGGGAGGGTTCGGGACCCCCAATCACCCCTTTGAGGTCCTTCAGATGGATTACATCCAACTAGAGAGATGCCAAAACCTGAAGTATGTACTAGTCATTGTGTGTGCCTTCAGCAAATGGGTGGAAGCCTATCCAACCCGTGACAACACTGCCATGACTACTGCCAAAGTACTACTGAAGGAATTCTTCCCTCGCTATGGCCTTTGTCGGATTTTGTGGAGCGACAACGGCCCCCACTTCATAGCTGAGGTTATCCAATTAATCCTAAAAGGGTTGGGGGTGAAGCAACGATTTCATGCGGTCTTCCACCCCCAATCCGCTGGTCTAGTGGAACGCCATAATGCCACCCTGAAGCTGAAACTGGCAAAAATAGTGGCCACCACTGGACTTAACTGGCCGGATGCCCTCCCACTGGCCTTGTTATCAATGCGCTCCACTCCCACCAAGCACCATTTGACCCCCTACGAGGTCGTGTTTGGGCGTCCGATGAATCTCTGGACTGCTCCCAAACCGACCTCCATTCATGACGTCCCGGACGTCCTACTATCTGATTATTTGTGCAAGTTAACTAAAACATTGTCTGTCATCCATCAACAGGTGCAGCAGGCTATCCCCGATGCTTCCAGGGGCCCCGGCCATGACATCCAACCGGGAGATTTCGTGCTGATACGAAATTTCCAGCGAACCAAGAGTCTGGAACCTCGGTGGACGGGCCCCTGGCAAGTGCTGATCACCACCCGAACGGCACTCCGAGTGGAGGGGAAGAGGCACTGGCTGCATGCGCATCATTGCCGAAAAGTCTCTGCAAACCTGGCCACGACAGAAAACGTCAGCACCCAAGAAGAGCTCCTGAGCAAAGACCGACCGATATTGGACTGTTATCCCGATACTGGGGCACTCGAACTTGCAAAATTCTCCGATCCCACTGTGCCGTCCAGAGAAGGGTATTTCCTGCGTCGAAAGGGGGGAGTTTCGGCTAAGTAGGCCACGGACTAAGTTAAATCTCAGAACGGTGACCTAAACACAATCAAAGGTTGCCGGGAGAGAAGCTAAACGAAGTCTGTGGTTCTGCCCGCTACCGAGCTCCCTTGAAGGTGATGGAAGCGCCAGATAAGAAGATGATGGAAGCGCCAGATAAGAAGATGATGGAAGCAACAGGAAATACCCCGTATAGAAATCCAAAGACTGACAACTTGCACAAATCAAAGACAATCGCACTCTTCATTGTCTTCCTCTTCTGCCTCCTCCTCATGACCTCCTTCTGGATTCTGGAGGAAAGCACACCGGCTCATGAGACATTGCTACCTACTGCACAGCCGACCCCCCTGAAAGAGCATCACCTAATCTCTCTGTCGCCTCAGCTCCGAGAAAGGCGCAGGGAATTCTGGAACAATTCCTTCGTGCAACTGTTGCACCAACACAACATTGCTGCCAATGCTACGAACTGTTGGATCTGCGGGTTGCTCCCGCATGCCACCGGACACTCTATTACCTTCATCCCTTCACCCTTCTCAGTTCACGGCTCTTGCCTCGCCTGGCTGATCCTCATGCAAGAGAGCCACAAGGATAACGCCACCTCTGGCCGGACAGTGTCACACTTCTACTCTGGGTTCTGGCTGAACAGAACCGGAAAGACTCCTGCTGCCCTGTGTCCTGCGCTCACAGGCGCCACCTTCATCAAAAACATTCCAGCCAAAGAACGAGTCGAAGTACAGGTGCTCCACAATCCAGCCAGGACCACCTTTTCTCATCTACAAAAACAAACTACCGCAACACTGACTGTGGCTCTGTCTGTCATCAATGTCACAGGTCTTGTGTGTCTCGAAGGCCATGGAACGCAGCTGGTGGGTCACAGCGCCTGCCAGACCACCAGAACATTGGACTCAGCTGACCCCCCTTCCTTTGTTGCTTCTCCAAACATGTACTTTGTGTGTGGCACCAAAGCTTACACCTGGCTCCCGAGAGGTTGGAAGGGTACCTGTTACATTGCCTTCGTTCTCCCACCCACATATGTAGCCCCTGCCAACCATCACAGGCAGAGGCGTGCAGACGACCTTGGGCAAGCCGACTCCACCGGAGCACAGTTCCTAGATGCAGCAAAGGGACTTGTTCCTCTGTGGGGCCCAATGGCCAACAGCCGTGCTATCCGGCACCTGACCCAGGCAGTAGAAACAACGATCAACATCACTGCCGGTATCCTCGCCAACAACACTGCGGAACTTCAGGCGGTCCGCCTCGTGACCCTCCAAAATAGACTTGTCCTAGACGTGGTCCTAGCCGACCGAGGAGGAGCATGCCGCATCATCGGATCCAGCTGCTGCACATACGTGCCTGACAACTCGCCTTCAGTCTACAAAGCCATTGAACACCTCCACAGACTTTCCTCAGAGGTTCACCAAGAACAAGAAGGATGGTCGCTTGGGAACTGGTTTTGGGACACTTTGAAGAATTGGGGTTGGAAGTTGTTTTCCTTTGTGTTGATACCTGTTGTGATCTTATGTGGGTGTTGTTTAGGTATCCAATGTCTGCCACCTTTGTGCGGCCTTGTTTCTAACTGTATGTGCCCAAAGACTTTGGACTTCCGAAATGAGCACATGAGACCCCTCTATGAAGTAGAAATACGTGGCCTTATGGGGATAAATCCAAACTGACAAGTTGGCGAGATATGTTAAAAGGGAGGACTGTGGAATTTTGACTTGCGATCTGAACATCATCTGCGCCAGCTTGTCACCTATGTACTACATGCACGGCAGCTATTCTAGGTCACCTATGTATTACGTGCATGGCAGCCATTTTAGGTATTATGGTCTCCCTGTCCACGATCGATCGCCAGCACGTCCCTCTGACCCAGCAAGCATCCTCCGCGCACCCTGGCTCCCCCTCCCTCCTCCTTACGAGCAGGACCCTTCTGCATGACCCTGTCCTTGGGAGTCACGCTAGCGCCTGACCAACACCTCCTCTCCTCCCATGAATGCCCCTCTGTTGACAAACCTCCCTCCTGCGCTGGATTGTCCACGCGGCATGAATACCACTCCATTGATAACCCCTCACCCCGTGTCCGACTGTCCACACAGGTCCGAGGCCATTGCCTAAGCCGGGAGATATCATTCACTGCCCTTTATTGTATGAGGTCGCTCTCCTTCAAAGGACCCTCTATTGATCCAGGCCTCCCCACCCCCTGTGATATGATCAGGCGCACACATCCTAAGACTCGACGGAACACTCAGCTACGTGATGGTCCCCTCCTCTTATCAGCAGGTTGAAACCCTCTATTGTGAAGGTATATGGGGGTGGGATTGACACTAGGATTACGGGGATGTCTTTTTCTCTTGCCTTACAAAGACTCGATTGTATTAAAGGAAGGTCACATGCCATAAACCAGTGTATAAGAGGCCAGGCCTCGGAGAGGCTGTTAGAGCACCTCGACATGATACCTTGTTGTCTGATCTGATGTGTTCTGCTCCGTCGGAATAAACTTCTGTTTCCTGCCTTCTGGTCTCCGGCGCCTGCCTCATTGCTTGGTAAACTTGAATGGTACAAGGGCGGTTAGCGCCGGGCAAATCTTGAGAAAGGTCCTAGCCCTACCTTTTTCTACAATAGGGGGAAGGAGGAAGGAAACCTTTGATATTATAGGCATACTTGTCTTTTTTTGTTGTTAGCTTCATGAGCCTGTTAAACATCTAGGGTGTCAATTGCCAATCTGCAATCTAAAAGTAATGATGGAAGGTGTAAATCTCGCCATACACTTACTTCAGGTCGTCAAATTCAGCGATCAAAAGTCATACTCACGAACTCAATAGGAGTTCCCAACTGTCTCTCCCCAAGCGCGGCTCCGCTGGAATGAAAGGTGAGCCCTCTGTGCTTCGTATTTCTACTCCCTCTCTTTACTAAATTAATCAGTAATTGACAATTAGGCACGTTTTAGCGGATGTGTATGTCATGCTCAAGTAAGGTCTTTCTGTGGTTGCGCGGAGAAGACGTTGTCTGCCCCACCGGTAGTGTCAAAGAGAGTGCATGCGCATATGTAGATCATGTCTCTGCGCATGCGTCTGTCTACAACGCTTGTCTACGAGAGACAACGCACAAGTGTTTCCTTCGCATACTGAGATACAGCTGGAGCTGTTTTCTTAAAATAACAACGCTTGTTTATGTGATGGTTTCATGCCCAATAACCTTCGTATACATATACAATCAGGTCATACAGGGGCTTGTATGGAAATAAAATGGAGAGTAATTTCCACGTGTAAATATAACGAAGCTTACTATATACTATGCCATCATTTCTTGCTCATTAGTGATCGAGCCCACACATCTTCGAGTGTTAAAAAAGGCATGTGTAGGATTACAGAAGTGGCTTAATATGTATTGGTAGTACAAGATTAAAGGTGGCTTGCCCAGGTACCCTCTTCCCTTAATGACAGAGTTCAGGGGTTTATTTATTTATTTATTAATTTTTTTATTCATGCGTTTTTATATAGCGCGGACTTTACCCGAAGGTGTCAGAGCGCTTCACACAAGGAACAGAACTGTTACAAGGGGTAAGACCTTCCTCATTATTATCCTTAAATGTTAGGGTGGAGACAGGGACATACTAGTTAATAGTACTATGTGGAGAAGTGTGGCTCACTGGTTAGAGGAGGCAGACCTGGAAGCAGAGGTCAGCCCGGGACCAGGGTTCAATTCCTGGCTCGGCGGGGTCTTGAGTCCTAAACTGTCCATGGACTCGACAATTCTCGCTCCGGTGCCTACTCGATTCACGGGTTCACACTCTGCGACTCTGGGCAATAGCTTGCTTAATCTCCACAACGGCCCATCGTGGCGGGATGCCTGGCTTTCACCTTGCGGATAACCTGCTGGGGTTATCTCACAGGGGATTACCAGGACGGGTTCCCTAAGCAAGTGCTTAGAGACCGGTTGGTGATGTGCGCTATATAAATTCCTGTACATTTACATTTACATTTACTATATGGTTGTCACTCTTTAATTCAGATTTATTTGATTGTTCATGTGGTCAATTGGCCCCACGGTATATGATCGTTAAGACTTTTTTGATGTGTTCCCAACCAGAACACCCAACGTTGTTCTTTCTGAAATAGGTCTGCCTCCGATTGCAACTGTTCAATTACGTCCATTGGAGGTCATTGACACAATGTTGAGCATTTAGATAGTGGGTTGCCATTTTGGTTGTGGTCTTTTTACAACGTACGTTGCTCTTGTGCTCATTCATGCGGATTTTTACTGCTATGGTGGTCATGCCCACGTACTCCAGACCACAAGGGCAGGTAATCAGGTAAACAACATTCTTGTTGTTGCAGTTGGTCATTCTTCTCTGTTCCCAGGTTGTTCCGTTCCTGAATGTCATTTTTTTGCTTTTATGAGTTAAGTGGCAACTACTACAATTCCCACAGGGGAAATGACCTTGGACCCCAATGGTTTGCACTGTTTTTTCTAGTGTTTTGCGTGGGCGTGTGTGGACCAATATGTCCTTCAAATTCCTGCCCCGTCTGTGTGCAAACATGGGTTTCTCTAGGTCCAGTTTCCCACACGTCAGAATTCCCCAATGCTTGTTCACTACTTTTGAGACTTCATTTGAAATGGTGTTGTACGTAGTGACACATATTGGTCGTTTTGTCTCAGAGTCTCGTGGTGTTTTATCCTCCAAAAGGGCTTTCCTGTTATTGTTTTTTGCCCTTTTCATGGCTGCATTGATAATCTTTTCCGGATATTCTCTCGATTTCAGTTTCTTTTTCAAATCTTGGGCTTGTGATCTATACTCAGACAATTCAGTACAATTGCGTTGTAGGCGCAAAAATTGGCCATAAGGCAGATTCTCCCTTAGGTGTCTGGGGTGGAAGCTGTCAAACCTCAGTAGACAGTTCCTTGCTGTCGGTTTGAAGTGTGTGGTTGTTTTAAGCACTCCTCCTTCCGAGTATATGTTCAAATCTAGAAATACTAGTGATTTGTTCGATACTGAGCTTGTGAATTTCAGAAAGGCATTTTGCATGTTCAGCCAATTCACAAAATTGGTCACTGATTGTTGGTCACCTCTCCAGACGACCAGAATGTCGTCTATGTACCTCTTCCAGATACATATGTTTTGTCTGAACGGGTTGTGCTCATTCAGTATCTTGTTGGCCTCTAAATGGTGAACGTAGAGACCAGCTAGACTTGGGGCAAACGTACTGCCCATGCTGGTCCCATGGCTTTGTAGGTATATGGCGGATTTGTACTGGAAAAAGTTTTTCTTAAGTGCTATTGAGATACATTCTAGAACCAAACCTCAGGGTGTTTGATACTGCCATGGAGTGGTAAACAGTATCTCTTCAATAATGGAGGGTGTCTCGTCATGTGGCAGGCTTGTATAAAGACTTTCAACGTCCAAACTGAGCAGTAGTTGTGTTGTTGGGTCGAAAGATAAGTCTTTTAGCAGTTGTAGGACAGCCTTCGTGTCCTTCAGGTAGGTGTTTGTGGCCGTTACAAGTGGGCGGAGGAAAGCGTCTGCAAATTTTGATAGGGGCTCCAAAATTGAGCCAATCCCAGAGACAATGGGTCTTCGGGTGGGTTTTCAAGGTTCTTGTGTATCTTGGGGATACAGTAAAAATAGGGAATCCGTGGTGTTTTCTGCACCAGGAACTCTGCTTCTTTCCTACTTAACCAGTCATGTGCCAAACCTTCTTCAATCATTCCGCCTATTCTGATGCGGAGAGACTCAGTTGGATCATCTGGTAAAATGGTGTAATTCCGTCTATCTGCCAAAAGTCTCATGCCTTCAGCTTCTCCACCCTAACATTTAAGGATAATAATGAGGAAGGTCTTACCCCTGAACTCTGTCATTAGGGAATAGGGTACCTGGGAAAGCCACCTTTAATCTTGTACTACCAATACATATTAAGCTACTTCTGTATTCCTACATATGCCTTTTTTAACACTCGAAGATGTGTGGGCTCGATCACTAATGAGCAAGAAATGATGGCATAGTATATAGTAAGCTTCGTTATATTTACACGTGGAAATTACTCTCCATTTTATTTCTATACAAGCCCTGTATGATCAGATTGTATATGTATCTGAGGGTTATTGGGCATGAAACCATCACATAAACGAGAGTTGTTATTTTAAGAAAACAGCTCCCGCTGTATCCCAGTACGCGAAGGAAACACTTGCGCGTTATCTCTCGTAGACAAGCGTTGTAGAACGTCACATGCGCAGAGACATCATCTACATATGCGCATGCGCTCTCTTTGACACTACCGGTGGGGCAGACAACGTCTTCTCCGCGCAACCATGGAAAGACCTTACTTGGGCATGACATACACATCCGCTAAAACGTGCCTAATTGTCAATTACTGATTCATTTAGTAAAGAGAGGGAGTATAAATATGAAGCATAGAAGGCTCACCTTTCATTCCAGCGGAGCCGCGCTTGGGGAGAGACAGTTGGGAACTCCTATTGAGTTCGTGAGTATGACTTTTGATCGCTGAATTTGACGACCTGAAGTAAGTGTATGGCGAGATTTACACCTTCCATCATTACTTTTAGATTGCAGATTGGCAATTGACACCCTAGACGTTTAATAGGCTCATGAAGCTAACAACAAAAAAAGACAAGTATGCCTATAATATCTAAGGTTTCCTTCCTCCTTCCCCCTCTTTTACGCCATGGCTACCAATAGAGTGTGTGTTTTCTGTTCAATGTATGTATGTCTTGTATTTGTCTTTTTTACAGGGTTAAATCTTCACTGAGCAGTTTAACCCCTACCAACAACGCTTTTTCTAGGTGATTATACCTGTTGAAAGTGGTTCTCCAGAGGTTTACCAATATGTGTTCCTTTCATTTTTTCCTCAGGTAATGCAAATCGCATACCTGAGATATACCGCTGTAGGTACATTGTAACCTATGATGATTACACATAATTATCTATTTCTTGTCACTTTTATGTAAATACACATCATTGTTTTTTTACATAGTGAAACGTGAGTAAGATGGGGAAGTTGTGCACCCTGTCCTGAAGAAGGAGCGCAGTCTCCGAAACATGTCAACGCACACATGAGGTGATGTACATAATCACGACATAAGCACCTCGCACTTCACTTCTTTTAACAGTACCAGCCCGGGGACAGAATTAAAGTGTTTCAAGTTCCCACGAGCCAGGCACTTTTTAATTTATTTTCACCTATTCCACCACTCACTCACTTTACAATAATACCCTCACATGCACCATACATAGTCTACTACTATAAGTGCTCCCACGTAGTCGTACGTCGCAGCACGCCGCATCCCGTAGAGGGGTGCGAAGACCCCTATGATGAAGCATGACACCAAGGGTCCTTTTGGTGTGTGAGGGGTATTTTAAAAAACACTAAGTGCTCCGCACTATTGTGAGGAACACTTGCAAATACCATCAGGGGGATTGCTACATGCTGGGCACACTAGTGACTACTGGCACCCCTTGTCATTTTGCTTCACGCCCACCGAATCCACTTTTCAAGAATACTTGTGCATGTGTGTGCGCAGTGTGCATTCTCCCGATTACTAACGTTGCTCTATCGAAGACCAGTAAACTCAATAGACTATATCAAAGCTTGGAGTAGTCATCATTACAAATAAGAACACCGCTGCATTTTTGCATGGTGTGTGTGTTACCACTTCCCCCAGCTGTTTTGGAACAAGCTTGTGCAATTCAGGAAAGTGTCCGATGACAGGAAGAATGCACATTTACATTCAAGCCTCGGCACTAGGCATATACGGTGGCAAGCTGTCAGGACGCAGGACAGCAATGAGGGCGCAACATGGTCCTATGAGTGGTGACCCTTTCACTTCAAAACGGTTTGGAACGTACAAGGTAGGATTGATGGTGATTGGATCTGTCACCAGGCGTATCATACTTTACATTTGAGTCCTAAGGATATGTCCTCAATAAAGACAGATGTTCTACAAAAGACCGACTGACTATATCAAAGAAATAATTATTCCTTTCAAAAGCCTTGAGGAAGCCCTGCCGGGCGATACGCGCGTTGACTGCTGTGTGACATTTTGAATAAAGATGGATGATTGAAATCTCTACGTGGATTTGGATCACTTCGTGAAGTTTTCTGTGTCATTTATCACACTTTTTAAATGGATGTAACAACATTGAGCATTTTAGCTTTGACAACGACTGATTTGTTGGAACATCTTCTATTGAGACTTTGCTCTAGTGTGCAACAGTGCTTACGATTTGGATTTGGACTACTTCGTAGTTCCAAAAGTGTAATACTCTAGGTGGATGAGTATTTGGCACTGTTTTATCACCAATAACAAATGGTTGGAGAGTGACATAATGCAATTCCCATGACCTCTGCACATATGGTGATGTGCACATCAAGATAGCATATCCACCCATTCACTTTGTGTAAACGTATACTCTCGGGTTTAGAAGTTGCATTCAATTCCCTCAGCTATTCGTTGCCTGTTTCCCTGTTGAAGAGCGCTGTCATGTAAGTCATTCTGTGCCATTTGGTGGATGTAAAATTGTAGTCCTTCTGTTTTTCCGAAATGTCCCAGTTTTTGGCTTTCAAGGTTTGGTCACCCTACATTTGGACACCCTACACCTACACTAACGTTATTTCAAGACCAAGCGAAAAGTGGGCTCATTGCTGCATGCTTGGCACGCTAATGACTACTGGCACCCCTTGTCTTTTTGCTTCACACCCACCGAATCCACTTTTCAAGAACACTTGTGCATGTGTGTGCAGTGTGCATTCACCCCATTACTAACGTTGCCCTATCGAAGACCAGTAAACTCAATAGACTGTAACAAAGCTTGGAGTAGTCGTCATTACAAATAAGAACACCGCTGCATTTTTGAATGGTGTGTGTGTTACCACTTCCACCAGCTGTTTTGGAACACGCTTGTGCAATTCAGGAAAGTGTCCGGTGACAGGAAGAATGCACGTTTACATTCAAGCCTCGACATTCATTTTCTGTTTCAGAACGCGTCAGAGTGATGGATGGCTCTGGGAGGGAGTGAGGGAGGGAGGTGTTGGGAGTTTCTGACTGAGACCATGCTCGCTGAAGAGAGTGGCGCGTCCAGTTCCTGCGCCGGATTCTGCCCACACTCTTGACATTCCAGTTCTGTAGCGCCTCACATTCCCTGCTGGTGCTGCTACTGTGGTGGAATGTGCCACCCGCAGACTCCATTGGCTGCCGGGCCTCCTGCTCTGCGTAGCCCCGCCCCCAGCCTTCAGGCTGCTTTTGGGTCTGCTGTATAGTGCAGTGCGGGATCGGAATTGGGCAGCCCTGGTGCATTGCTGCTGCTGCTGTTCTGCCGGGAGAGTGAGTGAGTGAGTGAGCGGCGCCGCCTCCCTCCCTCCGCTCCGCGCCCAGCTGTTCGCTGCCCTGCTGCGCACCTGATGCGAGCGCAGGTGCCCTAGCCCCCCTTGGCCCCTCTGGTGCAGTATGAAGTGCAGCCATGGCACGGAGAGCTAAGACCGCCGTGAGGACGCTGGAGGACTCCACGCTGGACTCCGGGTATGGTGGTGCCGCAGGCTCCCTCCGCTCGTCCAACCTCTCCCTGGCGTCCGATTCTCACCCGGCGGCGGCGCCCCCCCATGGAGCCAAGGGCGGGCCGCTAACTGGCTCCATGCACAGCCGGCACAACAGCTTCGACACCGTCAACACTGTCCTGGCCGAAGACTCGGAGGTGCCGGACTGCTCGGGCCAGTGCTCCAGGCTGCCCGAGCTCGACGAGGTGCCCTGGACCCTGGAGGAGGTGGAGGCGCTCCTGCGCAAGGAGCCGACGGGCGCTGCCCCCCTCGGCCGGGATGCTGTGGCCCGCCTGTCCGCGCTGCTCAGCCGGGCGCTGGTGCGCATCGCCCGGGAGGCGCAACGGCTGAGCCTGCGCTTCGCCAAGTGCACCCGCGCCGAGGTGCAGAGCGCCATGGAGGTGGTGCTCACCTGGAGCCTGTCGGCGGGCGGCACGGCGGCGGCGCTGGGCGCCCTCTCCCTCTACAACATGAGCACCGGAGGCGCCGACCGCCTGAGCAGGGGCAAGTCTGCGCGCTGCGGGCTGGCCCTGTCCGTGGGCCGCTTCTACCGCTGGATGGTGGACAGCCGGGTGGCGCTGCGCATCCACGAGCACGCCGCCATCTACCTGACCGCTTGCATGGAGAGCCTCTTCAGGGAGCTGCACCGCCGGCTGCTGCAGGCCGGCCCGCGGGCCCCCGACAAGGAGGACGGGGAGCCCCCCATGTTCACAGCCGAGGCCGTGGAGCAGACCGTCAACAACGACTCCGACTTCTGGGGGCTGCTGCAGCCGCACCAGCACCTCATATGCGGCAAGAATGCCAGTGGTAAGCCGCACTTACTGTGCACGAGCGTGAAGTTTGTTTTAAAGTAGAGCGCCTCTTTCTCTCCGACCCCCTCTCTGCCATTTTGACACCAAAGACATTCAGCGTTGCTTTTCGTTCATCCAGCCACTTTGTCTTTTCATGCGTCCCTCTGTTTGTCCTATCCCTCATAGGTCCTTCTATTCATTCGTCCATCTAACCTCCGACCACTCATCCCCTACCCAGTCCGGCTATTCGTCCTTCCACTCGTCCATTTCCCCTCTTCCCAACCATGAACTCACCCCCGACAGCCTGCAGATCCATCCATTCATCCGTCCACCTGTTGATCAGATCTACCACTATCCAGCCACCCACCTTCGTTCACCCATCCATTCTTCCATCCCCTACCTGTCCGTATAACCCCGCACCCACCCAACTGTCCATCCATTCTGCCTTCTAGCAGCCCATTCGCCCCCCCCCCAACCCGTTCAGACATTCGTCCAATCTAGTCATCCAACCTCTATCTTTACGTTTGTATGCCTGTCTTGCTGTCCACATGTCTCTTTTCGCATTCCCACCCGCGCAGGTATTAATGTATAACAGTGTGCAGTGAGTCGCTGTGTCGCTAGGGCATTAGCAGCCCAGTGAGCTGCCGGAGGCCCCGGCGGCGATGGTCTCTCCCGCTCGGGGAGGCTGAGCTCTGCAGTGGACGCTGCGCCCAGGTATCCGGTGTCACGCGCCGCCTCAGCTCTGCTGATCTTTTTATATTCACCCGGCGATACCAAAGCCACCGGTCCTGCTTGCATTTCTGACAGGTGCAGAGTTGCATTTCCCATGTCAGGGCTTGACCTTGACTGCATTCACGGAGCGCATCTCGGCTCGCGCTCCCCCAGGACACCTCTGCAGTGTAAGGCAGCGCCGTATAAGCCCCTGCAAACAGGCGTAGGGCTGGGACGCGCACGTCTGTGCAATCACACAAGAGCCCACAAATGCCACCCTCTGTAGCACAAGGTGTGGCTGGATGGCAGCAACTTTTCATCACATCTCATTTAGTGTCTTGTCCAACCCACTCATGCAACAAAAGGTGTATTTCCTACTTCAATGTCTTTGCCAAGAGCTTCTGGTGATGTGACGCCTACTAATTCTCAAGGTCATCTTTGAAGAAGCGTCTTTTCTTTTTGAGGTGCCGAGTTCTGTCTGAGTGTCTGTTGCTTGTCTGTTTTTGATTCACGCTGCTTGTGGGGGGCGGCTTGTGATTTCTGGCTGGTTGTATATGAAGTATGAACAGAGCTGAGCCCCCGCCTCTGCATTCGAGATGCATGTTGTATAGTAAAACACAGCGACAGAGCCTGACTGCAGTATAATGCAGCGCTTTGCCCTAGATGCGCTTTTTTGGCCATATATGTCTTTACCTTGAATGTATTTAAAATATGCAGTCAAGCCCCAGCGACCTCCTTGTTAGCCAGGACTCGCGAGCGCAGGATGCAAGGGGAGTTAAAATGGTGGACTCGTTGGCCAAGAGCGCCCCCAGGCCCATCCGGTGTGTTTCCCTCTTCTCTGCTGAAGGTGGACCCCTCCTATTCACATGCAAGGCCGAGGACCCCCTGACACTACCGCCCCCTACTACGTGACGTCATGCATCGCGCACGCCATACTTGTTGCGCAGTGCATCACGCACCCACCCTCCTCTGTGCGTGGAGAGGCCGGTCACTGCTCAATGCTCGCAGTTTCATGCTGTCTTTCGCCTCCCTGGTGGAATGGACCGGATTTTTAAACAGAGTTTTGTTTTATTTACTGTGCAGTTTTAATAATAGGGACCAGTGTTCTACTGGCGTGACACTGGAAGCGCGTGACACTGGAAGGGCTGTTTCAAACCTGACACCTCAGTGACACACAGTCCGTTTACACAAGGCATCATATTGCTCGAGCTCCTTCCGCTGAAAGTGAGCAGGACACAGAGCAGAGAGTGTAACAACCCACAGACTGTACTGTCATCCCTCATCCGTTACTTAAGCTAGCTCGGCGGGTGCTGCGCATGCACCGGAGCTAACAGAACCACAGAGATGCCTCTTGGTACCTGATTCAAGATTTGCATGGGGATAAAGCTTAAAAAGCCTAAAATAGCAATCAGAGTTCCAGGCCTTGATGCGCTGGAGGCTTGGGCCCGACCTAAGAGTAGGTGGGCAAGAGAATGGCAGAGAAGCACGTGCAGATCTCCCACCATCATGGGTAGCATTACAAGAGCAGCCATCTTGTATCAGATTGAGGGGTGGAATATGAGGGGTGAAACAAGTCTCAGGGCTCATTTTCGGAGGCTGAGTGGGCCACAGCTCGGTGTCCCCTGTACTACTGAAGCAACATTTCTCAGGTGAATGTGGACACTTGAATCACAGTGCACTAGAAGGCGAGGGTAGGATGGCACAGAGGCCGCAGAGCCCCAGATCACCACCAGACCTGCCTTGCGGAGGAAGGGGTGGATGAGACAGCAAGTTAGCACGGAGCGCTGAGCCAAGAGTCGGCTCAGGCTCTAAGAGCCCATGCAGGAGCCGAGCCTTGAAAATATTTGCCATGCAAATTATGCACCAAACATAATGTTACAATATGATAGTGTCTTCTAGATTCAAAGAAGTGTTTTTCCTTAGCAGTGGAAGCGTTTCTCTTTAGAATATCAGATAATTATCAACTAAGATGCGAGTCACTTGTCTTGTGCACCCTATGTCTTAAGCGCTGGGATGCCCCTGGGTAGCCATGCGCTAAACAAGTGCCCATTCATTCATTCATTAATTGTGCACCCTATATATGGCGCCCAGGGACATAATAGCCCTTCATAACATACACCGACTGTGCCACAGGTGTTTGTTGGGCTTAGGGAGGTTTGCTGGACGCACAGGAGGCTGGGCTGAGGCCAGGACTTTAACCTGAGTGGTTGCTGTGGCCACTAGGACACATCGCCTCTGTGAGCCTCGGCTCCTGTTAGGCTCGAGTTGACAAGAGGATCTTGAGCCGAGTCAGAGCCGGCATCTGGATTGAGTTTTCAGTGGTTCGCCCCCTTGGGGTGTGGTGGGCGGGTGTCGGTCACGTAGCAGGGGTACAACAAGCTGACCTTCACGTGGACCATAATGGGGTGAGCTTGAACTTCATCAAAAGGCAATAAACAGTCTTTCTTCATCACAACATGGGAGTCTGTGAGGCTGTGTCCTTCTAACCTCAGAGATTCAGTCCTAGGGGCGGTAGAATGGCGTCAATGCGCCTGATGTCAGTGATATTAAAACCCCCCTCTGGGCAATGTAGTCATAATGTCTCCAAACCCTAGCAGACGTCATTAAAGGAGCGTTCTAGAATGATTCTTGTTGACTGTCAGTGACGCAGGACTGAATAAAGAGACCGGTATTTCCCATTACACTATAGGCCCCCTATTAGAGTTCCACATGCAGAATAGAGTGTCCCTTGCAACTTAGGGCTTTGGGACATTAATAACTCATCAGAAATGAATGCACGGACCCCCCTTTCCTGCCGTGTTTTTACGGTGCTTGGTTGGTCAGATGTACTGGCTGTGGGGGTATGTTTTTGACGAGGACGTGTGACGTGAACTCTGGAGTCCAGTGCCCTCTCCTTGCGCTCTGACCTCTAGACCTCACATTCTAGGGGGCCAGCTCCACAGGCAGGTGTTACATTTAATTCACAGCCAAGGAGCACGTTCGGATTGGATGAAAGGGCCTCTTTATGAAATGCTTTCTGTAAAGACAGAATGTCAGGGGGTTCTGCGGGATTCCAGCCGAGCACAAATTAATTCCAGCAGCGATTGCCGGGCTGGGCCTAACCCCGCTGTTGATTCAAGACATCCTGTACCATAACCGAGGAAGCTGTTGTTAAGACTTAGATTTGATATATAAGCCTCCTTTCAGCCTCGTCATTCAAAATCTATTGGACATAACTACACGGAAGATTCAATTTATAGCATGTTCTAAATAACGTAGCATAACGTGATATACCAGCAAAACAAACTTACTACTTCAAGATGGCGAACTGTAGTAAGTCACTCTAAAAAAAAAAACATAACATTCCACCCTCATCGCCAAAATTGTAGTAAGTCACTCTGAGGGTTCTGGTGTGTAACAGCAGGTTTATTGCTGGATCAAAACAGCAGGTATCTTCAACGCTAGCTGGCCAGGCACAAACTGTCTCATCCTAGAATCCTAGGATGAGGCAGGGCCGCCTACATTCTGGAATACATGACATAGGGCTAATACAAGGGGAAGCATAGAAACAAAGGTAGGAACAATATACCACACAAACCATACCACAACGAACTACGCCCTGACATGAAGTATCAAGGCTAACCTCTGTAGTACGTCCTATTGGCACTCTACCTGCATAATGAAAAGAAGGGACACCACTTGCACAAGGCGACGCCTACATCCCACTACCATTAAGAGAACTTGCCTGGTTCCTGCTTGTGTTTCAGAGTCAAAAGCGAGTCACAAGCTAACTGGACAATAACTCACCAAGTTGTTTTGTATCTATCATCTCGGAGTAAATCGTTGTGCATGGTGGATACAGCTGGGGTGGGTCTATTTAGCTAAACGTTGTAAACTCTGTAGCATCGGTGGGAACACAACATTAATTAATTTGTATAACATTCACACTTGTACTTAAGTACTTCAGAAATGCCTAGAAATTTCGCATATTTTTATGGTGAGGGAAAATGTGATGGCTGACAAGCTCAAATTAATGTGTTTCTCCAGTACAAGTTGGATAATTATAGGGTTATAGTACTTAAAAGTTAGATTACCATACATCTGGATGACTGTAATTCAGTGTTTGCATGAAATATAAAGAATAACTCTCAACGCTGATCTTTTTTCTTTTTTAAAAAAATCATAAGCCACAGTTTCCCCATTTCATCCCTCATGCCTTCCTGTAGCTTTTGCAAGTGCAGCTGCACTTTCATTGGCCTTCTACCGCAGTTCATATAAGCAGAGGGTGAAGACCAGTACTTATTCTGTCCTGGTTGTGAGTGCGTGAATACATTTTCGAGAGCCGAGACTTAGTGGCTTATTATGAATTAAGCGGTGTGGCAGCGGCTGCCACACCGCCAAAGCCATAATGCAACTGTCTGCTGGATTCCGACAGGAATTCGGGTCGGGCTGTCCTGTGGTGGCTGGCCTTTGGCGGTGAAGTGCTAAGGCTCATACGTGAGCATTAGCAAGGCACCGCAATGGGAACGCCATTGCATGTTCCAGAAGGGCATGGACTGTGAAGTCCAGGCCCTGAAGGAACTGGGTGTGCATGCAGACAGGGGGGCATACTATGTGCCCCCCCTGCACACATCCCCTGGGGCAGAGGCACAGAGGGGCCCTGTAGGGCCCCCTTTGTTTCCTCATCACCACACTTTTCCTGGCGGGCTCACCACCATGAAAATGGTGGTGGTGAGTAAACTCCTAATACGCTTGGTGGTGCCACTGCTGCACCACCAGCATATTAGGGGCCTCAGACTACTGCAAGACCGCCAAGGATCGCGAATCAGTGGTGGCAAGAGCAGTCCAGTGGCAGTCCGACCGCCCAACTTGTTATAGAGTGGTCAGGCTACAGATTCGCTGCCACCGTGGGTTTGTCAATCCATCGGAACCCCAAACTCAAAAAAAGGCGCAACAGCCACGGCCGGTGCAGGTAAAAGCAGTGGGTTGGGTTTCGAAAGACGGCGACAAGGGAAAATTATTTATTTATTTCATTTTCCCTCCTGATTGTCTGTCCAATCCCCCCGCCCCCAACCTGGCCCCACCGCTCCTATTTCCATGTGCCACGGCTGAGGCCAAAGCTTAGTTCATCATACTTTGACCCAGAGCAAGAGATAGAAAAGCAGAAAATAGAGAAAGGAGGAAAAGTAAGATAGTAAAACAGTGACAAACAGGGATACAAAAAATAACCTGAAGGAGTGAGATAAAGAGATAGGAAGTCGAGGATGGTGGTAGAAGATAGTATAAGATTGAACGAAGACTATGCAGCCTAGTTGTATACTGCAATCCTGGAATTTGACAGTTCCAGCAAATGACTCCCAACCCCCCCCCCCCCCCCCCCTTCATTTTTTCATCTTTTACAAATTAGCCATTGGCTAAAGGAAGACCAAGCATGGAAGGGAAAACAAAAGTCTGAGAGGCAAAAGTAGCTGAAAGTCTAATTTGAATTGCCTAAATCACTCAGGTTTTTCGAGTAAAACAGGGCTGAAAGCACATTTCTCAGTTATTTTATATTTCGTTAAGGTGGTTGAGTCAGCAACAGATATCTACGACTCAATGAAAAAATGGTAGAAAAAACCAGGACGTCCAAAAATGACTTTATCTAAATGAGTATTTATAGCCAACCTATTTGTTCGTGGTAAATATGTGTGATATAGGTCAGGCAATATTATAGGACTGAACTACATTCTCAAACCTGGTTGTTCTTATTTATGATACTTAGTTGTTTTGGGACTTCTTATGAATATCACGACTGAAGTTGAACTGAAAGTTTTTAGTTCAGCAATGATGACCTCCATTTTGTAGCAGGTTGGATTAGTGTCTGTAAAGAAGGCCATAAACATGAAGGACGGACGTTGCAATTTGTCAGTGCTTGTTTTACTTTGTTGCATGTTTTCCAAAACGTTACTGATTTATTTGGCATCAGAAAGCACCCATTGTCATAGTTGTCCCTGGCACTGAAGGGAACTACTTTGTGTGCGGATGTGCTATTTCTGAAGAAGCAAAATGCAGGCACTCACTCTGAACACAGACAATGGCTGAAGTGAGCTGACTAACTGTGCTATGCTGCAGTGGGTGGAAGTAAAATGTGATTGACACAATTACAATCCAATGGATGAAGAGGGCTTAATGCAAGGTCCAATAACTATATTTATTATACATATAATCATAGTAAAATCAAAAGGAATTAACACCAGACATTAGACCTTCCGAGAAATGTGCACAGGTCACAACAGAACTCCACTTTTATTTAGCTATACCTCACCCAACCTTCTACCAGTCCTTACAGCCTTGCTGCATTGTTCACCCTAGAAGAGGCTAGGAATGGTTTAAAAAGGTAGCCACTGCATACATTTCAGCAATGAAAACTATTTAATTTCTGTAGTTATAATTAAATGTGATGTATTATTCTAAACGGTGTTGCCTTTCAGACCTATTTCTATGGTGCCCAGGTGGCCCACTGATTTAAGGAGGACAAATTGGTTGGGACCAAGTTCTGCACAGAGGCTCAGATCTATGCACACCAAGGTAGCAAGATGGCCTACTTGCATTACCCAGAAACCTGTTCCCCAGTCGCAGCCCATATTCTTTGAGGAGGGCCTTCTCACAGATTATGGTCAGGGGAACAGGTTTTGTGCTAATGAATATATTACGTATTGGTAATCTTCATTACCAGAAACCTTAGTCCCCCCGTCCCTGTCTGAGATCCCTTTGTCGCCACCCTTTTGGTCTCAATTCCTCAAGGCAGCTTCCTATTAAGTGATTCCTGTCTTGAAGAGGGGCCTCTTTTGGGTGGAGGGAAGGCTCATTAGTGAAAACAGAAATAGGACTTGTAGAGCTGTATCTAGCAGGAGGTCCTCTTCACAGTGTATGGACTGGGATGGGGAGGACTTAGGTTTCAGGAAATGAAGATTACCGATAAGTAATATATTAATTTATCACTGCTATTTGTAGATCTGTGAATTAAATACAGTTCTTATCTCATTTTTTTGCACTTGAAAATGAACTTTGATATGCCTTGTGGATGATATTGGCATAGTCACGTCTCTTTGAGAAGGGCCATGAATTTGACTGCTGTGCTACTTGTTAGGTCGAGCTTTAATCGACCTGTTATTTCTCTTCTGTGGTGTTTGGCAAACCCACTGATTGCCATTGGTTACTATTTGTGGCATTCAGAAATGTTGGCTTCTTATTGGTGGATTTCTGTTAAAGTCCCTCCTTTATGTGTTCAGCTCTCTTTCCAGCTATTTCACTCAGACAGCAATTTTGTCGGCCATCACACAGCTATGATGGCCTCTCCAATGGCAGAGTTGTGATTGGTGAGGCGCAGCAGAGAGCGCCCCAGCCGAGACATTTTCTCTATGTAGGCTGCATGCAGCCTACATAGAGAAAAAAAAGGGAGAGTGCGCATGACTGGGTTGGTCGGCCATGTGACGGACCAAACAGTCAGTACCAACAACAGCGGGCAAGCCACTCCCCCCCCCAACCAGGCACTTCTGCTTTCTCACAGTGCGAGAAGCAGAAACATAAAATGGTAGTTTTACCATTTTATGTTTCTGCTTCTCGCTTCTCTGCTTCTCTCACTGTGAGAAAGCAGTGTGCTTTGTCCCAACGCCCCTATGGAGGAGCCGCCACTGATTGTCGCTTTGGGGCAGAAGGCCCGGATACCTGCGGAAACTGTTATACATACCACTGTGCACCATCTTGAAACCTTCAGTCAGTAACGGCTGAGCTAACCGCGAGCCTTCGAATGGCTGAAGAACTGAGATAGATCCTTAAGAATGGCGGCTCTCATACTGGAATCCCTTGAACTGAAACAGAACTCTCAGGAAATATCCTCAAAAGTAAACTATTCGACCTAGCTTCTAACTGAACTACCCACAAATCAGACTTCACCATTGGAGAATGTTGGAAGGAGCCCCGCTTATAAGTAGATGGGGCAGATTTATGTACAATGGTGCACAGGCCCCATCTGCTAGGTAGTTTCCACCAGGCACACACTGGGGTTGCACCATATTACATACAGAATCCTTTATTCCCATTGCAGGCTCAAACAAGTTGCGCTTGTGCTTTAAGGTGCACAGCATTGAAAGGAGGTTGGAAACTGCCAGTCCGTCTTTCGGTGCAGAGGAACCACCTGCAATTTGAAGAAGGGGCAGTGATCCCATGACAGCCAGGTGCATTGTTTTAATGCACCCGCCTGGGAACCCCAGGGATCCCTGTGTTCTCCCTCTTGCCACCCCACTCTAAAATATGTGGCTTAAAGGATAATATACACTTACAGCGCTGCACTGCAAATGTGACGCACAATTAGTGTGCTTTCCATATAGCCTGTTTGCCTCTGTACTCGCATCTGTAACATGGCGCAGGGAAAAAGTGTTACTTCATTTGCATCGGACTACCCTGATTGTTCTCTGCAGAATTATAATCCATACATGAGAGATTGGAAAACCTATTTCCTCCTGCCACCTACAATCCATGAAATTAACCTCCTATCAGTGAGGTAGAGGGGCCTGGTACTTGATGTGATACTCAGTTGGTTACTAGTCGCAGTACTGCAGGTACAGACATCCTACAATATATTAGGGCCACCCATCCACCTTCAAAGTCAATGTACCAATGCCCTGGGATGCAATCTTCTTCAAACTAGATGACTGAATCCTTCAGAATATTATAGGAGTTCATGAGTGCCAGAAATGTGTGACAGATGGGTTTAATATTGTGGTCCATTTCTGAAGGTTAACAAAAAGAAGGTTTCCAGATGACTCCATGTTACCAAGGATGCAATGGTCTCCTCCTGGGTTTATGCTGATTTGCATGTGGCTGGGTCCAAACTTGGATGGTGTAGTGGGCAAAAGAACAATAGATTTAACCCAGATTTTTTGAGTGGGGAGAATGTTTGCATTGCCCTAAGTGGGATGGGTATGCCCAGACGTGGGTCCCTTGCTCACTGTCAAGTCAAGTCAAAAAATTTATATAGCGCGCTACATACCCAGAGGGTCTCAAGGCGCTTGAGGAAGGGTGGGGAATTACTTGTCGAATATCCAAGTTTTAAGTTGCTTTCTGAATGCTAGGTGGTTCTGAGTGAGGCGAAGGTGAGTGGGAAGTGAGTTCCAGGTTTTGGCTGCCAGGTAGGAGAAGGATCGTCCTCCCATGGTGGTTTTGTTGATGCGAGGCACAACAGCCAGGGCTTGGTTGGAGGAGCGTAGCTGGCGGGAGGGGGTGTAGAAGGAAAGTCGTGAGTTGAGGCATTCGGGTCCAAGTTCGTAAAGTGCTTTGTGTGCGTGGGTTAGGAGGCGGAATGTTATCCTCTTATTGACGGGGAGCCAGTGGAGGTTTTTCAGGTGACTAGAGATGTGGTCTTTACGCGGGATGTCTAGTATGCGTCTGGCTGATGCGTTCTGGATGCTTTGGAGTTTTTTCTGAAGTTTTGCGGTGGTACCGGCGTATAGGGTGTTACCGTAGTCCAGGCGGCTCGTGACCAGTGCGTGGGTGACCGTTTTTCTAGTTTCGGTGGGGATCCAGCGAAATGTTTTTTTGAGCATGCGAAGAATGTTGAAGCAAGATGATGAAACGGCGTTGACTTGTCTGTTCATCGAGAGTGAGGAGTCTAGGATGACGCCCAGGTTCCGTGCGTGGCCCGTCGGGATGGGTGCTTTTCCAAGGGCCTCTGGCCACCAGGTGTCATCCCAGGCTGAGGGGAAGGACTTCTGTTTTGTCTGAGTTCAGTTTCAGACGGCTGTGCTTCATCCACTCGGCTACTTCTTTCATTCCTTCATGTAGGTTTGTTTTGGCGGTGTTCGGGTCTTTGGTGAGTGAAAGGATCAGTTGAGTGTCATCAGCGTAGGAGATGATGTTGAGGTTGTGTTGGCGTGCGATGGTCGCGAGGGGGCTCATGTATACGTTGAAGAGGGTGGGGCTGAGTGAAGATCCATGTGGCACGCCGCAAATGACTTCAGTGGCCTCTGATTTGAATGGTGGAAGGCGGACTCTCTGAGTTCTTCCGGTAAGGAACGAGGGGATCCATTCCAGAGCTTTTCCTTGGATTCCGATGTTTCTGAGGCGTTGTAACAGGGTGCTATGGCAGACTGTGTCGAAGGCTGCGGAGAGGTCAAGGAGGATGAGGGCGACTGTGTCTCCATTGTCCAGTAGAGTTCGAATGTCGTCTGTAGCTGCGATGAGTGCGGTCTCAGTGCTGTGTTTTGCTCGGAAGCCGGACTGTGAGGAGTCGAGGGATTTGTTGGTTTCGAGGAAGGCGGCGAGTTGGTTGTTGACAGCTTTCTCGATGACTTTGGCCGGGAATGGAAGGAGCGAGATGGGGCGGTAGTTTTTGAGTTCAGTGGGGTCAGCTGTGGGTTTTTTCAGAAGGGCGCTGAGTTCGGCGTGTTTCCAGCTTTCCGGGAAGGTGGCGGAGTTGAGGGAGCAGTTGATGACGTCTCGAAGGTGTGATGCTATGATGGAGTCTGCTTTGTTGAAGATGTGGTGAGGGCATGGGTCTGTTGGGGATCCTGAGTGGATGGAGTTCATCAGGCGGATGGTGCCCTCAGTGGAGATTGGGTTCCTGTCATTAAGGATGTTCAAGGGGGGTGAAGGTACGGCAGAAAGTTGGGTGGGTTGGTCTCCGGGTTGGTTGTCGAAGCTGTTGTGGATGTCTGCGATTTTGTCGTGGAAGAACGAAGCTAGGGAGTCGCAAAGGGTTTGAGAGGGAGTGATGTCTTTGGAGTTGGCAGTAGGGTTGTGTTAGAACTGGCTATTTCTGGTAGGCTAAGGCTGACGCCAAAGCCAGGCAGAAACCACCATTCTAGTCAGGGCAAGGAAGTCACACGCCAAGATAACCTCTGCTCACCCCCTTGGTAGCTTGGCTCAAGCAGTAAGGCTAAACTCGGAGGCAATGTGTAAAGCATTTGCGCCAGCACACAACAGCAACAACATACTAGGCACACCACAAAAGAGACTCCACACAAGGTTATTATAAAAATAACTTTTGTATTGTAAAAACATATCAGATAAAATCACACATATACATTGTGCCAACTGTCACAGGCAATATTCACAGGGATTATGTACACAAGACAGGGCCACAAGGGCCACTGTCATATTCAGATATAGCACTTCTAGATAAAATGTAGAATATAAAATAATAATCAAAGATAACAGCCAGTAACCACTGGTAACAGGAACCAGGACCTTACTAGGACCACCTGTACTAGAAAAAGAAGAACCACCTAAGTATCACACAGCATTTAGGGGTCTAAGAAAGAATACATTACTCATGATGCAATAAACCTACATTCAGAGGAGTAGAAAAGACAACCACCTAAGTATCACTCAGCATTTAGGGGTCTAAGAAAGAATACATTACTCATGATGCAATAAACCTACATTCAGAGGAGTAATAAGGGAAAGAAAACACACATGATGCAATAACACATTCAGAGGTGCATAATAAATCAATAGCGCAAAAACTCACATTAGCAATAACTATTAAAAAGCATAGAAATCACATTGCGCCAACCCTACATAAGCCACTACCTGTGGCAGTCCCTAGGCCAACTGGCCTTGTGGGGCAAAGATGCCCTGAGTCCAAAGTCAGGGTGCGCTGCCATGTAGCGCCAGACACAAAGTACACAAGCCTAAACGTGGCAGCTGCCCACAAAGTGCTGGGCAACTGGGATCAGAAAGCTGTGGCAGGGCTCTCAGTAGCCCCTAGAACAATTCTGCGCCACCTGAGCCACCCAGGCTCTAAAACAAACACTGTGGCCAAATGTTGGAGCCCTCAGGCTCTGCAGACAATGCCCCCTCGAGCCTTCTCATGGCTCTGGACAACGTTGGGGCGACCCACTGCCAACCGGGGCCGCCCTGACTCTGTGCTTTTTCAACAAAAGGGCTCTCAAGCCTCGCGGGGCTCGTAAATCAAAAGAAATGGCCCCCTGGAGCCTCTCTGGGCTCATACACGTTGGGGCGACCCACTGCCAACCGGGGCCGCCCTTGAAGCCCTCATGGCTTCATACAAACAAAAAGCGCGAGCTCGCGCTATTGGGGGGGGCGCGGACACCGCCAATGTGTCCCGGCGCCCCTCCCTTCTCCTGCCCCACTCACCGGACTCGGGTGCGGGGCTCCTCTAGGCGGCGGCTCATTCTCGCCGGCTGCGGTAGGGGCAGGCACCGACCATGTGCCTCGCGCCCCCTCCGCTCTTCTCGCTCGGGGCTCCGTCGGTGAGGTCAGCTCACCTCTTCCCGGGCCCGGGGGTGATCACCCGGCACTTCAGAGATTCCCTCGGCGAGGACGGGGTCGAACGGCTGACTCGGCTTCCGGCTCCTCGCTGAGGTGGCATCAGGCAACACTCCTCGGCGGCTTCAGTGCTGCGGGCCCATCCGGTCGCGGACCCTGTGTCGAGCCTCCAGCAGCACCCGGGAGTCAGCCAACGGCAGTGCGGCTCCCGGGACAGGCCTTCCATGACGCTCCTCTCCTCTACCAATCCCAGCGCGGCAACCAGGATGACGCCGCGGTGCACGGGCCAATCCCGTCGCGGCACTTCTGCCGAACCCTCCGTCCACAGCCAACCACTGCACGGACCCTTCGTGGATGCAAGCCGACCCTCGAGGTCAGGTTCAGGGCCCGGGCCCACGGCGGTGATTATGCGGGCCAGCGGAATTAACCCGCGCTGCGCTGGGGGAGCTTCAGAACCCCTCGGCCCCCATGAGCACGTGTCGATGAACACGCCGATCTCGGGGCAAAGCAGGCAGCAATCAGCGCTGCGCCCTCAATCAACGCAGAGAGCAGCCAGCGCGCTATCCGGGACACCACAGCCAGGCTTAGTCGAGCAGTCCCGATGTCCACTGCACACAGCAGTTTCACAATCTCCTTGGCCCACAGCAGTTTCAGGGGGACACATCAATGCAAAAAGGCCCCCCAGCAAAGTAGGACACACAGTCCAGCCACGAGGTCCTTCCAGGCAGTCCTGGAATCATAAAGAGGGAGCAGCATAGCCCCCAGCAAGAAAAGTCCTTCAAGAAATGCAGTAGGCAGGGGGACAGTCAGGAAGAGTCCCCCAGCAGTCCATCAGGAGTCCAGGGGCTGGGCAGGGCTCAGGGATTCCCCTGAGCCCCAGCAGCAGCATGCCCCTGGCAGATTCAAGTTAGAAACAAGAACATTTTGGAAGGGGACACAGCCCCTTCTTATACACAGAAAAGCCTTTGAAGTCCTTTGAAGTCCTTTGAAGCAGGCAGTGTGAGAACCAGCTAGACTGGTTTAGAGGGAAGTCCCCTTCAGTATCAGGGACAGAGGTGTCAGTCGCCCAGTGGGAGGTGGAGCCAGCTTTGTAGTTAGGCAGGCACAGCCCTTCACTATCAGTTGCCATCTCCTCCCACTTCCCTGGCAGCAGATGCTGCCTTTCATCCATGGGCTGACTTCAGACAACCTCCTGGGCTCTCTAGCCCCTGTCATCCTCAAACCAGACAGTCAATCCACAAGCAGGCCCAGGCACTCTGGGCCAGGCTCACCAGCCAATCACACGCTAGCACCAACTTACACAAATATTCCAACTTCCAAAAGTAATACTTCTAGACTAGACACAGTCATGCCGCATACATCATTTTGCAGCATTCACTCTCACGAGCTCATCCATACCAAACTCGCCCCTGCACTCCCCACACATCTGGAACTACCATGGGCATACATATTCCCCATTCATTCCTATGGGAGGGCAGGTCACTAACCACACATTCACAGAGAGCTCAAGCACTTTACACTGTACCACAGTGAAAAAGTGCGCAGAGGCCTAAAATCACCAACACCAGGTTCCATAAACAGGCTACGAAAAAACAAAAAGTCTAGGGGTGAACCTGCCCAATGGGCCGGGTCCAACAGGTTGGTAAACTCTTTGACGATGTTGAATAATTCCTTGCTGTTGTGGGCGTTGTTGTCTAGTCGGTCTTTGAATGCGGCTTTCTTGGCAGCCCGGATCAGTTGGTGGTGTATGCGGGTGGCGTTTTTGAAGGCGTCCCTGGTGATGGTATTTGGGTCTTTTTTCCAGGCCTTCTCAAGGGAGCGACAGAGTTTCTTGGATTTCTTAAGATCATCGTTGAACCAGGGGGCGTTTTTGCTGCCTAGTTTGATTTTACGTTTTTTCAGAGGTGCTAGGTTGTCGGCGCTGTTGGTTAGCCATTGAGTGAGGTTAATGGCTGCTTGGTTGGGGTTCGAAGAGTGGGCAGGGGGGTTTTGAAGAAGCGATGAGGAGATCTGGTTGATGGTGATTTTGTTCCAGTTTCTTTGCAGAGTAGGTTGAGGATGGTTGTGGGTTGTGGTCCTTTTGTAGACAAAGTGAACGCAGCTGTGGTCCGTCCAATGGAGAACTGTGGTGTGACTGAAGGAGATATGTTTGCTGGAGGTGAAGATTGGGTCGAGTGTGTGACCTGCATAGTGAGTGGGGGTATTAACAAGTTGTTTGAGTCCGAGGTTGGCTAGATTGTCCAGAAGGGTGGTGGCGTTGCTGTTGTTGCTCTTTTCCAGGTGGAAGTTGAGGTCTCCCAATAGAATGTAGTCCTCGGAGGGGAGGGCGTGTGGGGTGATAAAGTCAGTGATGTCTTCACTGAATTGTGCACGGGGTCCTGGAGGTCGGTAGAGGAGGGTGCCTCTGAGTGTGGTCTTGGGGTCGGTGTGGATCTGGAAGTGAAGGTGTTCGGCGCTAGCGAGGTTGACGTCTGAGCTGGTTGAGATGCGGATGGAGTTCTTATGGACAATGGCGATGCCTCCTCCTGTTTGCTTGGTGCGGTCCTTACGGATGATCTTGTAGCCTTCCGGGATGGCAATGGTGATGTCTGGGGCTGAGGAGGCGTTCATCCATGTTTCTGTTAGGAAGGCGACGTCCGGAGAGATGGTGTCTAGTAGATTCCAAAGGTCGATGGTGTGTCTGTGGACCGAGCGGGTGTTGAGCAGGCTAGCCTGGCTGAAGAAGGGTGACATACCCTGAAACCGGTCCCAGGATGCTTGTTTCCGGTCCAGGGAGGACCTGGCCTGGCAGTTCGGTCTGGACTGTTTCCATGGGGCACAGGGTCAAGACTGATTTGCATATGGCTGGGTCCAAATTGGGATGGCTTAGTGGGCAAAAGAATGATGGATTTAACCCAGATTTTTTGACTGGGGCAGAATGTTTGCATTGTCAGCATTCCGTCAATCATTTGTTTGATGTTACTACAGGTTACAGCAGCATATTGGGGCTCATCAACAAGTAAAAAGGGGACAGAGAGAGCAAGGTTTACAGTGATGTGTTAAGTGGCATATTAGTTGGGGGGGGGGGGAGTGGCCGAGGGCCCAGTCTCAGGAAATTCTATTCCTATCTAGAAGATGTGGACCCTTGTTATGTACTTGGAAGAAGAGTGTGGCTCAGGTAATCAGGATTCTACGGAGTGTGAGGGTGAAGAAAAGGACAATTTTGCTGCTGGTGCACAGCTCACTGAGCTATTTGTCTATATTTTCCTTTTATAGAGGTACATTCACGTGTTGTGTAGCATGAGCTCATACACAGTTAGTAATTAGCGATACTTTTAAATTATGTGCATTTCTTTTTCTCAACAACTACCCTTATTATGTTTAAACTATTGAATTTGACCCTTTTCTGAAAGTTACTCCCACAATTTTGCATGTTTAATGTAAAGGCAACCTCCAGTGAAAGTAAAGCGTAAAATGATCATATCTGGAGAATGGATGAAAGGTCACGTTGATTGCAGTTCGAATTGCATGGATTTTCTGATGCATTATCTACTTAGAAGGAGGAATTGTGTAATCTCTGTAGGGTGGGTGGCAGAAGTATTATTCAATCATATATAAAAAAAAATAATTTCCTACAATTTCTCGATTGACCTTAAAGCCCAGACGTCTTGGCATGTCCAAATGTATAATGTAAACATGGTCGCTGCCCCAAGAATATAAATAACATTCTTACGTAATACACATTGTTACTTGTTAGCCTTACATTTTTTGTTTTTATTGTTTTTACAGGTGCACATTTTGAAACCGATTCTAAATTTATAATTGTGAGATCTAGACAGCGATGCCAATGAATTTTTCTTTGAACATTTATCCATGCTGCTTTTTCATGCACGCCGCTCAGGCGCCATGTATCTGCTTTCTAACCCAGGTGGTCCATGTTTAACAAATCTGTTCTGGGGCTTTGGAAAAGGAAGACTTGCTCCATGCTTCGGTTTCACAGCACCATCGCCTTACTCTCAATTGTTACTAGTCTAATTTAAAAGACTCACATTCTGCTCTGGAAAACCTTCTTCAGAATACAATGCTAGCAAATCTTACAAGCAGCTAACAAGCTGGGACTTCTTCATGGCGGCAGCAATGTTGGGCAGTGTTCAGTGATGGAAATCCTTAAGTCTGGTTGGTTAAATTCCTCTCTTCACTCAAACATATTTTTTTAACTGCTGAGTCTCATTGCTGTAACAAATGGCCAACACATGCCTTGTGCGACAGCACACAGGAACCTATCTGATCTACTTACTAAGTAAACATTGAGGCCACTTTCATAACTAGAGCTCGTTGCTGTGGGATGGGCAGCCTTTTTGACTTAGAAAATGCATCTGTCCATGTTTGATATTAAGCCTTGTTTAATGTAGTACCCATGCCAAGTAGAAGCATCTGTGCCCAGCCATGTACACATGGTACAACAATGCTGCAAAATGCAGTTCTCTGGGCAATAACAGTAGGACAGGATCAGGGATTTCTTATTGTCATAAAGGACTTTTACGTTCGTGTAAGATTTAAAACATTTGTCTGCGTGATCAGTTATTTAATCAGAATCTCTGTTTTTTCTTTTCACGCAATCTCTTCATGCACAGTTTTATGTGATGAATTACCAACGTGTTTCGAGACACGGGTTGCTTCATTAAGGCTTAACCGTTATTTCTTAGTTCAGTTTGTGAGTTTCCCTTCTAAGGGAGTAACTGCGGTTGTTGGCCCCTTGGTTTTGTTAGAGGTGTCTCTATTGAGAACAAACGATGCTTTGCTGGCATCTTTAAATCAGTAGGTTCTCTCTCCCCATCTCATAGAGGGTGCCGCCGTGTTTCCTACATCCAGATGCCATCATTGAGTGGTGTTCCTAGGTGTGCATCCCTTGTGCATCTAAGCAGATGTTGTGAGGGAGAGGGCCTTTGGAACTTACCAAATAAATCCTCCGTCCAATTTCGTTATCATTAAGAAAGTGTTTCGTACAGTATCCGTTTTAAGGACATATGGCATTCCTTTTAGGTTGTCCTTGGAAAAAGGATTTTTCTACATCCAACCAATCACAGGGTAGGGCAGAATCATATGACCACATCGAGAAGTTAATACACTGGACCTAACACCTGATTAGGGCCCTTAAAACTGTACACTGCACCCAATGTCAAAGACACAGGAACTGTAAAATCCAACCAAGGAAGGCCATAAGGCTTATTGTACCCTACCAGATGCCTGTGCTGGCCTGCTCTATGCTCAGCTATCTGCATATAAATAAAGAGACGCCCTAATTGAGAGACGTCCAAATCGGTCATTTAGAGCAATGCCATTTTGACTTTTTTATATTTGTTGTCACAATCATTTTTCTTGTCTCGCATAATTACTATGGGACTTCTAACGTCCTCAGTGCCTTGTCCTGACTGTGTTTCGGGCAGAAAGAGGGTATGGAGTGATTCCAGTAAGAAGATGCGCTGTTGAGGTGTTTTACTGAAGATAGAGGCCTTTCTCTATTCAGTGAGTGCTTTAAAGACTTCGGGTCGCCGAGGAATGCGCCCCTCCTCGGGAAACAGCTGAAATACCCGTTTTTCAAAGACACCAAATGACAGCCAGCCTAAAACATTGAAGAAAACCTGTGTTCAGGATAATTCCCATTTTTTTACCCAAATTGTGCTGAAGTTTTACTGTATTCTTATCTATTAGGGTGTGTAATTTCCCCAAGAGCCTTGAAATGTTGCGATGATATGATGGCACCACATAAATCGAATATATTTAAATATTAATAAACTAACAATGAATACAATAGAATCAATCAATTAGGGGTTGTAAAGCCCGGCTACTCCCCCGTCAGGGTCTCAAGGTGCTGGGGGAAAGCGGAAAGGTAAATATAATTTAACTCAGTAATTGGATGCAAAGATGGCGTTTCCATAGATATTACCTGTCGTGCTCCATTGCAGTTTTAGCAAAGTTGGGTTTAAATGTCAGTGTTCTGATAGAGAGGCTGGGAATATAGTGTGCATAAACTCGAGAATGTCCACCTAAACAGTATCACAGCCCAGGAGAGGCGCCAACATGGCTACATGGAGGGAAGGGCCATTCCGCTCCACAGCATGCACTATTTAAGATTAACAGAATACTTAAAGTACATTATTTAAACCGAACAAGCCATCTTCGCGCATGTGACGTCATCAGACTGCACCCGGGTTCACTTTTTCAGGGCTCGCGGCATTAGGCTTTTCTCCTAAACTGAATTATTCACAGCTGCAGAGCTGGGTTTTATGTTTCCTGAATGTGATGACATCAGCATGCGCCACAAATCGATGCCCATGAGAGGTTAGTGAAGAACAGATCACCTGCTCGATCCTTGCAGGCCCAGTCAATAATGTTGTATTGATCCAGTCTGTGCTCGGGAATGGCTGTTGATGGCGGCAGTGCTGTGTGTCCCAGAACAGGATGGGGATTGGCGGGACATAAATATGTTACAGAAAGTGATGATACGATGGGGAAGAGGTCCACCTTTGCAGTAGCTTTGATTACTTCTTTTTCAGTGTAAGATCTCAGTGACATGGTCATGTGTTTAATTTTATTGTTTTCTTTGAGTATTTTCTTGTGTGTCTTCCAGCGAGTTTGGCCTCAGGGGCCCTTCATCCCATTCTCCAGGGGGAACAAGTCACTTTGTGTTACGCCACTGGTGTGTGTATATATCATTAGAAACATAGTGGCATATGTACGAGCCCCTATCACTACCAGAGCAGCACTTTTTGTGATGCTTCGGTGGTGGTATGCCCTGCACCATATTTACAAAGTGGCCTTAAGCCCCTTTTTGTGGCTGAACACCGCTTTGTAAATATGCTACCCATTCACACAGGTACCTGCGTTGAAGGGACGTGCAATGGGTGTTGCTGTGGGTATTCTACGGCAACACCCATTAATTGTTGGCGCTGCCCCAGATTTACAAGGAGGTGTGAATCTGTGGCAGCTCCAAAGACTAATGCCATGAAAGAGCAGGCGTTCGAACGGCACACAAGGAGAAATGCGTTCTGCAGCACACATAGAAAGAGCAAAAAAAACATTAAGAAATGTTTATGTGCAGGAAGGTGTCCCTTCCTGCAGGGCCGGCCCTAGGCATGTGCAAAGTGTGCACCTGCACAGGGCCGCCAAACGCCAGGGGCCGCCACGACGACGAGGATCGGATCGGAAGGATCTGATAATCATCGTGGCAGTGGCGGCCCCCTGACACGTTTTTCTAAAAGAACCCTCTCCCCCAGAGAAGGATGAGTTGGCGCCAGGACATTTGCAGAGAGTCCCAACTAGCACTTTCTGTTAAAGCTATGCTAATAAAGGGTGGCGTTAAGACTTGCTGGTAACAAACCCTAAATCATAATGGAAGGAGTTTCTAAACTCTGATTGCAGCTAAGCCATCTACAGTACTCTAATCACTTTCAGGCTAAAAAATCTGTGTGCGCCAAGACGTAAGAAAGTCTAGCGCAGCATCATTAATAATGAGTATTTTGCATTGAGTTCTACACCAGTTGCCGGACATACCAAATAATATAAACAAAACGTGTTAACTCAGTGTATACAATGAAGGGCAAACACGAAAAGTTAATGTTTCTTTTTTTGTAATATTTGCAGCTTCTTAATGTCATACTCTTCACTACTTGCTTGCCTTAAGTGAAATCCTTATATCTTTAAGAATGCACGTACAAACAAACAAACAGAAACAAGGATTTCACACATTTCTTTTCAAATATCCCCTGAGTGTTCACATTCCCTTTCTCTCTGATCTGGTTTCTCTCTCGAACCCAAACATACACACAATCAAGTAAACACACGCACACAAGCAGAGAAATACTCACACAAAAGGATCACTTTGGATTATTCCTGAGTTACTGAGCAGCCACGGTGCAAATGTGATTGACAGAGCAGGGTCTGTATGGGACCCACCCTGTCACACAGCAGGACGGTGAAATTCCAAACATCCGGACATCCCTTGCATAATGCAAATGAGCCGCTGCTGAATGGTTCAGTAGTGGCTCAGCTAAGGGTCAGAGAAGCGCTTTGGCGGTCACAGTGCCGTACAGATAGGGTCCACTCTTAGGGTGACCAACTGGCATTGGTGCAAATTCAGGACGGTGAGTGTAAAAATTCAGGACAAAGGGTCAAAATTCAGGACACAAATTCAGGACAGGAGGTCAAAATTCAGGACAAAACTTCAGGACAATTGGATAAGTTTTACAGACACATCAGAGGTCGCGCAATTGTATATAAGTAAGCCCAGCCATATCTAGACATATTCAGCCATTTGCAAACCTATCCATCATGTATCCTTCCATCTTTCAATTCACTCATCCATCCCTTCATCCATCCTTTCACTCATCCATCCATTATCCATCCATCCGCCCTTTCACCCTATCCATCTGTGCACTCAGCCATTCACTCTTCTACCCATCCATCCATTCACTCATCCATCCAGCGATTTACCCTTTCACCTTTCCAGCCATCCTTTCACCTACTCATCCATCCACCCAGTCACTGATCCTTCCACCCATCCACCATTTCAATCATCCATCATCCTCCCTTTCTCTCTCCATCGACTCTTTCACTTAGCAATCCTTCCTTCCTTCCATCCATCCATCCATCCACCCACCCTTCCTTCCATCCATCCATCCATCCACCCACCCACCCACCCATCCATCTACTCATCCGCTCATGAATCCATCCATTGACCCTATCACTCATTCATCCTTTCTCTCATCCATTTATCCTTTCACTCATTCACTGGTCTATTCATCATTTTGTCCATCTACCTTCCCTTTCACTCACCCATCCTTACATCCACCCTTTCACTCATCCGTCCATCCATTCGCCCTTGCACTTATCAATTCATCAATCCATCCATCCATCATTTCACTCATCCATCCACCCACTCATCTTCCACCTTTTCACTCATCCATCCTTTCACTCATCCATCCACCCTTTTACCCATCCAGCTACCCTTCCACCCATACATCCAGCTATTTCCGTTTTCTCTCTTCCATCCTTCCACTCACTCATCAATCCATCCATCCCCTCCCATTATCCATCTATTCAATCTTTCATTCATCCATTCCCCCTTTCACTAATTCATCCAGCCATCCCTTCACTTACTCACTCGCCCACCTTTTCATATTAATTTTGAGCTGAGCCTTTTTGAGAAGAGGCCGATTAAGAACTTCACCCTCGCTGCAGGAGACATTCCAGGACTGGGACAGAAGCCACCCAGGGCAGAGACAGGATCCACTACAGGAGGGGACAGGAGCCATCACAGGTGGGGGGGGGGGGTGGGGGGGCAGGAGGCACCACATGGGGGGACAAGAGCCATCACTGGAGGGGGAACAGGATCCACCAGGGTGGACACAGGGGTGGGTATGCAGTATTCTAGTATCATCTTGGTCTCTTCCAGGGTGGGGGAGGGCTCCTTACCCCCTCCTGGATAAGACAACGAGAAGACAGGCTCTGTTTCCAAAATGTTAGTTTTGCCCCCTCACTCACACTAATGTACAGTACTGAAAGGAGATACTCCAAGAGAACTGATTTAACTGATTGTCCTCCATACTTTGTTAATCAGTGTGAGTGTGATTGTGCCATTTCTCTATTTTATTACAATATAGACTGCATGTTTGATCGAGGTTTGTTTACAATTTAGTGACAGTAATTAATCTCTGAAGTGAACCACGTGCTGCCTCGGTGTAATCAGGGCCGGTTCTAGGATATTTGGATCCCTGGGCAGAAAGGGAATGTCTCACACCAATTGAAAATACAAGACGCATTCAGTGCTGTTTGCATCTGAATAGATGCCCCTGCTCCATAGCTGCAGCCCCTCCCTCTGTCACTTTCAAGCACCTCTTAACAGCTCATCAAGGGCTGAAGGTGTGAGGGTTGCCACCCCGCTGTGCCTCACAAATGCTGATGGGTATCTGAGCCTTTGTACTGCCTCGGAGTCTGTTACACCCGACCTCAGCAGCATCGCAGTCAAGAAGGGAGGTGGGGGCCAGCTGTGTCGGTTGTGCGACCAGTTAAAATTACGGACAAATGGCGTCCGTTAAACAATCCTTCACGGACAACGGACAGACAGCCGAAATTACGGACTGTCCGTGAAATTACGGACGGTTGGTCACCCTATCCACTCTGACAGCCTCGAGCTCAGCAGCACCAGCAGCAGTGAGCTTAGATTTTGTGAGTACCGGTACTCTCCTTAGCAGTGGAGAAGTGTCGGTACTCAGCTCGATAAAAATGGAAAGTGCCGGTACTCAGTACCGGTGAGTACAGGCCGGTTTAAAGCACTGGTTAAGATGTAGTTCCTGTGCCTCTCCACTCCGATACACCTTCCCCCCCCCCCCCCTCAGAGCTCGGGAGAGTCGGATGTGGATGCCGGCACTCCGGTTCTTGAGTGTTTTCAGTGCTCTGGTCTGAGTTTCTCCTCAGGGCTCGATGAAATGCTGATCCGCGCTCTGGTCCTCTAATGGTGTCCAGCGCCCGGATCCTCTCTCTCAGGGCTTGGATGCTACAAGTCTTCTTCACGGCTCGGGTGATGCGAGAATCCTAGAGCTCGGATTCTTCAGAGTTTCCATTTCTTTTTGTGTGACGGTCCTCGAGCTCGAGTGGGGGCTCCGGAGCCCGGTCAGAGCTCCGGTGAGGCGAGTGTCCTTGAGCTCTGATGCTTCGAGGGTCCCCCCTAAGCAACTGGATACGGGTCTGAAGTGCTAGTTCTTGAGAGGAGCTCCTCAAAAGTTGATAAAATGAGGAGCCAGGAGCCGCGTTCCCTTGGGCTCTCGGGCTCGGGGAGGACCTGGAGCTCCTGTTCTTTGACGGTCCCCCCTCAGAGCTCGGATAAGGTGCTGCGGGCGGTAGTTCAGTTCGCAGTCTGAGCTCTGTGCGCAAAGCGCCGGTTCTCCGAGCCGAGAGTCGCGTTGCGAGGGGTGGGGGTCAGTCAGTGTTGCGCCTCCTGCCTCCGATGACAGCGGCTCCCTCGCCCCCCCCGCTGCTGTCTGGGATTCCAGAGCACGCGCTCCGAGGATGAACCATGTGTCTGTGAGGGGGTGCTACTGGCTTCCACGCTCCCCTTTCAACTTTGTCGTCAGGAGCAGGTCCCCAACACTCCTGTTTTGCCCCCTCTCTCTTCAGAGCTGTTGTTCTGGAGCTGTTCCTTAGCTGCAGACTGCACACATATCATTCTCTTCCTTCTCGTTGTGGACTAGTTCCCTGGCCTGCAGGTCACCTTCTTCCATCAGGGCCACTCTCTGAGTCAGGTCACACCTTCACACGAGAGCTGCAGTTCTGAATCAGGTTCTGGGCCTGTTCTCCTGCTCTAGCGGATCTCTAGACTATGCCACCATTGCCTTTGCCTACGAACGTAACGTTTGTTCTTGTGCTCGAGTGTCTACCATATATTGCTATATTATACCTCCTCTAATTATACTTTGTTTTCTCTCGAGCACGCTTCACTTTAAAATAGTTTATTGCAGGGGATTAGACTGTAGACACCTAGATCTTTGTTTACCCAACAAATTCCAAATCCGATGCCCCTGTCATGGCCCTGGCACTGCAGCTGTCTGTGCGCCCAGTCCCTCATGTCGTGTGTCACAATGCCCTCCTCCTCCTAAATTGTATCGTTCGGAGACAAATTCGGAAGGGTAGGAGCAGCCGCAGGTACTGGTCAATCATCTCACGACTTTTCTGGACGTATTAATAAAACACCTTCCTGAGCTCCGCCCCGTCCGGACCCCTCTTCCGGGGCCCCCACCTACGCTCCCTGCACAGGGCCACCATGAGCCTAGAGCCGGCCCTGCTTCCTGGACATAAACAATCATTAAATAATGACGATTTGCTACTTCGATGTGTGCGGCAAATTGCTAGGTGTCCCTTCTTGCATATAAACAATCACTCCCTGCAATGCAGGCATCCTTGCACTATAGTGCAAGGGGGCCTGTGTTGGCGCTAGGCAGCTATTTCTAGTGCCAATGCTAGGGAAAACACAGGGGTGCGCCCTATTGTAATAAATACAGCGCATCCATGCGTTTTGAAATTGTCGGAGCGCTGCCAAAATTAGCTCAGCTCCGCTCTCTGACATTTTGTTGTACATATGCCCCATTAGGTAGAAATGTTGTTGTTTTGCTGCTGCTTCAATCTGGGTTCACTGATCCAAAGGCAGACAAAGTTTTCGCCCCCTGGCAAACTTATCGATGTTTCCTGGCAACCAGAAAGGAAAGGGTTGCCAGCTGTGACATCACTGCTGCCAACAGGCAGAAGAAGGTAATGGCACAGGGCAAGATGTCTTAGTTCATGGGGAGATGAAAGTGCTGTCAGTGAGTAGGTGAGTGAGAGTGAGTGAAGGAGGATTTTCTTTTGTCCAGAGTTTACTGTGAACTGAATTGCTCCTAAATACAGGAAGCCCATCCTACAGTGCATTACTCCTTACATGGTTGGCGTTACTGGGGCCTGGCCAGTAGGGTCATCATTTATCCACACCATGAGAGCAACATTCCTAAGCAGAATGGAAAACAAACTATCAAGGCATGCACTGTAAACCTTTCCCAAACCATGGCGAGATCCAAGCCAGAAGCCCTGCACATCACACAAGCCATGGAAATCAGTTTCACGGTAGTTCTTCCACCTGGGAATGATGGTGTCCATCTCTGGTGTACCGGGCAGGACACCACACCATTCAGGGACAATGGTGACATTCAGATGACCTTGAATATTAACGCCTCTCAGTAAATAACTTTAAGATGGTTAATTAAGGTGATATTCCAAAGGGAATATGCAGGTGTATGAATCAGTATTGACTGCCATTGCCGTACATGGATGTCACGTATGTTCCGAGTGACCCACCGAAGAATTCTTCTGTTTATTATTCATAGACACATGAGTTTCCTGTTCTAGCCTTGAAAAAACATTTCACAATTAGTCCCGAGTGAGTAATTGGCGTACGAATGAATTGTTTTTCTTATGTTACATATATTGAATAGTTTAAATGTAGTTTGAAAGAACTATTTTGAAAAGCAAAGAAACAGGGACGATCACAATGAAAAAAAGCACAGGAAGCAGTTCTACTGTACGAAGATTCAAATGTATTCAATCTTAAAAATACAAGTATAATTAGAAAAGAAAAGATTTGATGTAAGGTAAGGAGGAGACGTGGCGCAGCCTGAGGGCAGCAGGGTCACGCGGACGCACCGTGTGCTTCTGGCAGTCACACGGTGCACTACAAGGCCCTCCGGTTCACTTTTCTGCGCACTTCGCACAGCTGCTCCCGCCTTGGATCGGATGATGCGGGCTGTAAAGGGAGGGATTAGCAGGCCCTTCAATAGCCTCAGCGACAATGACTGCGGTTTCATATTCCGCCGCCTGCCTTTGTTACCACGTATGATACAGAGCCCATGAATTATGCACACACGCAAGTTCTTACACGAGTCTAGCGTTATCCAATGGTGCATAAGTGGCATATAACATCCACCACGTGCTATTCTCCTGGTAATGCCGAGTGCGAGTTCGAAACCTCGAGTTACTTTTCAATCTTGATTTATTTTTCCCAAAGGTTCCTAGGTTGTGCGTTCTTGTGTCCCCAAGTTGAGCAGACAGGCACAACCCAGCAGCGCCTGCATTTTCATAGATCTGTTTGTCCTTTTCTTTGCAGCAGAGACGACTCCGTGTTCTGTCACTTGTAATATGAGTGCACACGTGTGCCTGGGATGTGCGTGGGTGACTGTGTGTGCGGAGAGGGCTGGAGTCATGCTTGGGTCAAACAACTGTGTCTGTGACCTGCCCCTTGCGGCATTCCGTGCTTGCAAAGCTTTGCATAGCTGTGTGAACCTCATGGCGTTCTCTGAGTCCAGCCTTGGACTCAGTGTGAAGGTTTCATGTGAGCACCTCTACTTTCCCTGTCTGCATCAAGTACTGTTCTTGGTAAGATGACTGTTGCCTGGTGTACATTTATTTATTTATGCGTTTTTATATGGCGCAAATTTTACCCGAAGGTGTCAGAGCGCTTTACAATAGAACCAGTTACATTACATAAGGACTTCAGAGTACACAAATTACATAAGCGATACAAACAGATAAACTCTAAATTCACATAAGAATGGTAGGAATATGTGATGTTACAACGCGATCAAAAAGATCGCGGTATTCAACATTGCAGTTTTTACAATGCAAATCGTTACAACGACTTGCGATGGAGGGCGCTGGACTTAGGAATAGTAAGATTTACTATTCCAAAACCAGCTTACGTACAGTAGGGAAGTTGTTGAAATAGTAAATCTTACTATTCCGTAGGTTATAGCGCCATCCAGAGCAATTCGATGTATTGACTTGCGTTGTAATGGCTACGTTCTAACTGCATCGCGGTGTAATCACAGCAATGTAAAGGATGTTTCCCAATGGTAGTAAGTACAACAATCTACTACAGATACTAGTGGTTAAAGTTACATATATACTAGTTGAAAATTCACTCAAAGTTCCATTTTAAGGAAAGTTGAAGCAATTAGGGTTGGACAAATATATATTACATGTTTACCCAGCATGATCTTCTCGCCATTGCTGGGGTTCTTGTTCAGCAGGGCCTTCGGAGTGTTGTTGCACTCACGGGCGGTAATCTTGGCTCTGGAAGGATCCCCGAGCTGGTGATTTCCAGATGTCCTCCACGCTTGCTTACATGATGTATCACATTCTCTTGCCAGGCTTCCTCAACTTGTCAAAGCAAAACTAATCTGAGCACACATCACCCATTGCCTTTCTGCATTTTCCTTCCCACTGCGGTATTGCGTTGTATATACCCCTCTGCACTTTGGCGAGTTTCTTCAATGTGTATCTAATATACAGCGACAAGGACGTGATCCAAAGATGAGCACATTGTCATTGGGTGACCACTGTTGAGCCAGTTGTATGTTGGTGTGTATATAAACAAGGCGTAAATATGTGGAACCTTGTCTTTGTGAAATGCAGACTTTGTTACAGCCTAATATGTAGAATACATGGTGTTCATTTAGGGATAACAGGAAAACAGTGGTTGCCTTTTCAGGTATTCCAAACATCAGGAATAAATGACCACATCCACTCGGGTATTTGAACTCCCTATTGACATGAAGAACAAGGAAGTGAGATTCTACCTTTTAGATGAATGGGATAGAGATACATAAAACACAAGGGCTAGACTTGTTTCAATGCACAGAATGAGCTACGGGTGCCTAAAGCGGGGAGATGAGAGGAAAATCTCAGAAGAGCTCGTCCTCCTACTGACATGTATCACAGCAAAAGAGCCCATCCGTGTTTAATGAACTAACCCTCCACAGGACAACGCTCCTACGTAACTCGTAGGTCGCAGCATGCCACGTTCGGCAATGGAACGGGATGAACCCTATGATGAAGCTTGCCACCAAGGGGTAACCATGGTGGGTGAGGGTTATATAAGAAAACCAAGCGTTTTCTTTGTCCTGTGGAGGGTTAGTTCATTAAACATGGACGGGCCTTGAGGCTTTACCTATATGTTGGGCTTTATGGATTTCAGTAAATATATAAATACATTTGTTCCTTGTTGTCTTTATCCCAATTTCTTGCTGTGCTGTGTGATGACTGCACTAGGTGGTGATGGTGGCACATACATCAATTATTTGTTGTCTGCAGACGCTCTCATATCCATCTCTCTGAAAGGTCCTCTTGCCTCCTCCAGTTCTTTCTGATCTGTCTCACTCCCCGAAGGCTCCTCACTGCAATGCTGAAGAATTATATTTAAAACAACACATTACATATTTGTTTTTAACTCTGTTACGATTGTACAGGAAGTGTACTATACAAAATACATAATCTGACATGCCAGACTACAAAAAAACAAGCAAAATTCACAAAACGAGTTGTTGTTTACCATTACCTATACAAAGCGGTTTTGACTTTTATGCTCATCACAAGTAACTTCACTGCAGCAATCTGTTTTGGAGGTGCGGTTAGCTGGTTCATGGTAGCCATTTACATTTCACTTGTAAGTCACATGTACTGTAGTCTTGTCCCCACCAGCATACAAACCCCTCTATCATCAAAACGAGTTTGCCTTCTGGCATCAAAACATTGACATCTCTCAGCTCTCATAAGGACACCTCTTCTTCCAGCTTCCAAGACTTCACAAAAATTCCTTGGTCGTCTTTATTTGATGTGCTTAGCCCCCCATTCCCTACCAAATATATTCTAGATCAAGTATTCGATCATCTGCTCCCTGTAGCTAATGTATTGGCTATGTCTATACTCTTCGGATGGAATTAGCATTTAATTTTAGACTGATTCCTGACCAACAAAACCAGAAGTCATGATCCTTGCTGAGAGCTAAAATAGGAGATAAGACATAACATTTTTATTTTGATCACTGTCTTGCATATGTGCTATGAAATGCTACACATACCAACGTTTGAGACTAAGCTCTGAAAATACTACACAGTGTGGCCTGGGCTACAAACAAAATACAAGTTAACTAACATTACATTTGAGGTTCGACTTTTTACATTTATGGAAAAGTTTTGCAGAAACAAGAAGGGAGTTGAGCATGGAATGCAATAGCTTTGTTGTTGGAGTTTGACTGGTGAAGTTAGATGTTGCAGACCTAGAATAAAATTGCTTCGTTTCATTTGTACGTCATCAAAAAAACGCCTCTCTTATCCGTCTCCATGACAGGGTCATGCTTGTGTGCTTTTTACTGCATGCCTGGCTGAAACAAGAGGAGGGCTTATACTTCTTTGCCAAAAATACATGAAATAATTTTCTTTTCAAATACAAAGTTTCTCATTATGGATTTGTCAGGCCAGATTTTCTGAAACAGGTAACTGCAAGTTCCATTGCGATCTCCAAAAAAGAAAATGCCCAGGTCTCTAGCAATCACTGCTCAAAAAACCAAGGGGCATATTTACAAGTTAAGTGGCGAAGCGTGTCGTTAGGCCAAGAAGGTCAACGACAAGCTTCGTCACTTTAGAAATGCAGAGCTGCACCATATTCACAAGAAAATGGTGCAGCACTGTGTTTTCCCCTGAGCTGGCGATAACACTAACGCACAACGAAGCACCCATGGAAACAGAAAAAACGAGGAGAAATTAAACATTTCTCCTCTTTTCACCAGGGTAAGAGCAGGTTTTCCCTGGTCTTAAATTTGGCGCCGCCCGATATTTATGCCACCCTTGTAAATATCAATGAGTGTTGTGGTGGACTGCCCACAGCAACACCCATTGCCCTCCCCTTTCGTGCTAAGTATACCGTGAAAGGGGGCTTATTTACAAGGCAGCATTAAGCCACATTAAGTGGCTTAATGCTGCCTTGTAAATAAGGCGAATCCCCTATCGCCACCACAAAGTCCTGAAAAGTGACGTTGTGGTGACGATATGGGCTTGTAAATATGCCCCGAGTTTGTAACAGAAAGGAGGCCTCACTGAAGTCTTCTTGACTTTCTGGGTAGATGTGGGTCAGCAGTCCAAGGCTTATCTCAATGGAGGCCGGTGGGACCAGCCTCAAATAGTAGATATTCACTATACAAACAGTAAACACATTATGTAAAAAAACAGTATAAGAATTTAACACAATAATGATACAATCAACCACCATTCGCACACTAGCTAAACTGTACAATGTAATCAATGGACAATTAATGTCCATAACGCTGTAATGTTCACAATGTTCCTAACATACCTGGAATGGAAAAGATAAGGCACCAACACAATGTAGTAGAGATATGGACACACAAGGTTTGAATCTACCTAAACTTCACTTAGCTTTATATAGTTGTTTCTATCTTCTCATCAACGTGGGATATCTTGTGTGTCTTCGGTATTTGGTTGGGGATTGCAAGCCTATATCTTTGTGAACACCACACCCAAAAACAAAAACACAATTCACATTCACATGTAATGAGAGTACCTGCAATGAAAGGGGGACGGTGCCTCGGAGTTTGTATCTCCATTTTGTGGCAACTTAGAGGTACCCTGATCTTGGGAGTCTAGGGACACAGGGGCATTAAACCCAAGAGCACCTGGGGGTCAACACTGCCAACAAATTTCACTAGCTAGCTGGCCCACCAGGTGTTGGACTATATCCATTAAGTGAAAGAGAGAACAAGGAAATTGATCAAATAAAATAAATGTTTGCCGTTAGAAATTGAGTTACTGGTTAGCAGAGGTATGCACCCTGTCCAAGCAGGAACCACAATCCTAATAAGGGCAAGTCAATAACACACAATAAATGAACCTGTGCTTATCCTCTGGTAGCTTGACACAGAGCAGTCAGGCTTAACGTAAGAGGAAATGTGTAAAATAATTGTGCAACATTTCAAAACAGTAATACAGGGAAAACACCATAAAAAAGACTCCACACCAGTTTATAAAAATAGATTAGGATTTCATAAATACAACAAGACCAAAACAACAAAAATTTAATAAATAGAAGTCAAGATATACATTTTTAAAGGCTAAAAGTAAAAAGTAGCGCTTAGAAGCAATAAGCGCCTATGGGGTTTTCTAGTCATGCTGGACTGGGGCAAAGTCAAGAGTTCATGCCAGCCGTGATGGCGTGAGGCTGGATACAGGAGTTACGCAAGGCCCTCTGAACAAAAGTACCTTGATACTGGTCGCAACAGCGAGTTGCGGGGTGAACCCAAGCAATGCGTTGATGAGGTTGTTTTGATGTGTTGTTTCCGATAGTGATGACCCGGTTCCAAGTGCAATGCGCCAGTTCTGTTCCCGCAACAGTGATGATGCGTAAATTCTGCTCATGCAGCAGAGAATGTGTTGGTTCCACTGAATCAAGCACCTGGATACACTTCCAATGGACCAGGCACAGGAGCAGGGGGTACAACTTTGATATCCGTGAGTCTTAAAACAAGATGCAAGCCAGCATGTCCTTAGAGATCACTATGGGCTCAAGAAAGAGTTCAGTTCTTCCTTAGCAGGGCAGAGGATAGCAGGCAGCAGGGCAGGCCATTAGAAAAGAGGTTCTTTGAGAGCAGTAGTCCAGCAGAGTAGTAGTCCTTGTAGCAACTCAGCAGTCCTTCCTCCTTGCAAAGTTTCTTCACAGGTCCAATAGTGTCTGATTTGGTGGGGTGCCCTAGAAGTGGAGGTGACTTCAAAGAGGGGCTTTAAGGTGCATGGAGTTCCTCTCTCCCTCCTAACTCTGGCTCCACACTGTAAGTGTCAGCTCCTCCCTCCCATCCTGCCCAGGATAACCCATCAGGATGTGGATGGGCACTCAGTCACACCCAACCTTTCTTTGTGTGTGGCTGTCTAGAGGAAATGCACAAAGTCCAGCAGTCACCCACTCCAGACGTGTATTGGAGCCAGGCTGCTGGCACACCGAGCTAAAAACAGAGAAATGTAATCTTTCTTGAAGTGGCATTTCAAAACATTCAACTTTGGCAGCAAAGAGGATTTACCATTACCATTCCAACTTTATGAAACATGACAGAGCTACTCCTTCTCAATCTGGAATTACAGCTTATAAATGTAATGGGGAATTAACAATGTTAACCAATGAGAGGGGTAGGCCTTACAGTAGTGAAATACTAATTTGGGGGATGTTCACTGCCAGGACATGCAAAACAACATGTCATACCATACTTTTTAATTACATAGCACCCTGCCCTATTGGCTATTTAGGGCCTACCTTAGGGGTGTTCAGTATGTAATAAAAGGAGAGTTTAAAGCTTGGCAAGGGGCCTTAAAAGCCATGTTGACATGGCAGTAAAACTGCACACACAGACTCTGTATTGGTGGGCCTGAGTTTAAAGTGCTACTTATGTGGGTGGCACAACAAGTGCGGCAGGCCCAGTAGTAGCATTTAATTTACAGGCGCTGTGCACAGGCAATGCAGTCTACTAGAGACTTATAGAAAAATTAAATATGCTGATTGTGGATTGTTAATCAAACCATGTTTTAGAGGAGAAGCACGTGCACTTTATCACTGGTTGGCAGTGTTAAAGTGCTCAGAGTCCCAAGGTCAACAAACAGAAATCAGCAAAAAGGTTAGGCAAACAGGAAAAATGTTCTAAGGTGGACCACCCTAAGGCTGCCTGGTCTAATATTGGTCCAGAGAGTGATGTGCTTGCCAGAAATAGTCACGATCACTTCACCTACACATGTAACAGTCAATCTCTTGGGTGGCTGCTCCCGCCTCTAGTGAGGGGTTAGAGAAGCTCAGTAGATCTTTACACACATCATTTTTCATCAAGGTTGATACTTCAGCAGCCTACCTTCTCATGGTGAAGGTCAGAATGACTCTCTAATGATGTAGAACTCATTGAGCTCACTGTGAATGTCCATGCACGATAAGGTCAGCACAAGGGTAGGCCAAGCAGAGGTTTTGTAGGACCACTGGCCTTGTCTCAGCAAGGTGACAGCAAGGAGTAACACTGCTCCATACACTTCTCATAGAGCAACAGGTTCCACACTGGTCCTTAGTCTAACTGATGTTCATTAAGTTATAGATCAGCCTTACTTTATATCAGCCGCAGCCTGTGGAGGGAGTTGCAGTGGGGCAGAGAGGCGGGGGAGGGGCAGGGTGGGGGATGCTAAAAACCGGCATATGGATATTTGGAGGTAAGTAAACAATGTAATTAATAAAACGAATTTCGTATAGCGTGCTGCATCGCATTTTGCATTGCAGGGCACACTACGAAATTCGTTTTATTAATTACATTGTTTACTTAGCTCCAATTATACATATGCCGTTTTTTAGCACCCCCCACCTTGACCCTCCCCCACCCCGCCCTGCCTCTCTGCCCCACCGCAACACCCTCCACGGGCCGCGGCTGCTTTATATACACAAAACTATGCAGTTGGGCAGCAGCACGCTTTCAGTTCCAGTTAGTCCAATCATACAGTTCGACTTTCAGTCAAGTAGGATAGGACAGTTTCCTTTCCAGTAAAGAGTCTGTGATAGGCCAGAATCCCACACAGGCACTTTAGTATCCAGGCAAAGAAGAACAAGGGAGATTAGGTGGGAAATGGAGTTGCCCTCAGTTGTCAGCATTAATCGTACATCTTGCAAATAACATTCTTATTTTAAAGTATACGTTTGCAGTGATTAGTGATCCTAACCATAGGTGAAACAATAGTGTTTGAGAAGTCTTTACTATACACATATCTCCTATGGTTGCCCATATATCAGTTCTGGGTAGACTTCTCACAGCATTTTCTATGAGTGGATGTATAGTGGTCATTCCCATGGCGTTCTCCTCTTTGGACCTTTCAGAACATATAGCATGAATAATTAGAATGGTATGTCCCATTTGCTGGTCCTCTATGAAATCCTTATGGCATTCACCATGGCTGGTTGCATAATGGCGACTCTGTTGTTGCTCCTGGATAGACTCATAAAAACATATTACATGGCTGGTTGAGAAATGCTCATTTATTTTGGTTGGTTATTGCCCCTCTGGGATGAACTTTTCAGACTAAGTACCAAGACTCGTTGCAGTATTTAATTTGGGCCATTATTATTATTATTATTATGTTTCTTATATAGCGCATGAATCGACCCCCAAAGGGGTATCTCCGCGCTTGCCTTGGGAACCCGTCCTGGCTTTTCCCTGTGAGATAGCCCCTACAGGGCATCCCCAAGGTGAAAGCCAGGCATCCCGCCGCGGGGGGCCGTTGTGGAGATTAAGCAAGCTTAATGCCCAGAGTTGCAGAGTGTGAACCCATGATTAGGTCAGGCACCGAAGCGAGAATTATCGAGTCCATGGACATTTGAGCTTAAGACCCTGCCGCGTCGGGAATTGAACCCTGGTCCCGGGTCTGACCTTTGCTTCAGGGTTCACACTCTGCGACTCTGGGCAATAGCTTGCTTAATCTCTACAACGGCCCCTCGTGGAGGGAGGCCTGGCTTTCACCTTGCGGATACCCTGCCGGGGTTATCTCACAGGGGAATACCAGGACGGGTTCCCCAAGCAAGCGCTTAGAAACTGGTTGGTGATTTGCGCTATATAAATTCCTGCACATAATATGAATGTATATCAGCAATAATCATATAGTTAGAAAATGTGCCTATAGTTCTGCAATGCAGACAAGAGCGTTGCCAAAAGTCTAACAAGCTATGTAAAGCATACAAAATGGGAGCCGAATTATTTTCAAGAGAAATTCTAAGAGAAATTCCACGGTCAAGATGCTTTCTTCGGTGTTCATTTCATGGCTGTAAATAATGTTCTCATGTCACGGTCGCCATTACTGTACATTGATGCAGCTATTTTTTTCATTTATGCTGTTTGACAGTATCCACTAACTAAACCCAATATTGTTTCTGGCTAAATATTTAAAATTTGCTGCCAAAATGCAGACTAGAACCACATAGAAGAGGAATGCTGCTTGTTTCTCTAATTGTAAAAGAAAGCATACAAGCATATGTCATCGTTCAACACTGGAGCTAGTGGCAGACAACCCTACAATTGTGGTTAGATGAGGCAGCAACTACATCTGTTGTGCACTCATCCTAGCATCTATACTGAAAGAGCTTCATTTCAAATATTTAAGAAAATGAGGTTCACCTACCTGCGCCTACTACAAAGATAGTAGCTGCCCCTAAAGAGTGCCTGAGAAAAGAGTCCTTCCTGTCAATGTGCCTCGGTCTGGTCATCTACCATCACAGTTCAAATACTCAGATGTGTTCTGTAAGAAATTGTGTTATTAGTTGAGAGGAGCGGAAGCTCCACTCAAATACACACAAACTACAAAAGCCACTAAATAAACCTGTGCTTAAGCCTCTGGTAGCTTGGAACAAAAGCAGTCAGGCTTAACATAGAAGCAATATCTAAAGTATGTATACATTATTCAAACAATAATAAAGTGAAAGCATAAGAAAAATCTTAAACCAACTTAAAAAAAGGGTAAATGTTTTTAATAAAATGACACCAAAATGACAACAATCCAATCAGTTTGAACCAGTGATATGAATTAAAAATAATTCTAGTAAAAATAGCGCCAAAAACCACAATTCGCCAATTGTGGATATCTGCTCATGCTGGATTGGGTCAAAGTCACAAGTTCAGGCTGACTGTGATGAAGCGTGGGTCAGATACAGGGATCAGGTTGGTCTAGCTGATGATTTTATCTTATATGAGTCCAAGTCCATGCAGGGAGCAGCAGGAGAGCTTTGCATTGTCTGTCAATGTGAGGAACCCGTTGTCAGTGCGAGAAGAAGGTCGGGAGTCATGGACTATTGCTGTTTGGTGTGAAGAGTCGGTCATCTCTAGAGCTTCGCACTGGTGGTCGATACAGACTCTCTCCTTGTTGTCATTGGGTCTCCGAGTGGACGTGAAGAGCAGGGGGTAACTGGAGATTAGCGTTGGTATGTTAAAAAAATATTTATTTAGCGCGCGAACACCAAGCGGTTTTATGACGCTATGAGCAGAGACGAAGTGACATCAACGAGACAGTTAGCTTACTCATATGCCTGGGAAAACAGCCAGGTCTTAAGCTGTTTCCTGAACTGTGCATACGGAAGTCATGGACCTCAGTTCCGTAGGAGGCGAGTTCCAGAATTGCGAGGCCGGGACCACAAATCTGAGACCCCCATGTATTTTGCGTTTGAATGAGAGAGTGGTTAACAAGTTCAGGCTGGAAGACCGCAATTCCTGAGAAGGGATATAGCTCTGGATCCTTGAGGAGATGAAAGCTGGGCCATTCCCGGTGAGGGCATTAAAGATGGTACATCCTGGCATGCATAGTGGATGATTGTTAGCTATTCAAGGAGTCCATTTGCCACAGAGAAAAGCCAAAAAACTTCTTGATCTTCACCTGGAGCTCAGGACTTGTAGGTTTGAGGCAGGAGCAGTACTTCTGATGCCAGCGAAGGGTCCAGGAACTGAAGAGGCACCTTATGGGATCAGGGCTGACTCCAGCAGAGGCATTGCACAGGGCTCAGGCAGGTTCAGATGGTGCTGGTCAGTTGGGCAGATGCAGGAGAAGCCTCTAGAAGCTTATTGTGTACCTGTAGCTCAAACAAGAGGTCAGCCAACTGAACCATGGAGTGACTTCTGGGGAACCTGGGTTCAAGGTAAGCAGGTTTCATCTTCCTTCTTCAGACTACAGGACAGTTTTTCTTCTGAATTTTCCACAGGTACAGTAGCATTCTCATGAGAGAGATACTGAAGGTCCACTTTTAGTCGCGGTGCCAGCCTGTGAATGAGAGATGCCCCCCCCTTGTCTGGGTTTAACTCCAAACTGTCTAGGAAACAAAGGGGAGGCAGGCCTACGTGCGAGCTACATTTGTTAGTGGCATGGCAGTCAGCCTATAGAAGTCAGAAACGGCGTGGGCAGAGCCCTGAGGCTACCCATTGAGGCTCACAAAGGCTGAGTACAACCCTCAGGATATCCTGCTCAGAAGAGAAAGTCCCATCCCCACCCAAGGGCCTTTTGTCCCCATACCTGGAAGGAATACACAAAACACCACAGGAGAGCCTTTCACAGTAATTTGACCCTGCACACTGGCAAAAAGGCTAATTTCTTTTAGGCAAAAAATGCCAAGTTTCTAAAAGTGGTATTTCAGATTAGTAACTCAAAATTTGATATGACCATTAAAGCCATTAAAGAGCATTTTAAATTACATGTCATTTGTGTGGAAGAAGCATTCCTCTCTCTGTTCTTAAACTGACGTTATCACGTATCAAGTGTAATAACGTAACTACGTGTTAGTCTATGGAAGAGATAACATTACAATAGTGAAAAACAACAATAGGAAATTTTCACTGTCAGTACTTGTAAAACTTAAGAACAAATGTCCTACTTTTTGAATATCAGGCACCCTGCCATAGGAGTGGTTAGGGCCTACTTTAGTGGTGACGTAAAATCATTAAAAAGGAAGGTGTAGCCATGGAAAAGGTTTATTTTGCCTTTTTGAAATGGCAGTTTTAAATTGCACTGCAGACTGTAGTGGCAGGTCTTAGACATATTTTACAAGGCTAATTTACTGGTTGGCACAATGAATGCTGCTGCCCACTAGTAGCATTTAATTCAAAAAGGTTGCGGGTATATGTAGTACCATTTACTAGGTACTTATAAGTAAATGAAATATGCCATTGTTTGTATGCCAATATTATCATGTTTAAGGGAGAGAGCACAAACCCTTTAACCCTGATTAGTAGTGGTAAAGTGCACAGAGTCCTAATGTCAACAAAAGCAAGTTCAGCAAAACAAGGGAGCAAAGGCAAACATGTTTGGAGGAATACCATGCCAAGGATGTCAGGTCTAGCATAAGCCAGTGGCGGCTGCTATTAGTGATTAGTAGTGAGTTGGGGGGGAATACAACCAAAAATGAAACAGACAACAAAAAACAATTAAAAGCACATTCACCTTGAGCTGCGACAGCCGCCGCTCTCCTTCTCTCCACCGATCTTGGACTCCCAACTGTGCAGGCTCCTGGATGCAAAATCCCAGTGCTCCTCTCATGCTGGCAATAATATTCATCTTTGTTTGCCGCTCAGACTATGCAAAAAATATTTTGATTTGTCTTTCTGTAATTTATCAATACATTGTATGTTTGGCTTTTACACTAGGGGGCATATGTACATGCCCCTATCACCATGGGAACGTCACTTTTTGTGACTTCCAGTGGCGATAGGGGCCTTTCCTTATGTATAAGGCAGAGTTAAGCCATTAACCTGGCTTAATGCTGTCTTGTACATAAGGCATCCCTTTCACGCTAGGTTTAGTGTGAAAGGGGCTTGTAGTGGGTGTTGTGGTGGGTGTTCCACCGCAACACCCATTGTATTTGACGCTGCCCCCTATGTACAGTGAATGGTGGTATATATAGGAGGCAGCACCAAAGTTAAGACCAGGAAAACCCTGGTCCTAAGGTGGAGAAACAAGGAGAAATGCATTATTTCTCCTCATTTTTTATTTTTCCATGTGTGCTGCCTTGCGCAGCACACATGGAAAATGCAAAATGCCATGGTTTGTTTATGTACAGGAAGGTATTTATGGCTTAGGAGTTTTGTGGCATTATAATGTCCTCTTCCAACAAACATATATTTGTTCATGCAATAAAAATCAGAAATGTGTTATTTTATTATCATGTCAGCACCCTATTTAACCCGTTCGATGCTGATGACGGAACCGCTCCGTCATCAGCCGCGGTTGGGCTGTGCTGATGACGGAGCGGTTCTGTCATGGCCCTGCCGCCGCGCCAGCGCGGCGCGTTCTTTTGAGCGGGCGGGGCCATGACGGAACCGCTCCGTCACAAGCACAGCCCAACCGCGGCTGGTGACGGAGCGGTTCTGTCACCAGCATGAGGCCGCCGCGCGGCCGCCCCGCCCACTTAGTGCTGCGGCAGAATAGCCGCCGCAGCGATGTGTTTAAAATGATGATGGCCTATTTAATGGCTTCTATCTATTCTAAAAATTTGTGTTATAATATCACTTCCTGGAAGGATTCAGTGTCAAAACGTTTATGTCACTTCCTATGATGTTATTGGGTCAAACAATTAGTATATAATATTGCTCCTACTACCGCTGGCATTTTGGTGGATTGACGACCATCGTGCCTCGCAATCATTCCAAGGTAGTTCCAGGTGAGGAGAGGGCATCTTTACACCTCTGTGTCCATTCTGCCACTCGTGGAAAGGAGACTCCCTCTTATCAAGTAGCTTTGCCAAGGTGACTGCTTTCAGGGATTGGCGAAAGGGCGTAGCTCCTATTGCGAGCTTTAAAGTTTTATTGGAGCAGAAGAGTAGCTTTAGACTTGGGTGTCTTAACAGCCAGGATAGGGTGACCAACCGTCCGTAAATTTCACGGACAGTCCGTAATTTTGGCTGTCTGTCCGTTGTCCGTGAAGGATTCTTTAACGGACGCCATTTGTCCGTAATTTTAACCGGGCACAGCTTGCCCCCACCTCCCTTCTTGACTCCGATGCTGTATTAAAGCTCAGACCTCCAGCAGCACTGTAGAGGCACAGCGGGGTGGCAACCATCACACCTCCAGCACTTGATGAGCTGTTAAGAGGGGCTTGAAGGTGACAGAGGGAGGGGCTGCAGGTTCAGGAGCAGGGGGCATCCATTCACATTTAAACAGCACTGAATGCGTTTTGTATCTGCTATTTAGAGGGGGGCTCACACATTCCATTTCTACCCAGGGCCCCAAACACCCTAGACTCGGCCAGATTACACCCCTGATTACACTGAGGCAGCACCTGCTTCTCTTCACCGAGCTTAATTACTGTCACTAATTTGTGAGCAAACCTCGGTTCTTCAAACATGCATAATGTAGTACAATAAAGAAATGGCACAATCGCACCCACACTGATTAACAAAGTATGTAGGACAATCAGTTCAATCAGTTCTCTTAGAGTATCTCTTGTAAGTACTGTATATCACAGTGGGGGGTGGCATTTTGGACAGAGAGCCTGTCTTCTCGTTGTCTTGTGCAGGAGGGGGCGAGAAGCCCAAGATGATACTAGAATACTGCATGCCCACCCCTGTGCCCACCCTGGTGGATCACGTTCCCTCTCCTCTGATGACTCCTGCCCTCCCCTCAGTGATGGATCCTGTCCCCCCATGTTGTGGCTCCAGTCCACCCCCACCTGTGATGGCTCTTGTCCCCCCTGTGATGGCTCCTGTCCCCCCCTGTAGTGGCTCCAGTCCACCCCCCGCCTGTGATGGCTCTTGTCCCCCCATGTTGTGGCTCCAGTCCACCCCCGCCTGTGATGGCTCTTGTCCCCCCCCTGTGATGGCTCCTGTCCCCCCCTGTGGTGGCTCCAGTCCACCCCCCGCCTGTGATGGCTCTTGTCCCCCCATGTTGTGGCTCCAGTCCACCCCCGCCTGTGATGGCTCTTGTCCCCCCCTGTGATGGCTCCTATCCCCCCCTGTGATGGCTCCACTCCACCCCCCGCCAGTGATGGCTCTTGTCCCCCCATGTTGTGGCTCCAGTCCACCCCCGCCTGTGATGGCTCTTGTCCCCCCCTGTGGTGGATCCTGTCTCCACCCTGGGTGGCTTCTGTCCCAGTCCTGGAACGGCCCCTGCAGCGAGGGTGAAGTTCTTGATGAGCCTCTTCTCAAAAGGGCTCAGCTCAAAATTAATATGGAAAGGTGGGCGAGTAAGTAAGTGAAGGGATGTGTGAATGGCTGGATGAATTAGTGAAAGGGTGAATGGATGAATGAAAGATTGAATAAATGGATAATGAGAGAGGATAGATGGATTGATGAGTGAGGGGAAGGATGGAGAGAAAATGTAAATAGCTGGATGTATGGGTGGAAGGGTAGCTGGATGATGGATGAGGGAAAAGATGGATGAGGGGAAGGATGATGGATGGATGGAGGGGAAGGATGGATGGATGAGGGGGAGGATAAATGGATGAGGGGATGGATGGATGGATGGAGGGGAAGGATGGATGAGGGGCAGGATAAATGGATGGGATGGATGGGTGAGGGGAAGGATGGATGAAAGGAAGGATGGATGAGTGGAAGGATGATGGATGGAGGGGAAGGATGGATGGATGAGGGGCAGGATAAATGGATGGGATGGATGGATGGATGGATGGGTGAGGGGAAGGATGATGGGTGAGGAGAAGGATGGATGGATGGAGGGGAAGGATGGATGGATGAGGGGCAGGATAAATGGATGGAATGGATGAGGGGAAGGATGGATGGATGGATGGATGATGAGGGGAAGGATGGATGGATGATGAGGGGGTGGGTTAAAGGATGGATGATGAGGGGAAGGGTGGATGGATGGATGATGAGGGGGTGGGTGAAAGGATGGATGGATGATGAGGGAATGGATGGATGATGAGGGGGTGGGTGAAAGGATGGATGGATGATGAGGGGTAGAATGGATGGATGGATGATGAGGGGAAGGATGGATGGATGATGAGGGGAAGGATGGATGGATGGATGATGAGGGGAAGGACAGATGGATGGATGATGAGGGGAAGGACAGATGGATGGATGGATAGATGATGAGGGGAAGGATGGATGGATGATGAGGGAAAAGGATGGATGGATGATGAGGGAAAAGGATGGTGAGGGAAAAGGATGGATGGATGATGAGGGGATGGATGGATGGATGATGAGGGGATGGATTGATGGATGATGAGGGGATGGATGGATGATGAGGGGAAGGACAGATGGATGGATAGATGGATGGATGGATGGATGGATGATGGGTGGGTGAAAGGATGGATGGATGGAGAGTGGGTGAAAGGATGGATGGATGGATAAGTGGGTGGGTGAAAGGATGGATGGATGATGAGTGGGTGGGTGAAAGGATGGATGGATGATGAGTGGGTGGGTGAAAGGATGGATGGATGAGTGGGTGGGTGGATGGTGGGTGGGTGAAAGGATGGATCAGTGGATTGGATGGTGGGTGGGTGAAAGGATGGATGAGTGGGTGGGTGGATGGTGGGTGGGTGGATGATGGGGGTAGGTGGATGAGTGAAATGATGGATGGATTGATGGATTGATAAGTGCAAGGGTGAATGAATGGACATATGAGTGAAAGGGTGGGTGTAAGGATGGATGAGTGAGTGAAAGGGAGGGTAGATGGACAAATGGATGAATAGATGTGTGAAGGAGTGAAATGATAGATGGATGAGTGATAGGGGCAATGGATGGATTCATGAGTGGATGAGTAGATGGATTGATGGGTGGGTGGATGGAAGGAAGGCTAAGTGAAAGGGTCGATGGAGAGAGAAAGGGAGGATGGATGGATGACTAAAAGAGTGGATGGGTGGAAGGATTAGTAAGCGAAAGGATGGCTGGATTGGTGAAAGGGTAAATGGCTGAATGGATGAGTGAATGGATGGATGGGATGAAGAGTGGATGGATAAGTGTACAGATGGATAGGGTGAAAGGGTGGATGGATGGATAATGGAGGATGAGTGAAAGGATGGGTGAAAGGATGGATGAGGGGATGGATGAAGGGATGGATGAGTGAAATGATAGATGGAAGGATACATGATGGATAGGTTTGCAAATGGTTGAATATGTTTGGAAATGGCTGGGCTTACTTATATACTATTGCGCGACCTCTGACGAGTCTGTAAAACGTACCTATTGTCCTGAAGTTTTGTCCTGAATTTTGACCTCCTGTCCTGAATTTGTGTCCTGAATTTTGACCCTTTGTCCTGAATTTTTACACTCACCGTCCTGAATTTGCACCAATGCCAGTTGGTCACCCTAAGCCAGGAAATGCCCAAATGCATCTGGGTTTACTTAGGTAAAGTATAAGGGAGGTTGGTGAGAGTGTCACTTGTCAGCTATGTATTGGCAAGTGAATGGGTCTCAAGTCATTTTCAAATGTCTGTTGAAGCATGGTCCAAATGCAATATCTAACATGCACCTCGCGGAGCCTATTTCCAGGGTTCAGAGTTGAGCAGATATTAAGCAAATGTCATTGAAAATTAGTAGTGTTTAACTACTTGAAGGCATCGTGTGATGTTGAGTTGCAGTGTTAGGTTCTGTAGTTGACGCACCTGTCTTCGAGAGTTTAAAACTACCTTTTATCATTCTTACGGATAATAAATCTAAAACATAATTTAGTTATCGGTATTATCGGTATAATGTGTTCCTCATACGAATAGACCGAAATCGGAGCAGCGCGCTTTCCAAGAATGCCCCCATTAGAATCGAGCTCTCATGCACGCAGCTGAGTCATGGGTCAGAGGTGAAGTTTTCGAGCACTCATCAACACTTCATGTATCAATAGCTGAAAAGAAAAGGGCTTTCAAGAGAAGCTTGTCTTCTTTTTCGTTCTCCGCTGCACAAATGTGGCAGACTTTAAAGGGACACATATGAGACAGGGAAGGGGCGTTTCTTCCGTACTAGGTAAACAAAGATGCGTCCAGTTTTGAGTGTTTCGTCATCAGGCGAGTCGTCGTGCGTGCGGTGAACGTAGCTGACGGAACCGGCTCGTGCAGACCACGCCGCGCGTCGCTGCGCTCTAAGGAATTTCACCAGAAGGCTTTTACCCCAGCACTGCAGCTCGGCATATCCTAGAACACGTTTTACAGGACACACGTCAGTCAATAATAAAGAAAGACATGCAAAAGTGCCCGAGGCGGGTATAAAACGCTGCTTTAAATAATACACATCAGAGGAAGGATAATAAGGCAGAAAACCATTAACTTATGATTCCAGTCTCTGAAAAACAATGCTGCGTGTATGCAAAGTGCAATGTGCTAACAGTGACATTTGCAAATTGCAATTAGGACCGTAATTCGGAATTAATACAAAAGCCATGCAAACCATAACTCGCACAGAGACAATGCTCTAACCTCACTCACTCTTGATGTGACAGATGAAGTTACTAATATTGTAAATAATCTTTCAGGTTAGATCACATACCACAACCCCCACTGCGCTCAAATGACATTAATGATCTACTAGTGACATATTATTTCACCTTACCAATGACATCATAAGTATCAACTTTCAATATAGCTTATCTTTGTATATGTGTTGAAATATAAATATGTGATATGAAGCTCTGTTTTTGAAATAAACATCATGAGGTCATAAGCATTGCATGTGATGCACAATACAGCTGCTCTCAGATGACCTTGGAAATGTGACACAAAATTAGTTCCCTTTTACTGCTAGTTAATAATAGGCAAGTTGAAATATGACATCATGAGGTGGGTAGCTGAAGTTGGAATTACAGTGTAAAAAGAAAACTGTGACAAGGTCTTGGGAAATGGCCAGTGCTTAATTTATGCTGGTGGTTTCAGGTACTCGGCATCAGTACTTAATTGCCAACATTGGCGCTAACGACAGTCTGCCACATGGTGGCAATGTCTGTTAATTTAGAGATGAGCACAACACCAGTTTATCACTAATATAATATTGACCTTGACTAATATCTGGTCCCAAACCAATTCTTATAGCTTTGGGTGCATGGAATAGAATGAATGGTCATCCTTGTAGGAGTGTGATGGTTAGTTGTTAAGTTGACACTGACATTGGCAATGCCGGCTGGGGCAACGGATGGTGCCAGCTGTAGTGTCCTCCTGACGAGGGCCCTGGCACTAATTTTTCTACAAATTAAGCGCTGGATGGAGCAATATGTTCCAAGGACTATAGGTGCAGTACCGCAAGAGCAACATTGAACTACGACATTCTGCTTATATTTATGATACAAATATCCTTAGACAGTTCAGGCCAGAGCTGTAACTCTCTAACATTCCTACACACTGAATTAATAAGAAATATGCTGTTACTTAGAAACGTAAAAACGTAGTTAGAGTGGGCCCTTTGTGGCAGTTAAAGTTCTTTGGTGTGTAAGAGAGATGTTGGTTTTTAAATGCTGAGCAGTAAAGCTCTATACTCAGTTTCAAATTCTCCTTACAAGCACGACAACAGTTTTGGACGAAGATATTATTACAGACTCCATGTCCATTTATCCATGTCCAGATTATTTATGTGGCTAAATACAATTACAATTGGTGGTACCTGTGACGCTTTCTTTCTGAACTTGGAAAAGAATGGGTTTGGACACTTAATCAGGGGAACGAAGGCAAGGCCACAAAACTGAAAATATACAAATGCCTTCCTGCTAAATGTATTCAATTATTTCAACATGTACAGTACACCTCAATCCATTGTATGAGCACAATAAAGAAAACTTTTTAGTCAAATAAGTTATGCTTTACATGTTAATCATAAAAAATATAAATTCAAAACTACTCAAACATTTGAAATACTCCAACATACATCAATGTGTGCGGATCATAATTGTACATTCAAAGTGACCCCAAACACGACAAAGTTGACAAATATAAGGCACATAAAGAATTGAAATCATGAAACATGTGACCCCAGACATAGCATTGAATAAAACAATCCCAAGCCAGCGTGTAAAAAAATATAAAGGTGTTCTGTGCAATTCTTTGATGTAAATCCAAATCAGTCTTTCAACACCAGTCCAAGTTATTTTAACAAAAACTGGGTATTGAGGAAGAATCCAATTATTTAATCCCTAAGGTTAATCAGTAGGCATGGCCAGCAGCCAAAAAATGGAAGGGGAGGTGTATATTTAAGACCAGCTAAGCCCCTTTTCTAGTGAATCTATTCAGAATTCATTTAGACTTTCTTGGCCTTTCTTTGCCAGGCTCAGGCAATATCCTGTTTCATCATACTTAATGAAACCATTCTCTGAACATGTAAAGTTACTCACATTTCAATGTGGGCACATCAAAACAAAGACCACACTTTACACAACCCCTGCTCTGCTTTCACAATTAGATGTTATTATTATTACTTTGTTTGCAAGCGCTGAGCTGCACACTTGGTATGCAGTGAAGTAACTGTCATAGGAGCATTACAGAAGCTTAGAGATACATGTGAGTTTAGTTGTAATCCTATATGGATGTATCTGATCTTTGCACGGAAATGTTTGATAGATAAAAGAAGAAGCATTTCTGCGCAGCCGAGATACCATGCAACCGTCATGATTACTGCCTACATAGGTTTTCGTTATTTTTACGTAACATATATGTTCTGCAAAATGTAAATTAGACCCACGGTCTAAAGAATTGACTGAAAATCAGTCTGAACCAATTACTCACCATTCTTACCCTTTGCACGGCTACATGAGCTCTGTCTAGTCACTAAATGCCGTTTTCCTGTAATTCTTCTGTTCCACGACTTCTAATAATGAAAAACATCACACAGAACGTTACTAATAAATGTAGATGTTTGGGTTAACAGAAGGGTGAGTTTTGTTGTCAACAGAGAAATACTAAAGTAGTTTTTTTTATGATTCTGATCAAATGTGCCACCTTCTTCTTCAGCATGTTCTTCGTCGAGGCATCCATGCTGCATAAATGCTACCCTCATTGCCATCATTATGTGCTGCACTGATGGCCTCAATCACACCCAGGGACACAGGGGTGCTTCCGTCCCACGCTTGGTGCGCCCTGATGATGACACTGAATTGTGCATCCGCTGGTCCAGGACTAAGGTCATTGTTTCTAAGAGAAAGGTGATGTGTTTCTACTTTCCCATGGACCTCATGAAGTGTCTGACTTCTGGGGATGGACTTTTTGTGATAACCCTCCTAGACAATATATTAAAACCCCCTTAATTGTAAGTAAGTACGTTCTGGGGTTCTAGAGTGCGTGGATACTAAGGCGTCTTGGCGCTAGTTTCCTGAAACTGAGCTGACAGAGAAGAAGAGAGCTACTTAATGCTGGAGACAAAGGGGCATATTATCAAGCCTGTGCGCTAAAATTATCGCCGCTTTATCGGCCGAAAACGGCCGATAAAGCGGCGATAATGGGCTTGATAATATGCTCTATGGAATTCCAATCGAAGCACATGTTAGATGTGAAGACATCTAACATGGGCTTCGATTGGAATTCCACAGAGCATATTATCAAGCCCATTATCGCCGCTTTATCGGCCGAAAACGGCCGATAAAGCGGCGATAATTTTAGCGCACAGGCTTGATAATATGCCCCAAAGAGCATTGTAGATTCCCTAAAGATGATTCTGCTCATTTGAGAGCTCAACGAAAAAGGCATAGAATTCCAGAGCTTGCAGGGTAAGTAGCAACATTTTCTACACTCAGATTAGCCTTCTTCATTTTAGGAGTAACTGTTAATTTAGCAGCAGACGATCTTAGGTCACGTCACAGGGCATGCCATGCAAAGGTCTTCTGAAAGCAGAGAGGGTCCACTCCATGCAGTGCTTCGTGTACCAAACACAAGGCTTTACATTTTACCCAGTCACCAACAGGCATCCAGTGAAGGTCCAGAGTAGTCTTTGCAATTGAGATCAATTTTGGGATCCTAAAGAGCAAACAGACTGCTGCATTCTGCAGAGACTGTAGCTTTGATTGAAGACGTTTGTGAATACCCAAGTAGAGAGCATTACAATAGTCTATCTTAGATAGAACCAAGACAACCACTACCATTTTTTGCATGTCTAATGGAATAAATGGAAAGAACTTTTTAGGTATCTTCAATAGATAGAAACATGAATGTGTGATATGATTGATCTGTACAGAACAACAAAGTTGGTCATCAAACATGACCCCAATGGTTTTCACTTTCTGAACCTGAGATGGAAGCAGACCTAAATTAGCAGGCCACTGAGAATCACAAAGTAGACAAAGTTTTGGACAGGCCAATAAGGTATGATTTCTTTGAGGTCTGTATTTAGGCTATTCAGGATGGAATTCTGCTAAGTCATATTTGGGACCTGCAGAAAGATGGCTGGAACATTTCTACGTTGCCTATTGATTTAGCTGAACCGACATGTCTGCTTTGTTCATATGATGTCTGAATTACCCAGGTGTAGGTGGCTGTGTCGGTTATTCTTTTATATACCAAAGCTTGCTTGGCTTAAAACGGATGCAATGGCATTTTATGGTGTGCGTTGCTAAAAAAATGCCAAAGTATGCTGCAAAGCAGAAACTCATGTGCAGTGTGATGTGGAGTTATGTCATGCATGAAAAGTTTTTTTATAAATATTTCCAGATCACAGGGAGATTGTGCTTTTCACATCTCTACCTTTAAAAAAAGGTGTGAAAGTGAGATGCCTTCGAATTGGGCGGTTGATATAATCCAGCCATATGTTTATTTAATTGAACCTTGAAATTTCTGTAAAATATTATCATAAGTGATGATGCTGCTAAGCATCACCATGTCTGTGATGTCATTGGAGTGTAGCTTTTGAGGAAAATATATAGAAACAATACAGAACAGTATAACTTCGGTTAGAAGGGAACTAATAGCTAGATGTATCAAGCCGTTCGCGATTCACAAAGGCCGGAATTCGCAGAATTCCGGCGTTTGCGAATCGCAAAATGTCTTTTTGCATGTTTTGGTATGTAACAAAAATTCGCAAAATAAGGAATCGCAAAAATTTGCGATTCCTTATTTTGCTTAAGCATTTAAGGAATCGCAATTTTGCGATTCCTTAAATACTATGTATGTAGCATTTTGGAATTGCAAATTTAGGTTAAGAAATCGCAAATTCTTTTAAAAATGCACAATTTGGCTTTTGTGAAGTTGGCATGTGACACACATACATGCCCATAGGGCATGTATGTGCGCCATATGCACACACATGTAAATTTAAGGGGTACAGCAGGGTGTCCTTGAGACACCCCTGACCCCTTGAAATTATTCTCAATTTGCGATCAGCAAATTGCGAATCGCAAATTGAGAATTATTTCAATATCATTCCTTAGGGCCTTCTGGCCCATAGGAATGAATGGGAAATTATTCCTTATTTGCGAATTCGCAAATTGTGAATTCGCAAATAAGGAACATTAAGAAATCGCTAAAAAATAGCGATTTTCTACATACATCCCATTTTGCGATTTCTAAATAGCAATTCCTTAAAAATCGCTATTTAGAAATCGCAAAAGGGTATGTTGATACATCTACCCCTAAAGCTTTAAATACTATTTTAAGAGACAGTCGTATCCTAGTGGGCTAAAATGCTATTTAGTATCTCAAACGTGGTCAAAACATTATGGGTTCGTACTATTTGAAGTGTCTAAAGGGCACAGTGGGCATTTGTGGGCACTGTCTGTGTCCTTGTGGCACTTTGATATTGCAAACTGTGCCACAACGCTTGCACAGCCCCTTCTGTAATACGGATAGGGCTGATGTACCTATAGACCTGGCACTTCCTTAAGGGGGCATTCACATCTCCTAGCAAATAAGGAAAGGGGTGCATAGACTAAGAGGCCATAAGGAGGCACAGTCGGCACAGGCAAGTAGGCCTCATGGACTCCCAGATTCTTCCATGTAAGTGGGGTCAATTATTCACTGTACTCGTTTGCAGGGGGATCTTTGTCCTCTTTTGTAGTACAGGCTGGGTTCCTTCCTGCACTGTGAAAGCCAGAGTGGCTGCTTCAAACAAGCTCTTTTCCTTTTAATGATGTGCTGCTCCAATGGCAGCCACAAGTTCACGGCCACCCTGTAATAGAGTACGCTGTCCTGGTCTGCACATTGCGCACCTTGGATAGGGTTTGCCATGATGCAGGGGATGTGCGGCCGTTCTGTAATACAGCCAAACTGTCTTTGCTGGTTGTCACCACCCCAGGTATGGGAACTCACTGCATGGTGCTAGCCTTGTATACACTTCTTCTTTCATAACAGTATTAATGTCATCAGACTATTGAATAACATTGACTACAAAATGTCAAGCCAACTTGACCCTCAAATTAGCAGTGGTTTAAGGAGGAGGGCACAAGAAGGCTCACTAAAGACATTTGACATGCAGTAAGTCTGGGTTCCAAAATATGTCCATTGATGGCCGTAGCCTCTGAGGACTTTAGAGTTGTGTTGTCCTTTTCATGGTACAAAAGCCCAAAAAAGGTTATTTGCATTTATAGTCTTGTTAAAAACGCCACTACATTTTGCTTGAAGCGGGAGTCATCAACTCAATCCCAAGGCATTTTGCAAACTATCAGTAAAGGTTTGGAAACATTCAGAGAAATATGAGTAAAATCATGTCTTGCTTCAGATTTATTTTATTTGCGTGTTTGTATCGCGCTGGGATCGACTCCCGAAGGAGTATCTCCGCGCCTTTGGCAGCCATAATGCAAATAACGAGTTCTGGCAGTGAATGCTAGCAATTTTGGAATAGGAAAGTTTTTAATTGTTTCCTAAACGGGAGGTGATCCTTACAAAGTCTCAAAGTTAGTGGAAGACTATTCCATAGGGTTGGGCCAGCAACTGAAAGGGCTCTATCTCCTTGTCTTGCTTTTTTTGCTCTAGGTACACGCAGCAAGGCCTGTTCGCTAGATCTCAGAAAGCGCGTGGGTGTGTAAATGGAGAATTTATTGGACAGGTAAGCAGGGCCCTTCCCCTGTAAACATTTGTGTATTATACAGCAGGTTTTGAACTTCACCCTCTGTTTAATGGATAACCAGTGCAGCGTGGTCAGAAGGGGTTTAGAGGGGGTGCGAGGGGGCCGGTTTAGACCAAGTCGAGCAGCGGTATTTTGTACCACCTGAAGCCTGGAAATTACTGCTTCATTTGCTGACAGTAGTAGCCCATTGCAGTAATCCAGGCAACTCAATACTAGAGCCTGCACCAAGGTTTGTCTAGTAGAGTCTGGCAGCAAAGTAAATACTTTCCGTAGCATCCCAATGATATGGAAACAGGAACCACCACTTGGTTGCCATGTTTTTTTAGGGAAAGCTCCTGGTCCAATCGGACGCCGAGGTTTTTCACCACCTGCTTGGGCTCGGGGACTGGGCCAAGATCTTGAGGCCACCAGTCAGGGGTCCACAGAAGTTTGGCCTCACCGAACAGCATCACTTCCGTCTTAGCAACGTTACATTGCAGGAAGTTAGATGCCATTCAGTGAGCCACTGCCGTCATGCCCTGAGCAAAGGAGTTCCTAACCTCAGCCGTGAGGATTTTAAAAGGAAAGAGGAGTTGGGTATCATCCGCGTATGACACTGGGATGAAACCATGGGACCTCATGATGTTAGCTAGGGGGGCCACATAGATGTTAAAAAGGGTAGGGCTCAAACAAGAGCCCTGTGGCACCCCCTTAGAGATCCCCAACTCCTCTGACCGATAAGCACCCAGGGTGACCCTTTGGGTGCGGTCTGTCAGGAAACTCCTCAGCCAAGCCAGCGCCTTATCACCTGTCTTTTAATTTCAGTCAATAGATTCTTCAGTGGTACTTTTCATGAATCATTACTTCTTGTGTCCATCATGATGAAAGATGCCTCTGAAGAACTGTGCTTGAAATACCAAAGGGTGAGTGATCGACACAGCCACATGGGTTTACTGTGTCAAGTTTGTTCAGTGACATTAATGTGTAGGGGCACTGTAAAGGAGGTTCTTTCGCGATGAACAGCCTTTTCAGACCAAGTGGCCTTCAGTGAAAATGATAGCTCTCTCGCAGTATACTTCCATCTTTAGGTACATGAAGAATACTTTACTTTCTCATGGGTTCAGAACACGTGGGCTTTCATGTGACAAAACTATAATTTATATTTGCTGGGCACAACATTTAATACCATATGGGACACTTTTCAACGCACCCTGCTGCTCGAGGAAGGAGCGTGCTACACCAGCTGCCCAGCGGACCTGATCTCACACCCACGACTCGCCGGACCCGCTTCGCGGGTCCCGCAGCGCGTCGTTCGCCCAGAGGAGCCAAGGAGGAGTGCGGGGGTAGGCAAGAGAACCAGCGGGGCTGCGAGCTAGCAGGGGACTCCAGCGACCAGGAGCCCCTGCACGCCCAACTAGCAACACCTGGGCTGCTCTCCCCGCTGGCCACGCCCCCCGCCAACGGAGCCATAACCTGCTGCTGTCCCTGTGTTTGTGGGACACTTTTCAACGCGCCCTGCTGCTCGAGGAAGGAGCGTGCTACACCAGCTGCCCAGCGGACCTGATCTGACACCCACGACTCGCCGGACCCGCTTCGCGGGTCCCGCAGCGCGTCGTTCGCCCAGAGGAGCCAAGGAGGAGTGCGGGGGTAGGCAAGAGAACCAGCGGGGCTGCGAGCTAGCAGGGGACTCCAGCGACCAGGAGCCCCTGCACGCCCAACTAGCAACACCTGGGCTGCTCTCCCCGCTGGCCACGCCCCCCCGCCAACGGAGCCATAACCTGCTGCTGTCCCTGTGTTTGTGGGACACTTTTCAACGCGCCCTGCTGCTCGAGGAAGGAGCGTGCTACACCAGCTGCCCAGCGGACCTGATCTGACACCCACGACTCGCCGGACCCGCTTCGCGGGTCCCGCAGCGCGTCGTTCGCCCAGAGGAGCCAAGGAGGAGTGCGGGGGTAGGCAAGAGAACCAGCGGGGCTGCGAGCTAGCAGGGGACTCCAGCGACCAGGAGCCCCTGCACGCCCAACTAGCAACACCTGGGCTGCTCTCCCCGCTGGCCACGCCCCCCCGCCTATCACACAGCTGCAACATTTAAAGGAGGGCCGGATCCCCGCTGCGCGGGAGCGCGCGGGAGCGACCGGGAGAAGCCCGGGACAAGGGCGGGACCGTCTTTGGCCGTCAGTGGCCGAAGGAGGCCGGGCTGGGCCCACCCTCTTGATCCCTCTTGATCCCATTCTGCATTGCAATTAAGGACATGCCCTCGCCAACACCACGGGAAGCCCCCCCAAGGGAAGGCGCCTCCAGCACCGGGACTTTGGACAAGTACTTCAAACAAATCAAAGGTGAGGCGGATTCGGAAGGCTCGCTAGAAAAAAGAAGGGCGGAGCGCAGGCGTTCCATTGAATGCATGAAAACTATGCCTTTGTCAGATATCACTCCCTATCCCATTACCCAGGAGGTAGACCTGTCACCTGGCAGCTTAACACTAGAGGATATCCCTGTTTTATTAAGGGAAGTTCCCACTACCCCCGGGATAGTATTGGGTAAAATCATAGAGCCGGACCACCTAGAGATTTCCCAAACCCCTGTCAACCTGGTAACTCAGACCCAACCCATACAATTAGTTAATAAGAGTAAGCCCAAACTAAATGTCAGGGCGGAGATGCACAGGCCCCCACCCAGTAAACGGGCTCGGAAAACAGTGGGGGTGCGGGGGAAAACTAAAATCTCACACTTGGATTTTGGTAAGAAAAACACTAACATCGCCCCACTAGGGAAGACATCTGAGAAAGTGCCACCACCCAAGCTCTCAAATCCCAACTTGACTGCTACCACCAAAGAGCCAGAGGCTACTACGCCGATCTCAATCCAACCACTCTCAGCTAAGGGGAACATTGAATTTTTACTCCGCTCCCTTTTGCAGCCTATCACTGATAGTTTAAAAAAAGTGGAGATTAGGCTCACCTTGCTAGAAACTTCTCTTACCACTCTGAATACCCTAGTAAGCAAGCAGACTAAGTTAGTGGAAACCCATTCCTTGGGTGGGGAATCTTCCAAAGTAATTAATACTAAAAAAGACCCCCCTAGAAGCATGCCACCAGCCGTCCCTCTGCAACCCCTCATGGCTGTTAAACTGCAAGACCGGCACAATAACTCAAGCAATAGAAATACTGACCCGGTGGTTCCAGTCCCACATACCCCACAAACAGAATCCACTGGAATACATCCAGATCAGGGTAATGTCCCCTTAACCATGCCCACTTGCCCAACCCCCAGACCACGGAGACCAGATCTCCCACCTGAGGCTAATAGTCTGATGGTGGTCTTAGCTGGTGCCCCTCATTTAAGATCAGGAGAATACGAGGATTATCAATCCCTTAAGAAAAAGGTAATAAAATGGCTTAACTGGAACCGACCCTTACCATCTCACTTTAATAATGAGATTATTATGGTGAGAAGGGTTCCATGGCTAGGGAAGACCAGGAAAACCATAGTGGGGGACTGTATCATGGTAACCTTTAAAGATCCGGGCACAGTGCGACACATCTGTGGAGGGATGAATCGATCCCTTGACTCCACCATACAGACCCTCCCAGTATCCTTTTTCTTCCTCCTAATCTTAGGCACCAGGCCCCAACACACGATGGCTGGACAAGGGTGAATTACAGACGAAATCATAAAGGCTTTGATCAACGCCCGTACCTCCATCCCCCGGACACACCATTTTGCGATTTTAACCGTTTTAATTGTTTGAACGGGTTGGATGGGGTCGACTGACTCACCGACAGTAAATCCGCGGCAGGGATACTGGGCTCTTGTGCCCCCTTGGAACTCACCAATGTGTCTCCCGGTGCTATTTCAGGCCTACGGAATGATACACCCGCCTCAGATCACGGCCAAATTGAACCCCCACACCCAGCCACTGAGGTAGCAGATCTTGCTGAGCGGACAACTAGGGCACCCCCCCATGAGGACGCGGGTGAGCAGGGATCCTCGGAGCCACACGTACTATCTGCTCCCATAGCCGCTGGCCCCACAATGCAAACGGACCATGGACTTGCCTCTTGTATTCCCCATACCATGTCATCTTCCACCTCCAAACTTTTGAGGATTATCTCCTGGAACATCGCGGGATTAGCAAATAAATTGGAAGAGCCGACCTGGGGAAAGTACATAGAAAATGGTGACATATGCATGTTCCAGGAAACCTGGGCCAGAGAGGACCTCGAGTACCAAGGCTATGCATCCTTTTTTATTCCAGCTAGATGGGAAGGCAAAGGCCGACCATCAGGGGGTCTTGCGACATGGGTTGCGGCTCATCTGGGCTGTGTGGCAACACGGCTTCCATGTAGCTCGGACGATATTCTTGTGGTTTCTCTAACTTGGCCAAACAAAGTCAACCTCCTGCTGATTAATATTTATTCTAGGCCAATGGGAAGGGCAAAAGAATCACCGACTTTTAATGAACTTTCGAACTTTTTACTGGAACTGTCGACTGATTCATACTATGTGGTGGGTGGGGATTTCAACTCCCACTCTGAGCCACTCCCAGGCCTTCAGGAAGGGTTCTTATCAGAGGAAGAAGAGAGATGGGCAGTACCTGGGGTGGATGCGCCATCCCCAAAAGTTTGGACCCCTCTAGCGTTGCAAATTACTGCCCTCACACTAAGGTATGGACTTAGAGCGTGTAATGGGAGAACGAACTCCGATACACCAGGCAAAAATACCTATAATCGCAAGGGAAGGGAGTCACACTTGGATTATATCCTGGTACAACTATCGAGGTGGTCAAAAGTACAGGATTTTAGGATAGTTGATAGGATGGACAGTGACCATAACGCTCTTGAGTTAGATCTCGTCCACCCAGCACCCCAGGGCCTAGAGACCAATGAGGTAGGGAATCATCCCACACTCCTGATAGACAACAACAGGAGAAAAATTAGGTGGGAGCATATGGTCACAAATAAGGACAAACTCCCACTGCTTTATGCCGATATTGCCCCCATCCTGGAAACTGTCAGAGACCTTGATAGCGAGGCAAACAAGATAGATACCAGGAGTAAATTGTTTGATGCCCATAAAGAACTTATAAAAGTAGCGGCACCCCATTTCACACGCAAAGTACAAAAACCGAAGGCGAGGCCCCGCGGTAAAACGCGATGGTATAATTCAGCCTGTAGGAGGGCCAAAACAGAACTCCTGGGAGCAATCAGGGAGGGCAAAGGAGGTGAAAGTCTCAAGCAATGCAGACAAGCCTATAAAAAGCTTCTCGCACAGGCTAGAATAGAATGGGAGGAAAGCCAGTGGGAGGAGCTTACAAAGGCCCTAGCCGTGCAAGACCAACGCCTGTTCTGGAGAATGGTGAATGGGGGATCAGGGAGTCTAAATTCGGCAGTGGTGCCTAATATAGCTCCTGGAGTGTGGCAGGCCCACTTCCAGTCGCTATATAGCGCTGAGTCCGGAGAGCCTCCCGTACTACCTGAACTAGGGAGTCAGGGTTTGCAGGCGGATGAGGTAACACTGAGTGAGGTTACAGTTGCTATTTCAGGCTTGGCTTCGGGGAAGGCCCCTGGCTTGGATGGGCTACCAGGGGATATGTATAAACAGGAGAACACTGTCTGGGCGCCCTACCTCGTAGCCCTCTTTAATGGTGTCCTCAGTGGGATGGAAATACCCAGTACTTGGCTGGGGGCTGAGGTGGTCCCTATCTTCAAGAAGGGATCCCCCCTGCTCCCAGCCAACTACAGGCCGATTAGCCTGATAGATGTAGCACAGAAGCTGTTCGGTAGGGTTCTCCTGAACAGGCTACAGGAATGGATTGAGGAGGTGGGTGCCCTCAGTCCATATCAGGCAGGCTTTAGGAAAGGGGTATCGACTGTGGACCAGGTCTTCAGACTGAACCTGATCTGCTGGAGGACAGTGAGGTTCGAGGGCGGTAGTCTGTACACGATTTTCGTGGACTTAAAAGCCGCCTTCGACCTCGTGCCAAGGGGGAAACTCTGGGTCATCCTAGCAGGGATGGGTGTCCCACCAGACATCTTATTGACCCTACAGAGGCTGCATCATAACAATTATGCCCAGGTGAGGTGTGGGAGGTCGGGGGAGCTGACAGATAGATTTCCCGTTGGCAGAGGGGTAAGACAGGGCTGTGTGCTGGCGCCGACCCTGTTTTGCCTCTTCGTCAACGGGATATTCGCTCACCTAAACGCCACCGACTACACTGATGCCCCTAAACTGAATGGCAACAGCGTGCCCGCAATAATGTTTGCGGATGACACGCTGTTGGTATCCAAGACACCCATGGGCATTCAAAAGATACTTGATGCCTTTGTGGCTTTCTGCCAGGATAGAGGGCTCGAAATCAATGCCACAAAGACCAAATATATGGTGTTGAATCCAAGCCCTAAACAGCGCCCGAACCCCTTGCTAGGAGCAACGAGACTGGAAAGAGTTGCCACGTTCGAATATCTCGGCGTGACACTCAATGAAAACATGACCTGGGAGACCCACCAAACTAGGGCTAACCTCAAACTAGTGCAAATCACTGGGGCCATCACACGAATGATGACCGGTTCGACCTACCGCCCACTGGGGGCCCTAATCCAGATATATAAGGCACAGGCAAGGGGGGCGATCTTGTACGGGGCCGAATTGTGGGGCCACATCCCCTGTCGGAATTTGTCTCGTACAGAAAACAGGTTTTTACGGCAAATTACCGCACTCCCCCCTAGCACCCCGCTCCTCCCTTTGAGGCTTGATTTAGGGCTACGGCCACTTGTCGATGAGATAGGTCTAAGACCCATAGCCTTTTGGCGCAGGCTATGGTGCGGCGACGATCTCATCGACTACAGGGAGGAATTGGTCGAACTACTAAAACATCCCAAGGTGCTCAGTATTCCCTGGGTCCAAAACATCCAGTTGGCTTGCACAGATATGGGGCTACCCGAGCTGTGGACAGAACCAGCTACCACAGCACCAAGAATCCCGAAGAGAGCACTTGCGAAGTTGTTCCACGAGCACAAAAGGGTTAGGGTTATAGCCACCCAGACAGAGGGGTCCCTCTCCTCCTTATTCCTGCAAACTAAGGATCTCTACATATTTGAGAAAGCCCTTGATCCTGTATACCCTATATTCACCAGGAAGGTATTTCTCCAGTGGAGGTACGGCACTCTGCCTTTACGGTCCTTTACTAGTACCTGGGCGCAAACCACTTCGACCAAGTTCTGTCCTCTTTGCGTTGACAAAGAGGAAAATGACTTGCACGTGATTTTTTTCTGCCCAGCATATAAGACAGCTAGAAAGTACTGGCTGCTGCCATTGATCAAGAATTTGGGTGGCAGGGAATACGCACCGATGTACAGAATTTTAAAAAGCGATGTTTCTGGCCCAACTGTCTTTGCACTTTCCAAATTCCTAACGAATGTCTGGCACACGCGTAGTCGTCTTATAAAAAATACTGGGCAAACTGGAGAATCCCTCTTTTTTAACAATCACCTGTAAAGTCTGGCTTTTTATTATGAACAGTATGTATTGATGTTTTATAACTGTGATAGATTTATCTCATTTTATGTATGTGTATCTTTTATGACCAAATGGTCGAAATAAAGATGAAATAAATAAATAAATAAATATGATGAATATCAGTATTTATTAGGATAAAAAGCAAGGAAGATAAAATCAGCAAGCTGTAGTTAGGCCTGGACATGTAGTGTGAGATGTTATACCTTATTGAGTAGGTGCCACTTTCTTTTAGATCTTAGGATTCTAAATGAGAGGTCAAATCTTAGGTGAATGGCAAGGCAGTCCGAATTCTGTATGCTTCATAATATATACGAAAGAACATCCTTATAAAAGCATTCCAAGTGATGGGTGTATCATACTATGAATCAAAGAAGGGCCTCATCATGCAACAAATTCCAAATTCTGGGTAACTCATACTATATGAGAAGGGCATTCTGAAGTTGGCATGCATCATACTATATATCAAAGAAGGTCCTTATGTGAGGCATTCCAAATTGCTGGTGCATCATTCTGTCTGCATTTCAAAGAATGTTCGTAAACAAGGCATTCCAATTTCTGGGTGCCTCTTGCCATTTTCCTGTCAAGGCCTCACACAAGGTATTTCCTTAGAGACATTTCCAGTTAAATACATTGTGAATCAGCAGGCAGCTAATCTGATCAGCTACAAAATAGATGTTTCTCATTGCATTGATTTCAACAGAGAGCTCTTTGTGTCTTTGTTCTTTATTACAGCAAGTTGTAGCAAACATTCCTGCAGAATTCAGCATGTCATATGAAGAATGTATCATTGACTGTGAGTTATTAATAATAGATGCAAGGATTAACACTCCCTTCTACGCATTTGAACTTGATATTGACCGCCCAGTGTGCATATCCCATATGTCTAAATTAGCTATTTTTGGTGTGTATCTCTGTCTGTGTGATGTACATCCATCCACCTAGCTCTTCATAGTCCCACGTCAACCTTCCATCGCGTCTTTTCCTTCAACACAGAAGAAAGTGGGAATTGCCGGCATGCGCAGGAGCTTAGTTTGAGACTTTGAGTAATAATCTTAAATGAGTGTAATGCAAATATAATAGCATTAGCTCTACTACACCTGGCCCTTGTGCTTCTTATAGTACCTTTGACAACATCCAAGTATTTCTACAAATACTTCTATGAGCTTTAAATGGAATTCAATTAAAGCATGCACAGCACCACCAACTGGTATTCCGAAGTATGTTTTCAGAGCAGTATTTTACGAGGACATAATTGCTTATAGGTTCTGAAAAATATGAAAAGTCCCTCCCACTTTACAGAAGGATGTATTTCCGATAAAATATGAAAACAAATATTGACAAAGTAATATAGTAGATGGAATACAAGTGATAATTGTACTTGATATTTCAAAATGAAGAATAACACAATTGAATATAAATATTTGAAAATATCTTAAGCTATCTAAAGAATATTGTAGCCATCTAAGATGAATAATGACTAATACATATTTTGTATCTATTCATTCGATTTGCCTTTATCATTAATACTTTTAATCAGAACTCTCACACATACAAATAATTATAACTGGTATTACTAACTTGGTAAATGTATGTGCTAAACGACTTTGTCTTTAGCTACTAAAGATTTTAAAATGTAATCATTTGAATAGAGTGTTTGAAAGGGTACATATCTCTAAGCGTATGTGAAGAACAACAGAAGGAGCCTGTTTAAATATTGTAGAGGTAAATTTGTATGTCTGCTGTATAAAATTGTTATTGGCTCTCTTATCTCACATGAGCTAAGTTAAGCCATGTACATACACTGTGAGCATGTACTCTGGACCGCCGCTGTAACCGCTGTCCCCAAACACATATGATTAATTTGACATTATTACAACTTGATCGATTTGCCTTCTCTGCTGTTGCATATTTTGGTGTAATAAATCAGAATTCGGCTGCTTGCATCATGATGCTAGATCCTGTTTTTCCAACTTGTGGTCACGCTGGCATCCTATACATTCTTCTGTTCCCTGCCTAATGACGCTCAGTAATATTTATGCCTTGTTCTGTGCTCTGACAGCTCTTGCGAGCTGGCAATGCGCATTTCAGAAATGTGGAATATATTAGCAATATTGCACACCGAGTGCAAATGTCAAAGTTTGATTAGGTGAGCTAAAATTTGAATTTTATTTCCATATTTGTTTAAGCTATGAATAAACAAACCTGCTACCAGGTTCCATTCTCTTGAAAATCCAGAACATAACAGAGAGAGAAAACATAACTTCATCTATTCCACCTGCACTTTACTATCAATAACTGACCACGGCTCAGAGCATTCATTTTATTACATTATTAATAAATGTGTATTTTCGGGAGCTTTTTGATTAGAATGTATAGCTTTCCAATGAGTATGTACGCCTACCCAATGAAAATATATAGCTCTCCTATTAAGACTGATGCTGGCCAATAATATTGCACAGGTATTGTAAGTGCACACAGGGTTGGCTAACAAGAATATAAAGCCATCCAATCAAAATACAGTTCTACATATTTTTTTATTCGAAATTGATTTGATTTGCTAGTGCTAATAGCCCCTTTCAGCATCTCTAACTGTGACTTCTATAGCACCATGAGACCATCTTCGAGTGGTGTATGTTTGCACTTTACAAATGCCCAAATAGAACAGAAAAAAATATAAAATAAGAGAAAATAAGCTACCAAATGAGAATATAGAGTTACTTAATTAGATCATAGAGAAAACAAATTAATTTACAGAGCTACCAATGAGATTCAAGGACATATCGATCTCTTAATTGAGAAGATTGGTAGACAAATGAGGTTGTAGAGCAAGCCCAATGAGATAACCAATGAGGTTGATGAGTCGTCCAGGAGAGTTAACCTCAAATATAGTACCAAAAAATTACAGACCAATTTCCCTGCTGGACACAACATCAAAGCTTATGGCCACCTTCTCCTCTTTAGGCTAAAGGGTTGGGCTAGAGAAAATAAGATCTTGATCCAGGCTCAGTATGGCTTCCAGCAGGGAAGGGGTACTGTGGATCAGTGCTTGAACCTAGCACTGATCATAGAAAAATATACAAGAATGAAGGAGGGGAAATTACACATGGCTTTCATGGACCTAAGCGCAACTTTCGACTGCGTGGTCCAAGATAAGCTATGGTCTATAATGGAGAAGATGGGGACCGAACCTGCTATTCTAAATTTTGTTAGGCAGTCGTACGCAAACGCAACAGCATCAGTGCGTTACACCCAAACTGGATATTGCACACGTTCTTTCAAAATCTCCAGAGGAGTAAGGCAGGGTTGCGTACTGGCCCCTTTCTTTTCTCTCTGTACACAGACTGAATAAAAAAGGTACTTACAGTGGCTACCAGGATGTCCTCGTTTTTGAAAATCATATGCTACCACTATTGGCTTATGCAGATGATGCATTTTTAATCGACAGAACAGGGATTGGGCTTCAAAGGCTGATAACTGCGTATGTTTCTTTTCTGGATACGCTTCAGTTGAAAGTGAATCAAACTAAGGGCCTCATTAGGATGGCGTGTGGACTTTGCCCGCCCGCCATCCTCGTGGTAATAGGGACCGCCCGCATTAAGGGCGGGGGTCCCGTCACCAGCATTAGGATGCGCCCGCCACTGTGGCGGGCGCATCCCGCATTCCTACTATTGTGGTGGGCGGTGTACTCAGCATCGCCCGCCACAATGGCAGGAAAGCATGCTGTGCACTTCCATGCACAGCATGGCAGGCACCACGCGGTGCCTGCCATGCTGTGCATGGAACTGCTGGGGGGTACCATAGGTACACAAGGATTCTCCGCATGCATCCACAATTGCCCATCCTAATATGGCTGGCGGTGTCTGATAGACACTGCCACCATATTATTCCTTTTCCACCCCGGCCGCTAGTCAACCGGGGCAGAAAAGCGGTGGACGGTCTTTCAGTCCGCCGAGGTCTCCCCCGTCATACTAATATGGCAGGGGGGGAAACGAGTGTGGATGTCGGGCGGATTGCCCCCGCCAGGCTGGCGGTGGCAATCCGCCCGACATCATAATGGGCCCCTAAGTCTTTTGTATTAATAGCAGGGGCTTCAAAAAAAGAAAAGGTACCGCACTTTTGTGTAGAAATGGGAAAAATTGAGGTAGTGGACTCTTTCCCCTACTTGGGCATACTTTCTGATAAAGACCAGTTGTGGGCAAAACTTATGGTGAGAAGAAAGATGTTGATGGAAAGGGGTATTGTTGCCATAAAATCCTTAGCTAGAAAATTGTTTGTTAAACCCTTATTACCGATAAAAAATATTTACCATGCCAGAGTTAAGTCAGCAGCGACTTATTGAGATGGGGTGTGGGGTATGGTTGCATTGACACAATTACAAACCGTTGAGAATATATATTTTTCACATCTGTAGTGGGAGTACCTCCCTCTTTTACAAATGGTATTTTACACTCGGAACTGAACCTGCCTTACATTTTAGACTACACACAGCTAGCCCCACTTCTCCTCTGGCACGCAATCTGGAGGAGAGATACAGTCCCACTAAATCAATTAATACTAAGGAGCTGCCTAGAAATGGACAAGTGGAAGAGGTCTAGGTGGCTTAGCTATGTGAAGTCAGCTTTAAGGGAGATTGGTCTCCAAGAACTCTTCAAAATACCACCTAACCTGCAGAAAGATCTCAAAACAGAGGGTTAGCGAGATGTTTATGCTCATGGCAGAGTATAAGCGTACGGAATACTGTAAAGAGAAACAAGCAGCCCGGGCATATGGCCTTAACCCACCAATAACTGAAGGAGGTTTTTCTAGCAAATGTAAGTAAGATGCAAGACAGATTTATATTATTGTGGTTTCGCACTAACCTGATTCCCCTCATGTTAGGGTACCCTAAAAAACATATAATCACGCCGATCTAAGTGGATGCATATGTGACAACCTATCGGCTCAAACAAAACTGCACATACTTTTATTTTGCAGTCTATATGAGGAGGAAAGGAATGCCCATCTTAAACCAATTTTAACTAAAATGAATTTTACACTGTGTCGGGTAGCACTATACTTTTTAAAAACACTCCCTCACTCTTAGGTCTGTTATTCAGTTGCGTCATTCTTATGGGGTTGCATGAGGAAGAGGAAAGGGACAGTGCATAGATTACGGAGTCCTTATAACAATAATACAAGTATCTAGATTGTGCACATGAAATAGCTCTCTTTTTTAACATTTTTAAGAATTTTCATCTATATTCTTAAATTGGGATGAAATATCTGAATTTATATGTGCTTTTATGATCCTTCTAATATGATCGAATAAAGATGATTGATTGATTGATAGTACCATTATTCACAAATAACGCATACCCATTAAGTGGGAAAAGGAGAGCTACTCCATGAAAGAATGAAACCATTCCATAGGAATACAGAGCTGCTCATTGAAATGCAAAGCTATGCAGTGTGCGTTTAGAGATATTTTTGATTTTGCAGCACCTAGTACTATATTTAAAGAAGTTGTGACCCATGATGAGCAATGTTCTGGAAATATGTTGTGCAAAGTGTCAAGTATAGAGTTAAAACGAAGAGCTCCACCCATTGCTTTGGTCAAAAGTCTAGCAACGCTTCCTGTGATTTGTAGCCTTTGACCAGATTGCTTATAAAGAAGCAGAGAGAAGGGTTAAACAATGTAGCCACTTTTGCAATCGGTTGGAAAATTATAAACATGCCTGATAACATCCACAGCATCTTCATATGTTGGCCTTTTCCAGTGTAATGCAGGCAACACCTGTGCAATGTTGAACTCAGTGGATGGCTGAGTGTTTTAGCACCTCAGCGTGCTGAGTGACACACCAGTACCTCAGGTGCACCATACTCTGGTGATTGTAGTTATTACAAAGAGCAGGTTCATGTTACACACATATTTCGCTTTCATTCTTGGGGTACGACCCCAGACAGAGATCCACAAACAGGAAACAACAAGCGGGACAGCCGCCATTAAAAGCAATGGCCGTTCAACCTTAGAGGAGGAAGTGGGTTCTCTATTCCGGTTTTGAAATCCAGAGTCCTGGGTTCTGTTGCAGGCTTTGGCACTTTAACAGCATTTCTTGAGCATATACCTATATATCTTGTGTGTAATTGTTTAAAAATCACCTGTACAATCTGCTAATACTGGACCACATTCGTATTTCTATAATAAGCTCTCGGATGGAATCTTTGCCCAGTAGTGTCCAATGTGCACCACGTTGTGCTCAACATGTGTCCGCTGCAATAAAAATCCACTGCTCCTTGAAACTAATGTATCAGGGCCAGGGCCGTTTCTACCATTAGGCAGGACAAGGCGGCCGCCTAGGGCGCAAAAGGTGGAGGGCGGCAAAAACATGAGTTTGGGAATTGGAACGGCCTTCAACCTCGAAAGCACATTGAGTAGTGCCTTGTGCCTCTCTACAATTCGACGTGAAGTCACATTCTGCGCCACAGGCGGGGGCCATATGCGCACGGCTGATGGAGGAAGAGAGTTCCCGTCTGAGGCCCAGCAGGTACTGGGGGAGGGCATGGTGGGATCCGGGTCGGGCAAGGGACATGATCTTGCGCTGGATGGAGGTTAGATTGGGGACTCTGAATTTGGAGACTGCATCCTGTCTTGTTCTCCCCCTGCGAAAATAAGCTCACCAACTTCTGAGGCGCCCAGCTCATGAACGGCATCCATGGGACGCGAGGGATGTTACCTGCATAGCATGCTCCGCGGAAAGGCGATGACTAATGAATTACATAGAGGAAGTGCAGCTCGTGAAAAAAACTAGTGGCTGTGCGAAACGTTGGTGCATAAACATTCAGTGGATGCGAAGAGATGTTATGTTATCTCTGTACAGCAAAGACATGACTTAACTCCTTCGATGCGGCGGCTATTCCGCCGCAGCGCTAACGGTCGCGGGCGGGCGCGCGGCTCACCCGCGCTGGTGACAGAACCGTTCCATCACGGCTCGCGGGTGAGCTGTGCTTGTGACGGAACGGTTCCGTCACGGCCCCGCCCGCTTAATTAAACCTGCCGCGCAGGCGCGAAATCAGCGCCGCACAGGCGCGGAGGCCGGGCCGTGACGGAACCGTTCCGTCACCAGCACAGCCCACCCGAGGGGCGTGACGGAACAGTTCCGTCAGCAGCATGGAACTGGATATTGTAACATTTGAATAGCATATAGAGGAGAGGAAATGCAGCCTGGATGATGGTGCTGCCCATCGTTTATAAACAGTTCATAGTGTGAATGTTACAAATTCAGACTTAGGGGTGTGTGGCTGGAGTTTCCTGTAGAGAGTAATAAATACCTGTACTTCGCCTTTGGTGTGGGATAATTCATTAGTTTTCTGTGGTTGGTGGTGTCTACTTTACTTAGCTTGTTTTGGCACCTACAAGCAGATTCTAACATGTGCCCATAGACACGGGCCCAGACTTTTGCCTTTGTTTAGGAATACTTAGCCCTGACACCTGATCAGAATAAACCTTGGCTGGAGGATATATGCTTAGATTTAGCCCCGTGTAACGCAAAACGATGCCTCCCCCTGCAGAATGTGGTGAGGGACCATTGCACTGAGATTCCCATATTCATTGGTGTTGTCTGTTGGGGCCCAAGGAGGTCGAGACCGTCCCTCAATCTGTGAGATATGGGAGACTCAGGGGCCCTCTTCAAATTCTGCCTGTTGGCCCCACCATTTTGGATTGCGTCATTGACTGAAATGTGCTGTAGGGCACAAGGCGGCTGCGTGCTGCGCATGGTACCTTTGTACATTTCCTTGTCTAGATCTAGATATTCCCCAATACTTCCCGGAAAATCCTTTCTTGTCGGAGGAGCAAGTGTGTCACCGAACAGGATGTGACACAAGGGTATAGGAGCGAGGGGATTCAGAAACGCTAACATCATGGAAGGGCCTTTAATGGTGCAGGTGTGATGATAGAATACCTCTCTGAACTTACATTGTTTGGGAAAACGTGCTCCCTGTGCTTTCCAGTGAGGAGTGTTGAGTGTGCGGTGTAGTACAGAAAAATGGACATGCATCCCCAGATCAGATTGTGGCAGCTAGAGATGCAGCAGAGGTTCATGCTCACTCACTTCCATTTCTGCAAATTTGTGCACCTTGGTCCGAAAAACATACGCTTGTCCCTAATGTAGCCAGCGCGAAGCCAGGTGCTGCAGCAACTGTACTCCATAGCTGTGGGCCCAGAGCGATGATCCAGGTTTAAACCTTCTCTAATCTCAGTTCCTTCATTAATCGGATGCACCGACCAGAGCCGTAGCCTCCATTAGTGCAGCAGGAGCATTGGCGCCGGGGTTCAGAGGGCCTATATAAACACCCAAACACACACAGACTACCTCCCTATCTAGACACACGCATTTAAACACACATACACAAACTCCCTATTGACATCCAAACACAACACACATGACTCTCCAGAAACACCTAAGCAAACCACACGCACACAACCTTTCTGTAGACCCCTAAGCACACACTCATGCAGACACACCCAACAAATACACACGTACCTCCACACATACACAAACTTTTTTCCAGACACTGCCCACACGCGCACACACACAACACACTGACAGACACACTGGTCCAAATTGCAAATAAAGTAAAAGGGAGGGGGGAGGCATTTTTCAATTCTCGCCTAGGGTGGCAAAACGCCTAGAAACGGCCCTGCACACTGGTCCAAATTGCAAATAAAGTAAAAGGGAGGGGGGAGGCATTTTTCAATTCTCGCCTAGGGTGGCAAAACGCCTAGAAACGGCCCTGATCAGGGCACTAAAAACTTAAATACAAGAGACACTTTACAGCCATTTTAAACCATGTGAAAGGCTGCTGAATGTGACCTCCACCAGCAGCCATCTGATGTGATTCGAAAACATATTTTGTCCATTAAATTTAGGGGAAGGGTAATAGTTCATCGAAAAGAAGAAAACAGTTTGAGGTTCAGGAGCAGGGTGACATGAGAAAAAACATTAGCGCTCTATGGTGTGCCTCATTGGAGCGAAACCTCAATAAGAGAGAGAAAAAGCTCAAATGTCCATAACAGGATTTAACATCTGGAACGTGTTTAGTGTCTGGCTATAAAATGTTATGATAATAACAGCCCTTTTAAAACAAATCTCAATCCAATAACACAAGCCTCTCCCGGCCCTGCCCTAGTATTTCTGCTGGTCATGCACACCACAGTTGTTCATGCGAGAGTGTAAATGTGGGCCAGATGTGTAAACGGTAATGCTACAGTATCCCCCAAGGAATACCCCAGGGCCAGCCTCAGAACACAGGAACTGGGTACATGAAAAGCGGCTGAGTATGGACGCCCAGGCATCGGGGCATCGAGTCACATGACTCTTTAAGGCAGGGCTGTCCAGGAGGGTCTGATACACGCCATGTATGCAGGATAACCACTGATTATGCAAATTAGTTCTATTTATGTTTAATCCATTTAAAGTATCTTATGTGTGTGTACATATATATATATATACGGAAATATATGTGTGTTTGTATATATATATATATCTATATATATATATATAGATATATATATATATATACATTTCGTGGATCTTGTTCGATCGCACCTATGTTGGCATACATTAGACTCTCCTGCTTTAAAGTCAGTTGCATTACCTTCCAAACAATTAATGAAGCTACGCGTGTCTCTGATCCTTATTCTCTTTTGGCTAGCTTCACTACCCTTCTTTCGATAACATCTTTGTGGTATTAGAAACAGCTGTATTTCCAATTGATGAAAACGCTGTCAATTTGGGATATGACCAAAGTGGATTAAGGTTTTATTCTAGCATACTGTAATTCTGCGACATCTCATGTTTTGTAAGAATAACCTACTTTCACATTGTGAATTGTATGTTGGTCATGGAAGTGAACATGCTCTATATTAAGAGCAGGCAAACATGTTTTGCATGTCTTTAAATATCTCTGTGTGAACTTGAATTATGGAGCTATAAACACTTAGATGGTTTTTATTCTGCTGTGATTCCGAATGCAACTTAAGGGCAGTAACTTGCTGCTTCAGGTGACATTGTTCCTTGCCATTTGTAGTAGACTTTCATCCAAAAAACAGGAAATTCAATGATGAGGAGCGCTCACAGTAAATTTATAAACATTTGAATTGTTAAAGTCATGACATGGTGCTTCGGTATTTAATGGGGATAGTTTCTCTGATCCCTGCCAAGGCCAAGCTTTGCCTATATGTCTCTTTACAGCATGGGTGTCTCATGTAATCCCAGCATGGCAGATCTGTGCCAGATTTTCCTATCCTCACTTAGATTATCTCTATGCTAAATGACTCTATGTGGTTAGCCAGAAATTCTTATACCAATTTAGGCCTCGGTCACATCAATGCCCAGCTGTCCAATAGCAACTGCCTCAGTTGTTTTCTAGATGGTGGATAGAGTCACCTAGGTAAATACTGTTAGCATCAGAAAAGCATATTGAGGGGACTAGGTAAGGGAATTCTTCTGTGTGTTGCTTGTCATTTTAGGCGAGCTTGAATATGAGCTGAAATGTGTTATGCTGTGCGGGGGGTACACTAAGAAGCTTTAAAGAAGTATGAAAGGACAGTGTTGAAGGCAAGCCCATCTCAAGTTTCCTGGTGACCTGGCAGTGTGGTTATGTAAGATTAGCCTATGCCTGTGTGCCCCCACTTGCTAATTACTAGAAAATATCACATTCTAGCCATCTACTTGGCAACCCTCGTGAATCACATGCTGCCACCTGCACCTTAGTACAGTGAGTACTCCTTCTAAATGAGCTCCTGTGTGTATGAGAAATGATTATTGCCTGCAAGCATAAAACTGGAGCATGCACAAATACAAGCACTCAGCAGCCAATGTGTTAGAAAAATAAATATGTTCTTTCACAGCTTTGCTGGTCCTCCCTGTCTGCCAATATGCTGTTAGTTTGTCGTCCTGATGGCACAGACTCTGGCAGGTTCTGCTGATTGCGTCAAAGACAGGCTTCCGACACAAGAAGGCGTCTGATCTAAATTAGTCCTAGCTAGCCTACACCCCTCCCCCCCACCACTACCAATCCCCCATCTCCCTGCCTGCTCCCTTCACACAGTGTCTGCTGTCACTATGCACATTTTCAGGCTGACCTTCTTTCCTGAAAAGTGAAGATGCTGAGATGAGGTGACAGGTATCGTGTGAGTGGGAGAGGGACCGCAATCAGGCTCCCACAAAGCGTCAACCGCACACCGGCATTCTCCCCGCCCCGCCAAGGCACTCCTAGTTTTCCCTTTCTGGATTCTTTGTCTTGCAAGATGTGGTGTTGGTTGAACATTATATTCCATGGGTTGCTGGTATCCAATTTTGCTTTCATCTGTTCTCTAATTTATTCTGGAGTGGAAGCCTTCAGTGAACAAATTTGAAAGACGCTGCTCTCTTCTGTGTTATTACAATACAATACATTCCACATGGGAATTTACCCTTTTAGAACTGTCTCTTCTCGACATAACAGAGGATTTACTGATGATGGAACAAAGTGTGCGTGTTAGTTTCCAATAGTCATAAAGAATAAACTGGAATCGTCAATGTAGATGACGTCATGGCCCTGCACAGTGCGTTGCCGCCCTTTGACTAGCTTTAAGCTGTACAAATATCATCGTTACTAGGTGACAGGCTAGCTTAAATGTTCAATCGTTACCTTGAAATCTTTTTTAAAGTATTTCTGATGTTCATCGGATGGCAGATATAACCTAATGATGCAAGACCCTCTTTATAATGTATAATGCTCAGCTGGCTGTACAAGGTGCGTGTCCCAGAAGTTATTGTCATCAGTACTTTTTGCTTTTATTCCATCCCAGGGAACGAGATAGATACTTTAGCTTATGAATGAGGAAACGTAAAGCAACTTAACAATAAAAAACTACAGAAATTAAAGACTTATTAATAGAGAATATGCAAAGTGAAATTATTGGCTTCTGAACATTAGAGTTTGTGTTTCTATTTCAAACTAAAAAGCAACATATTTGAAACAAGTGGGACAATGGTTTAACCTAAATATGCAATTAATTATTCATTGTGAGGAAACCACTGTCCTTCCTTATCTTCCCTTGGACGCCCGCCGAACAATCACTCAGGCCCTCATCACTTCTCACCTAGACTACGCCAACAGCTTATATGCCGGGGCTCCTCAATATCTGATCGAGCGGCTTCAGATCGTTCGGAATGCGGCAGCCAGACTGATCGGAAATATCCCCTACCGTCAATCGGTTGCCGCCTATCGCAAAGAGCTCCACTGGCTTCCCATTGCAAGCCGCATTCAATTTAAGATCCTCACCCTCGCCTTTCGAGCCATCAATGGCCTCGGACCTGGCTACCTGAAAAAGCGAGTGTCAATTTCTCAATCTGTCAGATCACTGAGATCTAACAACTTACGCCTCTTGTTTACACCTCGCTTTCGTCGTTCCAGAATGGGCGGCAGAGGGTTCAGCGTAATCACTGCCAAACTTTGGAACTGCCTCCCTCTCGACCTCAGGTTCAGCCCGTCTGAATCCATCTTCCGTGCTAAATTAAAAACCTGGCTGTTCTCCAGATTATGATTCCTGTCTTGTAAGAAGCTGGTCCCACCCCTCCCTCCCTGAGGTTCTGTTTTTAGCGCCGGGACACCCCTCCGGGGGTAGCTGCGCGCTGTATAAGCTACTTAAATAAATAAATAAATTAGGCTTCACCTTTCAATGACACGACATTTTGAAATTGGCAATGCTTTTCTTAGTCTGCAAAAAGTACAATAGAAATGCTTGTTTGCCAATGTGGGCTAGTATTTCAAAAAGAATAACTTGCTTAAAGTTTGGTGAAAGGCTGTCAAAACTGACCCAAGTCATCCACCAAACCATTGGTCCCTTGACAGGAACCGCCACCGGTACCTATCAAGGTACAGAGATGGACCAGCAGTGATCTCGTAATGTGGTGCAAAGCAATCCATCAGGCAGACTCAGTGGCCCCGCCACCCTGATGGATTGTACTCTATCCGTCAAACTTTAGATCTGGCCCTTAGTACTTAACAAAGCTCCAACGCATGTGTGAGACTGACAGCCCCTAAGGGAACTGCACTCATGTCTTATGTGAGTGAAGGCCTGGTGTATTTATTGATTTCATTGGCAAGAATGACACAATTACTACTACTCTGGAAAATCTCAAGGTTAGTGCTCCAGAGGTCATCAGTCCATGGTACATGGTCCAGTTGAGCAATGAATAAGCAAGAGCCATAACCTACACCAAACTGCAGACGGGAATGAGGGCTACTCTTTGATTTGGCCTTTTTCCAGCTCTACACACCATGAGTTTGCCCCTTGTATGAATAAGGGACTGATACATTATGCATGATTTGGGCTGGTCTTTACAGACGTCTGCTCTGCGCATATCATCTCCTGTATCCTTTCCATGGCGAATCGCTTTGGAATTTACGGCATGCTGTATTGGAGTATGGAATAGAAGCCTCGCCAAACCTCCACCCATCTTTGTCATTGGCTTGTGTCATTGCCCTTCCTAAATGCTGGCTTCTGATTCGTTAATAGGTCTGTTCGTCTCTCCTTAGTACCACCTTGTCTTCATTTGTAAACTCCCATAAGGACTGGCTCTTTTACTTCAGTTGTTACATGGTATGTCTTTTTCAGTCTGTAAGCACTATTTTCTTTAATGAGTTTCTCCTACTGCCGGCAAGACATGCTTTCCTGCAACATTCAGCGCGCCATGCAAGCTTTTACTTTCCAAGCAGCCCGGGATAATGGCGGTGCTTCTTTGAATAGGTCTGGCATTTACAAGAGTTTGAGTTATTGGCATTGTAAATGACAAGGTATTTTGTTTATGTGTTAATTAGTAAAACAGATAAATAAAGGCCATTGTCATTTGCAATGCCAATAGCTTAAACTCTCACTAATGCGAGACCTTTTGCATTGCAAATGCTTGTTTTTATTTCCCGAAAAGCTTTGGGGCAAAAAAATAACAAATAGTAGCTTGTTCAATGCCTGAAATGAAAATGTTTATTCAAGACTGTACCCTAGTTTTACGAAGTTGTCAAATATCTTTATACGTGATTCCCAGCCCCGAAAGCAATCTGTAATTCTACATTGAAAACGTGCTTATGGGTCTGTTGCTTTAGTTTTTTGTCAATAGTTTGAGATCGATTTTTTTGTGGTCTGTTCTTTTCAAACAATTCCATCTGTAGCCGCCCTCCCATGGAGTTTTCTGTGTTCTCTTTTGCAGTTACAAGCACATTAAATGCCACAGGCTGTTCTAAAAGTCCCCTGCTGTTATAGCCGGTCAAGGTGTATCAAGGGCTTCTTGCATTTCTAATCCCATATGTGACAAATAGATCTCTCAGCAATAGCCCAGTCCCTATTAAAATCAAGGAAGCTGCCATTTCTTTCCCTTGCGTTATTTAAATGAGCAGTGGGCTGATATAAATTTAGGAGCTACCCCGCTGTTTCGAGCTCTGCTCTGCCTGCTTCTCACCCTTTGGCAGATCTCTGCAACAGATTCCCTGCAGCTCCGAGCATCCGCTGCGGCATTTCTGAATTATATGTTGCCATCTATCCAGTATAGACATGCGGTACAATTCTATCGTTTTTTTTTCGTTCACGGCTTTCAAAACAAAACACCATGGTTCAAGTAAATGAAAGGGTAGCAACAAAGACAAAGCAAGAAATATCCCAACATACGAAAGCACTCCAGGGGGAAACAATTGACAATGTCGCGAGGCCAACCGTGTCATCCCTGTTCCTGTAGTGTTGTTTTTGATAATATAGTCAAAATAAGAGGCTGTGATCCTACTCCTGTGTGTCACGGTGCTCTTCAGTGGGTTGCTAGAGCAACTCCACCATCAATGATACTGTTTAACAGCATGCGGCAAAATATCTCCCATGACCGCCACATGTTTCATGTAAATGCTGGCGTGCATCGCTTGTCCCCTGAATCTTTTAATTGGTTGCTATCTTACATAGAGTGTTTCTTCGGTTTATTGGGTCACGATGAGAGGGCTGGTCTATTGTCCACATGGTAGGCTGGAACTCATTTGTTTGGTTTTCAGGGCATCACAGTGAGAGATCGGACCGAATAAGTTAATATGCTTCTTTCGCACCACATGCCAATGGTGGGTGATAGAGACCCTGGATTAACGTTGTGGTGACATCAGACATGTAACCTCCTCCATCCCTTTTACTGAGCTGTATGGCTTCTGGCAAAATAGTGCACAAATATTAGACTATAGACAGCTGAGTTTGGAGGGGACAGTGCTTTTGTTTGTCATGGTCAAAAGACACACATAAACACACATACACACAACCCAACAAACATACACACACACACACACACACACAATCATACACACAGGCACACATATGTATATGGAAATAACATTTGACAAAACTAAACTATGGCCGCTACCTAAATAAGCAGCTGTTCCTTTGTTTATACACACACACATGTTGGATGTTACACTGCAAGTTCTTCTGTAATCACAAGAAATGAATGATCAACTCCAGCTGCATACGTTTTGTGCTGTTAGTACTGTGATCGTTTCCAGGGGAAGAGTTACGGATGATGTACATAGGGCTAAAAGGCACACCAGCTATTTAGACACGCACAAACTAAACACGTAACTCACCATGCACACATACAAGGGTGCCGTGGAAGACAGAAAGATCTGTACCCCATTTGCAATCCCACATAAAAATCCATAATTATTAGATTGCATTCTCCTAACCAAATTAACCAGCAGCACCAACGGGTATGTAAATAGCACATATTGCTCTCATGCCTGTGGCATAACGTAATTTAGCGCATATAAAGATTAAGTGACAATCCAATTTGTCAACAGTAATAGGGTTAAAATGTTGGAAGGACTGTGTTTTCGTTTACCATAAAAAAGAGTGACTCAGTAAATTATAATGAGAACTCATGTTTGTTTTGCAAAGCTTGTTTCCTGATCAAAGATTTTTGTCCCACAGTTGGGAAGCTAAGAAAATTACTTCCCCAGTGAGATGGAACAAACAGTTCAGATAGAGCTGCTCAAAGTTTCCAAAATCCCAAAGGCATATTCAAGCACAAATAAAGCAACTTCCTGAGGTCAGATTGCACTCAATAATTGTACTTTTTTAATCTTCAATTAATTCCAGTGATCCACCATGAATTATATATCATAGGGAAATTTGTTTTATGATGATTATGCTTGCAGAGTGCTCTAGAAGGAAAGAATCATTTTTCTGCACACGGGATATATATAATATTTACACCTAACTCAAAGTATTTAAGAGTACATTGCATTATTTCAGATTAATATAATATTCAAATCAATTGGATGAATGGAAAAGGCCCATCTAGAAAGCCCTGCATTTCTTCAAAGAGTTTCCTCTGGGCTGTGATAGCATTCAACCACTTCAGAATCAGGGTGTCGGTGACAATCAAACAATCCATTAGTTGAGTATGTCACTCATCACATGGATAAACACAAACAGAAAAGGCTAGCTCTACCTCCTAGTTCACACTGTCACTATGCCTGCTTTACATTTTACTGTGAGGGAATGTGTCACTTCACATTTCATTTCATAGAACTATGGAGGAATTTTGTGCATAGACTTTTTGTGCATAATAAAAAATGTGCAGAATGTGGTTTTACACTTTATTGCACATGTATTTACTGATATAGAACAGTTGCTTTTACAACAAAGTTCCTATCATGTATAGAAGTGTGCATTCCTGATCCTTGTAAAATAAACTTCAATTAGAGCCTGGCAAGCCTTTTTTACAAAATGTAGTTTGTACCACCATCTCCAAAAGGCATTAGTATAAAGTGGCAGATTCAATATTCATGTTGTAGAATAGTGCTTAGATGCTAAGGCAGTATGAGGTTAAATAGAATTGTGCTATGATTTGCAAATAATGTAACATATTTGATCATCTACAGGGTTGGTAATTTCATAAGCGAAAATAATGTATAAAAACCTTCCATTTTGGAGGTGAGCAAGAAGATTTTCCTGACAACGTCCTGCTTCTCTCTCAATTTTGCTGCCCGTTTGTTTGAGGAGTTGTACATAGCACAAAAAAGACCCTTACAGGTGGCAGAGCGCTTTGCATTAATAAAAAAATGTAGTTATGATGCAAATGATAGGTAATATAAATAGAAGTACATTCATCCAAGTTGGCATAGTTAAATAAGTAAGTTATAGGAAGAAAGGTAAGAATACAAATGTTCGTAAATATTGGGATGGGTGGAGTCCGACATGTGTCATGGTGGTTTAATGAAGGTTGGGAGATGGAAAAACAGCTCGGATTTCGGTGATGTGGCCGAAGGCGTAGTATAATAGAACGTCAGAAAAACTGGTAGGTGTCGAGTTAAGGAGTGGGAGGTATGACAACTGTGCAAGAGGAATCTGTTGGCTAGTATAAGTTTTACTTCTTTTCTGAAGATGGAAGTGGAATGGTTGTACCTTGTCTCCGGAGGAAGAGAGTTACAGATTGTAGGGGCAATTTGGGAAAAGGATCGATTGTAGATTTTCTTTTTGGTGAACTTATGTGGCTTAAGTAGGAGAGAGCTTGTGCTTTTAGAAGACCTGTTTCTGCTTAGATAGGGTCCATTTTTTGGAGAGGTAAGAAGGGGTGTTGAGCTGGATCCTAGCCTCATTGGGTAGCTATTTCAGTGAATGGAGGTCGGGTGATATGATCTCTATTTTATGAGTCAGTGATGAATCTCACTGTTGCGTTCAAGGTAGCCTTCAGCAGTGCAAATTTTGTTTGAAGCGCTATGGGTAGCACTGCTATCATCTAGTTTAGATATCACAAGAGCTTGAACCCCTGTTTTAAGCTTGTTTCCTTCCCAGTATAAGAATTGGCTTGGTAGTTTGGTTTGCCCTGTTCCCATCATGCACTGGGACAGGAACAGACTAATTTGCATGTAGCCAGGTTCTGAGCTTGGATGGTGCAGTGAGCTAAAAAACGGTGATGGATCAAGCCCTGATCTTTGGACTGGGTAAGAGTGGTCTGCTTAATTCAGACACTCTGTTCATCACCACCCCCTTTTCTGAATAATTTTGTCCACCATAAGCATGGAAGGGTATACTCAGATGTGAGTCCCTTGCTCATTGAACCATCAGGATTCAAGCAAGACAGGCCGACGACGCCTGAAATGCCAGAAACCGGTCCCCGGAAGCTTGTTTCCTTCCCAGTATAAGAATTGGCTTGGTAGTTTGGTTTGCCCTGTTCCCATCATGCACTGGGACAGGAACAGACTAATTTGCATGTAGCCAGGTTCTGAGCTGGTATGGTGCAGTGAGCTAAAAAACGGTGATGGATCAAGCCCTGATCTTTGGACTGGGTAAGAGTGGTCTGCTTAATTCAGACACTCTGTTCATCACCACCCCCTTTTCTGAATAATTTTGTCCACCATAAGCATGGAAGGGTATACTCAGATGTGAGTCCCCTGCTCATTGCACCATTAGGATTCAAGCAAGCCGGGCCGACGACGGCTGAAATGCCAGAAACCGGTCCCCGGAAGCTTGTTTCCTTCACAGTATAAGAATTGGCTTGGTAGTTTGGCTTGCCCTGTTCCCATCATGCACTGGGACAGGAACAGACTAATTTGCATGTAGCCAGGTTCTGAGCTGGGATGGTGCAGTGAGCTAAAAAACGGTGATGGATCAAGCCCTGATCTTTGGACTGGGTAAGAGTGGTCTGCTTAATTCAGACACTCTGTTCATCACCACCCCCTTTTCTGAATCATTTTGTCCACCATAAGCGTGGAAGGGTATACTCAGATGTGAGTCCCTTGCTCATTGCACCATCAGGATTCAAGCAAGCCGGGCCGACGACAGCTGAAATGCCAGAAACCGGTCCCCGGAAGCTTGTTTCCTTCCCAGTATAAGAACTGGCTTGGTAGTTTGGTTTGCCCTGTTCCCATCATGCACTGGGACAGGAACAGACTAATTTGCATGTAGCCAGGTTCTGAGCTGGTATGGTGCAGTGAGCTAAAAAACGGTGATGGATCAAGCCCTGATCTTTGGACTGGGTAAGAGTGGTCTGCTTAATTCAGACACTCTGTTCATCACCACCCCCTTTTCTGAATCATTTTGTCCACCATAAGCGTGGAAGGGTATACTCAGATGTGAGTCCCTTGCTCATTGCACCATCAGGATTCAAGCAAGCCGGGCCGACGACGGCTGAAATGCCAGAAACCGGTCCCCGGAAGCTTGTTTCCTTCCCAGTATAAGAATTGGCTTGGTAGTTTGGTTTGCCCTGTTCCCATCATGCACTGGGACAGGAACAGACTAATTTGCATTCAGACACTCTGTTCATCACACCCCCTTTTCTGAATCTATTTTAAGATCTGTCATGGGGAGGAAGGGTGTTAGTTCCCTTAATGCATGAAGTTGATGGTTGGCTCCACTGGTGGAGGCACTGATGTGCTTAACAAAGAAAAGCCAGAACACAGATGAAACACCTAGCTCCCTTTTAACCACCCAGTACTCACCTTCAAGTCACGGAGTAGTAGTATGGAACCTGGAGTGGCTCAACCTGTGTCACATAACAAGAGTTGGCTATCTGTCTTGAGCCTTGGTACATGTTATTTCCACTGCTCGTACATTACTATTGTGTGGATCCACATGGAAATTTGCCAGTCCATCAACTGCTTTTACACATTCCACCCCTCTCTAAAAGGACCACAGACACATGAACAAGTGTGGTAATGTTCCATTCAGTTCCCACTTAGAGCTTAAAATAATTTTGATTTTGCACTTATCTGCAATGTCCTATTTATGAGAGCCTTCATGGCATTGACTCTGTATTGCCTTACTTTTGAATTTTTTTATAAAATCCTTTAATTATTCAGCTGATCTAGAACTGAGTTATTAAGTGGGCTCTTATATTTAATTTGCGTAAGTTTGTTTTTTTATATGTTAAGATGTGTCTTACCTCTGAGACACATTGCCTCATGAAATTGAGGTTTAAACTGTCTTCGATTCATCAAATTATGAGTGTTCTTTTGAGGTACATGAGGTGTAAATATTGTGGGGCTCTCCGCACCACCATCACTCAATCCACCTCTTAATGCTCTTAGCTATTTCTTCAAGGCACATACTCTCCTAGCTCACAGAGGAACTTAAAATCATCACATTAGCTGTAATTGTGTTCATGAATTTCTACCACGTCTCTTACCTTCCTTCTACACAACATAAGCAATTACACAATACTGTTGTTAAAATATAGGGGTTTCAATTTGTGTACTCCCTTATTAGAATGACACTTAATACTTCCAGTAGAGTTGTTCCATATAAGTATCTATGCCATGACATAGGGACTGCACTCGTACCGATGCATAACATAGGCAACGCCTCCCTCACACTGGACATCTACCCTAGTGTATTTGAACTGAAAAAGAGCTGCAAGCATTGAAAAATGCATCCTTGACTACAATGACCTTGCGCACTACTGGCTACAGACACACAAACTCCTCCTTGGAAAAATTATTGAGAAAGCAGTCAGCCAGCACCTACTATGCCAAAATGATTGCAACTCTCTCCTCGCTTTACACCTTTCCATTACATGAATGAAGCATTGTGCCCATATGAGCTTGCTAACAATTAACACCATCAGCCTCCATTGAGACCACTGTGGCATAACTCTTGTTTCTCTCCAGACTAAATCTCGCCTCCGTTATGTTCTCGCTCTTCCAAACTGAAGTGCAGATCAATTGTAGGAAGCTGGTATCATTCACTATTATCATCTTTCCTCAGCTGCTTTTTTCCAGCTTTGCGCCATAGAAATACCAGATGCAAACATACATACATACTTTTCTGATTTTCAGTTCCTACAAGTCTAGATTGGTAAGTAACTTCCACTGACTTTTCCCCAACGGACAGAGAGGCTAGCACTTTGCAGCAAGGTTTTCTTAAACAGGAAAATAAATGAGCCTTTAAAGAGAGCAGCACCAGCTTTTAGGGCTTGTCTGTGCTTTGATAGCATGTTCAGCTGGACTTCTAAGACACTGTAGACATGATCTACAAAGGCATTCAGGTATTTTGCAGTTGTAGAACCTATGATTCTCAAAATCACAATGTTTGTGACTGCAAAATATATTTTTACAATGTACAAAACCCATTTTAGCTGTCTTAAAAGTCTGACCCATGAAAGGTTTTTTTTCTGAATTGCAAACATAAAGGGCATGTGAACGATGTGGTCCCTCTTATTTGTGGCATGAAATGTTAATAGTTTGTGGCAGCAAAATTGTAGTAAACCACTGATCAATTATTAACCCCCGAATTGGGGTAGTAACTGATTAGCAAATGGAAAGCTGTTCCCGGGCGTAGCTGCTCCTTTTGGAATGGTGACAGGCATCTTCAGAGGTTGAGAAAGGAAGAAAGAGGACTGGTTGAACCCCAATGTTTTCCCAGTATGTCAACAATTTTTCTAACTAGCACTTGGCCCATTGAAGAGCATGCGCTGACTTTAAATAAAATGCTGTCATACTGGGAATGCCAATACAGAGACGTGGTCTTCTGTTCCTTGCGGGCCTCCGTCCCTGCGTCCTTAGCCATTCATAGATGGTCCCAAAATGTGATCTGCCTCATTAATTTTCATGAGCCAGAAGTGTTAAAACATTGTTGCTCAATTTGCTTCTACTGCTTGCGACCTATGCCTGTCTTGAGGGGGTTAATAATGAAACTCATCACAAGGAGATATGTTTAGTTTTCTGCCTATTTCTCATTTTTTTTTTTTTCATAACTTTATTCGATTTCACAAAGAAAGAAATCATAAAAGTGTACATCAATAACAATATAAAATATAAAACACCAGCTACAATAAAACCACAGTATATATTTACATAATTCTAATTTTCATAACATTTGCTGGATTTTCATAAACATTCAGTATGGGTTTCTAATAGCAAACGCTGATCTAAAAAGGGTAGGAGAATTAATAGAACCCTTACCTAGGGGATATTTGTGTAAGGCTGTTAATCTTGGTGGGCGGATGGGTGGGGTACTCGGATAAAAATCATACAGATCCCAAACGGAGATGGAGCCATCATTTTCTTGGGGCAGAGAGGACCGTATGTAGGGGACTGTGTGCCTGTCCCTGAATTTGACTAGAACTAGGTCCCCGGGAATTACTTTAGATGATGACCCTAACCAGGCCACCCTTCTAACGTTCAGGATACCACCGTCTTTGTTGGGTGGGAGGGGTCTATTTTTTGATAACCAAAACAGGACCTTGTGCAATAGGTCCTGGTGACTTTCAGGTTTCCCGTGGATGGGTGCAGGTACTCCTGCAAGAACGAGCACAAAGGGGGCGGCTTCTGGAGGCAAATCTATACAAGCTACTCTGTTAGGTTCTGCTCTGGTAGCAAAGTAATTAGATAACACAGGTTTACGGGCAATTTTGGTAGCAGTTAGAGGTTGTCTCATGGGAGGTTGTCTATTGGTAAAGACATTTTTTGAGGTATTGCTCACAGATGTATGGGCAATTTTGGTAACGGTGTGAGGTGGACAGTTGGGAGGTTTACTTACAGTGGGAACAGTTTTTGCAGTGTGAGGTACTTTGGGAGCAGTAGGGAGAGAAAAACATTTAGATCTAGCAATCTTTGCGGGAGGGAAAGAATTTGTTTTAATGATAGTCTCTAGGCTTGTCAACCTGTCCCCTAAGATGTTAATTTGGTCAAACAGGGGTGCTATTACAGTTCTTAACATCAGTTCAAACTGGGTCAATAGTTGCAAATGAGGGGATGCTACTTCGTCATCCAGCGTTTCAGTGTGCATTTTAGGTAAGATAGGATTTGTGGCAGGCGATGAGGGATCAGTAAAGAGTTTTTGTGTTTTAACTTCTGTTTCGTATTCGTTAACCCCTTCGTGCGTCCTTTTCGCACTTTGGCCATTTGGCAGTCCACTAGCTTGGCTGCTATCCTCCTTGGGTGATAGGGGTGGATCGCCAGGACTATCTGCGCGATGGTTGATAGTAAAGCCTTTTACAGGGGAAGGGGCTATAACAGGAAGAAAATTAGTCCCGCACAAAGCATTTAGTTCCTCCCAGTAAGACATTTTTTCCGGTCTGACAGGGGTTTGAGGGAGAATTTGAATTGGATCTAGAAGTTGACGGTAATCATCGGAATTAGTATCGCTGATAGTGCTAAAGGTCCTATGCTTTTGAGTGTACGTGTCCATTTCCTGGGCCGGGCATCGTTTTTGAATGAAAATTGGATAGGCCCCCTTAGAAGTCATGATTTAAGTGATGTGACTTTGCTGGCGAAACAGAAAGTCCATGAGTCTTATAAATGTAGAAATAGACACTATACCTTCTTTTGTGGGAATGACAGGGGGGGTGGCCCGTCTCCGTCCTCCTCGTGCCGCTGAGGGCCGTAGAGGGCCCGCCCTTTGCCCGGGCTTAGCCCGGCGCGTCCCGCGTGCGACCCGCGACGCAGGAAGCTAACGATGATTATAAGTCCCAGCAGGTGAGGAGGGAGGGGCTGGCGATAGTGCTCCGCGGCCCCCGCTGGTTCCTGGGCTCTGGAGTCCGTGCAGAGCTTTCCTCGGCAATCCCCACCAAAGCGCGGCGTCTCCCGCGAAGCGGGAGGCACAAGGAGTAATTATGTCCCAGCAGGTGAGGAGGGAGGGGCTGGCGATAGTGCTCCGCGGCCCCCGCTGGTTCCTGGGCTCTGGAGTCTGTGCAGAGCTTTCCTCGGCAATCCCCACCAAAGCGCGGCGTCTCCCGCGAAGCGGGAGGCACAAGGAGTAATTATGTCCCAGCAGGTGAGGAGGGAGGGGCTGGCGATAGTGCTCTGCGGCCCCCGCTGGTTCCTGGGCTCTGGAGTCCGTGCAGAGCTTTCCTCGGCAATCCCCACCAAAGCGCGGCGTCTCCCGCGAAGCGGGAGGCGCAAGGAGTAATTATGTCCCAGCAGGTGAGGAGGGAGGGGCTGGCGATAGTGCTCCGCGGCCCCCACTGGTTCCTGGGCTCTGGAGTCCGTGCAGAGCTTTCCTCGGCAATCCCCACCAAAGCGCGGCGTCTCCCTATTTCTCATTAAGGGTGAAGACTGGTCAATGACTAATTTGTTAATTTTGTTGGTATCCTGGATCAGGAGATATGGGTTATGTTGACAGCTTTAAAAACATTGTTTGATCTTGGACTTCTCACTTCATGCCTATGAGCCTCAATTATCTTGTCTGCCAAAAATGTGGCTCATGTTAAAGAGTCTAAAAGCCTGTAATAGGAAATGCATAAAACGACTCAAATGTATATTTCTGGACACAATATCCGCCCGCTTCATAGTTACCAGACTCTTCAGAATGTCATTTCTTTGTCAAAATATATATTCTTCATTCCATATTCCTATGAAATGGTATGAAAGGACAAGAAAACCTGCACAACAACTCAAACTAAGTGCTTCTATGTGAAAAAATGTATTTTTCACACACAGCTAATAAGAGGGAAGAAAATGCTGTTGGTAAAATAAACCTCCCCGCAGGCTGCTACTGGCTTTTTCACTTTAAAATATGGCGTTCAGTATATTATGAAACAAGTTTATAGTGAAGAAGATGCTACAAGCCGTACTCTCTAAGAGGCCATGCCTTTAATACTCTGTTGATTATACAAGCATGGAATTGTAAATCGCATGTACAGCTGCACAGTGGCGGCTGCTGTCAGTGAAGAGTGGTGGGCAGCACATGGGAGAACATTAACGGGGTGTTTAGGCGCTAGGGTAGATGGTTTGTGTAGTTGGGGAAAGTACTGGGCTCTCTCTAGGAGTCTCTCACAGCTCAGCTAGACTGTGCCCTTGAGTAGAACAGGCCATTAATAGAGGAGTGAGGTTCAAATAACTGGTGCAAGGAGGTGCCAGAAGCGGTTCATGGGCTGGAGGCTGGCTGTCACTGTGGTTCTAGCGGATCTAGACACCAAGTACACCTGGTGAATAGTTATAGTCTCAGAAATGTCCTTGAAGTAGACATCTTGGCGGTGCTCTCGCCTGGGAGAGAGACCAGAAGTGACTTTAGTTTTTGAGAAATCCTCCCAAATTCCCCTACCCCATCAAAACACTGCTCTCATGCTGGTAATACATTACACCGCATAAGAGAAACACTAGGATTGGTCTGAGCTGCTGGTTTTGCTCTCCTACGGGACTGGGAGGCTGCCAACGTAGCTCATGGTTGGAGTAATCTAAGTTAAGCCGACCTAAGACAGCTAGCCACACTGACATGCGCACTTGCAGTGCCCACCACTTCACCTCCATGCAGCTGTCGTCAGGATGGACTTCAGCTCAAGACTCAGCTCTGTGATGAAAAATAAAATTATTACAAAAATTGTTTTATTGTCATTTTATTTTTCATGTGTGCATCTGCTGGCTCCAGCAGTGGGTCGGCACTCCTCTACCATAACGAAGGAGCCACCGGAGGAGAAAACCAAACTGATTTTAGAGAGACCACGGTAGCGGGGAAAGTGTATTGGATCATTTACTAAACCGATAATGCAATTTTCATGAATATTTTCCTTTTTACCACTGGCTGGAGTGAGACTTGTACTATTTAGGGAATTTAGGGGTATTTGAATTATTTTTTCTTTTAGGAGCATTTTTATAATTATATCAATTTGAGTGAGATGTTGAGCACACTTTATGTGTCAAATCTCCTAGAGTATTTTCACTAAAAAAGTATGTTCTGGGAGTCTTGGACACTTTGCTGACGTATCTTTTATTAAGGAATATGTGAGATTCTGAAACAGCCTGTAGCTTAGTGACCAGTCTGTTACCAAATCCCAATAGTCTGTTCCCTATAGCTTCCTTAGTTTGTAATTTTACCTCAGGGGTAGAGGAGTCACCCTTTGTATGCTTTTTTAAAAGGACAATGTAAATAAGTCATACCCTTCGTCCCATATCCTCGATTGCTACTTGATGACACAATAAATGCTGCAAATGTATAGACCTTAAAAGAAAACTGTGTTGTGTGACCTTCAGAGCACACTTCCTTGGTGCGGCATTCCCAAAAAATCCCCGCTTTGGCAACAGCAGCTGCGGAGTTTCTGCTACAGGAATGAATAAGTGTTCTGCTTAACAAGGTTCCACAGTGGAAACTGGAGGACTAAGAATTGTTTCAATAATAGGTCACAGCATTAAAGTTGCCACTGAAAAATGTGAGTTTGATCCACAAAGCACATATGTTTGTTGGTGATCTAGCTTTCCATTACTGTAATAGCTTTTAACCAACAATGTAAAATGTTCTGCAGAGATTGATTGGATACTAATAATTTGCAGCTCATAGGAACCCTTTGTTGAAGTTGCTCATAATATATTCTGCATTCAATTCAATCAATCAATCAATTAATCAATCAATCAAGGGAATTATGAGCACACTACTCACACGTGAGGGTCTCAAGGCGCTGAGGGGGGCTCAGCAGTTCCGTATTAGTCAAAGAGCCAGGTCTTCAGCTCCTTACTGAAGGTGTTCAGGGAGGGGCACGTCTGATGTCGTTGGGGAGCTCGTTCCAGGTCCTGGCCGCGATGTAGGAGGAGGGTGCTCCCCTTGCTCTGGCCCTGCGGATGCGCAGGGTCTCGGCGAGGAGGAAGTTGGTGGAACGGAGGTTGCGTTTGGGCATGTGGAGGGTGATTCTGTCGTTGAGGTATTGGGGTCTGGTGTTGTGTAGACATTTGTAGGCGTAGTTGAATATCTTGTAGGTGACTCTTTTCTCAATGGGGAGCCAGTGTAGCTTGCGTAGGTGTTGGCTGATGTGTTTGTGTCATCTAATATGCACATTTTCATAAAAGCATACATGCTTATGGGAGTGGTTATAAGGAGTCTGTGAGAGGGGAGGCTTGTGAGTTTATTTGCATGTGTCAGGCTGGCTTTGTCCAGTGGCGGAGAGGTAGTCATGTCAAGAGTGTCCACCAGAGTGGAGATAGAGCGTGTTTGTTAGTCAGGGCACCTTATTTTGGTGGATACACCCCATCCATCAAACACTAGCTGACTTTCTTTGTCTGTACTTAATGCATGAATTTAAAAAATGGCTTAAATTGGATGTCTGAATTCACATATCTACAGAAATATATGACACCTGAACTAACAACCATATATGCAACTGCATCAACAGTTTTAGAGGACCAATTGCGAAAAATCTCATTATAACATTTGCATGTTTTCACAACTTTCCCAAAACTGTTGCCCATCAACAGTGATAAAATGTGTAGAACGAGATGACAAAAGTCATTTTAACCTATGCTTAAATATGCATGCCTACAGGTGACAGCCTGACTCAGAGTTACCAGGAAGCTATATACCAAACATGGAGTTAAGAAACCGTCTCACTTCAATCAATTCTGTGAAGTGTTAATTGTATAAGAACGTTTGTTGTGCAGTGTTATATATTGACTGGTATAGAAAATATAAAAGGGAGCAGTGAACAGCTACGGCAACCAAAACCCATCCTTTGTACCCTGGGCCAAACATCCTGTGATCAAAGAGGAGAGACCTGGGGGCGTGGCCAGTTGGAGCCCTAGATTGCAACACTTACCTGGAGCTCCTGAATTGACCTCCTCTCACCTTCTTGTCCTTTCTGTCTGGTGATCATGATGCCACCACATAGCTCACATAGAGGAGCTTGGTGTGCCCATTGCAGGGCTGGAGTTTGGCTCTGGCGCTAGCGTCTTGCTGAGCTGTGGCTCCTTCGTCCCCCTGTGGCCTAGCTGCAAGGCAGTGCATTAATTTGGCGATCCCTGTAGCTGGTGGCTATGGCCTCTCGGGGTTGTTCCTTGACTGAGAGGCCGAGAGGTAGGAGCATTACCTGAAGGAATGCTGTTGGTCCTCGGCGACTGTGAAGATGTGGGGGAAACATCCACATGTCCAGTGCTGTCAATGAACCAGAGCTGTAGCACAGACTGAGAGCTGTTGGTGGGTTGGAAGAGTGGGCAGATGCAGCCAAGTAGAAGATTGACAACTCTCGACTAGTGGACCACGGCCTTTGTGAAAGTGGTCTGGGTGGGATTGCCTCAAGGAAGAACTGAAGGGCACCCTGTTTTGAGTGTGGTGCCCTTTTGGTGTGCACCCACAGGGGTTCACCGCCCTCCTTTCCTGAGTGCAGAAAGGTCTCTAGGAGTGGAGTGTGGGTTTGACATGCTGCTCCAGTAGGCCGAGGCATACCATTGGTAGGTTCACTTTTTTAAACCTGACTGTTTCCTTCCTGGATCTTCATGCCTTGTTTGGGTCATGCTTGGGAGACTTGTACCCTTACGGATTGGTAAGATGGCTGGAAAAAAGAAGAGGAAAGAGGAGTCTTTGACCTGCTTGGCACAAGGTTTAAGAGGAGGCTCCAGGAACCGCCTGTTGGTCCCTTGGAAGATGCTAAGCTAACAAGAGGCGAGAAGGCACTGCTTAGATCAATCAATGCTTCGCACACTTATCTCTGCAAAAAGTGGGGTAATTAAGGCATAGAGGAGAAATTGGAGGGCTTGAAACACAGCCGCTGCAGATGCCTCCATACTTTCTACCAGCTCCCAGTGGTTACATGCAAAAGATACAGGGGGCTTCAAGAAAGAGAAGATCGTAGAGAGAAAGACATCGAGAGAGAGAAGAGAGAAGGAGCGAAGGAGAAAGAGTAAATGGATGGATGGAAAGAGAGAGGTCGAGAGCGAAGAAAAAAGGGAGCAGGGCAAGTTTGAACGTTTTTGGCAGGGCTGCTTCTGGTTCCCCAGTCCGGACTGATAGCAACTAAGGAAATTATATTGAAAACGTATTCTGAAAGGTTCCCACCTTTGACATATTTTCCAGTTTTAGAGGTATGTATTGTTATTTATGTAGCACAAATCTAGCTTGCTAGCAATGGAGCAATGTACGTTAGTGGGGTGTGTTGGAAGACGATACTCCAACTTGTACATCAATTGGAAATTTACGCATTTGATTGGGCACCATTACATTACACATATCTATGACTCTATTAAATTTCATATATATTTAAAATGTTATGATCAGGCAGATGAAGTGACTCACACATTTTCAAGTCATGCACTGGTACCGGGAGTACAACTAAGGTTCCAAAGTCAACAGTTTAGCGACTAAACCATATCTCCACCAGTGAGTGCATGTGTGTGCATGCACCCATCTGTGTCTGTCTTTTGTATGTGTCAATTTTGATGCCTGACATAAATTCCATGTGAAGGACAAAGGGTGTTAACATTAGAGCAAACTCAGCTGGGGACGAGACCAACTCTATACTAGATGTTTGCGTTATGTGAGGGTCCAAGGGCAATGCCACACCGTGGTGTAGTGGGGACTGTCTCCAAGGAACTCAACTGTTTTGGAAACATCTCCTGGTGGCGACAACTCTTCGTTAACTCTGGCAGCAGGGCTTTAAGTGGGATGAAAAAACGGGGGGTCTCTCAAGGGGGCGTGGCCAATGTAATTAAGTGCATGGCTTAAAAACGCATACGCTGAAAATCTGTGCTTAGCATAGTGTGCCACCCGACTTGTATTTTGCGGTTTCAGTCATTGCTTCCAGATATATATATATTTTTTTTTTAAACTCTTTATTCGTGACTGTTACAGGATGTCATACATTTCAGATATATGATACAACAAGTAACATCATACCTACAACAAGGCAGGACTATTGGCTTTGTCAATGGTTGTTAGGTGCATAAGATAAATAAGCAGCAACTATGGCTTGTTGTATATAATATTAAAAAGCTTCCACTTAAGGCCCTCTGACACCACGAAAATGTTACTGCTCCTGAGTTTCAAAAAGAGAAGGGAAATCCAGATAGAAAATGACTCTCTTTAAAGGATTTCCCTTCCCCCCACAACGCTCACCTGGCATGACATCATGGCGTAACTTCTCCACTAGTGAGAAGTGAGCAGTGTGAGCAGCGCACATCGATGTGCCTGCTATGACTACAATCTGGAAAAAACGAAACGTCTGTGCCAGGGCACAAAACAGAGCCCGATAGAGACCCGTTTCGAGGCCCCCTTAAAAAAAAAACTGAGGGTGCTCAGACCCAGTGAGACCCGGCCCACTGAAAGCCCAGTCTGGCTGGACATATAAAAGAGGCCGCGAGAAGGCCAGCCCGGATCGTTCGACCATAGGCTTCACGTGAAATGTGTTCAGCATACTTTTTGTGAATCCTTTCCATGCCACAGGCTTCTCAGCGAGCAGAGATTGTCAAAGGGCAGACGCGTATTCAAAAGGACGGGAAGGCGCGGCACCTTAAGAACTTGCCGCGCGCACACGCCCTTTCGCTCTGTTACTCAAGTTGTTTCACAGCTGCCGGAGTCAGCCAGAGTCCAGCAGGCCTTCCAGATGTTTCGAGTGGAGAAAAACATGTTTCTGCATTCCAGTACCTGTTTGATCTGCTCGAGGGAAGGCTGTTGCGCCCATGTGCGTTTCCTCGATTTCGGCTCTGAAAAGGGGCTATATGGCGTTTAATTATTGAAGCAGGCCTAGAGGTGATAATGTTCCCAAAATATAAGAGATTCTGTTTACCTTTCAGTGAGGTGATTTACGAAAGCAATTTGTAACGAATATTAATCAGGCGCATCTGTCTGGCAGTCAGTGACCGAAGTGTTAGTCATGGAAACGGTTCAGCAGCCCTGGTATAATGCCACTTAAGCTTGAACTTGAACACAAATCCAGGGCACGGAAAAGTTTTTCTTTCTTTTTATGGACGTGTTCCCAGTTGGGGTGAATAAGAATGTTCCAGAACCAGTTTACTAAATGGCCGTGTGTAAAAAAACAATATTGAATCTGTGAACCTTCCCAGGCAGGGTCAGTGATTCACAAGAGAAACAGTGGCAGTAGATAAGTGTAACCTCTCCTTGTGTGAAGCACCAGGCGGAGGGGGCGCAATCCGCCTTCAGACACTTCTGAATGCACCAGAAGCCTGTCTCACCAGCTCGATGAAAACCAATCACAAACAGGGGGGAGTTGACGCCACCGTCACCCATGAAGTGGTTTATCCAAACTCACTTAAATGTGCACTTTTCTCTGCTATCACTAAAGCAGGGGCAGCTGAAGGCATTTCTCCAAAGCCCTTTGGTTATCTCAGCAATAGAGGCCGTATTCTGAAATAAAAGTTAATCAAATGAATGTAACTTACTAATGATGCCTAGCCTACCCCCACCTGTCCTCGGATACTAGTTTTCCAACTTCTCAGCTCATTATGATCTCATGATCACCTGGAAATTGGCTGAAAAAGCCACAATTCTTCACACGTATTTTTCTCAGAAAGAGATACAGGTTTCTTTACGTATCAATCAAGTTTAATGATGACCATTCCATTGTCAAATTACACGTATTGATTGATTCTTAGATAACGTGATTCCAACGATAATTATCACAGGTCAAGAATCCATTAATTAATCCCAATGCATTTCGGCAAAGCCTTCATCAGGGGACATCTGTCAACAAATATCTCTTTCTGAGAAAAATACGTGTGAAGAATTGTGGCTTTTTCCAGCCAATTGTTACCTGTGCCCTAGGGCACACCCACACAATCGTGTCGGTGCTACTTTTCAGTTATATTATTTACTCCCGGGCGGGGAGTGATCCCAAGGAGCACGGCCCATATTGATTATATTTAGAGTTGATATTAGCAGTGCACAGACATCACTTTTTGCACTTATTCAATAGCTCAGAGTGTGGATAACTCAACGGGCACCAATTCAGCAGGAGCGGGGCACAGATTGCGCAATAGTCACTGATTCAGTGGTGCCGCTGAAGTTCTCAGCTCACTCAGTGGCCACACATTTAGAGGAAGCAGGGCAAGGCTCTGTAGTGCATGATCTTCAGTTTTAAGGAATATACTTTTTAGTAGATTAATACCAACTATGTCTTCTGTATAAATCCCATTGCTAAATTAGAAGAAATGCATCAGGGTTCAGGGTAATCCAACCCTAAGGGGTTATGAATGCAGCGACAGTGGGCGGACAGTTGGATTTCCAATCAGTGACATTTTCTAGTGCAAAACAATTCAGGATGTTGGAGTAGTTGGGAATTTTTGCAAACTACGCTCGTTCTCTTTCCCAGAGCACCATGTCAACGGTGTGACTCGGAATAAAGTTCTGAGGTTTCTCTTGAGTATTACAGGGTTATTCCGCACAAGGGATGTTGGTCTTTGTTATACTGCTAAACAGGAACCAGAAAAAGGGGTTCTATGCTCCCCATTACAAGTTCTAGATGGTGATGGACATTGTGTGCAACATGCAGACATCTCTGAAAGGCTGCAATCAGGGCCTGTTACTACCTTGAGACTCTAGAGGCAGTCAGGCCCCATTTGAATCAGAGCATACACGATATAAATGTTTCCCACCCATGGCACCACCCACAACGCAATCCTTATTGTGGTTAACCACTTGCGTGGGGCGCATATTTTCACGCTGTGCTGGGATTTTATTTTTGGAGGCATGATTTGTACGACCAGGGGCCCCCCTCCGTACACGCCCACCGTGACGTGTGACAGCTCCCGGCCGTCACGAGCATGCAAGGGGTTAAAGTGCCAGGAGGGCCACACTGCATAAGGCCAGCTTTGTGTTCCTGACAGATTTCTATTGTTGCAGAGGAGAATCTCCATACGGTCTGTTTGGGTGTGATCAGCCGAGCAGACCCGTTTCCCTCCTACACTCTAGGTCAAAAAGTCTGCCCTACACTATAATGGCTCGCCAGAAGCAATGAAGGTAGGTAGCAATATTCCAACAGAGCCATATCTACTCCTCGGAGCTGTGTGGGATTCACCAGCCTCCCAGGCATTCAGTAAATCAATTTAATGAGGTTTATGATATTTTGTTTGATGCACATTTTAGTAGGGTGGTATAGATATGTGGCACAGCAGCCAGAGCGGCTGACTCTGGAGCACTGGGCTCATGATTCGATCCCCAGCACAGCTCAGCTCAGCACCATGTGACTCTGGGCAATAGCTCACACAATATCTCCGAGTGCCCCCAGAGCCATGAAACTTTAAGGGCTGATATGTTCGTGCTTCACGATTATGGATTATTATTTAGTATATTAATTTTTACAACTCTACAGTTAGCTGTAACCTAATGTGTTTAATACAAAAACAATAATCTTGCAAGTAAATTGATATTATAAGTACAGGAGAATGTAGATATTTTAAACGAACGTCTGAATGAGCATTTTGTTTGGGAAACAATATTACGAGCTGGAAACCCAAGATAGGTTTACTTGGAGGCGACCATTGTCCCATAGAGACATGGCTGCCAGTGCAAGTTGCATTCCTGCACAGGGCTGGGCATGTGTTCAATCAGACAGCTGCAAGGTCTGACACACGTAACGTTAGCCGAGATCAGCATCGGTTCTTACACATGTTGGGCACATTGTTAAACAGGTTCTGCGCGACGTGGACAAGTTTCCATCTGTTTAATGCTCATGTGGGCTGCCCCAAGGTGTCTCCTTTCTAATGTGATTACGGAGGAGCTTGGAACGAATACGACTGACGTTCACGAACAATCCCTTTCCCAAATTCTGGGTGGAGGGGATTTTTGTTTTAACGAGTGCTAAGCCCCAATTATTGGGTTTTGCATATTGTGCATTTTTTGCTGCTTTTATTAAGCGTTTTGGGTTATTTGCCCATGCCAGATATGAGTCCAAGAAGAAAATGTGCATGTGTGCCAAGGCCGCATGACCTGCGTGAGAAATGCTAATCACATGAAAACAGAAACTGGATGTAAACTGTTCTTAGCAGGTCAAAGGGATACCTCTTGAAGATGAGTGCTTAAGCATCGTTTGTGCAATGCATATTATTTTCATTAAAAATGTGCATGTTATGCTTGCTGAAAATGTTTCAGGCAAAAGGTGTTGTTCCGCAGGTTTGCACATTGGTATGACATTTTCAGATAGTTTGTTGTTTGGTACATGCACTCTTTCCCCACTGCACTGAAGCAGTGGTGGGGTGACTGGAGATTCTTAACTTGCCTATCTTATTACAGAGGCATCACACATGCTCCTGTAAGACTCAGGCACACTTGTTAGAAGATGCACAGCACTACACATGTATGTATCACTCTAAAGTAGTTTGGACTTTCTTCGGCACGACTGTGACGGTGTTACGGTATCTTATCTACGATGGCAAAGTATTCAACTGCTGCCCCACTTTCATAATTGCGTCATTCTGATATAAGGAGTTAATACAATTTATTATTATTTTTTATTCATTACCAGGATCTGTAGAGTGAGGCATATTGACGTTTAGTTACGTAAGGGCAGTGGTTAATTTGTTAAAAAAATAAGTGCACAAACTCTCGTCAGAAGGCAGCTTCCACCAGCCCACTTCTCCTGTTAGCGCAGCCTAAAACAGAACCAACTACTAAAGCTTGGAGGGGATGTGGCGTAATGGCCAGAGCTGCCAACTTTGAAGCTGAGGAACCAGGTTCAAGTCTCGGTGTCGGCTCAACGTCCCATGGTTCTGGGCAAATCACTTTATCTCCCCGTAAATGAATGTGTCCTTAACTGGTGCTCATGAAAAGCATTGGTGTTGGTGATTAAGTGCTGATGCTGAGCAGCGGAAACCACAGGCTCAAATTAAGCACTGCTTAAGGGCGTTGTAGCAAACCACAGCCTGTGCAGAGGGAAAGGTATTGTCCAGATATGAGTGTGGGCCCAAGTCTGAAGTTCTTCATTAGTGTCCCCTAATGCAAATAGGTCCTATATAGGTGACTTGGATGAGTTGCTTTTTCAGGCCATAACTGAAGGGCATGTAGGCATAGCGTTCGTTCATATCAGGTTGCAAGTCTTCCAAAATCTGGACTTCTGGACTCCCAGGGGACTACTTATATTTTTGAGGTATTTTAACATTGGTTCAGCTGGGTCTGGTGGTCGGGGAACTAATGAGTGCACTGCACAAGCATGTATGCAACCTCATGGTCATAGGTTTAATCCCTGAGGGTCCACTCAGCCTTTCATCCATCTGAGGTCGATAAAATGAGTACCATTGAGTTGGGTAAAATAAACATCTGCTATTCAGTGCCAAAATGCCTACGGTAAACATGTGCTTTATCAATCCACTTGTTTTCAAGTGTCTCCTAGCAATGGATCCTATTAGACTTACAATGAGGAGTATGTGCTTATCAGACGTTTGCCTTTAGATTGAAGGGAGCAAGGGAAGTGCGTTCAGTCTGGCTGTATGTGGTTGTGCATCCTCAGGTTTAAGTGCATCCTGGATTTTAAGCATTTACAACCTGTTTGTCTAGACAATATTGGAATATCAAGAACTGTGCCATAGCCAGGGCTCTTGTCGATGCCACCCAGTGGGTTGTCTGAAAGAAAAGATGCAAACTGATGTTTCCACCAGATTTCCCCATTATATTTAATTGGAATGATCACTAAAATGGAGGCAACTAGACAAACGCAAGAGTAAGTGGAACTTTAACACAACCTCCGCGTATACCTGTCTGGGCTCCAGCCTGGGAATACTGAATCTGCCCCGGCCAACATCAGGAACTTTAATTGTTGATGAACAAAAGCAAGAATCACGTCCCCTTTACTAACTTTTCAACAATCTATGGTACCTTCTTGCTAAAAGACCCAAGTTGTCGATCCAAACATCAGGTACTACATGGCTCTAATCTTTCCTCACTAACTTTACTCAACAAGTTCAAACGGAATCAATGGAAGTATCCTTTCCTACCCGGACTACCCTTCAATATCTACCTGCACCCTCTAGTCTAGTTCCTGTTAGTAGTATTCAGTTTTATTTTGCCCAGGTTTATGCCTCACAATTCGCCAACCCCTTTTACTGTGCATCATTTTGACCACACATCATTTGCTGCCTCTCATCTGTCTTGTCCTTCTGTCCTTGTGATCTCCAGAACGACACATAATTTTCTTTCTGAGTCACTGTAGTACATATGCACTTCAGAATAGCCCACTTAAACTTTGCTGATAATTGGGGCATTAGCACACTATGCACATTTTTGAGAACTTGTATTCTGGCAACCTTCATTTAGCAGAAGTATGATCACTCATTGCGGTATGTGCACACTATTGGTGCAAGTTCTTTTCCTGATCCGTAAAGTCACTTGGATCCCTCAATAATGTTAAATAAACGAGGTGAAGGGTCCCTTCAAGCCAAGAAACTAAGAACTAATGGTCTTATTTGGAGTTTGGTTGATAGGGCACTCTGTCACATACCTGACGGCGTACGCTATATGCCAAACCCTTGGTCTGACCTCCCTATTGTAACCTGCCAGTGAAGAACAGGAAGGTTAAAATGTAGACCCCCGTACCTAGGGAAAAACAAAATCCCTGAGTGTGGAGGTCATTAACTATTTGTTTTTAAAAGAAAGTCATGCTTTAGGAGTTTGTTTATGAAAAATAAAAAGTTTGGTGGAGAGCCATCCAAACTGGCGTTGGCAGTCCACCCAATTGTTGGCATCTTCAGAAGAACTGCCATGACAGAGGTTCCTCTAAGGGTAAATAGATCAATGGTGGGCCTGTGGGGAACTCTAAATATGGCAGTCTTCTGTCTGACTGGCTGGTGGATGAAATGTCTTCTGCCTCACTGATGAACATAGGAAATACTGCCATACTGTAAAATATGCCCTAAGTCTGCGGTAAAAATCGGCAAACCAAGGCTACTTCACTAACTGAGGTTTGCCTATTAGGGCAGCTAATTTGAAGATAATTTTACATAAGCAGTAATGATCAAAGCTCTGTCAGTCGTTCAACAAAGCAACATGTTCTAAAGAATTGTCATAATGTGTGTAGATAGAACAGAATTGTTAAATAGCATTTCAAGTTTTCTACTGAAACGTGTGGTAAGGCAATTTGGGAAAATGGTAGATGGTCTCTTGTAATCTTTCAGTTTCATCACCTCACTGCCGTGCCCTTCAACCTTGCAAAATGCCTTCTGATCCACCACTTCCTAAAAAGTTGCAAAAATACACAAAACATACTTGCTGTATGCCAAGCGTTCTCATGTTCCACTCTGCTTAACACTTGTCTTAGTGCATTGACCCGAAACACCTACCCACCTGCTCACTGCTCTCATTACATTATTTTTGTTGTGCCAGTAGCGACAGTTCAAAAAGGAAGTAGTGGTTAATCCTTACAGTGGCAAGACAGTCAGAGATGAAGGAAGTGCCACTCAGAACCACTACAAACACGAGGAAGCAGTTCTCTACTATATTTGATTACATTGGAGGAAGACATTGACCCATATCCAATATTGAGGTTTGAAGAAGACCATGCCATTGTTTTATTAGCCTTGATTGTGGTAAATTGCATATTATTATTTTCATTGTCTCGTCCATAACGACCAACCATATTGAGTGGCAGAGGGAAATGTGTATTTTTCAAAGGAAAGAGTACACGTCGAGCGAGAAAAGGCTGCTAACCTAGAACTACCACTAAACAAGCGCTTGGAGTCAAGAAGGTATGAACAGGGGCTACTTGAAGTCCCCTGAGCTCACAATGCACAAGACTTTCCTTCAGTAGTGCTAGGGAGGAGGCGAATGATGACATTAAACAACATAATAGTTATTGATTAATATTGACATTCAGCAGCTCCCATATATGTATTGAGCTAAAACAAAAATACTCCATCACTGGTTTTACAACAAAAGTATGCTGTGTAATATATTGACAATATGTGACATTGCAGGCAGACTAGATTGAAAATATTTTAAGAGCGAGCCTGCAAAAGTGAAAATTATGAGGATGTGAAATATTGCGCGCAGTTAGCCCTTGTGGTCGAATCATCCCAAACTCTAATGCTGAAGTAGTTTCACCTTGGAATTCTTCAGTATGCAGAGACTGGATAGAATTATGCAAATTCCGCTGCTTAGTGGAGTTCAGAAGTCACTTAGCCCCCCTTGCGAGTTAGCTTAATTGCCTTTCTGGCCCAAAAAAACAAGTTTTTGGCCAAAACCGGAATTGGAAGTTTTGTGGTAATTCCGTCCACTTTCCCAATGGACATCTCTGAAAATGGAATTTGCAGTCGCAGAACTCATCATCTGGTGGGAAAATTGGAGGTCGTCATTCCTACGCTCCTCAAGTTGTAAAAGGCTGCAACCCGGAATTCAGAAACTCCAGCTCTAAGTCCTACCCTGCGAAGAGACATAAAAACTGAGGTGCCTTATAAGTCCAGTATGCTGCATAAATTCAATTAAATTCAAGTTTTTTTCCCATATCTATAGTTCACAGAAGGAAAAAGACAAATAAGGGGCAGGAAAATTGGATTCTACCTACAAGTAATACAAATAAGCTATGTGCATCAACAAGAGGAAAGGGAGCTTACCGTGAGTACATTTCCTTGAATGAAATAGCAAACCCTTTAAAGCAAGTCATGAGTGTGTGACAAATATATTGGCCAAATGGGAAGATTTTATGTTTCAATAGTAATTTTCCATAGTCAAAAATTATATTTCCTTAACTGTCTCTAATAATATCTATGTTGATGTGTTTAAGGCTTAGGCCTTAAAGCATCAACATATTCTCCTTCAGAATGGAGTACTGAGCCCCAAAGGATAGACAGACGGCTGTTTCTGTATTTTGAAAACGTATAGTATTATATCATGTTTCCGTAGCATCTTGTTTGCTTGATCTTTGTGATAAACCCTCGGAGGCTCTTTTATGAGGCCCTTTACGCAGTTGGAACATCACTTTTTGTGACGTTCCATGGCGCTGGAGCCTGCTCCATATTTACGAGCCAGCACTAAGCCACTTTTTTTGGCTTAATGCTGCCTTGTAAATATTGTTCCCTCTTAACGCAGTTTTCAGCGTTAAAGGGGCGTTCAATGGGTGCTGCTGGGGGCAGTCCCAGCAACATCCATGGCTTTTTGACCCTGCACCAGATTTATGAGAAATCATAAATCTGAGGAAGAGCTAAAAACTGATGCCTCCCAAGGGGAGGAGTAAGGATGGCACACGAGGAGAAATATCTTTATTTCTACCCGTTTTTACTTTTTTTATATGTGCTGCATTCTGCAGCACACATATAGAGGAAAAGGCCTCTTGTTATTGTTTTGTGCAGCTTCCTGCCCAAAAATAATCATCCCTGCAATACAGGAACCGTGATGCAAAGGTGCCTGATTTGGCGCACGGCTACCCATTGTGCGCCGGCACAGGGGAAAAGGAATGCATCGTATCTGATAAATACAGCACATTCCTGCCCTTTCCTTTTGCTGTAGGGCAGCACAGCAGGAAGGCCCAAGTATTTTACTTGCAGTAGATACTAATTCAGTTTTTAGAAATCTACAAATCCACATTCTCTTGTTATAAAGAAGTACCCATCTCACTCCGTAGCTTACCACCAGGAGCAGGTTCATGAACTACATGCGTGAACACATACATTGGAAAAATGTGAGCAGTGAACAGAACCCACATTCACAAATTGTGTACATTTAAAGGTTAAATGTACATCTGAGATCAAATACAGCAAATTCGATACTGTTGCAAAAACTCAACAGAAAGCTATATTGTACCCATGGTCGAAAGATGTCATGTGGGCAATAAACTTAAGAGCGAAGTAAAAAAGTTAAACAACATAATAAAAGAAGGTAGTCTGTGTTAAGCAATGATGAGAACAGAAAAGCCACCTGAGAACACTTTGCAGCTCTAGTTGAAAAACATGGAGTGACCGAGCTCAGAGGGTGGAGACAGTTTGAAAACAGGAAGTGGCAGGCCTTGCACAGTTCGACAGAAGGTAACCACAAAGCGATGCTAAATCTGGTAACGAAACAAAGTGAAGTTAAATTTCTCGTTTCTGGGTAGAGAGAGGAGAAAGCAGATTGTAGGAATCGAGTTTTCAGGCATATCTAGTTGTCTCTATACTGTTGGCACATGTGATTAAATGTCTAACTGTACTTATGTCATGGCTTTGCGCTCTAATTTCTATCTTAAAGCACAGGCGACCAGGCTTTTAGAATATGTAAATGTAAATGTACAGGAATTTCTATAGCGCAAATCACCGAGCGGCTTCTAAGCGCTTGCTTAGGGAACCCGTCCTGGTATTCCCCTGTGAGATAACCCCGGCAGGGTATCCGCAAGGTGAAAGCCAGGCATCCCGCCACGAGGGGCCGTTGTGGAGATTAAGCAAGCTATTGCCCAGAGTCGCAGAGTGTAAACCCGTGAATCGAGTAGGCACCAGAGCGAGAATTTTCGAGTCCATGGACATTTTAGGACTCAAGACCCCGCCGAGCCAGGAATTGAACCCTGGTCCCGGGCTGACCTCTGCTTCCAGGTCTGCCTCCTCTAACCAGTGAGCCACACTTCTCCACTATCCAATATCAGTAGCATTATATTTTTCTTTCAAATGTAAATAATGTAGAACTGATGCTATACCATGTACTTTTAAGCAAATGGCCTGTCTTCTACTTTACAGATGATTCAAAGATATAATGGTATGCAGTGAGGCTTGTCCATAGGATTTTAAAATATATAATTTTAAGGCTGTCTATGAGACGCTTTTAGGTCTGGCTTGACAACACAGTTGTGTATGACCTTTTGTTACAAATTCTTTCAAATATACATATAGGGCCAAGCAAAATTGCATTCTGCGAATTTCGGCGTTTGCTATCGCAATTTTACCAAATGGTATGTATGAAGGCAAATCTGCGTGCAAAATAAGGAATCGCAAAATTAGCGATTCTTTATTTTGCAATTGCATTCAAGGAATCGCAAATTTTACGATTCCTTAAATGCAATGTAAGAAGCACCAAAAAAGTGCAATTTGGCCTTAAGGAATCGCAAATTACCACCAACTTCAAGTTGGTGGTAATTTGCGATTTCTTTGAAAAATTCACTTTTTTGCATTTTTCAAAGTGCAATGTGAAGCACATACATGCCCTTAGGGCCTGGATGTGCACTACATGTGCACCCATGCTTATTTCAGGGGTGCAACAGGGTATCCTTTTGACACCCCTGCACCCTTGAAATTGCATTCTCAATTTGCGATTCACTAATTGCTAATTGCAAATTAAGAATGTCTTCCCATTCATTCCCATGGGCCTCTAGGCCCATAGGAATAAAAGGGGAGGTATTCCTTAATTGCGAATCGCAATTTGAGATTCGCAATTAAGGAATATGTAGGATTCGCCAAATTTATTGCAAATCCTACATACAGAGCATTTTGCGATTCTCAAATAGCGATTCGCAAAAAATCGCTATTTGAGAATCGCAAATGAGGATGTTGATACATATGGCCCATAGTGTGTTTTGCTCGACCATAGAAGTATCTTATCTCACCTCATGCTATTGGCTGTTTGATATATCTTTTCACTTTCTAGAAAATGTTTCCACTGGAGTGCATGAAGGTCTATTTTACATCTGAAAATTACACTGAATCATCACGCTGTCACAGCCAGTTATTTATATACTATATGCATTTTAAACAGAAAACAAACATGTTTTTAGTTGTTACTTTTTTCCCAGCATTGACAAAGAGATTAGAACTGGATTTAAAGTGATAAATAGTAGTTTTGCTTTCAACACGTGTAAAAAGCATTTGTGAATGAATGTGTTTGCATGTGTTGGCAAATTAAAGCCAGACCTACTTTAATTACATTTGTTTGATGAGCCTGGAAAGGTTTTGATCACGTCAAACATTCCTTAGTGTTAACTTATTTCAGAATCTTTTACCCAGATGTTACCCAGAGTTTAATATTTTATGGACAGCATCATTTCACATCAGCAATTGCATCAGTAATCATATCAGTAATTGCAGCAGAACAATTCAACTTGTTTCCACTAGTGTAGAGTACTGAAACGTATCAAATTTTCAGGGTGAAATTTACTATGAATTTGCACCATGTTTGTGTCACAAAACATCTTATTTTTTTAATTTACCTTCCAGCTCAAAACTAATTTTGCGCTACAAATTCACTTGAAAGTAATGTAACGCAGTACCTAGCGCTGCTTTGCATTACTTAGTACCAAGAAGGCATTCCATGGTTGGTGCATAGGCGTTTCAATGCATTTATCCATATTTTTTTATGTAAGATAGCATCTACTAAAACACTCATTGGCAAAGCCTATAGGACTCGCATATGCAAGAGCTGTTGGCTGCACCAATATGTTGTAGCCATGTTGTTCACCAGCATAGCTGCTGTTCAGCATGGCTGAATGTTAGTGGGACAAAGGAGAGTGGAGTGCCACAAGATGGAGTAGAGTGGAGTGTTATAGAGTGTTGTAGAGTGTTGTGAAGTGGCGTAGACTGGTGTAGAGTAGAGTTGAGTGGCGTGGTGTGGAGTGGAGTGAAGTGGAGTGTCATGAAGTGGCATAGAGTGGAGTGGTGGAGTGTGTTGTGGAGTGTCATGGAGAGAGTAGAGTGTCATGGAGTGGAAGGGCATAGAGTTCAGTGACTTAGAGTAGAGTAGAGTGTCGGAGTGGAGTCGAGTGGAGTAGAGTGGAATGGCATAGAGTCATGGACTGGTGTAGAGCAGAGTGGAGTGGCGTAGAGGATGTTATGTAGACTAGGGTAGAGTGTTGTGGAGTAAAGTGACTTATAGCAGAGTACATTGCTGTGGAGAGGCATAGAGTGGAATAGTGTAAGAGAGTGGAATGACACAAAGTGGAGTAGAGTGTTGTAGAGTCGAGTGACATTGAATGGAGTGGACTGGCATAGAGTGGAGTGGCATAGAGCAGAGCACTGGGGTGAAATAGAGTAGAGTGGCGTATAGAGTCATGCAGTGGTGTAGAGGGTGTTGCTTGGAACATTGTAGAGTGTTGTAGAGTGGAGTGACATAGAGTGGAGTAGTGTGCCATAAAATGACGTGGAGTTTAATGGAATAGAGCGTCATAAAGTGGAAAATCGTGGATTGGAGCCTTTGTAGAGTGGACTGTTGTAGAGTGGACTATAATGTAGTGGTGCAAAGTACAGTGGTGCAGAGTAGATTGGTGTATAGTGCATTGGCCTTGAGTAATGTAGTGTAGAGTCCATTGGCGAAGACTGCTGTGACATAGAGTAGAGTGGTGTAGAGTAAATTGCAGTGGTGTAGAGTGCAATGGCATAGAGTGGAGTGGCACCGAGTGGAATAGAGTGCAGGGTGTAGAGTGCATTGATGCAGAGTAAATTGTTTCAGAGTCAAAGTAGAGTGAAGTGGCATAGAGTGGAGTGCTGCAGGGTAGAGTTGAATTCTGAAGGGTAGAGTGCAGAGGTGTAGAGTAGAGTGATGTAGAATGCATTTCAGAGGCGCAGAGAACAGTAGTGCAGAATAGACTAGAGCGGTGCAGAGTGGAGTGGCGTAGAGTTCAGTGGCAGAGAGTGCAGTGTTGCATAGAGAGTGTAATGGTGTAGAGTGCAGTGTTGCAGAGTAGATAGTAATGATATAGAGTACAGTGACACAGAGTGCATTGTTGCATAATGCAGTCATGTAGAGTGGTGCAGAGCAAAGTGAAATAGAGTGCAATGGTGTAGAGTGCAGTGGCACAGAGTAGAGTGTTGCAGAGCAGATTATAGTGGTGCCGAGCAGATTGTCATAGAGTGCAGTGGAGTAAAATTTAATGGTTTTGAGTAAAGGGCCTTAGTGTGCAGTGGCATATAGTTCAGCAGCATAGAGTGCTGTGAGGTAGAGTGGAGTGGAGTGGAGTGGCCCAGGGTAGATTGCAGTGGCATAGAATGGAATGGCACAGAGGCGAATAGAGTGGATTAGAGTAGCTTGTTTCAGAGTAGAGTGAAATGGCGTAGAGTGCAGTGGCATTGAGTAGAGTGTCATAGAGTGCAGTGGTACAGAGTAGTTTAGAATGGCTTAGAGTGCATTGGTGTAGAATGCAGTATTGAAAAGTGCAGCGGCGCATAGTAGATAGTGTGGGGTAGAGTGCATTGGCATAGAGTAGAGTGATGAAGAGATGACAGGCAATGAGTGAAGTGCCTAGTGTGGAGTGGTGTGGAGTAGAGTGCAGTGATACAGTGTAGATTGGAGTGGCATAGTTTGGAGTTGTACAAAGTAGAGTGCAGGGTCGTGGAGAGGTGCAGAGTAGAATAGAATGGGGTAGAGTGGAGTATGCATGGTGTGGTATGGCACTGCCATTACAGACAGCACATCTTCAACTGAAATGACCATTACGTTTGCACAAATATACAGTTTTACTGATAAAAGTATACAGCGCACAAACAACAATAGTGGAAATGTCATCACCTAGTGCATTAATTTTTGCCCATATTAAAATATTTGCTTGTACCGCACTTCAGAATCATCCAAGAATCTGCTTCATTTGAGCTTTCCATATTCAGAAATATTTGCAAAGTTCATTTACAGATATTTAAAAAAATTGTTCTAGAAAACAAAATAAAATTGTACAACACACCTGAGTAGCAGAGATATAAAAATGACATGCAACAGCCTTTCTGTCTCACATGGGTACCCTGCAGGATTGTCGCGTAAATCCTCTCACTTTGAAATCAGAGAATGAAAAGTAAACACCAAGATCCCTAGAAAACAGAGCCTGACATTTGACAGCAAATGTGACAAGATAAGAACAAGATTTAACCGCCTGTTTACAGAAATTCAGTACTGGTGAAAGAATACAGTAAATTGGATTTGAGCAAGGGAAGGGATGGACTCAAGCTGGACAGCCTAAAACAAATAAAACCAGCAAATAGAAAGCAAGCACACATGACTTACAAACCACAAACCCAATAGTAAGGAATGGGTGGGATGCATTCTTATGTCAACTTTCAGAATGTTCCTAAGAAGTCAAAGCAAGCCAGATAGCTGTGCTTGTCTGGTAGGCTTCAACCTAAAAAAGTATACAGGGTTTTGAATAAAAAAATAACGCCCTTTTGAACTAGGTGCTCTCAAGGAAATGCTCTTATTTCTCCTTCCTTTTTCAACTTTGCATTTGTACTGCACTGTACAGTTAGTCTAAGCATAGTTTTTTGTGTTGGCAGGGTACCCTTTCAGTCCAAAACAAATACTAGACTCACACAGACACCTTTACACTATGGTGCAAACGTGTGTGTGTGGCTCTTGACAGCCTGATTGTGCCTGTTGTGCACCGGCACTACGGAGAGAGGAGGAGAATGCCATATCACTGTAGATATGTCGCAGTCCTTCTCTCTCCTTCTCACGCAATGCAACACAGCATTTATGACTGTGCTGCGTTGCATGGTCATTTTGAAAATTTACCCCTTAGACTCACCAATTGTAGCACAGAACCTCCAGGTTTACTCCCAGCTTCACTGCTCCAAATCAATCAAGCAAAAATACACCACCAAGAGACGTATGGATTCTGCAAGGTATCAGCAACTAAATTGCAATTTCAGGGCTTCAGTGGAGAATGACACACCCGATTGGGTGTTGTCCATCGGTTGCGCCTCCATGCTACAGCAAGTTTCCCAACATTTTTAAAGGTCTGTCATTTCTACAAACTATCTTTCCGTTGAATGGGTAAGGCTGTGGTTAGGTACACATTCGAGTTTACATTGGCACATGGGTGTTATATTTTTGGTTTCAGAAGACATTTATTTAGAATTTTTTCAACGTACGCAGGACATTAAAAATAGCTCACAGGAAATGTTGCGGTATAGATGTCAAACGAAAGTGTGAAATACAGTTTGGAGGTCTATCCTTACAGGGCTAGTAAATAATTGTTTCATTACCGGGCCATAGATAGCTCAAACACCTTTATCAGCCTCCCATTGGCCATTGGTCATTCTCTCCTAAGCCCTGGTATAGTGTCTCATAGGCCATCAATCAGTCTCCTTTTTCTGGGCGCTTTAGCGCTTTTACAATTTGAACCTCCCAAATTTCTGTTTTGTGCATGTGATTAATTGCTTTAAGTCACATTGGAAATGTATACTATTTATTACAGTCCCCAGGGAAGTACCGGAAAAGGTGGAGGTGTTCATTTACCAAAGTTCCTGTGTCTATTATGAAAAGTAGCATACGCCTGCATCCTACTCCTGTCCTTAGTCTAAGACAGTGAATGATGAAACCTCTTTATTCCAAAAGCAGAAACCAATGTCAGTGTTTTGGTGACTATGCTGTATTATTGACAGCAATCCAATAAAATGTTTTTATTTACACATTTATACAATTCTGGTGGTATTCACAGCCAAAAACAGGTGCAATACCCTACAGCAAGGGAAGCATTCTAGATAAAAAGTTACTTCAGTGCGTTCATTGGGTTTGAAAATATATTAACTAGATTATTTGTAAGGAGTGTGAATTCTATATTTTGACACAATAGAAATGAAATCTAATTGCACTTGTAACACTGTACATAAAAAGGCACTTAATGGGTGGGTGTGAACCCAGATATGGTGCTGAAAGTGTTGTAAAGAGAAAAGAAGCCTGTTTTAACGCTACTGTGGATTTAAAGCTGTGCACAAACCATGCTCACCTGCGATATATACAAAAATTAAGCCACACCCTTTGGCCGGTAATAAGTGCAAGTCAACATCCAGAAAAATACAAACACAGTGTGTACAATAGGCTAATATTGTGTGGATGTGTTATCACACATTTTTTGAGCTGATGATACATTAAACAGCAATTTCTAAACATACCAGGCTCTAGCATGGTTTCATCAGGGAGTGTTTGCACCCAGTTTTGCACTGGATTCTGTAAGTTGGACTCTTAATCCATTCTTGGCTCAAACTCCTATCTAGCAGGGTTATGTGCTTGACCAATAGGGATAGCTTTTCTTTCAGCCTAATATATATTAAGTGGCCCTTGCATCTTTTATAAGCGACAGTTTTGCATGACGCTTCTTTACTAAATTGTAATTTGTCCCTTCATTTATTAAATTGGATTGCCATCTTCAATTAGCGTTTTAATTGACAGATGTATGTCCAACCAAATTCCAAAACAAATTTTATTTAGCTCAATTAGTATGAGTTGAGAGATTTATTACATGGTTTACTTTATCCAGCAGCGGGTGATTGAAGGTTAAGGTGGAATCTCATTAAGGTATGCAGAAGGCCCAACAAGGTCCTTTTTTCCTATTAAGCTGCAAAGGTTCCTGCAGTGTGAATGTATTAAGGAAGAGAGGATTTCCTGGGCTTTACCTGGACCTAACAAGTAGATGTGAAGTTCACACTCCTCTCGTTTGTCTTCTTGGATCGCTTTCTAGACATAGGGCCTCATGTTGAGTTTGGCAAACTAAAAGCATCAACATAATTCAACAAACTTCTGGCCCGATCAAACATGCAGTTCCACTGCCTCTTTTTAGAGTTGGGTAAACTGCTAGGTTTTTGACGGCAGAATTTCCGCTTGCTCTCCAAATGGAAACCCATGACCTGGTTGTCCATCTACCACAGGGTTGATAAGTCACAGTGGCGAGAGGTACTACCACTGATTTTTTCCAACCTCTGTCTGTCATGTAAGGCTTAGTAGTGCCATGCAGGAAAAACAAAAAAATGGGATGCATACACAGGGAGAAACTCCGTGTGTGTCAGAGCCATTGCATTTTTCTGGTTTTGTGAAATAAACTCTTGCTTTGGGAATTTGTATAGAAAAAAATTACCATTTAATACAGATAAGGCCAGGCAGGTGGGTATCTGATAATGGCAGGGATCCAGAGTTAGAAGAGGCCACTGAGCAAGCAAGGGCTAAAATCCAAAGAGTATGGAACATGGAAAACACCAGAAAATATCTGGCTCACAAAAAGCAAATTCATGAATTTAGGCAAGCTGTGGGCCGATGCTTGGCACTGCGGCTAGGTATGAAAGAATCCATGAGCTGTATTAGGGCTCTGAAAGATAATGCAGGGGGGACAGTTTGTCAGGATCCTAAAGGGATAATTTCAATTTTTCATCAGTTTTATTCGGAGTTATATACTCAACAAGCTACGCACGGTATGAATATCTCTAATTTTTTGGATGGGGTTACAGCACAGCTAGATTCTAGCAAGATAGCAATGTTGGATGATTCAATTATGATGGAAGAGCTAGAAGCAGCGGTCGATGGATTAGCTTTAGGGAAGGCTGCTGGACCCGACAATCTTTCGGCTGAGCTCTACAAGCTTTTTTTTAGCTTAACAAAAGAAGACATGCTGAGCACATTCAGGGCTGCACAGGAGGGACTTGCCTCTAAATCTTGGGCAGAAGCCACTATTGTGGTTTTTAATAAAAAGGGTAAAGATCCGGAATTGATGGGGTCTTATAGGCCGATTTCATTATTGAACTGTGATGGTAAAATTTATTCAAAGATTTTGGCCACCCGCTTGTCTAAAATCATCAGTTCCTTAGTTTCGCAGACTCAACATGGCTTTATTCCTGAGCGTAGCACAGTTACGCATGTTAATAAGGTGGTGACGCTTTTCGATGTTGCTCAGACAGAAAAGCAGGAATTAGGCTTAATTCTATTGACGCACCAAAGGCGTTCGACAATGTGGTGTGTGCGTACCTGTGGGAATTGATGTCTCGTTTGGCTTTTGGTAAGCGGTTCGTCACTGCCCTACAGGTTCTATACACTTCAACGGTCGCCAAGATCGCCTCAATGGGCCTATTATCAGAGATAGTGAATATCACCAGGGGCACATGGCAGGGTTGCCACTGCTCACCACTGCTTATTGCATTATACATAAATCCGTTCATTGAACAGTTAGGCAACAACTCCTTGATTAAGCCCTTCAGGGTGCATAATATCCCTTACTCTGTGTTTGCATATGCAGACGACATTGCAGTAACCACTATGGATGCTTATTCAGTGCTCCAAGAGATTGAGCGGCTGGCTATATTATTTGGCCAGGTATCCGTCTGTAAATTAAATGTTACTAAAACGCAAGTCTTAATCACTGAAAGGTGACTCTGGATGACACTCGAGTCATAAAAGAAGTAACTTACCTAGGCATCAAAATTAGATCGTCTTTGAATGAATTAGTTGATGCAATATTCAGGAATCACTAGATAAGTGGACAAGACTTCACCCCACATTGATTGGTAGAAGTAATATTATCAAGATGAATGTCTTGCCCAAGGTTTTATATGTGTTTAGAGCTGTACCGTTAGAAATTACAGTGTCCCAACTTCAAACATTTGCAGTCTATCTATTCCAAGTTTCTGCGGGCACCAGGCAAACCTAGACGGCCTATGAGATTCTTGACCCTACCAATTGAACGTGGGGGTTTAGCTATCCCGGATTTTGCTTTTTATTTTTATGCATGTTTTTTGTTAAAGATGCGGATCTTATTGACTGGGCAAGACATAGGCAATGCAGCAGAGCCCCTTCAGTTTTTCAGATTATGTTGGGACCAGAGGCACGACAATGTTTATTCAAACAAATAGATGGCAGTTATTTTAAACGGACAAGGTTTAAGGTGCTGATATCCGCTTTTAATGTATAGAAAAGGGTACGTAAGTCATGTCTAGTTGAGAAATTGTCTCGGTACACCCCTACAAATGCCGTAAAGTTTTTCCCCCTATTTTGTGGGATAACATTGCTCTGGGATGGAGGGCAAAAGATATTGCTCAAGTGGGGGATTTTTTTGACACTGATGGTTCCCTTTTGTCTTTTGAAGAGCTCTCTAGACAGCATAATCTGTCTAAATCTCATTTTATTAGGTTTCTTCAAGTTCGAGATTTTATTACTTGGAAAAAAATGATACCGGTTCCCAATACAGTAGTTGCGGCCATTCAGCTCCATGCCAAAATTGTGGAGGTCTATAAGTTAATATTGTTGCATAGAAAGGATGATTTAGACAAACATAATGTCAAATGGTCTACGATTTTGGGAGTAGATAATATATTCTTAAAAGATGTTATCATAAGATCCAGGGAAGCCTTGCTCTCTGCTAACTTGAAAGTAGTATGTTTTAAAAGTTTTTTTAATTTGTACTATACGTGGGCACGCATGCTCAAATGGGGGACAGGACAAGATGGTGAATGTTTTTGGCGTGGGGGGATAACGCTTATATTTTGCATATTTTCTTTTGTTGTGGTCATTTGACAAATTATATTATCAGTATAGAGCAATTTTTGTCTAGAATTATTGGCATTCCGATTGTTATAACATCTGCAATTATGCTTCTCGGTACGGAGCCCGAACTTGTGAAGGGTACTCCCCTGTATAAACACCGACATTTGATTTTTATAGCCATGACTGTCGCCCGGCTTTGTATTGCGGCTGAATGGCTACAAGTTGACCCTCCTTCCTTTGAACGATGGAGGGCAAAGATGTATAATTTATTTAATTTAGAGTTAAGTTTGTAGTCAGTGAAAGGGGTGAAGAAACGTAAAATTGGTTTGGGCATTTGCGGATTGTTTTCTGATCATATGCAAATATGACGTTATGACAAATGTTTGTATTCGTCTTTTGAGTTACTGTGGAATAAATCATTAAAAAAAAATTAAAAAAAGAAAATGGCAGGGATCCTCCAGTGGTGGTTGGGAGGATGGGTGAGACAATGGCCCCAGACAACCCTGTGAGCTTGTAACTCGCTTGCCAAACAATAAGTGAGTCTCTTAAGTGAGTCTTTTTATACTCATGAAAACATCCTGGCTCTTGATCAGCAAGGAAATGAGGAATGTTTTTGAAGAGCAAATGTTTGAGCTAGAATCGTTTGTGTTTGCTGGTTATTCAGAGCTGTAACCCAGTGTGGTCCTGGTCATCTCTACAGGGTCACCCCCAAACATTTTGCCTTACTCCTCTTATTTTATTTGCTGAAATAATTTTTGCCGGTATTAGTACTCTGAGCACTTTACCACTTGTAATCAGTGCTAAAGTGCATGTGCTCTCTCCCCTAAACATTGTTATGTTGGCTTATACTCAATTGGCATAATGAATTTACTTTACAAGTCCTTTGTAAAGAGTTACTATATGTGCCCCCGGGCCTGTAAATTAAATGCTACTTCTGAGCCTGCAGCATTGACTCTGCTACCCATTTAAGTAGCCCTTTAAACATATCTGAAGCCTGCCATTGCAGCGCCTGTGTGAGCAGTTTTAAACTACCAGGTCGTCCTGGCAAAATATACCTTTTGGCAGGCCACACCTTCTGTTTTTATAAATATAGGTTACCCTAGATTAGGCCCTGGACAGCTCAGAGCGCAGGGTGCAGTGTCTTTAAAAGGTAGAACATGTACTTTTAAGTTTTACTGGTAGTGAAAAACTCTTACATTTGTTTTTTAACTGCTGTAAGGCCTATCGCTCCTATAGGATAAATTTAGAGTTGCCTTATTACTTTTTATAAGTGTCATTTTCAAATGGGAAGAGATAACTGATTCATGTTTGGGTTCTCTGGAATCGTTATTTAAAATCCTAACCTATGTTGAAGTCAGATTTTAAATTGCAATTCTGAAAACTGCAGTTTTAGAAAGTTGGCATTCTCTTGTCTTAGCCATTTGGTGCCTGTAAACTATCTCTGGTCGCATGAATGGGTGTAGCTGGCAGCTGGGCTTTGTGCAATCCTCCTAGACAGCCACATACAATGGGAGCTTAAGTGTGACTGGATGGGCCATCACTGGCAGGATGGGCGGGAGGGGCTGGGCCCAGCCTCACTTACACCTGAATAGGCTCTGTCCTGTTTCCACATAAAGGGCTGCATACCCTCCTGTAGTTAGTCTGAGGCCAGGGACAGGAAGGCAGGGCATTTGTGTACTTCAAAGTCATGCCTCTAGAAGCTCCTCCCCCTTTGAGGACTAACTGGGTATAAATGCTGAACCTCAGACAACACCTGGACCCAGATCTGGATCTTGGCTCCCACAGACTAGTGCCAACCAGTGGTGGACGGTAGGGAATGGTGGCAGGTGGGTGGAGGGTGGACGGGTTGGAAATGAAAGAAATTAAAAACGTACCTATTGCTCATGCCGCCAGCCGCCTCCTCTCTGCAGCCTATCCTCATCGCAAGGAAACACCCAGGTTCCCTAAACCAATGACAACGCTGCAATGCAGCATTGTGATTGGTTCCACTAAGTTTCCCAGAGCAAATCACAATGCTTGTTGTGATTGTTCTGAATGCCGTGATTCGGCGCTCAGACGGGGCTTTGTTAATGCAGCCTGGTGGGGAACATGCGAAGTCTGCATGAATGTTTGGCCAGCCCTAGACAGCCGGTCAAACATTTGTGCGCACTTTGGGTGGGCAAACCACTCCTCCCCTGGACGGTGCTCTGGCCAGCCCCGCACGCACCTAGGAATGGAAAAAGAATATGATAATAGCGCGTTTGGTTATTATCATCCTTTTTCCCCTCTGCTCTGTTTTAAAGCACTGGGGCGATACGCCTCCACCTTAGTGGAGGAACCGCCCCTGGGCCAACTAGTCAAAGACATGATGATCTGTAAAAGGAAGGTTGAAATCTCGTAAAATGTCTTGATTTATAATGTAATCAGAAATGATTTTCAGAATTTCACCAATTAATTTGTGTCTTATTTTCAGATCCGGAGCGTAATACTTTTAATGCTCCAACAGAGGTAGACCACCACTGGGAACAGGACTCTCTTGAAAACAAAGCCTTTAATCACGAAAGCAAATATATTGTGAGCATACTGGGGAGCCTGACTAGCACCACTGTGTTCAACCTTGCACTGATTAAGCAGGAATGATTGTCTGCCCTACATGCTGTGCGTGTATTATTACAGTACAAGTCGAATGACCACAGCTAGGCATGCAATAGATGGCCTTTGCTGTGTTGTACAATACCTATTGTAAAGATACTTGCTGTAGATTAGACATAATGAAAAGATTTAGTAGCAAAGGATGAGCATCAGTGTCACTCAGCCTCTTTATGCTCTCAGTAACTAGATAGCTTGGATTAGGAAAGAGTGCAAGGGGATATTGCAGAAGAACCTGAGCTACCACCCACAGGCCTGGTGCCTGGTGGCTCAGGGACCCACCACATCTAGGGAAAACAAACAGCTTTTCAGAAGGTTTAGCTCCTGTATGTTTAACAGAGCACATTTCCGAGTACCAGGTGAAGGGGCATCCTCAGACAACCTATCAAAATCCAGTGTGAGGCAACACGAAGTTACACAATTACACAAGCAATTGAACAAAGTAATGACAAAGTTTCCAGTTCCTAAAAGACTGCAACTTTCAACAGCATGGCCACACTTTGCGCAGTCCACCTCTATGATTTAAAACATGTTAATCTAAAATGTAGTTGTAAAGTCTTAACCTTCATCAATCAAAATAGTCATACTACAAATTGTGTTACGTTTTTATGTGCTTCTATTTTACTGCTGGGACTTGGCTTACAAATCTTTGCAGGAAGATGGTTCTTGGTTTGCAGTTCAAAGAATACAGAAAGAATACAAGATTGCTTAGTGGGAGTTTGAGTTTGCTGTAAAGAAAATCAGTGGAAGTCATAGTTTGAACGCCAACAGCTCTGAATCTGTTTTTTATTCTTCTACGGCGAAATAAATTAGTAATGGAGCTGGATAATAATAATACCTGTTATTTGTCGACCATTGAATTTAGAGGTTTGTTGTACTGAACATTCGATGAGTACCTCATCCGCTCAAGAAGTTGTACTCTTTAAAGTACACTGAGAGAGTGCTTGATTGTCTCTTTGAGATGCATTCTGGAGCCGCCCAAAGGTAAAATCTCAAACAGTCAACGCTGGGACACGCCTCGCCTTGTCCGCAGTTGGCTTCTCTGAAGTCATATTGTGCTCTGCATCCTTAGCAAGGGTGTCTGTGACTAGCACTGCTTGAGATCTTTTCTTCTTTTTGAATATTTCAGTTTTTTTCTCTATAACATTGGTTGTTCAGGCTGCTCAAAGCAAGAAGGATACTTACAACACTTAAGCAAAATGAATAACGTCTGCCTGTGCTGCCACCTCACGAGTTCTTTTTCTTTCTGGCAATAATGGGACCAAAAAGTAATGAGATTCAGAGGGTCACAAAGACAATACAAAATATCCCAGATCTCTAAAGATGCAAAGCTTTATCCCCCATGATCCCCCCTAACATCTGCCCCTCCTCTGGGTACTCACATAGTTAAAGTGTTGGATTCAAACAACCAATTAAACGCTTGCCAACAGAGCACTATTTACATAGGTAAGGTGCCATCTTGATGCAAAACAAGTCTAACATGTCTGCATGCATCTGGGCAGTCTGTGCATAATTATGCTGATTTCGCAGATTCTTTTTTTTCTACCAGGGGGTGCAGTTTAATATTTGCTCTAGATAATAAATTGCCTAACTGGTGTGACTTGCTCATGTAGATGTCAGGATCGGGCCTGAGGGTAAACCACAGCGTAATTCCATCAATGATTAGATTTTTCCATGGATCTTTCCTGGGGGAAAGGTGTCAGTCAGAGTAGGTCTACTCAACATCCCATCCTTTTGTAGCTGAGGAACTCCGCACCGATATTGTGCAGTCTCACTTTTGTTCCTAAGCTGGTGTAAAGTACCACAACATGAAAGTGTAAATGTATACAGTGAGTACAATCCCAGAACGATAAGCATTGTTATATTTGGCAACATTGCTATTGGTAGATTGTTTAATGCTGGATAGGCACATCCTTTGAAGTGGCAAGTGCCTTAAATGAATCACCTGTTTGATGTAGAAACTGTCCCTGATTCCAAGTTGAGAAGAGGGATTGGTTGAGTAAGAATTGCATTGGCAGATTGTAACAGTGGTCATATGCAGTGCTTAATTTGAGCCGGTGCTTTCCGGTGCTGAGCACTGGCACTTTATTGGTTTCCGGTGCTCGGCACCTAATTGCAGGCACCATTCTTAGAACAATCTACCACATGGTGGCGCTACTCATCTAATTTAGAGATGAGCAGAACAACGGTTGTTTAGGAATACAATATACATTACAATTGCTTATACCTGCCCTCCAGCCATTCCTTTAGTTTTGGGGGCCTAATATGACTGTCACATTTACATGCGAGAGATATGGTTAGTAGTTGTTTGGGCAGCGATGACAAGGGTGATGGGTGGTGCAAGCTGCAGTGGCCTCTTGGTCAGATCCCTGGCACTTAAGATTTCCTCAAACTAACCTTAGCTTGTAGGAACTTTCTCACAAGAAGTTCAGGCAGCACGTATTTCGACAGAGCCTTTCTTAACTTTGTCCCTATTCGATTTAGTTAGCATCAATATCATTATCTTTCTTAACAGTATCTATATAGTGCAGATCTATCTATCCACTTAGTGCTAAATATCTAGACACCTGTAAAAACCAAACTGTGTAGAAGGTGCATAGCAGATTTCGATCTTCAGCAACTTTGCTGGATTACAAAACAAAACAAAATAGGAATAAACGTCTTGATGATTTAGCACAACAACGAAATTTCAGTAACCAAATTTTGGCATTTTTTTGTTAGCTTTTAAGAACCCACCTACAATTGATTCAATATTATTAAAGGGATTGTTTAAATGTTTGACTAACAGTGGAAAAACAATATATTTTAACCCCTTCGCAGTGGAGGTAATTCCCCCGCTGTGCTGGGGGGCGCGCACAGCGCCCCAGTGCTCATGACGAGCTCAGCACGTCATGAGGCACAGTGCTCGTGTGCTCATGACCACACCCGTTCCTGTGGAACGTTCAGCACAGCAGGGGAATTATCCCCGCGTGTGAGCGTTCCACAGTTCATGACGAGCTCAGCTCGTCATGAGCACCAGATCACCGTGCCTCATGATAAGCTGAGTTTGTCATGAGCACGGATGGGGTTAAATCTTAGGGTGCCCCCACGAAAATTATGCAAATCTGAGCAGGGAACTGTTAGGAGTGCCCTGTCTTTAGAGCTGCTTCTTCTTACAGAGCACTCATACATCACTAGCATCATTCTACAACTTTCCAAATCAAATATCCGTCTTTCTAGAAATACGAGTACAGGATCAACAGAGCCGCCTCCCAAGCAGAGGAAGAAATGTTATTGCCATTTTCCAACAAATTAACAATAGGATTAACTGGAGTGCAAGGCAGAGTATTATACAAGGCACAGCATAAAAGCTTTGGCTTGGTAGAGTGCCATTCAAGCAGATCTGAAATAAGTAAATGCAGTGGTTTGTTCCCATTAGAGCAGATCAGAGAAGCATCGTTTTAATAAAGCATTTGAAGACCTTTGATGTACAATTCACAATGATCCAGGCCACAGTGGGGTCATGCCTTGATAGCTACAATTATTTTTATTTGGGTTTTCCATTTCATCTGACTCAATCCTTTAGCGATATAGAACATGTCTTAGTCTGACACACAGAGCCTCTACCTATGGGCACATAACTAAGCTGAATTGGTCTTTTTTAAAGAGCCTTGTTACCTGTCATCATCCCTCCAAGCCAAGACCAGACATTTCATCACAAGGACCTCTTCATTTACTAGTCCACATGACCCCTATTCTCTGCCTCAGCCCATTCACTGGGCGACTCATCTTTTTCTTATTGGTAGTAGCTCCCTTTTTCAATTCTGGAGGATTCTAGTCACCATGCAGTCTGAGATCTATTAGAAACCTAGCTTTTCAAGCAAAACTCCTCATTCCCCAGTGAGGTTTTCCTTCATCTCCTCAGGCCAAGATACTCACACAGATGTTTTTGCACTTTATATAACCGAGAAATAGAAACAGATTCAGAGCCTCTTTAGGGTTGTACTGACAGTGTTGCTGGTTTTGTAAATGAGCTCTGTGAGAGAGTGATTGTTATAAACTGGGTTGTTATTTGACTGGGGTGTTAGCCCTGGCAAGCTGCAACCATAGACTTGATCAGGGTAAGGCGCAAACAAACACCAACTTAACCTGTGCTCACCCTCTGGAAGCTTGGTACAGAGCCGACAAGCTTAACTTGAAAGTAATGTTTAAAGTATCTGTGCAGCACTTCAGACAGTGAAACAATGAAAACACCACACAAAAAGCTCCCACACCAGTTTTAGAAAACTAGAGTAGATGTTAATGAATAAAACTAGATAAAAATGACATAAATCCAATCAGGGAATCTGGAGATATTGAATTTGAAAGTTTTAAGGTAAAATAGAGCCAAACAGCACAAAGCAACAACACGGGAAATCTGGTTGCACGAGGCCAGTTCAAAGTCACAAGTTCAGGCTGACCGCGATGGCGCATGGGCCAGCAACAGGGGTCCAAGTAGCCTTTCCGAACATGTACTTTACATCCTGGTTGAGGAGCATTACATAGATCCGAGGCAAAGAAGCTCGTAGTCAAAACGACATGTCAGTTCAGAGATGTGGTGAGGCTGCAGTGTGAGCTCCTGTTGCTTTGACATTGAGGATCCCGCCAACGGGGCTTGTGATAAAAAATCAGGGCATCGAGGGTGCAGCATGCAGATGGCAATACTTCTATTCTGAGGAACTGCGAGGCTGCGATGCGGAGTGCGTCGTCGTTGAGCTGCCGTCGATGAGAGATGCATGGACCTGGCTCAAAGATGCGCCACGCCTTTAGGGATGCATCGGTTCTGAAGATGTGGGTGATGTTGTCTACCTACCTCTCTATAGTACTGTTTAACTTAACATGACACAGTTCTCTCCTTAGCTAGATCTAGATATCCTCCACTGGGTAGTTTGTGGTCTTCTGAATACAATTGTGGCTGTGTGTGAGCTGTGTGTAGCTCCATAAACTGAAAAAAGATTTTTGTAGGTCCCAAGTATGTATAGTTTTGTATCTTTTTGAAATACACCCCCAAAAAGGTTTGAGCTGCATTGAGTTCCATAACAATCAAAATAATTGTGCTCACTCATTCAGATGCAGCCTAATTTTTCCATCTCTTATCACTGGAGTGGGCCTGGAATAAATCAGGGCTTTCACAAATTGCTGAGCATGAACACTGTTCACTGTAGCTAACTCAATCAAACCACTCTTGAATCTCAATAGGCGAAAAATGCTAACACAGCTGGTCATGCTTCATTGATGCAGGAGTTCGCCATGAAATGAAGGCTACTGTAGACACCTTATCAGCAGCGATGCAATTTCCATATTTTAATCCTCTCTCTTCTTTGTGATTTCACAACATAACTTTCAACAAATAAATATTTAAAGAACCCTCTGGAATTCCTCCTCGGGAAATGGACTGTAAAAAGTATCACCGTATTGTAGATATATATAAATACACGCATGGATATCCAATGAATATATTTTGATTCTGGAAAAATAAATGACATGTTTTCAATTGAGACTTGAAGATTTTGGGGATAATTAAAATAAAGTAAACATTTTGTAAATCATTCTTAAACATACTGAAGTTTTAGCCACATTTCAGAACGTCCCAAAGAAAAAACAATGATTTAATCATGAGTAGGCAGCCTCAGAGTTGAGGCACTGGTGTGAGGGGGATAGGTAATGTTTTACACCTTAAATTTCCACGGCACCACTCTACACATAGGCACAATAGAGAAAGGTGCACACTCACTCTCCACACTATTGGAGCACCCACAGGATCTTTGTCTTTTAAAGTGTAAATTTTTGCAGCTACAGTGAGGCAATGTTGATCTTTGAGGTTGCTGAGAAACAGCCTCACAGTGGCCATGGTAACTGCTCAAGACACCCTCCACCAAAACCTATGCACATCTTAATAGACATGCACATTCATCTTGTAGGGTGAGTGTTGTAAACGTTTTCATATATAAGCATACACATGCACAGTAACAATGTTGTTTGGGTTGTGTTATTGATTTAAATGACTTCGCTTAGTTCGTTGATATAAATTAACAGCTATATTTGGCTAGCATTAACACATTTTGGCTACAAGCTTATTTATAAGGAGCCTGCATCAGGATGAGACTAAAAGACAGTTGAAAATAATTATTTTAATCTGATATCGGTCAGTGAATGACATATCTTTTAGGATGTCAGTGTTAAGGCTATTATCGTTTGCGTGTCAGTTGTGTTGCTTCTGGGAGTGATGCTAGTGCTTCTTTAAATCACTTGTGCTGTTTCCAGTTAAAAAGATTAGCAATTAACAATGTGTATTCTCTGCTTATTTAGCTCTACTACTGAACCCCAATGCCTTTAACATTTTACCTTACAGTTATTCCTATGAACAATTGAATTATTACCTAACGCTGTAGCAGTAAATGTGTAAGGAAATACATTTAGAGAGTAGAATTAGTTTAATAAATAAAAGAAATGTTAAATGTACTCCATACATTTTAGTATTAGGTGAAAAAATTACATTAAATGTGACATAAAACATTAAATATTTTACATGTAAGAGTTGGGTTGTATATAATAATAAACAATAATAAAAGGCACACAAAAAATGTTACAACTATAATAAAGAAAATATTATTAAGAACATAAAAGGTTGGAGTAAAGAATTGGGTACAAGTAGGGTTGATGTGGTAAGAGTCAATGTTGTAGCAATAGATATAATAAACATAGTTAATGATGTAGTGAGATATATTGATACAGTGATGTAATGATGGGGGAAATTGTAACATACCGCTGGAAAGGAATGCATTAATTCTGAGCATTGCACTGTATTCAGGACATTTCACATCCTGTTGGAAGTTAAAGTATGACATGTAGTTTGCAATATTTTGACCAGTACAGTGAAACTTACTTATGTAAAAAATATGCATCAATGGCAGCCATTTCAAAGTTAATGCCCTATTAATTATTTTGCTGTGCATTAAACATTTTGCCAACTCTATTATTTGTGCTTTACATGTGGTTTGATTATGTTAAACACTACAGTGAAGAAGTTAAATTCTATTTATTGTATGTCTATGGTATTTTGATAATGTCAACTTAGTCTAAAAAGCAGAGGAGTGCTGTACATGGTCAAAGACAAGCATAAAATCAACAAGTAAGAGGTTGTGGATGGTTAATGCATTATGATAGAGTGTTCTTTAAAGAGGTGAGTCTTCAACTCTTACCTGAATTGAAGCAGCTCTGGCGAGATCTTGATAGACATAGAGATGTTGTTTCAGATCCTGGGAGCATAGATTTAGAAGGCCTGCTATCTTGTTTTACTTTGTTACCCTTCTTAGTCTGTAGTCTGATGGTGTCCTGACTGTGGCTGTGCCAAGATCCACCAGAGATCGTGAGTTTGTCTGCAGGACAAGCAGTGTTGATGGTCATGATAGCTCTGTAAATGATGCAGCTGGTTTTGAAGATGGTGTGAGCCAGCCAGAGAAACCAATGGAGTCCCATCTGGTGGGGGTCATGTTTTCATATTTCTTTGGACCCTGGATGAGACGTAATCCAGCATGTAAGATGCGCCTATGGGAGGCCAGTGTGGAGTCTGCAAGGCCATTCAGTTGGCTGCAAGAATACGAGGGCTTGAGCAACAGTTCTGAAGTTGCTTTCTGGAAGAAATGATTTGATATTCTTTAGAGGAGAGAGCTGGTACCAGGTCGTCTTTATTTTTTGCCAATGTTTTCCTTGAGGATGAGGGTAATGTTCAGTATGAATCCAAGTGACTTGCCATTCGGTGAAAGTTGGGGTTCAGAGCTGTCAAGGTTCATGTCTGGCCAGCTTTGTACTGTATCTTGTTTTTTGTTCTTGACAAATAACAGGAACTCTGTCTTGGTTGGTCTTAGCTTCAAGTAGGCTCTGGTCATCCATGCCTAGATGATATGCAAGCAGTGTTTGAGGCGTTGGATGTCTGAGGCAGAGGAGAATTTCAAGTAGATTTGTTTATCATTAGCATACAGGGAATCTTGTAGATGTTATCTGTAAGTACAGCACCAAGTGGCAGGGGCCATTATCACCTGTGGCTAGGGAGGCAAAAAAGATATTAGACATTCTGGTTACTCCACCTATTCCCATTTACAAAAGGATAGTTGATATATTTATGTTTTTAATATGCAATAACCACAAGGAAGCATTTTCTCACTACATGCTATAGCATCACTATTTCACTACATCTCTAAAAAATCTCTGTTAATCCCTTAACTGCTGGTCTTTCCCCCCTAGTGCTAAGCCGTTTTTGGCTAGTTGGGGTAGTTTGCACATAGGGCTCTATAACTTTTTTTCCACATAAGGTATCCATGCTACATTTGTGCCCTTTTTTCCAACACCATGGGGATTCTAAAGGTACCCAGGGTTGGTAGATTTCCCTGGAGAGGACTTAGAAAATAGCAAAAATGTAGCTACATATTAAGATTTTGGGAAAAATAAGAAAAAAGAGCTCTGGATAAAAGTGTGTTTATTTTTACTAAAAATTGCATCTAAGAATGGGTTACTGTGCTAAAGTCACCATCTTCCCAGCTTTCAGGAACATGCAGACCTGAAAAAAAAAATTTCACAACAATTTCTTGCATTTTTCAAAGAGGTATCAAATTGTTTCTATTTTGTGTTCTCTCAACCTACTTCTAGTTTCTGGTGTTAACCAGTATGTAATCCATGGGTGATCCATGAAGGCTATAGATTTCTGAAAGGTAGAAAACATTCTGAGTTTAGCAAGGGGTCATAAGAGTAGATCCCTCAAAGTTTTTCCAAAGAAATGTACTTTTGAAATAAAGAAATATTGAAAATATGTAGAATAAAGCATCCATTTTTGACTACATTTTCATCTGTAACATTTTGTAAAGATGGCCGATTTATAAAAGCACTACACCATTACCTCCGATAGACTCTTCTAATTGCGGAGATATATAGGTTTTATAGGTAATTCAAAAACCCAAAGTACCTAGAGCCAGCAACTGAGCTGCATCATACAGCGTTTTTCATTTTGTACTGTGTATAGACCAATTCATATAGTGAAATATGTAGATTAAAAAATGGATATCAAGGAAACCTATGTATTTCTAAAATGGGAAAAAGATATGGAGTTTAGGAGCAGTGGTTATTTGAACATCTCTGAATTTGTGGGTACATGTACTAGCATATGATTTAGGGGGTATTTTCCAAAATATCTTCTTTCTTACACACTGGCTTTCATTTTGAAGGCATAAATGCAGCAAACTCCAATTGGTAATAACAAATGTTTTGCTCTCATGTGTTCTCCAATAAAATGGTACCTTACTTATGTAATAGTGCTAGTGCTAGTGACAAGAAATGGGCCAAATTATAACATGGATGCATCACTTTTGACCACTACATCCTCTCATTATAGCTCTTCGCCAACCTGCTGATTCCCATTGGCATTTTTGCCTAGACGACCTCGGGCATTCGTGCTCTTTACAAATTTTCAAATCAAATCAAATCAAAATCACGTTTGCACTGAAAAGTGAGCTTTTTTATCAATGAAGGTAGCTATGGATTTTGGTCCCTGGCACATCCAGCACCTAGGAAAACCAAGCAAACTTGCACATATTTGAAAACCAGACACCTGGGGAAAATTCAGGGTGGGGTGACTTACGTGGCTCTCGTCATCTTTTTAACCCAAAATCACTTGCAAACCTCAAACTTTGAAAAAAACACCACATTTCTGTTATGGAAAGTTTCGGAATCTGTGGGAAGCCGCAAACGTCCTTCCACCCGGAAATCCACTAATTCTCCTATAAAAATGGTACCTCACTTGTGTGGGTGTGCCTAGTTCCCGCAACTGGAAACGATCCAAAATCCAACATGAATGCATCACATTTTTACTCTAAAAATAGACCCTTTTTTAGCAAAGCGGGTAGCTGTGGATTTTGGGCCCTAGCTCAGCAAGCACTTAGGGAAACCTAGCAAACTTGCAAATTTTTGAAAACTAGACAATGAGGTGAGTATAGGAGTGCATGACTTGCTTGGCTCTCACAATGTAATTTTATCCAGAAGCCCTTGTAATCATCAACCTTTGCTAAACAACACACATGTTCCTCACATTTCTGTGAAGGAAAGTTCTGGAATCTGCAGGGAGCCACATATTTCCTACTATGCGGAGTTCCCACTTGTCCCCCAATAAGAATGGTATCCCACTTGTGTGGGTGGGCTACAAGACCATGACACAAAAGGCTCTAAAGCGCTAGCTTGAGCGATAAGCAGTTGAGGTAGCTGCGGTATTTGGTCCCATGCTGTGGCGCCATCCATGCAAACCTGTGAACCACAGACATTTTTTAAAACTAGACAACCAGGGGATTCTAGGGTAGTGTACCTTGCATGGATCCTGTGAAATGTTCATATCCACAAGCCCTGCAAACCTCAAACTTTGCCATAAATCACATATTTCCCTTACATCTCTGTGATGGAAACTACAGTAGTCTGCAGAAATCGACAAAATTCCTACAACCCAGTGTTGCCCCACTTACCCCAATAAAAACTTGCCACCACTTGCGTGGCTGAGACTCGTGCTCATGACATGAACAGATCAAACCAAGGGACCGGAATGCCCTTGCGAGGGTACTCCCATTGACCTAAGTTTGATCCATACATGCTGCGAGCACCAGTCCCAGACACACAATTTGCGCAGCACTTTTGCCAGCGGGTGGTAGAAAGTTCACCTGACTCCAGGGATTTGGGATTCAGCGGTTCAGGTGGGGTGATTACTTTCAAATAGCGGGTAAAAAACAGGTGTGTTTTCATTTCATTTTCCAGCGCAATAGAAGGAACAGCTCAAGTCCTCGAGAAGAGGCAGCCCCCAATATTTTGAAATGTGTAAGCAGATGGGTGAATAAATATTATTGACTGTTTTTAACACTCAACATACCCCATGCAATGCCATTGATCATCACTTTCTAGAAGCTTTAACACTGCTTTAAGCAGGCACGAAAGATCAGCGGAATAATAACTCCATTGTAGAGATCTGTCTGTAATATGAAGATCCCAAGTTCAAATAACTGTAGGCCTGCTCGGCATTTCGTCCTTCTGAGGTTGATTAAATGAGAACCCTTGAGTCGGAGAACAGTTAACACTTGTTGCAAGTGCCTAGAGACCAGACACATGGTCAAGTGCTATATAAGTGTAGTCATTATTTTTATTTTATCTATTCGACTTCTTATCGGTGGAATCACTTACAGTTGTTGTTCCATACATCTGAATAGCACTGAGATTTAAGGAGAGGAATTGGCCAGTTTGCCAGGTCCTGGACAACCCAACAAATCAAGCTGGGTACGATGCGATTGAAGACTTTCTACATTGTCTTATCGGTTGTATAAATGGCAAACCATGTTAGATCAGGTCCAACCACTTTTGTTGAAGCTTGCATTCATTTTCACACCTCTATCTTGGGTACAGCGTTTTTCTGATGATTGGGCGTAGTTACTGAAGACATATGAGAAAAGAACCCTTTCATCCACCGCTGATAGTATATCCAAGGGGGACTTGAGAACAGGGATATTGTTTCAAACAGAGCTTTAGAAGATTCTGATAAAATGTGGTGCCCAAGGAGATATCTGGAAACTTATAAAAACACCAGATCAGTCAGGGGTAATCCTGGGACCATTTTGGTCCACTGACATGTGACCTGATCAGGGATCTACTCACCATGGAAGTGAGGAACTGTGTAACTAAGTAGAGATTTTCAAGGGGAAACTTGCTCGTTTTAATGTAAGAAATAAGGGTTTACTCATCACTGGTAGGATCACCTTTACATTTTGGAAATGATGTGTACTTGCTAAACTGTAAAAGGGCACTAAATATAGTAAGAACAATGGAGGCCAATTGCTTTTGAGGCATTTTGATTAACTGTATACCCACCCTGACAGTGGCACCAATTCAGCAGGGCCAGCATGCAGAATGATACAACATACTGGCTCTTCGGATGCCATGTAATAGGCATTGTTTTGAGGAGGAGTAGACAGGGCAATTTTAATTTGAAATTGGAATCTGGGAGATTTTTGCACGACCACAAGCATAAGGAAGCAGGTGAATGAAGGTTTGATTTAAGATTAAAAATGAAAGTCTTTAGATTTTAGGCTAGAATTTGGGAGATGTTAGCCGTGAACTGTAGAGAAAGTTTGAGATCTGGAATTCCAAGCTTTCTGAAGCAATGATGTCCAATTTAGCATAGGAAGGACAGAGATATCAGTGATTCTCGTTGCCATCGTTGTTGGTATTACTTGCTTAATTATGCAGAAAGCTTAGATTTGGTTTGCAAGTAGCACTAACAAATATTATTTGTGAGCCTGAAAGTATCCTTTTCACAATTGTACATTGATGGAGCGTGAATGGGAGTCACAGTAGTAATGTGTCTGCATGTTTTTTTTTATCATGGGTGTTTTCGGGTAAAGTATCACTTAGTTTTGAGTGTCTTCTAAGCTGTGACGGTATATCTCTGATCTTTAGTTTTCACACTGCACATTGGGGCACATTTGCACATCAGAATTGTGATACAGATCATCTTATTCATTCATTAAAATGCAGAATTCTTCAAGGATGTTTTGGAGCTGTTTAAAATATTTGAATTTAAACCATGATTAGGGGTGTATTATTTTTTCCTTTGGGTTGCAACAGACACCTTCTTCTTGACTCTGTCATATTAAATTTCCATTCTAATTTTCTCACATAGGTAATAACTGGGTAAACCCACGGCTTGGATCCGTTCATCAATTTGTCCAGACATTCCTCCAATCCTCTGTAATTGATCCTTTTGCTGATCAATATACTTAGCAAGTCTGGCATGGAGACCTTTCTGTTTCTTTGCATCTTTAGGCTTAGTTGTTGTAGCATACAAGCACCCTTTCAGTTTTGTACCCTCTTCAGTCTTGTTGAGTTTTATTTAAACTTGGGTCATGCAGCAAAATGCTAGCAATGCAGAATACCACCAGATTTTCTGATAAAAACACTGTTTATATAAGCATTATCTCCATATTCATATCTTTATTCTTCTGCAGTTCCTGAATATTGACTCATCTTTCCTACATCAACAATATCTGTACAGGGGATCCCCGCAGAAACATCACAAACTTTGGACCAAATAGGCCCACTACCAGTTCATGCTGCCGGAACCTTTCAAACACAAACTGCGTTCTTTGAACATAAAACTTAATACGTCTTAAGGTTGCCAGATTTGGCTTACTTAGAATGTGTATATAAAAAGGAGGACTTTTGTTTGGAGTGATTGCGAGGTCGGTCGGTAGTCATAAAAGAGCTTCATCTTACTATTGTGTAAATATTTATTTTCACATGTGTGTGGAAGATGCAAAATCAATAAAAACAATATCTCATTAGAAGATGTGTACTGATAAACGATCTAGATGTACCCCACTTTCACTGGACAAATTTTCATGTTGAAATCCAGTATCACTGAATCAAATAAACTGAACATACTCATTGGAAGAAGCAACTCCTTTCCAATATGAGACTCCTGTGATTTCTGTTTTGGTTTAGAATTCTTCAAAACATGAGAGTTTCCTCTTCATTTGAATTTCATTCCCACGTATTTAAAACTTTGATTAAAATGTTAGTGCTATTCACACCTAAAACATATTGGAAGGGCCCTTTCAGTCCCTACAAATGCTTCTAGTCCACAATCCAGGAGAACCTGGCACATGCTCTCCGGTTTCATTATCTCTAGAGACAGCAGCCCTTATGTTGTATGGTATGTTGTTTCCAGAAATTGGTGTGTTGGACTTGGCCCATTTTGCTGGGTCATCCCTGAACTTTTTGCCTTCCTCCTATATTTTGTCTGACTTGTTTTTGTTGGTTTCATGACTCTGGGCACTTTACCACTGCTGATCAGTGCTAAAGTGCATATGCTCTCCCTATTATAAATTGATCTGTGGATTAGTGATTCCATGATTGGCTGGTAAGGTTTAACTGTCAGACCCTAGTACTGTGCACCAGGAGTGCCCAGGGCTGGTAATCCAAATGCTGCTAGTGGGCTTGCAGCACTAGTTGTGCCACCCACAGAAGCAGCCTGTAAAAGTGTGTCTCAGGTCTGCCATCGCAGAGCCTGTGTGCAGACTGCCATATTGACTGGGCATGTGCACCTACTTGCCAGTCCCTAAACCGTCCCTTTTCTTCATATCAGACACCCCCATGGTAGGCCCAAGGGCAGGGTGCATTGTAAGTATAAGGTAGGACATGCCCTGGTGTGTGTGGCATTTCCTAATAGTGAATTATAGCCATTTTCGTTTTTCACAATTGCAAGGCTCTCTGTTCTCCGTAGGCCTGAATGGGCAGTTAGATTTTTACATTTTATAATCCTAACTGACTCAGGGAACATGGTAGAAATTAGAGTTTAGTATGCCTGAACTCAGAATGATAAAATACATCTTTTAGTGAAGTTGGTTTTAACATTCTGTGTTTGAAAATACTACTTTTAGAAAGTAGGTATTTTGTTGTCTAACTATCCAAGCCTGCCTATGCTAGGTTGTGTATTCCTTGCCTGAAGTTTGAGTGACAGGGGCTGGGGGATTCCAGGAGGCAGGGTGAGGCAGCACAGGGCTGAATAGAAAGATCTGCATGTAGATGGGTGTGGCCCCTGGGACCTGAATAGAGCTGAGCCTTCCCTCCACAATGCCGGCCTTATCCCCTGTGGTGCGTCTGATGTCTCTGCCCTGCACTGTGAAAGGAGAGAAGGAGTCAGGTCAACAGAGTGCTCCAGGGCTGTGCCTTCCCTCCACAATGCTGGCTCCAGCTCCTGTGGGGCGTCTGATGGTTCTGCCCTGCACTGTGAAGGAAAAAGGAGTCATGTAAACAGAGTGCTACAGGACTGACCAGAACTGGTTTGGACTAGGCAAAGGCCTAGCTGCCTTCAGAGAAGAAAGAGAAAAGTAGTATGAAAGAGGGGACCCAAACCCCAGAGAGTTAGATCACTTTTGGACCAACAAGAAGAAACCTTTGCTGAGGAGTGGAACCGGAGAGACTGAGGAGAGACTATCCCTAAGCTGAAGTGCTGCTTGGGGGATTGGCCTGCAGTGGTTGCCTGACTGCCAAAGGAAGGAGAAAGGAACTTAGTGTTCTTTATTTTCAACTTGTGAAGGATCTCCAAGGGCTTGGAACAGAGCATGCCTCCTGCTGAAGTCTCAAGGACAACAGACTTCACCCACCAGCTCCCCAAGAGTCTTCCTGAAGTGCCTGCAGTTGTGTTGGACTTTTTGAGGGCTTGTGTGTCGCAAGAAGCTGGAAGCGCGACTCAAGAACAAGAAGTGTGTCGCCAAACTGCCGCTGCCGCTTCACATCAAGTAGCGCCATCCATTGCCGGAGAATAGGATAGACGTCGCCGCAGGTGCCGCCACATCACCGGGAAGCGTGTCGCAGGATAAGAGGATCGACGTTGCATCAGAATCCACTGCATCTCCGAGAAGCGTGTCGCAGTGCCTGTCGCGGCTCATCGAAGGAGAAGAGGATCGACAATGCATCAGACGCCGCCACATCTCCGAGAAGAGTGTCGCAGGGCCTGTCGTGGCTCCCATCAGTGTGGAAGCAACTCGCATAGTCAGGAGAGAGGATCGACGTCACAGCAGAGGCCGCCGCATCACCAGGAAGCGTGTCACATCAAGGAGAAAGCGCCAGCTTTATTTCTTTGCACCAGATCTTTGCCACATCTTCATCCCTGCAACTCTTTTGTTGTAGAAGCGTGACGCATCGTAAGGCACATTGATTCAAAGTATCGCATTTTAAGATCTAAAGAGAACTGAGCTAATTCTATCATTTTAAGTACAGTACTGTGGATTTTTGTTGTTTGTGGTCTTGTGATAAGTCTATATAAAGAATACATATTTTTGATGTAAAACCTGTGTGGTGTCCATATGTAGTGTTGTCACTTGATTACTGTATGTGTTCACAAATGCTTTACACACTTGCCTCTGAGATTAGCCTGTCTGCTTGTGCCAAGCTACCAAGGGGGTGAGCATGGGGTTATTTTAGGAGTGTACCCCTTACCCTGACTAGAGGCAAGGGTCCCTATTTGTCACAAGTACCTACTTGTGCCAACTAGAGACCCCCAAATCTAACATGCTGCAATACACTTCCCCTGTTGTGGGAAGAGGCAGGCTTCACTTGCATGTAAAGACTCCAGCAACCGTGTCAATGAAGTTGGCAGTGGATTGTGTACCCTGCACATTTTTTCAGCAACCTCCGTGGTGGGAGTAGGTGTTCATATTGGTCAGAAAGGTCTAACCATGCTTGAGTGAGCACACTGACATCTGACATGTCACTGGAAGTCTGGTGTGGAAACCAATTTGACATACTTATTGGAGCAGCCTCGCACACGGCTCTGAGGCACCACAGCAGTGCAAATCACAATCCTTGCAGCGACCTGCTCCCCCACATCTGTGAGGCCTACAAACCCATATCCAGAATTTGGAGACGGGCCCTTTGTTCTAATACTATGTGCGTTGAAGGATCCTGGTTGGCCTAGAGGCCTAGAAACTATCTGTGTTTACATGGCTGTGCCATCACTTTATAAATAAGTGTTTAGCAGGTACGTAATATGGACAATCAAGCTACAATTGTGCCTGTTGTAACACTATCTAAAATGCAGTTGGTAGAAGTCAAACCTTGGACCCTGAACAACCTCTCTCCTGATGTAATACAGAAATCCCTTTATAAATATAGGTCTCTTTGTTAGACCTGTCAACCTCAGGGTGGTCTTACTCTTTTTGCCTTACTCCTCCATTTCTGCTGATCTCGTTTTTATTGGCATTAGGATTCTGGGCACGTTACCACAGCTAACCAGTGATAACGTGCATGTAGTCACACCCTAAAACATGGCAACATTGGCTTACTCCCAATTGGAACACTTAATTTACTTATAAGCCCCTAATAAACTGGTACTACATGTACCCAGGTCCTGTAGATTGAAGGCTACTAGTGGACAAGCAGCTTGTGTGTGCAGTTTTAAACTTCCATTTCAACCAGGCCCAAAACATCCTTCTTAGTACATGTAGGGGACCCTTAGGGTAGGCCCTAAACAGAAATAGTTTAGGGTGCAGAGTGTTTACAAAGTTGGACAATGTCCTATTAACGTGTCCTTTTAACTTCTACATGCCCTGGTAGTGAAAAACTCTTAAATTAATTGTTTACTACTGCAAGGCCTGCCACTACCGTAGGGCAATATTGGGTTACCTTATTACATTTAATTAGTGATGACTTTCAATTGAGAGCAGGTAGGAACATAGTGTTTGGTGTCTAAAGAATTGTAATTTAAAGCACTCTTTAACGGTAAAGTATGATTTTTAGTCACACGTTTGAAAATACCACTTTTAGAAAGTTGGCATATTCCTGTGCTTTTATCCCAACCATTTGGTGCCTGCAGCCTGTATCTATGGTCACATGACTAAGTGTAGTTGGCCGTTGGACTTTGTGTATTGCTCCCAGGCAATGAGACAACGGGGGAATGGTGTTGGCAGAATTTGCCACCTCTAACTTGATGGGGGGGCAGAGCTGCAACCTACCACACTTGCACATCAAAAAGCCTTTGCCTCACCACACTCACCACGGGTTGGCACCAGTCTTTGTGCACCCCAGACTGGCGCCAGCGAGGAAGGCAGGAAATTCTACACACCTCTTTTGGTAGAAACCTCCAGAACCTTCTCCTACTTCAAGGCTGGCACCAAATATAAATATTGGATTTTCAGACTCAACTCTTCAATACACCTCTGGATCTGTGGAAGGCTCAGAAGGACTGCTGTGTTGTACTTCTGCAAGAAGAACTGCTACTCTGCCTGCGGCTCTGCCACTCCAATACCCTGCTGCCTGAATGAGAAGGACTGGACCTGCATCTTCTACCCAGGATCACCAGAATGACTACAAACATGAGGTGGGTGGTGTCCTGACCAGAGCCTCAGATACAGAAAGACTCCAACCACCTTAAACCCAGAATTTGGACTCTGTCTGCTGTGAGTCTTCCCCACCCCCATGTAGTGCCACCTCAGTCCTAGAACCTTGGAAGTGGGCCTGAGGTGCTCTGCCTATACAGCTGTGGACTTTTTGGGCAGAATCCGAAGAGCCCAATGTATCTCCTCGCAACCCTGCCTCAGTACCACCACTGCATAATGCTTCCCTAACACAGGACCTCGTAGTGCAGTCGCTCTGAAGTGCCACTGCATGACGCAGGACTTCACATCCCAAGCCTCCATCAACAGCATCCTCAATGACAAAGCCGGACCTCACACAGCAACCCTCACCGGCGGCTTCATCAGAACCACCACTGTGCGACACATTCTCGACGCAGGATCTCGCATCACCATCTGCAGCTCATTGGAACTGCCACTGAGTGGCATATCCTCAGTGTGAGATCTCGTAACGCTTAACAACAAGGATTTAAGGTACTTTATGCAACAGGCCCATCTTGGTCCCTCTATTTAGCCAGCACTCCATCGTGGTCACCTGAACTTGTGACTTTGTCCCGGTCTGGTGTGACTAGATAACCACAGTTGGCTCTTTGTGCTTCTAGGCGCTGTTTTTTCTTAAATCTATCAAATTGAATATCTCTGGTTGTACTAATTGGATCTTTGCTGTTTGGGTGTCAAGTAATATAGTACAATTTACCTTATTTTTCTAAAGTGGTGTGGGGTTTTTCTGTGCTGTGTTTTTACTTTATTACAGTTTAAATTGCTACATAAATACTTTACGCATTGTCTCTAAGTTAAGCCTGACTGCTTTGTGCCAAGTTACCAGAGGGTTGAGCAGAGGTTATTTTGGGGTTTGCTTGTGTTTCGCCTGGATCAGAATTGTGGTTGCTTCTTGAGTAGGGATTAATCCCCTCAACCAGTGACCCAGTTGCCTACTCTCTTGAATTGCCTTCATATGATGTTTTTTTTTTCGATATAAAGACATTTCTTGCTTTCTTGTCCAGCTTAACTCTAGATTTCTCCTCCCTTATGGGGCCTAACAAGGCTGATGCTGATCTGGGGGTGCTTGTTTTCTCGTTTTGGGTTGACATAGTCTGGCAGTTCAGGTTGAACTGTTCATCATGGAAAGGGACCAAGGCTGGATTATGAGTGGGTGGATGCTGTCTGTAGTAGCGCAGCTAGCAGGAAATGATGTATGGGAATGCTGCAGAGAGTAACACCCAGAGGCGGTCACTAATTCCAGCATTCCACCATTTATTTTTCTCTTACGACCAAAAATTTAAAAAAATAGACTTTCATTGTTTTGCATCCCTTCTAGAGGCATACATGTCCAGGGAGGGAGCACAAAAACATACCTTGCCTGTGCCATCAAGATACCTTTGACACCCCAATCTGGGAACATTCTGCCCATTTTGCTCTTTTCCTGCAAACACAACACCTATTACCGATCGAGAATGAGGAAAAGGACAGCTCTATTTTTACTTTCCTAAAAATGCAGAGTTTCTAATAAAACAAAACTCCAAAATTGGGCAAAATGGGCAAGAAAATATTTACTCATGTATTCTTCTTAAAAAAACGTTTCACACATGCAGCAAATCGTGTGGGCGGCGGCTGCATCATGTCTCCCCTGTTACCAAACCTGCGGTGCACGGCCGCTGACTGCATAAATCCTTCGCCGTCAGTGTTAATGTCAGTGCGGTGTGGCGCGCAGGCATTTCCAGCAGGGTAGTTACAGAATCCTTTCGTTTTCAGTGGCACTGCAGCACAAAGCCGTTAAGCTGCAGCCCCCTCATTATCAGTTTTGAAGGTGTTGTCGCTGTCACAATGTTTGCTTGGATTCCCTCCACTGTGTGCTCCGCAGCACTTCAAACCATTGTAATTAATGCACGGCTCCATGTCATTATTTGCTGCCAGTATTCGGCGGAGCAGCTGTATTTTCTACTCCGCTGCAGTCGCTCGATACCTGTTCCAAGAGCCCACAGCAGCCTTTGAGAAACGTGACAGAAAGTGTTTGTCTTCTCTGCAGTTCCGCTGCGCTAGGGAGAAGCCAGCAGAGAGCTGATCCGCCAAGCTACAGACTGTGCACCACAAAAAAAATACTATAAAAAGTAGTTTATGGTAAGCTTGGTACATGGTTACACCATCATGCATATTGTTTAGCTGCAAATTGTGCCCGGGATTGTTTCTGCCTAAAACAGTCACCTGTCTAAGGTAACACCGTGAGTGGCCGCCATCTTGAATTGGTCAATGTAAAAAATATGGCTTGCTGTTTTTAGGGCTTTGAGAGAGCGCAAACTGACCTAAATGTATGAGTATATCACATTTACACGTAGTAAGCACAAGTCATGAAGAGAAATGCCATGAGTGCTGATATTATATGCATCTGTATTCTGAAATGTGTAGTTAACTTAGAGATTTAAGTAGAAGTGGAACTAATGCAGAAATGTGTGAAATTATATGACTTTATTAGACGTGATTAATCCTGAATCCATGTCGTGTAGCTGCTAAAAATGTAAGATGGCCTGCGGTTAAACGTAGAACGTGGTAGGCCTCAGGGCCAGAGATGGAAGGGATGGGGAAGGTGTTTCCTTTCACGACATGGATTGCACTAATGTTTTAGTAATAACATTAATGGGCTATGATTTATAGATGTGTTTACCGAATAATAGAATAAGAGTATTAACATGCTATTAATTAATGAAAGAGTTGAACGCTATAATCATTATGAGAAATGCTGTAGGCCTGAAATGTTTATAGACACTGATTTACACGTATTGCTCTGGGCCGAGACATGTTGCAAACCTTTTTGGAAGTCTATGAGAATTGGGATCTTGGCTGCAGATGTCTGTCTGCAAGAGAAAGGGGGGATCCAATTATAAAGGAAATGAATAGAGGTTTGTTCAGGAGAAGGCCCAGACATGGAGGAGGGTTCCGGAATGTTTTAAGGGGTATCAGCGGGCCGGAGAAGAGTCTGAGAAGCAAGGTCAACTCTTACGCACGAGGCCCAACACAGAGCAGCATGGAAAAAGCCAGAAGCTACACCACGTGAGGGGCGTCTCACGAGGGGCGTCTCAAATGTTGTTGACTGTTTTGTATTAGGGACAGCACCCCTGGGGGGAGTTAGAGCAGATGCCTGAGGACCCTTTAGAGAGCGGACGGGTAGGCAGAGAGGGGCCTTGACTGGAGAACTGTAGGGTTTCACCAAGAGACTAAGAGTGGGTGACCTCCCTAGGAAGTCACTCACCGCTGACACCTTTTGATAGGTTGGGACTTCGTTAAGTAGGGATACCATCCAGAGCAGGGTAGGGACAGCCTAACCTGTGTTTTTTTCCTCCAACTTAAATGACGGAGAGATCTCAGTACGTGTCAATGCTGATAGCTTTATTATTCTTAGAACTTGTATTAGTAGTTTTCTTTGCTCGTCTGAGGGTTTTCCGAGAGCACATGTATGTAGTTGGGCCCGTGTATCTTGTGAATCTCATTCTGAGATGCCTGTACTTGCAGCTTATCTTGACTATATAATAAATCTTTGAAAGCTAGAAGTTGTCTGTGATCTTTCGGAGCGGAGTCCTTTATTGGGTGAACTAACTTGGTAAGAGATGCACTTTCTTCCCTCAATGACAGGCAACAAAGGTTCAGTCGACCAGATCGAGGTTTAGATCAATAGTGATAAGGTATCGATCAAAATCTCGCCCTTCCAGTTGGTAGCTATAGAGGATGGTTGCCTTCTTGAGGAAGGTGACCTAGGCCAGGTTAGATTACCCCAAGGCCCCTAGAGACCGATGATCAGAAGAACCGCCCGCCGAAGAAGGTCCGGATGACGTGAGACAGAAAAGCAGCAGTATCGGTCGAGAGTGAGTATAAAGGGTCATGCGTGTTAGATTGCGGTGTTTTTGTATTGTATCTATGTTGTAATGTCTGGCGGAGTTGAATGCCTGTAGAGTGACTGTGGAACAGGTTGTGAGCGCGCGCAACCGGTGGAAATCTTAAGTTCAAAGAGAGCTTAAGTGGTTCGGGTGTATCGGACATCCAGAGTAATTGTCAACCAAAGTGAAGGGGGTCATGAGGTACCATTGATCGCCCGCAGGACCGAGATAGGGGGAACGAAAGAGTGAGTGCGTGAGTAACGGACGCTGGTCGGAAGTTACTGTGTGTGTAAGCAACCTATCAGAGGGACGATAGACATTTCGTCAGTTGAGTTGGCAATTACAGATAGACTGTGGACGTACAGTCGAGAGAAGTGACCGCTTGGTCGGAAGTAGTCATTTTTCGGAGTATGAATGGGACGCATGCTTGACCGGGAGAAGAGCGGAGAAAGGAGGGGTGCTGCTGCGAAGGGGAGACGAGTGACGTCACAAAGTGCCGCGCTGGGATTGGCCGGCCGGAGAAAGACCGCGCTGTGATAGGTCAGCTAGCAAAGCCGCGCTAGGATTGGTGGATTGTCATCAGGAAGTAAACAGAGTATTGAGGCTGGAATTTGTGCGTATAATCATGAAGTGTTTTAAATGGTTAAGAGCGGCTTTTAAGAAAGAGAGGCGGGGATCTTATGAAGGGGAAGAAGCCCCGCCGGAGGGTACGCCAGCTCGTTATATGGCAGAAAATGTTGGGTTGCATACCATTTTGTGGATTACAGAGTGGAGTAAGATTACAGAAGGAAATGAGGAACTGACGTTTCCAAAGTACGGGACGTTCAGATTAGAGGTGCTACACCGATTAAAAGCAGTTATGACCGCAACGAGACCCTTGCCTAGACCAACCCAGTTTGAAGCTCTCAATGCATGGATTAGGGCAGCGCACGAGAAGAATTTGAATAGACGACAGGAAAGAGTGAAACGATCGGTAAGAGCAGTGCAGGATGCCAAGTGGGATGCGGATGCTAAAAGATGGAGAGTGCATAACATGGAAGTAAATAAATTGTACCCGGTGTTAGAGATGCCCGAAAATAAAAACCCCCTAGAAGAAGATGATGAGAGCGAAACAGAGGACAGCCTGATAAACAGACTATTGACAGATAGGCCACCCCCGTATAACAGAGCAGGGGGAGAAGGCGAGCATAATGAAAGGGAGGGGGGCAACGTAGGAGAGAATGGACTGCTTCCCAGTTCAGATTGGGATCCCGCTGCAAAGAAAGAATTGTCACAGCCTAGTCCGATGCAGCAGGTAGTGGGGAGGTTTGTGGTAAAAAGAGCGCCGGAAACGGAGTGTGCCACATCCTATGCACTGCCCGATGCCCTACAAGTACCTGTTACCATAGGTCCTATAGTATCGATTTATGACCCAGAAAGAGCTAGAGGAGAGGAACGGGTACGGAGGGACAGGGAAAGAGCAGAGATGGCAAGGAGGAACGATACGATTAATTCCCCAAGTCAGATGCCGATACCAAGAGAGTGGAGCACCCCGGTACACACAGCAGAGGACCCAGGGGGGGATCCAGGGGGCCATAGATGGCCAGTGGAGATGAGGGGATCTGGACGAAAATCCTTTCAGGAGCTAAACGAGTACATGAAGAAGTGGGATGAGGCAGTCAAGGCTCACAAGAGCATCATAGCTGCGGAAGCTGAAAGGGAAAGCCAGGATAGCGGAGCCCGGACTCACTGCGGGGCTGGCGAGAGCAGCCCGGAGTGGGACGGGAGGGAGAAGGGCAGTAGGGGAGTCACCCACTGGGCCCGGAGTGGAGGTAGAACAAACCTGGAAAACGGGGGCCCCGAGAGTGGGGGGGTGTCCCGCCCAATACCCAGTGAAGGAGAGAGGAGAACGCAAGAGTACAGAAACAGCTTTAAGTGTACCCACTGTGTGCCCGGCACCAGAGATCAGAATGGGAGTTGTGAGAGGCCGCGCCACAGTCCCTGTGATGACGGACATGAGCGCAGTCCAGGGAATATGGGCAACCAAGAAGGATCATATCAGATACTGAGTGATACTAGACAGAGAGAGGATGGCGACCGGAGGGAGAATAGCAGAGAGTCCTACTGTGAAAAGGGAGAAGAAAGAGAGAATGGGCAGAGTAAGATTGGGGGTAACAGGCCCGTGTTCCATCACCTTCCAAGATCGGATGGCCGAGCATGGGACCTGGAGAGATGGGAGCAAGGGAGAACGCTCCTTAACTCTCCCGGACCCAAACGTAGGGCCCGGAGTTGGGATGGGAGAGAAACGTGTGAACCCCCTTCGAAAGACATATTGCGAGCTGAGATAAAGGCCAAGAGACTTGATGTCGCCAGCTTAAAATCAGATCTGGATGACATGGTAGATGGTACCCTGCCTTTGGAAAGAATGGAAATGTATGAGCAGGATGAAATACTGTTCATGGCAAAGGACGTTACCCGAAAGGCGAGAACAATCCATGAGAAGTTAGTCGAACTAGCAGGCAAATATATGGTGGACCTGTCAAGGACCAAGGCATTACAGGGGAACCACAGGCTACATTATTCTGATCGAGATCTAGATGAGAGGCGAACAATCGGATTGAAAACACACATAAGGGAATTGATCACTGGGATAAGGACGTGGAGGGCACTAGATAAATGGGAAGAGAGGTGGTCCAAGAAGGGGACCGTCAGGAGGAGCATACTTGGTATGACTCCAGGAGGACTGCAAAGAGTAGAGACATACCCTTTGCGTGAAGTTTCAAATGGGAACTATGTACACGTCCCATGGAGTAGGGGAGATTTAGCCGCTTTTACCACTTCCTTCCCCAAATTGCGGGAGAACCCAGTGGAGTGGTACAAGCAAGTTGAGAGATTCGTAAAAATCTCAAAGGTCCTATGGATAGATCTGAACACGCTGTTCGACATTGTAGTACCAGGAGATTTGTGGACAGCATGCAAGGTTAGCGCTGAGTGGCCCACAACAGAGCCAGAAAGGGATGCTAAGACTAATGGGCCGTCTGAGACCGTAATGGCAAAATACGAGAGAGTGATGACTTGGCTAAAAGACAAAGTGCCAATGCAAGACATAGATTGGGTCAAAATAGACAGAACTAGACAGGAACCCAAAGAAACAGTTCACGAATTCTATGAGAGATTGTTGAAGGCGTTTAAACAGTATAGCGGTCTGGATGTAATGGATCTAAAGGACATAGGGCAATTTGTGTCTAAATTTGTCCTGGGCCTGAGACCGGATATTAGTTTGATGATTCAGCAACACTTGATTTGTTGGCAAAATAAGCCCTTAGATGAAATCCTGAGATATGCCAGGTACTGCTGCGATGAGATAGACTCCAAGGCAAAGAAATTAAAGGAGAAACTTATGGTGGTACAGATGCAGGCAGCCGGCAAAGGGGGGGGGTGGACAGCAGCAACAGCAGCAAGGGACCGGTACTGGGGGAAAGAAACAGTATAGCCAGAACAAGGGCAATGAGGAGAACTCCACCTTCAGACCCAGAATAGACATAGCTGCCTTGAAGAAAACGACTCGGTGCCACCAGTGTAACGAGGTGGGGCATTGGAAACGCGAGTGTCCCTATAACGTTGAGATAGGAGAACAGGAGGTAGAAGAGGAAGAGGTCCAGAGTGCGCCTACGAGAGGGGTAACGCCATACCAGGGAAAGGTTGTTCAAAGGGGGGGGTCCTCCTCCCCGAGCCCAGTTCCCTCAGCCCCCCCGAGTAGGGACTATGGGCAAGACATATAGACAGATGCCCCTGTTTGTAGGTGGAGAGGAGTGCTATTATGTGGACCCACTAACTGGGCAGAGAGTGGAAAGGGAAGACTGCACCCTCGGGGCAGTTTTGGAGGTGGACCAGAGGGGACCCTATGTGGAGGCCGAAGTGGCGGGGTTCCCAACGACATTCCTAGTGGACACAGGAGCCACTCGATCCACGATCAGATCCGCCGCAGTTCCCGGCCTGCCCATGTCTGGGGAGACCATACAAGTGGTGGGGGTCGCAAACAGGAGGATGACCAGCCCGCTGACTGAGCCCGTGCAGGTGAAAATAGGGAAGTACAGCGATGAGCACCAGTTTGTGGTTTGCGATTCGAGCCCTGTATGTCTGCTAGGAAGAGACCTCTTGTGCAAATTAAATTGCACCATATACTGCACACCACAAGGAGTGGAGGTATTGACTAATGACGATGATGCGGACTTTAAAGTCGCAAATTCCAGAATCTGTGTGGAGCTGTACCCCACTTTGACAGTAGATGAGCTCCCCTGGGATCTGAGAGAGACAGTAGCTCCAGAAGTATGGGATTTCACTGGGGAAGAGATTGGTTTGGTGAAGGGGGTGGACCCAGTGAAAATTGTAGTGAAACCACATGCTGAGTTTCCGAGAACACCCCAATATAAATTGACTCCAGAAACAATTGCAGGCATAAAACCCGTGATCGAGTCCATGATTAAGCAGGGAATACTGAAAGAAATCGTGGGTAGTCCATGTAACTCCCCGATTATGGGTTTGCAGAAACCAAATGGGAAATTCCGCATAGTGCAGGACCTCCGAAAGATTAATAATATTGTTGTTTCGTGTTGTCCAGTGGTACCGAATCCATCAGTGATACTGTTTCAGATTCCATTCCAAGCTGAGTGGTTCACTGTGATTGATCTTTGTCAGGCTTTCTTTTCGATCCCTCTGGACGAAGACAGCCATTTTCTTTTCGCATTTAAGCTGGAAGGTCGCGTCCTAACATGGTGTCGTATTCCTCAGGGGTATACAGAGAGCCCATCGATCTTCAACCAGCTTCTGAAGAAAAATCTTGAAAGTCTAGTACTGCCCCAGAGGTCAGTTCTGGTCCAGTACATAGATGACCTCCTTGTGGCGTCAGAAACAGAGGAAGCTTGCAGGGAGGACTCCATTGCTTTGCTAAATCACCTAGCTGCCAATGGGCACAAGGTGTCCCCGGGAAAATTGCAGTATTGCCTGACAGAAGTGCAGTATCTGGGGCACAGAATTGAGAAGGGCAAACGAAAGGTGTCACCAGACAGAATAGAGGCAATCATGAAGATGAATGCGCCCAAGACACAGAGAGAAGTCAGGATGTTCCTAGGGATGGTGGGATATTGCCGACAGTGGATTGCAAACTTTTCATTGAAGGCAAAGCCCTTGAAAAAACTGACGCACAAGGAGGTGAGCGATCCGGTACCATGGGACAAAGACTGTTTGATGGCGTTCCTGCAGCTGAGAGAGGACTTGTGTCGTGCTCCGGCTCTGGGAATGCCGGATTACGATAAACCATTCTTGCTCTACTGTTGTGAGAGAGAGGGTTGTGCGCTGTCTGTGTTGGTCCAAATTCATGGGAATGCCCGTAGACCAGTTGCCTACTTCTCAGCTACGTTAGATCCAGTAGCTGCAGCGTTGCCCGGATGTCTCAAATCCGTTGCTGCAACCGGTGTCAGTATTGAGAGATGTGAGAATATCGTTATGGGGCACCCGTTAGAGGTATATGTGCCCCATTCCGTTGAACTGTTAATGACCAGGACCAAAACACAGCATCTGACCAACAGTAGGCTCACGCGCTATGAGCAAGTCATACTTGCTGCAGAGAACGTGACCCTCAGGAGATGCTCTGTTTTGAATCCTGCCACCTTGATGCCACTCCCAAATGACATAGATGATGATGAATGTACAGACCATGACTGCCTCGATGTGACTGAACTATGCACCAAACCTAGACCCGACATCGTGGATGAGCCACTGACTGACCCTGATGAAATTTTCTTTGTCGATGGCTCATGTGTAAGAGACGAAGTTGGGCAGTTGAGAGCAGCCTACGCTGTTTGTACCATTACTGGAGTTGTGGAAGCTGGATGCCTGGAAGGAGTACACTCCGCTCAGGTAGCCGAGATCATTGCCTTAACGCGTGCCTGCCTGGCAAGCAACCAGATTCGAGTTACCATATACACCGACAGCCAATATGGTTACGGGGTAGTTCACGATTACGGGCAGTTGTGGTCTCAAAGAGGTTTCATGACTTCTTCAGGCTCTCCCATTCGCAATGGAGAGTTTGTGCGCTTGTTGTTAGAGGCGCTGCAATGTCCAGCAGGTATCGCAGTTGTGAAATGCACCGCACATACCAGAAACATGGACTTCGTGTCACAAGGCAATAGATATGCCGACGAAGTCGCACGGTATTGTGCGGAACAAGGGTACTCTTTCACAGAGGTGGAAGTGGGTGGAATAAATGTAAGAACTGAATTAGCTATGATACTGGAAACTGTTGACTCTTGGGACGAACTGAAATGCATGCAAGAAAATGCTCCTGATTTTGAAAAAGAAACATGGGAAAAGGCGGGATGTGTGTTGGGTGAGGCCCATTTCTGGGTCTCAGCAGATGGCAGAGCAGTATTGCCCAATGAGATGGTGAGCCCAATGGCAAGACAAATACATGGTCCCGTACACTTAGGAAGAGACGCTATGCTGAGAGTGTTTAGGCAGACCTGGTACAATCCTAAGTTCAGAGTAGCAGCCGAAGCAGTGTGCCAGCGTTGTGTGACCTGTCAGCAGCTGAATGTAGGGAAGAAGACCCCAGTTGCACTGAGCCCCATTGGGAGGTCAGGGGGTCCATTCAACCGCATGCAGTTGGATTTCATTGAATTGCCGAGGTGTAACCGCCTCCGTTATGTTCTGGTGGTTGTTTGCGTATTCTCCAGATGGGTTGAGGCATACCCTACACGTAGGTGCGACACCCTCACAGTAGCCAAGTTACTGCTTAGGGAGCTCATTCCGCGCTTCGGGGTGCCGGCCTCTTTGGAATCAGATAGGGGAACGCATTTCAACAGCTCGCTTGTGAAAATGATTTGTGCGGCTCTGAACATAGATCAGAAATTGCATTGCAGTTACCGACCAGAAGCCTCAGGAATTGTGGAACAGATAAATAGCACCATTAAGGCCAGAATTGCAAAAGTGTGTGCATCAACGTCTCTGAGTTGGCCTGACGCTCTGCCATTGGTCCTTATGAGCCTCCGTAGTACCCCAGACAGGAGAACGGGGCTGTCACCTCATGAGGTGTTGATGGGGAGAGCAATGAGGTTGCCATCTGTCCCAACTGCCGCACTGATAAATATCACAGATGATATGATCCTGGACTATTGTAAGGGGCTATCTGACGCCATTCATTCTGTGTCCCTTCAGGTGCAGGCTGCCGAAGTTCCGTCGTGCCAGGACCTGTGCCACGACCTGTGTCCCGGCGATTGGGTGCTTGTGCGAAAGCACGTGAGGAGTAGCTGCTTGGATGTTCGTTGGCGTGGGCCCTTCCAGATCATCCTGATCACGAACACTGCTGTGAAGGTGGGAGGCCTGCCCAATTGGATCCACGCGTCGCATACGCGGAGGGTCCCAGCACCTCTGGAAGAAACAGCTCCTCTCTCGGATAGACGTCCAGCTGAGGACCGAGAAGCCATAGAGGGGGCTAGCCAAGCTGTAGAGGTGCCAGCAGAAGCAGGGAACGAGTCTGACCCCGCTGAAGACGGTCAGTACAACAGCGAAACAGACGACGCTACTGAGGGAGAAAGTAGCTGGGAGTACGAGTCAGAGACTGACCAGTCTGACAGAGAGTGTGGACAGACAAGAAGGAGAAGGAGTAGAAGGGTACGAGGAGAAGCTCTTGGCCACAAAGAAGGAGCTCTAGCCTGAGGTCAACTCCAGAGAGAACCCTTCCTCCGATATCAGAGGATTCAGACCCGGAAGAAGGTGCTAAGGGCGCTGAAGCACCGGACTTGAGAAGGTCAAGAAGAGTGCGTGTGCCTAACCGAAGATACTCCACCCCTGAGTGGACATATCTGGCGACAAATGTCTTTGGAACAGAAAACAGGGAGGATACGAGCGGTGGTGGTGTCCAGTTCTGAGCCCATCGTCACAGTGGAAATACGACTGTTAGTACCCGGAGTCGAACAAGAAGGGTCACTGACATTCATGCTCCCCAGACCTCCCCGCCTCAGCAAGTTAAGGCACATGTTTTTCACAGAATTGCAATTCCCCGACTTTGGTACAAAGATAACAAGCCATGAAGAGCACAATCTTCGTTTGGAAATATTGAACTATGCTGTCGAAGCTGCAGGCACAAGCCTGATTGTAGATGCTTAGAGACTTTGTAAATAAGCGAGAAGAAAAAGAAGATTACCTAGCGCCCAGGAAGCAGAGAATCTTAGGGACCTTCCTTTGAGTTGAAGGAGAAGGGCTAGGGTTGTCTGTATTGAACTGTTAAAGGACTTTTGCGAAGAAGGTTGTCAGCTTCCAGTTGTGTGGTTCTAAGGACGAAAGGAGTAAAAGAGACTGTAAAGGAACGAGAAGAAAAGAACTTTGTGCAGAAATACGAGAAGAGCCATACTGTCTGACGAAATGGAAGCCGGCACCCAGAACCGCAGAGCCAAATGTATAATAGGCACACTAATAGTAGGAGTGATAATATTAATAGTTTTAGTAGTAACAGTTTCTTATGTAAAGGGACATGAGGAAGAGGCAAAGGTAACCGATGTGAAATCTGTAGTGACACCTAAACCCACTGTTGCAGGGGGAAAAGGGGTAAACATACAGGACAAGGCGTTATTAGCTGCAGAAGCTCGCAGGTTACACGTAGATGAGTCCCAAGGCGACTTTAGGTCAAATGCTTATGCTAAACTTTTATATGAATACGTGGATGCCATGGAGGTTAAGGACTGCTATGTTTGCATGCAGTTGCCGGCGTCTGTAGATGAAGGCATTAGATATCATCACCTCCCGCTGACCTATGGCATTACATGTAGCTTATTGCTTAGTATATTTTATGGGAGAGATAGTTTTGAATACTATTTCTCCAATTATGACTCAGTGTTGCCAGAAGTCCCAAATTATAAGCAGATGAACAAATGGGACTACTGGAAGAGTGAAGACAGATTGGCAAAGTTCTTCATTCCTTGGATTACCTTAGATACTTCACATGCCCGTAGAAATAACCTGACCTGCAAGGTGTCAGATGTCGAGAAGAAGTTCATAGGGCAGGTGGATGATCGATACAGGAGACAAAAGATTTTGAAAAAATCTGGACAATGGAAAACAGATTGGACCGAGGAAGAGAAGGCACATAAAAGAAAGGGTAGTAGTGGTCCAATAGCTTTGGATAAAACAAAGAGAGGAAAGTTATGTCTTCACCGAGCCAAAACGTATTATGAAAATGTATACGTGGGAGAAGTCAGCTGTGAACATGCTTTCAATTTAGAGTATTACACCAAAGATTTCCTGAAGGGAATGCAAGTGATTCCAAATGTATATTTTGTTTGTGGAAGGAATGCCTACGTGAGACTACCTGATAACTGGTATGGATCATGTTACCTGGCAATTATCTTCCCCAAGATATATCACGCCCAAGACTTAGAGATCATCGAGGGCAAGACATCAGCGAGAGGAAGGAGAGATATAGGAGACGCAGAAATGGTTGGAGATGTATTTGGAGCTGTGTTCCCTATGTTGGGACTAATACTTAATGATGTCAAGATTAGACGACTGGCAACAGTCGTAGACAGGTTGTCTGCCAGCACTGCTCAGTCTTTAATGCTGGTGGAGGGAGAGATGCAATCGATAAGGGCCATGGTTCTTCAGAACCGTCTTGCCTTAGACGTCCTGCTAGCAAAAGAGGGCGGAGTCTGTAAGGCTTTGAAGGTCCAGGAATGTTGCACCTACATTCCAGACAATTCCAAGCCCCTTGAGAAAGTTATTAGGAACATAACTGATATTCACAAGGAGATCGAAGACCTGAGTAGAGAAAATGTTTGGGAGAAGGTGGGCCATGGAATGAGTGAAGCTGGAGGGTGGTTTGCCAACTTAGGGAAAAGCCTTGTGTGGTCTGTGTTGAAACCTATCATCATAATATTGATCTGTGGGATCATGTTGTGGGGATTGGTGAGGGCATTCAAATGGTACAGAGCCAGGAGAATTGAAAAGGCTCGGGAGGAACAGCTGCAGAGATTAGCTGCCATACAAGACAATCAGTACAGGAGCCTGAGGGCTCTGGAAACGCGGAAACGAGGTCCATTAGCGATTACTGCAGTTTAAATGTTAGTGATGACCCCGAGAGGTCATCAAAGGGGGGAACTGAGAGAGCGCAAACTGACCTAAATGTATGAGTATATCACATTTACACGTAGTAAGCACAAGTCATGAAGAGAAATGCCATGAGTGCTGATATTATATGCATCTGTATTCTGAAATGTGTAGTTAACTTAGAGATTTAAGTAGAAGTGGAACTAATGCAGAAATGTGTGAAATTATATGACTTTATTAGACGTGATTAATCCTGAATCCATGTCGTGTAGCTGCTAAAAATGTAAGATGGCCTGCGGTTAAACGTAGAACGTGGTAGGCCTCAGGGCCAGAGATGGAAGGGATGGGGAAGGTGTTTCCTTTCACGACATGGATTGCACTAATGTTTTAGTAATAACATTAATGGGCTATGATTTATAGATGTGTTTACCGAATAATAGAATAAGAGTATTAACATGCTATTAATTAATGAAAGAGTTGAACGCTATAATCATTATGAGAAATGCTGTAGGCCTGAAATGTTTATAGACACTGATTTACACGTATTGCTCTGGGCCGAGACATGTTGCAAACCTTTTTGGAAGTCTATGAGAATTGGGATCTTGGCTGCAGATGTCTGTCTGCAAGAGAAAGGGGGGATCCAATTATAAAGGAAATGAATAGAGGTTTGTTCAGGAGAAGGCCCAGACATGGAGGAGGGTTCCGGAATGTTTTAAGGGGTATCAGCGGGCCGGAGAAGAGTCTGAGAAGCAAGGTCAACTCTTACGCACGAGGCCCAACACAGAGCAGCATGGAAAAAGCCAGAAGCTACACCACGTGAGGGGCGTCTCACGAGGGGCGTCTCAAATGTTGTTGACTGTTTTGTATTAGGGACAGCACCCCTGGGGGGAGTTAGAGCAGATGCCTGAGGACCCTTTAGAGAGCGGACGGGTAGGCAGAGAGGGGCCTTGACTGGAGAACTGTAGGGTTTCACCAAGAGACTAAGAGTGGGTGACCTCCCTAGGAAGTCACTCACCGCTGACACCTTTTGATAGGTTGGGACTTCGTTAAGTAGGGATACCATCCAGAGCAGGGTAGGGACAGCCTAACCTGTGTTTTTTTCCTCCAACTTAAATGACGGAGAGATCTCAGTACGTGTCAATGCTGATAGCTTTATTATTCTTAGAACTTGTATTAGTAGTTTTCTTTGCTCGTCTGAGGGTTTTCCGAGAGCACATGTATGTAGTTGGGCCCGTGTATCTTGTGAATCTCATTCTGAGATGCCTGTACTTGCAGCTTATCTTGACTATATAATAAATCTTTGAAAGCTAGAAGTTGTCTGTGATCTTTCGGAGCGGAGTCCTTTATTGGGTGAACTAACTTGGTAAGAGATGCACTTTCTTCCCTCAATGACAGGCAACAAAGGTTCAGTCGACCAGATCGAGGTTTAGATCAATAGTGATAAGGTATCGATCAAAATCTCGCCCTTCCAGCTTCATCATCATGCTATTTTGACTATAAACCGCTGTAGGAAAAAGAGAGGTCTGCCTACCATCCACATACTGGTAACGAATGCTTTCACATCTGTCCAAAATGGCAGGTGCCTTCTCAGCCAGTCTCGTGTTCTGAAGCAAATTATTCCCTCACTTTCTGCAAGTTTTGTAATCTTGGAATTCCCCCCCCCCCCCCCCCGCCCCCCTCCCCAACCTGGGTATTCTTAAGGAGATTTATAAATCCTCCCTAACTATAATGGGTCCCGAACTTCCAGGTGTAAGTCACAGCTACTCCTGAAAAGAACTTAGTAGATGTTGGCCCTATTTTATTATGCAATAAAGCACATCTGTTTTATTGATATATGAACACCAGTTACATGCCACATGAATAAATGTAAATTCAAGCATACCAAATGCCACGCATTGACAGTCAAGAAAAAATATCCACACAATGCATGGTTTATTCACCCTGACTGTGAGCACCCAATCTCTCTCTACCTGGGGATTCTAGGTTGCATATTTTTTTCTATAGTTTCACAAAATTCAAATAAAATGTATATGCTGGTGTTGTGCATACCATTTTTCTAAGCAAGCAAGCAGCTCACATAAAAAGTATTGTGATATTTTGTCAGGAGACTATTTCTCTCTTTACAAGACGTTTTCTGTGCAATCCAGTCTCTGGTATCTTTTGAGAACTCTTTACGCAAACTGCTTAAAAAGAGTTGCACAAAATTGCACAATGCAAAATGTTGAGAAATGTAACGAATTTTACCCAATGCAAAATGTAGCAATTTCATGAATGTTGCTCCTTTCACTTATGCAGACTAGACATGGAAACAGAAATAAGGTGGAAGGGCTAGAAAAATGGAAACAACCTTATGCAAATCAGGTCAAACCCATTCCAAGAAGAGCATGAGGCATGGGCATTTTTATTGACCACTTCATATCTACATACAGTATTCAGTGAGTGGTTCGTCAGGTCAGCATCCTGACCCATGCAGCAAGGCTCACCGGCCTGGCCCAATGTCAAATAAGAACATAAAAACATGTGCAGCTAGCTGTTCGTTGTGTTACGCAGTGTGGAAACAAACAGTTCTCCCCAGAATGGATGTGTTAAAACCTATTTTCATATGGTTGAACCCCTTTTCTAATGGCAATGAAGGAAAGTGCTGCCTTAGGTATCCTGAATGAATTCAAAAAGATTATCACATATTTCACCATTTGCTGTTTTGTGCTCTTTGTGATTGTGCATCAGAAAAAGGTTCTCAGACCTCCAAATCTTCCATGAGTCAGTTTACCCTTTTCTTAGCCTCCCATTTTAAACAATCTATACATGCATTAGAAACCTTACAAACTGATGGTGAAAATGGTGACTGCAGTGCTTAATTTGAGCCGGTAGTGGACGAGGGGTCCACCGGCAGTCATTTCTTATGACCGGCATTTATTTTTCTTCAACAGGCTTTGATCTGCAGCAAGAGAGAGAGAAAAAAACAAGGTAGAAAGAGGAAAAAAAGATGGGAAAACAGTTACAATGTAAGAAAGCAGGGTTGAACAGAAACCTGAAAGAGGGGAATCATGGGGCATGGAGTGTCTGATGGTTCATTAAAGAGGCATGAGGTAGAATCACGACTTTGCAACCTTGGTATTCAACACCATGCCCTCCGATAGCATTGGCACTGATCACCAACACTAATTATTTTACAAATTGAGCACTGGGTTACTGTGTATAATTCATATTTGAATACTTGTATTTAAAGTTATCTCTAGTGGAAATCCCGATAGCCTATGCTAACTGGAGTGCTTGTGAGCCAAATCCCTAAACCTCTGACGGAGAGTAACAAAGAGGCTTCGATGGCTGCATAACATCCCTGTTATATCTAATTGCTGGCTTTTTGTAAATAACCACAAACAAAGCCCGCTTAAAATTGCCATGATGGCCTACAAGTAGAGAGACATGGGTGTTTCTGGAGACCTCTTTCCTCAGCTCTGGATACCATAGGCACACTCAGTTTGGCACATGAAAAGCACCATATTCGTCCCTTGGTTGAAGGAGTAAGTGGGTCATTTACAGATGGAGTGTGTTGGACTTGAGCCTTTTTGCAGGGTAATCTCTGAAATTTTTGCCTTCCTCTTGGCATTTTTTCTGACCTGGTGTTGGTGGTTTTGGGACTCTAGGCACTCTATCAGTGCTGTTCAGTGTTGAAGTGCATGTGCTCTCTCTGGTAAACTTGGTAAGATTGTTCTACACCTGTTTGGTGTATTTAATTTACCTATCAGTCCCTTTTAAAGTGGTATATCAGATATCCAGGGCCAGTAAATTAAATGCTACTGGTGGGCTTGCAGCGCTGAAGTAGCCTTTCAAACCTGTCTCAGGCCTCTGTCATTCCAGGGCCTGCAAGCACAGTTTACAGCCGCTGTGACGTGGCACATAAAGTGGTTGCCACGTCTGTGACTCCCCTTTTACTACATATCAGTCACAACTAAGGTAGGCCCTAGCTAGCCCTATGGGCAGGGTGCACTGTAGGTAAAAGGTAGGACATGTGCCTTAACTGTGTGACATGTCCTGGTAGTGACAAACAGGCATTTTGGTTTCTCACAACTGTGAGGCTGCCCTCTCATAGGAATGCATTGGGGATTCCCCGATATGTGTTTCAGTGGTAATTCCTGATATGAGAGGAGTAGCGTGATCAAGTTTGGTATGTTTGGAATATTGGCGATAAATGCTGAGTAACGGTGTTTGCAGATTTATCATCACTATTTTAAAAATGCCACTTTTAGAAGTGGGCATTTATGTGTGCTATGTATCTTTGTACCTGCCTGTTGTGTATTGCATGTCTGGCTCTGGTTGACAGGGGCTGGGGAGGTGCAGTTGCTCCAGAGGGGCTGGGTGAGTCAGCACTAGGTTGAATAGGCCGATCTACATTCGGAGTAGTGGGAGGAGTAGCTCCAGGACCTGAATAGGACTGTGCCTGCCTTACACAATGCTGACTCTGCCCCCTGTGGTGTGTCTGGGGCCGGAGCCTACACTAACAATGAGGGTTGTTGTGCACATGAAAAGAGAGGCGTAAGGGCCCCCCAGAACAGGTTTGGACCGGGCACAGAGCCCTGTGTCAGGGGGAGAACTAAGACACTAGTAGTATAAATGTTGGGGCTGGGACCCCATGTTTATGGTACCTGCTTGGAGCTGTGAAGAGAGGACTGCCAGGAGGAAATGCCACATAGGACTTCCCCTCTGTTAGGGTTGCCTGTGAGCTGGACTGACTGGGTCCAGCTCTGCCACTCTGGACTTTGGGGCCCAGCGCGTGGTGGACGCTTGAACTGTTTCCTTCAGGGCTTGGGGGATCCTGCCCTGCAGTGCTCAGAAGCAGTCATGCCAGGTGAGGAGAGGAGCGATTTGCACCCTGCAGCGTGGGCAGTGTCTCCCTCTCGTATATGGCTTAAGCAATTGAAGGGAGAGTGAGAGTCAAGGCATTAGAAGCGTGAGAAGCACTCTCCCACTCACGGCTGTGCCCCCTGTCGTGTTTCCAGTAATAGGCAGCCAGGGCTCTGCTACATGGCCCCGGGCTGTGAGAAAACACCAAAGCCCTCAGGAATCCCTGTCCGGGATTTTTTGGTGTCATCAGAAAGTTGGAGGGAGCGTATACCGCATTTTTGCACACTGAGGAAGCACCCTGCTGTGAGGAGCTGCATTTCGAGAGCGGGTGCTTGTTGAACCGCTACCTGGCAACCAGCCCCTTGGTGGAGAGGCCGGAAGCAAGGCCGAAGCAGTTGCCTGGTTGTGGGCGGGGCCCACTGCCGTCAGCAGTTAAGCAGGGAGGAGCCAGGCCAACAGAGACTTCGCTCCGTGCAGAGAGGCCAGCCCTGCCACCCCAGTGAGGGAGGTTCTGCCGCATACGGTAAACTGCGGGAGGCGTGGGGCAAGTGAAGAGCCTCACAGGCTCGTGAGACCATCCCCGGAGAAGCAGTCGCGACCTAATGACTGCGCTGGAAAGAAAGATGTCCGGTCCGGCTGCACCACAAAGGGATCGCTTGGGTGACCGCGCTCAGAGGAGTTGCCCCAGGCAAGTGAAAGGAGTAGTGTGGGCATTACCTGGTGTGTATTGCAGCCCCACACCCCGGATTCGGTGCGCTGGGCACCAGGGACATTCTTTGTGAGGTTAGGCCGGGGCGCGACCTCGACAGAGGCCCTCCCTTCCCCCTGAGTTATTTTTGGGTTACTCTGGTCTTAGGAAGCCAGGGGACAGTGTTTGCAGCTGCACCGCCGGATCTCGGGCAGCTGAGCGAAGGATGCAAGTATTGACCTAAACCCTGCCTTTGAAGAAGGAGCATTGTGGGGTGAGGCCAGGAAGGTCCCCCGCTTCGGGACACTGACTTAGGGACAGTAACCCAGTGAGAGATGTTACTGTGGTGCACGGCTACTGAGGTTGTACAAACGGTGCACTACGGATGATGGCTGTGGGTAAGGTGCTCTGCTAGGCACCATTATTTTGTTTATGCCCAAGAGGGGCCTGATGTGCAGAATGTGCTATGCTGATGAACATAATGTTATGGCTATGGACTTGAAGTATGTGCGCAGCTGCAGGTGGTTCAGATGGTACTTTACTGATGATGTTTTATGCCCTAATGTAATTATCATATGGGTAATACGGCACTTCCATGAAATTTTGATGATTAGGATGTGTGCCTAAGGTGTTTTTGCTAAGTGCAAGGTTACCAGTAGCTACTGGCCGTTTGGTATGACAGAGGCCCGATTGGCCCTGTCGTGTGTATAATCCCTGTAAAGTAATACCTAGCGCCAGATGGCACAGTGTATATATGTGATTACGTTCTAATGTGTTTTATGAATAATGCAAAGGCTATTTTTGATATAACCTTGTGTGGAGTTTCTTTTGTGGTGTGCCTTGTGTTTCGCTGCTGTGTGTTTGTGTTATGCAGACGCTTTACACATTGCCTCTGGGATAAGCCTGACTGCTCATGCCAAGCTACCAAGGGGGTGAGCAGGAGTTAACTTCAGCGTGTAACTCCCTTGCCCTGACTAGAGTGGTGGTTTCTGCCTGGCTTATGCATATGCCCTAGCCAAAGAGATATCCCATTTCTAACAGATGGTATCAGTACATGTATAAAATAACACAAGGGGCCATATTACAAAAAGTGCTCTAGGGGCTCAATGGGCCTGTGTGCCCACTTTCTGCGCCCACAGGGCACTTTGATATTACAGAAGGGGCCGCAGATGGTTGTGATGCCCCTTGTATAATACTGATACCGCTGGTACACATGTAGCGTCAGACCTATCTCAAAAGGGCTTTCATCTCTTTACCTCAGACCTCGTGCCATTTTATAGACGTGGGCGTAAGGGCAAAGAAGCTGTCAGGAGGCACACTGAAAGGGGGAAAGGGGTTCATGAGAAATGTGGCTCAAAGTAGAGAAGTGTGGCTCAATGGTTAGAGCGGCAGACCCTGATGCAGGAGTCTGGCCGGGACCAGGGTTCAATTCCTTCCTCGGCGGGTCTCAGGCTCAATTGCCTCGGACTTGATAATTCTCGCCTCGGTGCCTATTCTGATCATGAGCCCCACTCTGCACCTCAGGGCAATAGCTTGCTTAATCTCTATGATGGCCCCAACAACGCTGAGGATGCCTGACTTCACCTTGGGGGTGCCCAGGAGTGGGCTCCTCTCAGGGAAAGGCCAGGAATGGTTCCTCCGCGGTATTCGTACAAGCCTACGGGTAGTCGTGCGCTATATAAGTGCGTAATTGTCTGTTATCATGAACCCTTCCAGGCATCCCTTTGCAGGCAGGTGCACTCACTCACTGCACCCTCCTGCAAGGAGATCTATCTGCCCTCGTGAAAGTGCAGGTGAGTTGCCGCCTGCACTGTGAAATACGGAGCAACTTTTAAACAGCTTCTACAATTTTCACTTGAATGTGCTGCCTCCACAGCAGGCATGCATTCACGACTTCCCTGAGAGCAGCGCAATCAGCATAATTGGGAGCATTTTCCCTTTTGTGCTGGCACACCTTTTGAAAGGTGAGCCGTAGCACAAACAGGTAAAGTGCACCCTGTGCGTAATACGGCCGTTGATGTGCCATCTACTCGCCTCATCAATGTCCAAATGGTATTACCGATATCAGAGTCTTAGCAGTCAAGGCTGTTGAAAACACCCTCCTGGTAGATCAGCCAGCAAAGAACAACTGTGTCCATGGAATGAGAAGCCCTGCCCTAATTGGAGTAGCGCTTCTAACTCTGTTTTTCTTGTCTGGCCCAGCCATGCATGGCATCACAATTCCTGGGCGGTCAAACCCTAGATCTGAAAGGTGGAATATGGCCAGGGCAACTGGAATTATGAAATTGTGCGGCTGCAGCGAATTACGTATAATTATAGATTTGCCACATTTGCCACACATTCCATCTTCTGCCACATAATCTGCAGATTTTAACAAAAGAAAATTTGTTTTCTAGCTCAAATGGTACAAACGTTACAAAAAATGCAACAACATGTGTTGCAGCACAATGGAAGGACCTGTGCAAAGCTATATCTTTCTATTGCTGATTGATATATTTGAGGGTTAAATGTGTACTAATGTAATGCAAACAATGCCCTGAAAGTGTTAAGTGTAAAGATGCTGAAATAATGTAGCAATACTATTACAAAATGTGCTGCATAATGCTGTATAATTTGGCTTTTCTTGCTGCATAATTTACTCAACCCTGCGGCAAAATATAGTCCTCTCTTGCTGCATCATTCTAATAGCCCTGGGTATGAATAGGGTCACAGAGACTGTGCTCGCCCACCAAATCTTTAATAAGCTCCTAAAAGCGTTGTTTCACAAAACACATCCCACCACCTGTAGGCAGCCACTATAGTAGACGTTTTCATCAAATATTCCTATCAAGTTATCGAAAACTGCAAAAGGATTGTATCTAAAGTTACATGCGATTCTACTTTCTTTTATAATTGTGTAATCATTTAGTTTAGCCAATCAAGTCTGCATTCGGGATTGCAGCTAAGAAATACCGAGACAAGCACAGAATAGTAAAGACTCCCAATTTTGACGAATGCAATTATATTAATTACCTTTGCTCTGGCAGTGAGATCAGCAATTCAGTAAATTAATGTCGGCTTGCGTGTATTTACATCACAAGAGATTGCAGGTTAGAATACGCTCTTAAACGTTTCATGACAGAATGTGCCAGTGTTATGAATTCTTTCCTCCTGTGTCTTGATGTTGCTTGAGCGGCTGTCTGGCTTTGTCTGTTGCCATGTTTTGATTGTAATCAGGGTTGTCTGTCTGGGCATATATGTCCCTAACGCAGTATAATGCATTATGGTAATACGTATAATGACTTGCATTTTACTCGTTGAGGAAGTTTTTGGCTTTGATATATTTCAAAATATCTATGAAAATCAAAGAGATTCTTGCACAGTCCTCTGAAGAAATGCACAGACTGTGAAAAATGATAGCACAAACGTGGACTGAATCTGAGGTTATGGAACACTGGAGGTTCAGAGAAGCAAATCAAAACATTGTTTATCTTGCTCAGTTCCTCAGCGTTAATGGATTTTTTTTCCTGTTCTGCTCTACCTTCTTCGCAGAGGCCTTTACGAAAGAAGGGGAGCCAGTGCTCTTTGTCTCAGGCCCTGCTTTAATGGGGGTGTACACTTCTCCTAAAATATGTATTTACGTTATAAAAAGCAGGGCTTACCCAGTGCTTAATTTGCACCCAAAAAATAATTGCTACGGAGTTGGTCAGGAGGCCACTGCAGCTTACCACCCATGGCCCCTATCGGCACTGCAAATGTCAGTACCAACACAACTCGTAACCATCACACTCTTACAAGCGTGACAGTTGAGACTACTACAGGCCCCCAAAGCTATAAGAATGGCTTAGGTTGCAGGTCTTAGTAATTTTTAATGTATGTTGAATCATTAAACAACTGTGATTCTGCTCAACCCGAGATTAGACAAACAGTGCCACTATGTGGCAGATTGTCATAAGTGCCGGTGTTTACAATTAAGTGCCGGTGTCGAGCACTGGAAACCACCTTCTCAAATTAGGTACTGGCCTTATGTATTCCTTCGTAATTGAGGTAATGCAACAACATCACACGATGATGCCAAATACTGTATTTTCCCTTAACTAGCATACATGTTTCCCAGGGCTCGAGTCGGAGTACCACACGGGTGGACGGAGTCCCCCCACTTATTTTACCGGGGGTACGTCATCCCCCCTGCCAAACAGCTGGACTTCACTCTTTGGCCTCTCTGGGACGAGGAGCTCGGCACCCTTTGTGACGTCACTGCTGTCGTGACGTCACTTCCGGTGACAGCGTCCCCCCACTTTTTTTTTCAGGACTTGTGCCCTGATGTTTCCTTACTTATTGGTAGCTACTTGAAGGGAAATTAAAGAAGGGCCCACAAAATATTTGGTACCTGGCCCCCCAGAAACTTCTGACAGGCTGGTCTCTACAAGCCTGTCGTAACTATTTCATACAATGATGAGACTCTGAAATGTATAAATCTTCCAAGTTCATTCTTTGCCTATTACACTTCATAGTGCACACATTCCACGTTATCCACTGTCACAGCCCTTTCTCATACAGGGTTAAATTAGGCTTCGTCGCCCTTAATGTTCCTTATTTGGTGACTCTGTTTATTGGCACTTACAAGTCAACATTCCTTACATTGCCTCAAAATACATTTGTGATATATCTCCTTTCACAGAACCTTTCAATGATATAGAATTAAGTGATATAAATACCTAACATATAAAACCACCTAACTCCATGTTCTAAACCCCATCTCCCTCCTTCCTTCACCAACCCCACCCCACCCCACCGCAGAGCTGCTAATTTTAAAACAATACTTCTCCAGAAGCTAGAACATACCAGTTACCCATTAATCTTATTAAACTATGAATATTGCCGGCTGAGTGCATGTAATCTATGTAGGCAAGCAACCTCTCTATAGTTTCACTCAAGTAAATCCCGGATGCCACCCTATCTATAAATGATCTCTTTCGTCAAACGATTCAAAAGACTCTCAGATGCCATGTTTTCCCATTTTTTGATGTATGAAGTATGCACAGAAAATACTTTTTTTCCCAGAAAAGTGCAATAACCACCCTGGCACATATCAATAGTTAAAATATTAGTTTGTATTCCCTTCCTGATAATACTCCCCCCCCCCATTCACATGTCTAACTCCTAGCAATGCCGCTGATGGATGAGCCAGTATTATCAACCATGTTCTTAATTGTAACAAATACATTCTTCTAATAAATCTGTACACTGGTGCAGTGACACACTATGTGAATGGGGTTTCCCCCCCACTGTAACCCACCGGCAACTGTTCAAGGTATCTGGGAAAACTGAGTGCATTTCACTCTGTGTCATATATCATTCAGTCACTATTTTCAGTAGGAATTCCTGGTGAACCGCAGATATTTTGGGCACTATCACATCCCTTCAGTGTTTTTCCCATCTTTCATATTCTGTTGAACAACATTATGATCCACCACGCCACATAGCTCCACAGCTGCTCATTATTAGATTGGCAGACCAGCCTCGACCGGTTTGAGATTACATCCTGGGTGACCACATGTGTTGTCATAAAGTTTTCAAAATCAGATTTGGCTCTAGTAGCCCCTAGTTTGTTTTTCCAGCAGTGTGAAGCCAAATGTCTCACTTGTAAATTGTGGGATCTGTCTCGTTCCCTTAGATGAAAAGTATTTTTACTATTTTCTAACATTTTCATGTTACCCACTACCTAGAGGCCCACCAAAACACTACATTCTCTCCAGATTATAAAATTATCCCAATCTTAGCCTGGCTCGAACCCTAGATTGTCATGAAAGGGTGTCTGTGGTGAGGGCAATGTTGCCACTCTTATAACTATCTTGTCCCACATATTTGGTATTGTACTAGTTATCAGACAGAATATGCGGCCACATGCATCATCGGGACATTTTGCGATTCCTTATTTGCGAAAAAAAGGGAATCGCAAATAAGGAATCGCAAAATGGGATGCATTAATTTATTCGCATAACTTTTGCGATTCGGTGAAAATCGCAATTTTTACCGAATCGCAAGGATTATGCAAATTCTAAATTGCGATTTCGCAATACCCATTGATTCCTATGGGCCAAAAGGCCCATAGGAATCAATGGGAAGGCATTGACATTTTGCGAATTTCTATTTGCAATTCGCAAAATGTTAATGCATTACATGGGTGCAAGGGGGTCCAAATGACCCCCCGCACCCCTGAAATGCATTTTTAAGTGCATGTTTCACACACACATGTCCTAAGGACAAGTGTGTCTGTATCATTAGAGTGTTTAAAATGCAATTTTGAGCATTTTTAAACTTTTTCGCAAATTACCACGAGGTTCAACCTCGTGGTAATTTGCACCCCCTAATTGCGAATTCGCAATTTAAAATGCAATCATGCATTGCTTTTAAGGAATCGCAAATTTGCGATTTCTTAAAAGCAATCGCATTTTTGGAATTCACTAAAAATAGCGATTTTCCAAAAAATGTTTGATGCATCCAAAAAAGATATTTAGGAATCGCAAACGGCCGAATTTACCGATTCGCACCGCTTGCGACTCCTAAATACCTTGATGCATGTGGGCAATGATCTTTCTGGGCTTCTAATTTCAGGCACCTAAATCATGCCCCACAGTGTTGTCCCCTTCAGGGCTTGATTCACATGTGTCCATGTCTGTCCAGGTGTTGCATGTATCTTTCCTCTATTATTCTGTGGGGTTTTATTTTTAGTCCCCACCTCCATTATTTTCTATGGGAGGATGTTGCAGTACCAGTAGTTGACCATGTGTAGTGCTGGACTAACTATAGAAGTGTAAGTTATTACAAAAGTTCAGTTTGTGAATACTGAAAAGTAGTAAACTCACTCAAAAGTGTAAATGTACTCAAAAGTGTAAGTTACCTTTGGGAATCAGGTCCATAGCTTGGTATAAGATTGATGATCACAGGCTGAGTTCCTCTAATAGGTTGTATGACGTTTCAACGCATGCTTTTACCACGCATGCCTTTACAACGCAGGTATTACAACGCAAGTCGTTACAACGACTTGCGTTGGGGGGCGCTGGATAGTGGAATAGTTTAATTTTCTATTCCAACTCCAGTCCCCCTGGATAGTAGGGATGGTGTTGGATAGAAAATTAAACTATTCCCTGTCCAACAGCGCCCTCCAGCGAAAGTCGTTGTAACAACTTTCGTTGTAATTCCTGCGTTGTAATGGTAGTGCGTGGTAAAAGTTTTGTTGTAAACGATGTTCCCCCTCTAATAGCTCTTGAAACTATGAAGTGACTTCAAACTAGGTCTGGGAGGAGTTAGCAAAACTCTGCGAAGTGGCCAACAAACTCTGCCGCTGTACGCGGAGTTCTGCAAGCGGCGGGGTGCGATACGTCGCAACACTTGTGCTGATTTTTAGCAGAGGGTGTTTGTAAAGTGCTGTAAAATCAGCACAAACAGCACCACTCACATTGCAAGAGGGCGCTGCTTCTTTCTGATGCTCAAGTAGATGTTCTACTGGAGTGGCAGCTTCCTCAATGCGAGCGGAAGGTTTCTCAGTGCAAGCGATAGCGACCGGTTGTGACCGACCACGTTGCGAAATCTTGCCGGGAGGTGGTCTAGAGTAAGATTTCCCTTGCTTGCGCTCGCCAACTGGACAATGGAGAGCTGTGGGAGAGGAAAACCTCTGCTACACTGAGTGTTTCGGAACTCCGCACTCTATTTGGAGTGGGAAGCACTCTGCAAACTTCCCATGCGGAGCAGAATTTCATGCCCAGGCCTACTTCAAACATGCTAGTTAAACGAAGGCCTGTGACTAGTTTGTGTTTTTAGAAAACTGCCTCATGCCCTCCGATCGGAACATACATGGTCCTCTAAGTCTTTGCCTCAAATAAAAATCATAGCTGGTGAGAACGAAATCGAACCTGTAGTCCTGTCGACCCATAAAGTCACACCTGTTTTCTCTTTGTTCATTAAATTATATTGCATGCCCTGGTCCCATTACCAATCGCATATGGATCCAGCACCTTACATTCACATCTTATCTGGTACCATTCCCCCGTAATAAAATCTTCTTAATCTACTTCTTTTCCTCCCTTCTGCCAATGATAGATCTGTAACTTGTTGTAAGTATATGAACATATGTGATCTTGAAATGATACTTCGAAGCTGAGTGAATGTCACAATGGGTTCTACGATTTTGATATAACAGGTCGAGTCTGAGTTAAATAATTACAGGCAAGTTATATTATCTGTTCTTTTAGTTTCTTAATTTCTGTGATTGTTAATAAGGCACCCAGACTATCTTTCGATCTTGAACAAAGTGTCTGTTATTCTGAAATATGGTCAGATTAGGCCCATAATCATCAGGTATTTTTCAGCATTATCTAATTATTTTAACTCAATACATAAATAGGCCCTGAAAAAAGAAACTTAAAAACATAAGCTGACACAAATTCTGGGAAGAAGTATACCTTGTGTTATTTTAAGTATGTCACAAACATAAGGTACTCTATAATTCTACTTTAGCAAACAAGAGATGTGTCTTAGTGCTTTAAAACTCTTAGATAAGACAAAGGAACCTCTGCTGTCTTGAAAACTATTGCATTATTCAGTCTTTGTACTAATTTAACAGACAAAAGGCCCTCACTGCCTGCAACCTGCACATTCCAAGATCAATGGATGGTAACCTGTACAAAGGTCAGGGAATAGCATGAAGGCCTCCGTCAATACCCATTGACTTCCTAGAAAAGAGCATTGCTTTGTCAGGCTTTAGTGCTGTATGTATGAAGCTCTGGAATGGGTAATCCCAGAAGTGTCAGATATCCGATAGAAAAAGTCGACAGATTGCATTTGGAAATCCATATGTGCTGGTATCCTGATCGCTTAAAAGTAATGCTAGTTCTAAAGAGTATTAATTTAGTGCTCAATCATGAGAATATAAATTCTCTCCTAGTCATAGTGCAGTCAATGTACAATCCAAAGTAATTAATGAAGCAGGTTTATAAAGAAATTACAACTTGAATAGTGAATTTTAGACACAACCTAGCAATCCTTTAGTACATAAATTTTAATTATACACCTAATTCGTAGTTTTTTGATTGTCATACTGATCTAATAGGAAACATTTGTATTTATTTGAAGCAAAGGATACACTGGCAGAATGTTTACCTTCTTCCATGTTAGTGCCTACATTCTGATTATGGTGAAAGAGCTGGGTGAATGTTCAATAAAGATAGACATGTGGGTGGGGTGGTGAGTGTAAGGGTCATCTAATCTATGAAATATAGTAGCCTGGAAGTCTTTAATGAAGGTACATGTAGTTGCTAGTCACACAAAACGGAAATAGTATTGTCACATGCTTAGATGTCAGCTTTGTACTACAGTGATGCTATTCACCTCTCAGAGGGGACCGTGTTTCATTTGGTAGACGCAATGATAGCCTCGAAATAGTCTGTGTAATCAAGTAACTTAAATGCCTAATATTGCTTCACAGACAAACTTACCCATTGTAGGAAATTGGTTACTGGCCCTACTCGAGAAGCAACCACAATTCCTGTCAGTATTAAGTCATAAGCATATCCCACATTAACCTGTGCTTACCCATCTAGTAGCTTGCCACAAAAGCAGTCAGGCTTGACCTAAAGGCAATGTTTAAAGTATGTATGCAGCACTTCAAACAGTAATAAAAGGGAAAACTCAAAATAAGAAAATTCGCTCCCAATTGAAAATAGAGTGAAATTATCTGACATCAAAACGACAAAAATCAAATCAGTATAGCTGGAGATATGCAACTTTCAAGATTTAGTTAGAAATAGTGCTTAGAAGCACAAAGCGCCAACTGTGGTCTTCTGGTCACTCTGGACCAGAACAAAGTCACATGTTCAGGCCGACTGCGATGGACTGCAGGTTGGATAGAGAACCAGGTTTGCTCCCTGAACAAAGCACCTTAAATTCTGGTTGTGGAGCATTGCAAAAACCAGTGTCGAAAATCCATCATGCAGCAGCGGAAGTGAGGTCTTGCGCTGAGGATGCGTGGTGCTGCAGCAGTTCCAAGGAGCTGAGGGGCTGTGATGTGAGGTCCTGCTTTGAGGATGTGTCATGCTGCGTCAGTTTTGCTTGGACTGCAGCTGAACTGACAGTGCACCTTTAGGCCCACTTCAAAGAGTCCAGGACTGAGCTAGCACCACTCGGTCCAGACGCGGAGGTCTAGATTGTTTTGGAGTCTTTTCTGTCCCTGAGCTATGATTTACAGGCCAACTAGCCATTGAAGTCATTCTGGTGGTCATGGGTTCAAAATGCAGGTTCAGTCCTTTTCAATCAGGCAGCATAAACCAGAGCAGTAGAGTAGTAGGGCAGCAGAGTAGCAGTCCTTTTTGCAGTACAGCAACACAGCGGTCCTTCTGAGACTACAACAGGTCCAGAGGTGTACTGAAGAGTTGGATCTGAGGGTCAACTATTTTTCCTAGGTGCCAGACACAAAAGTCTAATGTGAAATTATTTGTTAGTGTGCTGGGAAGAGCCTTTGTGATATGCAAGTGTGATAGGTGACAGCTCTGCCCCCAATCAGGAAAATACCACCTGCTAAAATTGTAATTTTCAGAATTGTGACATAAAATCCAACTTTATCATTAAAGAGGATTTGAAATTACAGTTCTTTATTTGCCAAACTAGGCCCTGTTACTTGCTTCTAATTGAAGTAGATCATTTATAAAGTATAATAAGGTAACTCAAAGTTATGCTATGGGAGAGGTGGGCCTTGCAGTAGTCAAAAGCGAATTTCAGAGTTTTTCACTAACACAACATGTGAAGCTTAAAAATGATATGTCCAATTTTATAAATACATTGCACACTGACCTATGGGCTGTTTACGGTTTACCTAGGGGTGACCGAAATGTATTAAAAAGCAAGGTTTGGCCTAGCAAAGGTTTACTTTACCAGGTTGAAATTGTATATTGGTTTGCCCACTCTGAAGTGAAAATGACTGTTTGGTCAGCCCTCTCGGGCCACCCAAAACAGTAATGCGCACTTCCCATATTCTCCATGCAAGCAGCATTACAGCCTGCATGCAGAACATGCCCAGGCCCCCATTCCCTGGCTGCATTGCAGAATTGTGATTGGCTATCGGGAGCCTGGGAGCTTGCTTCCTGCTGCTTCCTATATCCTGCTTTAGGACCGGAGCAGGAAAAAGAGGATGGAGGAGAGGCGACGGCCAGCCAACCGTCAAGGTAAGTGTGTTTTTTAAAAGATTTTTTTGCAAACCACCCTCCCCCTGCCCTTGCCTCCGCCTCACCACCCGAGTCCGGTAGCAGCTGTTACTTTAGTTATTCACCAGTTTATTCGTTTGTCAGTGTTGCAAATTACACAATTGCAATGCCTCTTACTTGTCTGTTTTAACAACACTAAATGCATGAAAGCCATAGAATTTGGCAAAAATTTGATTTGGAAAAAGGCGAACTCCGTCCATAGTATTATTTGCCTGTGATGTGGAAGTGTCGGGGAGCCTGGCCTCTCACAGTCTGCCTTTTGCATCTGTTACACAATGTGATTGGTGTTCATCTCTGTTTTCCCATATTGCGACGGACGACATGTTGGGGCTGTCTGAAGCCAATTATGCCTTTTATATATGTATTTCGAAAACTTTTGAGAAGTTTAAAAAGCATCCAGAGAATAAAATCGCATTAAAGTAGGCTTTCTTAAAAAATACATAGCAGAACCCCAAATGAGTTGAAGAATCCCTAGCAAAAAGTGTTTTATGGCGTCAATTCATCTGCAGAATCTTTTTGGCCTCATTTTCACTAACACAAGATGTTTATTAACTTTTGCAACCATCATAAAATGCGAAGCTGCTACAACCTACAAAACTGCACAGAGAAAACTTACATTTCAGCTATTCCAAATTCGTGTTAGTGGCCCACATGGTCGTTGAGAGGACTAGTCTCACAGAGTTCCTCATTCCCCACCTTTGCAAGGGCTGAGGTATCATTTCCCATGCCGTGCTTCGTGAACCTGTTCCAAACCAACCGCAGACAGCTGGCTGTGTGCAATTAGCATGATATACGTAATTTATCGTTAATTGAGTGCTGCTTTGAAATGTTACACCGTGCCGTAAAAATTGCATGTCTTATCAAATAATTTTTTGTGCAAATATTTCATTTGTTTGATCATACAAACTTAAACATAATAAAGAAAAAAATATTTAGCACATTTATTGTAGAAATTTAATTATATAGTGACAAAGATTCCGCAGCATTCAAGACCTTATTTTATTTTATTTTGTAGTAAGGTTAGTTTTGTAGTGTAAAATCTAACCTTCGATGCCAACTGAGAACTTTGCATAGGAGATGGAGTTATAGGCCATATCCTCGACGTTGCCTTTTAATACATCATCAACAATCTAATGCAAAAGACCCTTACCCCTGGACTGGTCCAATCACTTTGCCATCCGTGTCTAACCAAGGTCAACACAAAAGAGAAGAACACATCTTCAGATCCTTCAAAGTCTTCTCAATAGACAACCAAATGCATGAACTCATTTTCAGCATATTTACTCCTCGTCTGACACCAATACACTTCCCAAAAACTTCAACAGTTTTTGGAAAACCATGTGGATATTCATGACCCAATTGAAACATGCATGTGCAAGCTGAAGCCTTAAGCACCCTGGCCCTGGAAAGATCTTGCTCATAATCGATGATACATCCACAGACAGTAAATAAAATTAAAGAAAAACAAAACTCCTGATGACCTCATGATACTGAGGTCCCTCCGTGCAACATGAACACAGCTCATCACATCAGTCAAAGCAACCAAAAAAAGCAGAACACTCAAGCAGTGAATCACCAGGATTGTCCTTCACTTGTTCTCCTTCTACCTTTCCAACGAACACCAGTTCATTGACATGGGCAACTTGGGGTCCCAAAAGATCCTTATCACCTGCAGCATCCCCCAATGTTCCAGACTGTCTCCTGTCCTCTTCAACCTCTACATGGAGCCTCTTGGTTCTCTACTCATCGATAACAGCATCCCGTTGGAGGAGTGGAAGGCATGGCCATCAATAACAGAAATACTCAAGAACAGGTTTTGCAGCTCACTGTGTCATATGAGTCAAGTGGCATCTCACTGATGACCTGCAAAATACATTAAATCAGTATGGTTTTGCTTGTGTTTCCATTCAGCAGGGTTAATCATTGTGATTTATATTTCTACACCTAGGCCCTGTATCTCACTCAATCAATCAATCAATCAAAGGATTTGTAAAGCGCACTACATACCCGTGAGGGTCTCAAGACGTTGTAGGGAGGGGTGCTGCTACTGCTCGAAGAGCCAGGTCTTGAGGAGCTTCCTGAATGTGAGCAGGTCCTGGATCTGCCGCAGGTGGGTTGGGAGGGTGTTCCAGGTCTTGGCGGCAAGGAAGGAGAAGGATCTGCCCGCCAGATGTTGTTCATAGGATGCGCGGGACGGTGGCGAGGGCGAGGCTGGTGGAGCCGAGCTGGCGGACCATAGCACTCTAGCTTCATATCGTTGATGAGGCACAACAAAGCTGAAACTGATGTGGTGTGGTGTGGCACCTGTTGTGATTCAGAAGGGACACGTCATAGAAGTTCAAGCTAGCCTATTCCCTTTGGATACATATGATCAGTCCTTATTTGTAGTGGCACAGATGAATGTATTTTAGCCCAAGTAGTTACCAGAGGCTGAGATTAATTTAAATATTGTACTAATTATTTTTTCCATGTTTCTTTACATTTCCAAAAGGGAAGATAAAGTAGAGGAATTGTTGCTGCTACTGGTATTTTGTCTATTTTTTTCCATTTCCCTCCTATGAATGTATGCTCATAGGCTGAGTTCTACAATGACATGATTATAAGGATTTTCTCTGCTATGGATAAGTGTAGGCAAAAAATAGTGTTCGAGGAGGGTTTCAATTTTACTCTTTCAATGTTTTGGGAACAGTTTGGTCATTTCAGCCTCAGGGATGATTCTTGCCTACACCCAGAAACCCAAATCTTCCTCCTGTAGGAAACGGATTTGCTTGTTTTCCTACCCTCTGAAGAGTCAAGAAAAATGCTCAAAGAAGAGCTTTGATTGAAGATGTTAGAACTTGAGGATTCTGTAACAACCAAAGCATGCCATCTTTGACCAAGGAAAATTAAACTGCACTGCAGCACAGAAAACCATTTGTGCCTGTGTGTGTACCTATAATTGATGCTTGTAACTTATGCTAGCAAAGTGTACCAAAATGTTTTGGCTCACATTTCAACAATAGGAAAGTGCATTCTCGGTTGCTTATAATTTCTACCTAGCGAATACACTATTCAGCAAAATGCTCAATAACACTGACACTACTTGCAGTCTCACAATAATCTTGAGAACTTTAAATTTGTCTATAAGAATATTCCCTCAAGGTGCTGACATTCTGGGAAACAAAAATAGGGTTTATGATCTAAAAAGAAATCTGCACATTCATGGATCTCGACCATTAATCAGTATGTTAACCAATACACGTTGGATGTACAGCCAAAACACACATTTCACGATATTTTGCAGGTAGAGGTGAGCTGTAAGCTGTTCTAGGATTCATCTACTTAACCTTCTCGTGGATTATTGAGGACAAAGTCCTCTGAGTGCATTTGATAGGGTTGCATAATATCTTAAGGTACCCTGAGCATAGCTGTATGCTTGTGCATGCCTTACAGCTGATAAGTACTTTGTAGAGGATGAATACTGCTTTTTAAGTATTGTGTGAATTTTACACCAGAGGAAATTGATTCTGATGAATTATTTTAATCTCACCATTATTGAAAAAATATTTGACATGATTTTTTTTGAATGGTTTTTACCAGACTGACAAAACCAACCCGGTGAAAGCCCCGAATGGTGAAATATTTGTTTCTTACAACTAGTCTTAGTTTTGTGTTTTTCATATCCCCCTCTTAGCTCTCTGTGAGTTTTCTTTTTTATAGGGTTTCCCCTCCTTATCCAGATGATACTTTAACCCTCCAAACTTTGCTCTACAACTCTAATACCTTTGCCACTGTGTGCTTTCCCTCGATTTGTTTTTCTCTTCCTAATCTCGTTTTACTACCTCCCCCACACCATCTACACCACCCATCCCACATCAAATGTCTCCCCCTTGTCCCTTATTAGCTTGGTGTTGGTGTCCTCTTCTATCTTCCTACTTCTTTTTTTAACCTACTGGGCCACAGTAAACATAGAAAAAGATTAACTTGACCCTTTTTTACTAATAAAGGTTTGCCTTTCCAAGGAAATGTTCTTTTTTCTAAGGAAAAGGTATTTTGCTTTTTTTTCTCCAAAATGACGTTTTGTCTGCCCGCTTCTGTGAGACTGAATTTCTTCATCTTGGAAATTCATCAAAATGATGGATTACAGCCTTTAACAGGATGGCCATTCTTATTCCCTTGACCTATTTGGCTCAACTCTATTAATCACCTATTAGTACTTGAAAACATAATTTATAATATTGCTCAAGAAAGCATTTAAAAAATAATTGGATATTAACTCACTGATTCAAATCTCCATTGACCCTGGCTCTTTGAAGGCAGGCATTTTGACATTAAGGCTCTTATTCTGCTGGTGGAGGCAATACCGGGAGGTAACACCATCAAGGGAAATACCAATACCGCAGTTTGTAGTTTAACAGCAGACGTTTTACATCCTGTTTCCATGTTCAATGTGTCAATGTGAAGGATCGTATTGTCCAATAGAATACCCCTTGGGAACCAAGGGTTCTCTTATCTGGAACTTTCCTTAACCTTTTTCCCTATTCAAGTTTGCACCTAGATTAAATTTAGTGGGGAATAACGTGAACTGTTACATTTACCACAGACTTCCCATACCGAAATCTGCTCAAACAGTGTATGCACTCACTAGCAGTAAGCCCACATTATTCAAACTGAGGCCATGAGTGTTGTATGAGAAGTTGAGAACTAATCAATAAGTTTGTAAAAACACAGTGTTTAAACTGGATATTTACTAAAAGATATATTGACCCCTTTGTGGTTTACTTCCAACTGTAACCACTGAGCGCCCAATTCACGAAGGGCATTACAACGCATAAAATTACGAATGCGGACTCTCCGCACTTGGAGCAGAATCTGCAAACTGTAGTGCTCAGTGCGGAGATTCCGCCCCAAGTGCACAGACTCCGCACTCGCAACTTTACGAGTCGTAATGCCCTTTGTGAATCTGGCCCACTTATCTTATATACGTTATCAAACAAATCAGTATTTTTTATTTTGTGTTTTTACACACACACATCTGAGTAACTGATATGTGTTAGGTAACATTTTTGGCACATTGAATTTACACCTTTCAAACACTATTTTATATGAATTTATGTATTGAGGCAGTTTCCAGTGAAGAACAGCCCTGACTTATACTTGGCTCCACTGTGTCATTCTTTGCTTCTGTTTTGTGGCTCAAATTGTCACAGTTACTCCTTTAATGACTCCATTTAGGAGCGGTGGTAACCTCTCCTCAGGGTTCCCATTTCAAAACATCTGAAACCTACAAATGCATGCAAGGTGAACATTTGTATGGAAAGAAAGCCCTGCACCCCAATCTCTCAGGTTCGTTGGGCGCATGTTTAGCGCTCTCCTGCTGCATTAACCTTTGCTCCCTAATGATGCGTTTCGACTCCTTGAAACTGATTGCTGTGTCCTTGATCAGGTCATTTTTTGTGGAGAAGCTTCTAGAACTACGTTGCTTTGTATAATTAGCCTTCAGCCTTGACACTGCATTAGCAGAGAAGATGGCAGCTTCACCTTTATAGGACATTCTAAAGTGGAAACTGAATAATGCAGTGCAACCAGATCCTTCCCACGAGGCGCCCTGTCCCGTCGTGCAGTGATTCGACCAAGCACTACAGGGCAGCATAAAACCACAGTTTGCCTATGTATGAGACAGATATGCTGGGCCGGGATACACTTTTCTCCTCCAAATTCCTTTTCAGACTCACAGTATTTATTTACCTGGCAACCAACGACTGGTTTACTGTAATTAATAATTATTACTTTGACAGTTGGTGTCATTGCATACGGGAGCATTGAGACTAGAAGCAGCTCGAAATATAAAATATGCATCGGCCCACGGGATGGAGTTTCAAAAGCAGTAATTAGTGAGCAGGGGTAAAACTGAATACTTAATTTAAGTCTTTTTAACCAAAGATAAGTTGCTCGCGGAAAATATATAATGTTTCTCTTCACCTTAGTCGTTTAGCGTTATAGCAGAATGGCGACCTTATTTCGAAAACTTGCACAAAATCATAATTTCGGCAAAGTTATTTGAAAGTCATTTTGCTCATCAGCTTAGGTTTGCCTTACATTCGAAGCACTTAATTCAGGTAACGCGGGAAACACAGTTATTTTTTGTTTTGCTAGTTTGTGGCATAGCAGGGTTTGCTATCAGTAATGCACAAGATGAGAAGAGTATCTTTTTTTTTAGATGTTGAAGATGTAATGATTTCAGAAGGAATCGATGAAAAAAACCTGAATGAATTCACAACAAAATATTTATTATGTCAGTTGGTTGGGGGTATTTGTAAAGCATAGAGCTGGCTTTGGACTGCCAGAAATTATTTTTACTAAAGTTGGTAGGGAAAACAAAAGAACAAGCAGAAGTGCAGACTCTTTATACAAACAAGTCAGGTTGAGGAATATTTGGGCTGGGAAAGAAGGGGGAGGGCTGAACTGGAAAGAGAAATCCTGCAGGTCATGCGTGCTGGGACCAGTCTCAGATATGGGGAGCGATCTATCCAGGGGTTCTGAATAGAAAGAGAAGACATTTTTCTTGGTTTATCTTTAAGGGCCTAATGACAAGTTTGGAAGTATGGGAGCGGGCGACTGTAAAGTCCATGCCATGCAGGAACTGAGGTGTCTGCACACAGGATGGCACATGTTATGCCCCCCTTGCATGTATCCCCATGCACATGGCCAACAGGAGGACCTGTAGGGCCCCCTTTGTTTCTGGACCGCCAGCCTCATCATGGAGGAAAGACCTCCATGACACCGCTGGTGGTCCTGAAGCTCATCATATTAATGGCGGTGGTGCAGCGGTACCACCAGCATATTACTGCGGCCCTGACTGCCGCTCCACCACCAGGGAACAGCGGTTTCCTGGGAGCTGAGGCAGTGCAATGACGGTCATACCACCTAACTCGTAATGGGAAAGTCGTACCACCGGTGCGACTGCCATGCCCCACGAGTGTGGCAGTCCTCAAACATGCAGACCCGTAATTAGGTCCTAAATGACTCCAGGATCTTAAGTTTAATTCCCACTACACTGTGGTTACTGTTGCCGGTGATCTGTGGTGCATCACCAATTTCTTGAATTTACAGATTTGATTAAGCATAGAAGGGCTGGAATGTGTGCTGTTAGGGAACGAGTCTTCGGTGCTACTGGGCGAGCCATTCTGGGGAACAGCAAGGTCACTGTTGAGGTGAGTGGCATTCAGTTAACGAGCTGAGCGTCACAAAAGTACATATATGGTTTACTCGTTCAAGTAACACAGGTGACAAACGTTCCTGCTATAGCGGTTAATGAGGAAGAGAACAGGAGTCGTCTTACCTGACAGACCTCAGTCTTGACGCCCTTGTCTTCTGACAGACACACGTCTTGACTGTGAGCTTGATGGGCATTTTTTTGTGTATGCTACATTTGTTTAAGCAACAACAAGGATTGATGTCTGCTGTTTTCAATGGGCACAAACACCGTAGACTAGGTACTGATGTAGAGGACTTAGATACTATGGCCCAATAGACATAGCAGACTGTTAAAGAAAGAAGTATTTCCTGTAAAAATGACGTACATTAGTAGTATAAGCAGAAACCCTTGCTGGCAACAATGACATACCTTCAGCAGGTGTCCTTGGCAAACCTGAAGCAATATCCTAGATATACCTATCTAAGTAAAATGTTCTCACTCTTATATTTCATAACAGAATGAATCGAAGCAGAATGACAGTAGAATAGCTAGCACAGATGGCCCATCTGCAAATTTTCTTCTTGGCAGAGCAAGTGGACTCTCAAGCGCTGCCAACACAACTGCCTGCCTATTGAAGGAAAAAGATAAATAAGTTGATGTTGGCAAAAGTGTCTATTTATGCGAAGAGTTAACAAAGTGTTATCAAAACAATAACTCTTCTGTTAATAAAAACAAAAATATCAAAGTCTTGAGAAAAATATCATTTTATTTTATACTGTTTCTGCCATAGGAGAAAATGCTGAGGCTTACCTCACTGCCATGTTACTCTTTCCCAACAAATACAGGGCTGGGTCTTGGATGCCTAGCAATAGAGAATTGATGCGAAACGCTGCTAGGAACTATGCATTCATTTACCTGGGAAGACGATTTGTCTTCTTTCTTCCCTTCTCTTTGCAAACACTCGTAGATTGTAAGTAAGTAAATCCCTATGAGGTGTCAAAAAAGTACATTTATGGACATGGGGCTAATTCTCAATGATTTGTAGGGGCAAGTCTGACTTATGTAATAAAAATACAAAAACTCTTGTGTACCAATGCATGATACATTATTAGATAGGTGCAAATGCATGTGACGTGTGTGTATAAGCTACACACTCAGTCTCATGCTGCACTTATATAGTTTTAATTAAATTCACAATAGTGAGATCTCTCATGCGAGTGTGATCAAAGTGGTCAGAGAAATGCAGTGCAAAAGAGGTGAACATATGCTTTTAATTTTGTGTTTATTTACAAGCTCTTTCGAATGAAAATTCCATGTTTGTAATCAAATCTAATTTGCATCTGAAAGTTTCAGGCGTTAATGGAGATTGCTATTGCACTTACTGCTGCTGCAATTAATTCGCACTACCGCATTAAGTATTATGTATATCGAAATGACCAGAAACTATAACATCCATTTGTGTCAATATGATCAGCTTGAATGCACTTAGGTAGTTGGATAATCTTTTGACTCAGCTGACCAGTTTGCGCTGGAGCCTTGAAGGACTAGAAGTTACCTACAAAATAATTTCAAGCAAACTTTCAAGGAGTCCCGTCAGTGCTACATTTGTTATTTCTTGGAAACAGGGAAAGTGAGTACAGAGATAATTGCTAACCAATATGGAAGGAAAAGGCTAAAATTGGGAGTAAACTGAGCAGGTCTGGTGTGTAAATTAATTCAGGAAGAGGTCACCTTGAGTTCAAACCTGAAGAAGTACATGGCCCTAAACTCGGTAGTCACTTTGTACTCTCGTTTACCTAAATTGTACTTGGTTGGATCATTTACTTTCACTTGCTTTGATTTCTTTTCCCACGAGGAAACACATCAAGAGAGAAGGGTATTGCCAGATTTACAGGTCGTATACAAACATATTGCTTTGTAAATTAGTTATTTATTTTCTGGCTTCAAATGTATCTTAATCTGTGCTCACTGCTTCTTCCAGATGTAGAGTTCCATTGTTTGACATCACTACCACTTGTGAGGCACCTAAACGTTAAATGAACAGCATTACATGATTCAATCTTAACCTGCCCCCAAACTACCAGTTTGATTCTAAAAGTTTCTTGCAGAGAATCTTTTGCTAGCCTGCATAAGAGACAACCACTTGCACGAACTAAAATCACATAGCCGGACACTCAGCTTACTACTGTCACTCACTGCTTGGTACACAAAAGCTTGAGTGAAACTCATAGGGTATTTAATCATCGTGTTCACCAAACCTCATAGTCTACTGAAGAATTGTATTCACTACAAAACTAGCTGTAACCTGTGCTATAGTTTTAAATTAGTGAAAGGTGAGACCTACAATGCCATTTTATTGACAGGTTGGTGCCTGCCCGTAGAGTGATTAGGTTGTTAATGTAGTGGTTCACATGTGGTACCATGGGAGTCTAGGGATTTGCAACATGGGCTTTGATTTTGAAACATGCGTCTTCACACATTGCATAGTTTTTGAATAAACACTTACAAGTTTTGTCATTTCTGGACCTCATTCGCCTTCTTCAATAAATTGCTCTTGTCTTTATTTCTTTACCCTAGTTGCTTAGAGCATATTAAACTCGTTCATTGTCTTTTCCTGTACGTTTCTAACAATCTCACATTCATTAATACATCTGCCGGTCTTGAGTGGTGTAATACCGCCATCCTTCTGCCTTCAGACAAAGATTAGGGCATAGGTATGTTTGAGGAGAGATGAGTAAAACTCTTGCAGATTATTATTGAAGGGTGAGTTCTTTTGTGCCAAATGAAACCAACTTCTTTCTTCTCCTTCAATGAGGCTTTGTTGTGGTTCATTCAGTGATAATTTGTGGGCCTTTGACAGTGTCAGAGGAGGGGTGTCGGAGGCCCCTCGCTCTGCTAAATGCATACCTTTCAACATGAAAAGCCTTGTCAATGAGACCGCCCAGGCAGGCATCGTAAGCCATTGATAATGTTAATGTCTTCAGAGTGGGATTCTCTTGGGTTGCCTCATTGTGAGATAATAGTACCTAGACTAAGTGGTTTAAATACTTGGAATTTACCAATTTGAATATATATGTTAAATGTTTTAGGCTTCATTAACTACCATTTTATGCTATAAAACACTTTGAAATGTCTAAATGTATCTACTACCCATATGATGGATTTAAAATAGTTTTTAACTAAGGTATGTTAAGGAAAGCGTCACTAACCACAGAAACGATGTCACTGGTGGTACAGAAGCAAGGTAAGGTGCTTGTGATGTGAATAATGACTGAATCAGCAAATTGTCACTGTAAGCTGCAGACTGTGTAGGGTGTATAAGAGAAAAGAGCAGGTAGACAATGGGAGAGACTGGACATCTCATAGTGATCCGCATAAGATTATTGGTTTCCATGTTTTGGAGTCTTTGGAAACATCTAATTTCTAGTTTTTCTCCGAGGAGGTTTGCTGCTGTATATATAGTCAGAGGTAGCATACAGTAACATGCAACATTATTTTCAACCTGTAACGACCCGATGTGCAGAAAATAAAACAGTTGCCAAATAGCTCTCTTCATGAGAACAAATAGACATTTTTGCTTTTGGTTATTTACACTGCAGCAGCAATGACGACCTGTGACCTTCCTTTCGCATTGGCAGCTGGCTCTAGTTGGAGGCAATGTGACATCACAGTTCAACTGCAATAAGATATTACATCTGAGCGAATTTGTCATTTTCATATTATCACAGATTAGATCTGTCACAACTCGACTGCAATAAAGACTACAGAGACAGGTTTTTGTAATGCAATTGTAAGCTTCCATGCATTAACCAAAACCTTTATGTTTTATTAAGTGGCCAGCGTATGATGTGTCTTCAGCCGCCGCAGAACTGATATATACACTGAATAGTCTTTTCTTGATGTGGTGATTCGTATCACATAAATAAATTAAGCTCCATTTAAAAATAAGGCCATCATGACTTTCTGCGATTTGATGTCATTTTAGCGGGTCTGATTCACTAGAAATCAAACGGTACTGTTATTCTACATTTCCGCTAGACACTAGCCTAAGACAGTCACCAACACAAAGTGGAGATAAATGCGATCTGTTAGAGAGGGCCACATTACCCTATGGTGTGGGGCCACCACCAAGTGGAAGCTAGGAACAGAGGCTCCTTGTCCCATCATCACTGGTAGCTGAGCAGCTGTGGAGGGTCTCACTTACAAAGGGGCATTCACATACACATGAGGTGCCTCTCACTTCCAATGTTGCCCGCACATGGCAAATCGGGTGGAGGAACCAGTGGCAGAAGGCTGCCACCTGTTCCAAAGTGAACCAATATTTACTGGTCCACTTTTGCGACGTGCTTGAGATGGGCACATATGAGCCTCCCTGAATCCAATATGGTTGAAGGATTCTAGAAACCCCCAAGATCTCTGACAATGGGACCATAGATGCATCTTTCTCAGAATAGCACACACCACATAGACCCCATGTTAGAAACAGGGTTTCTGGTTCACTCGGTGTACATCCAAGCCAGGCAAAACCCACCACTCTAGTCAGGGTAAAGGAGTTACACACCCAAGATAACCCCTGCTCACCCCTTTCGTAGCTTGGCGAGGCAGTCAGGCTTATCCCAGAGGCAATGTGTAAAGTGTTTGCAAACACACACACACACATCAGTGACCCACTAGGCACACCACAAAAAAAAGACTCCACATAAGGTTATATGAAAATATCCTTTGTATTGTACATAAAAAAAACATTAGACCATAAACTCTTTGTAGTATGTAGATCACATTAGACCACATCACATAGATCACCCTGCCAACTTTGAAGTTTGTTATCACCTACATAAACCATAAAAAAATCTTTGCCAATAGGCAACGGTCGAAACACATTTAGTGCAATACGGTAATTACTCATAACTTGCATGGGTCATAAAAACGCATTATACAACCTTCGTTATCGCACATAATGATTAGATCCTGTTTCCAACATTTAGGGTATGAACTGCAGGTTATTAGGGTATGCATAAATCACTCACTTTGCAGTATATAACACAATATAGCCCGCGCGGTCATTAGTCACATCTAGCTTGCCAACCAGGCAAGGATTATGGGCAAAACAGTAAACCTTCCTCGGTGTACTTCTAGGGTATGCATTTTTGCCAAGGCAGTCCCCGTACCCACCCTCGGGCTGCTCCTGCTCTTAGGAGATGTTTTGACAGTTCCATCAGACTGGTGAATGGCACCAATGCCCACGGTTAACTGCAGGGGCTGAAAAGTAACCCTGCCAATATCCCATCCTGGAGATTTAGCACCACAGTGGTGATCGGTTCTGCGCATGCCGTCCCAATGTGCGGTCACTGATTAGTGTGTTTGGGGCACCCGTTGGCCCAGTGAGGCAGTGGCCGGTCGCTTGCCTCGGTTTTTTCCCTGTAGTAAACTAGAGTGCGGTAGCCCATAGTCGGGCTGAGGGGCTTCACCTGCAAAATCAACAATCCCCCGCTGGTGAGGAGCCCTGCCCAGGTCTCCTGCTGCCACCGACAGTCCGCACCTCCCTCCTAGGCCTCTATTGGGGATTTCTTGCTAGTGCTGGTGACGCCGCTTCCACTTCTTCCGGCCAGACAGGAGGCAGCTGATTAGAGCCTGAGCGGCTCCATTTCTTTCCGGGTGTGGCCTTAGTTGCCGGGCAACGCCAGGAGTCTGCTATCTGGCAGCGGTCCCCACTCTTCTGGTGGCCGGTAATCGCTGGCAATATACCATGTATCTCTTCCTCCCCCCCTCAGGTGGGGGGAATCTCAAGCCAGGTCTACTGCAGTGTTGCACTCTCACAGCGGGCACACACACTGCATTGAAGAACAACGAGGGGGGGAGCATTTTCAGAACTATGCTCTCCCCTCCTGCTGACCAAAGCACTAGGGACAGTTGAGCACTCAATAAAGTAAAGCACCAGGAATTTTAAAATAGGTAAGGTCCCTGGAGATCTCAAAAACATAATGCTCCCGGAAATTTCTAAAAGGTAAAGCACCAGGAAGACATCGATGTCCCTGAGTCTTCCAACAATAGGAGGCAAGCACACAAGCCCATGGAGTTTCTTCACAAGCAGGATATCACAGCAGGGCAAAAAGAGTCAGTCCTTTTCCTCCACCATAGACAGAATCAGCAACTGCAGGCCAACCCTACACAGCACACAGCAAAGGGGCAGTAGTCCTCCTTACAGCTCTTCAGCTCTTCTTCCTGGTAGTGCTCTCTTGTTCCTTGAAGTAATCTGGCATTCTGGGGTTTTAGGTGTATTACTTATACCCAAAAATGTCTTTGTTCTTTTTGTGGCCAGGGTTTCTGAACCCAGTCCAAACCAGTTCTGCCCTCACTAGTGCAGCATGACCACAGGAGGCAGAGACAGCATTGTGCAAAAGGAGGCACAGCCTATTCAGGTGTAAGCAACACTCCTCCCACCACTCTAAATGCAGACTAGGTCTATTCAGCCCTGTGATGAGTCACCCAGGCAAGGCAGGACACACCTCAACCCCCCTCAGTTGCCTTCTAGAGTGAATCCACATCTCAGTTACTGTCTCTCACACACCAGATGCTGAATACACAAACAGCCAGTGGCACACTGAATGGTGAAGTAAGAAAAGGCTCACTTTCTAAAAGTGGTACAAAAGGGTGTGGTGATGGACGGAGCATCTGAACCAATCAAACACTCACACCCAGTCAACAGATCTGGGTTTAATCCATCACCGTTCTTTAGCCCACTCTTCCACCCCATTTCAGACATGGCCATATGCAAATCAGTCTGACCCTGTACCTCATGGGAACAGGCCAGCCCGAACTGCCATGCCATGCCTTCCCTGGAAAGGAAACAAGCTTCCTAGGACTGGTTTCTGGCATTACAGCCGTCTTCAGTCAGGCTTGCTTGAATCCAGTGGCAAAGGGAGCAAGGGACTCACGTCTGAGCATACCCTGCCAACTTATGGCGAACAAAGCGGTACAAAAGGGGGTGGCGATGGACGGAGTATCTGAACCAATCAAACACTCACACCCAGTCAACAGATCTGGGTTTAATCCATCACCGTTCTTTATCTCACTCTGCCACCCCAGTTTAGACAAGGCCATATGCAAATCAGTCTGACCCTGTGCCTCATGGGAACAGACCAGCCCGAACTGCCAAGCCATGCCTTCCCTGGACCGGAATCAAGCTTCCTAGGACTGGTTTCTGGCATTACAGCCGTCTTCAGCCAGGATAGCTTGATTCGAAATTTACTGCCCAGTTGATTTAAAAGAGCGTCCTCTCTGGCATGTGCAATTCTTGAATAACGTGAGTAATGATCTCCTTCTCAATAGCTGAATGCCATTTCAAATAATTAGGTTATTGAACAAGGTGATCATGTAGCACATCACCCCATGGCATTTTTTGTTCCTTCCAGTTTGGCTGTTTCCAATATTCTATTCACTTTGATTACATACCAACTCTGACCGCAAACCTGATATCTCCTTCATAAAATGAACCACATTTATTTTTTCTGCAAATAGTTTTAAATAGTACTCATTTTACCATTAGAATATTATGCACTTTACAGATAAGTCATTGACATCTTACAATACTTAAGCGATTATAAAATCACAATTTTTTGTTCCTCTGGATCAAATTCTACTTAATGTATTTTGGCACAAATATTCAAACGTCTGAATAAATAAACCAGTCAGTCGATAAAGTTTAGGGGGACATACTAATATATATGTTTACAAAAATTATATAATAATGGAAACAGAACAGTGCTCAAGTACTTGGGCAATTATGGTGATAATTTTAAGTAAATCACATTAATATTCAAGTATTTATAGGCCTTTGGCAAAGTGCAAATAAGTGGGATTCTTAGTTTAAGATCACCGACAGAATATCGGGAACAGAATATCATGTTAACGTAATATCGTACCAAAAATATCAAGGTCCAAAATATCGAGAAGGTAACTGCAAATAGCTAAGTATACACTTACAATTCTTAACTACGCATCTACGTACCTTGAAGATACATATCTTGTCAAGGTACATATACGTGGAGTTATATATAGTAAAACTTGGCTTACCTTTTGAAACTTACCTTCGTGATGTGTGTGACCTCGATATTCTCGATGCGATATGTTGTCCACACTACTTTTATTTCCGATATTCTATCCAAACCACCCATAGTTTTTGCTTCTTAAGCAATCTGTGTTCATTTTTAGTGATTATTCCCTCATTCAGTGCCCTGCCAGTAACTGTCCTCATGCAGGGTTAGGTGTTAGTTACTTGACATTATCTGTGTTGGACACATGATGATGTATTCCCTTAATGTATTAGTTTTGTCGTGAATACCAGTGAACCATCCTTCTCTGTACATTTTATCATCAAAGCTGCGTCTTCTTCAAAGATATGGACGGCTTCCCTCTCCTCCCTCGTGATACTGTATGGGGTCTATGCTTGTTTGTCTCTGAGAGCACTGATGTCCTTGAGCACCAACCTTTCAAAAACAAATATCGCTGAAGGAATAACTTCAGCTGGGGGAGTTAGAGGAGGATGGTGGGCACATTCCTGTAACACCCTTTGTGTTAGAGATAGGGTTGTCCATGAAAAAAATACTTTTGGTGTTTACCTACATTTCTAATACAGAAACTGTGTGTATAGATAGACGAGGTTTGTGGGGTGGGGCAAACAAGGAAATGGGCAATACATCCCAAGAAAATGGCACACTCAAAGCAGGTTTTACTGCTGGCAAGTGTTCAGCCAACGTGACGTCAGCTCCCATAGTCAATCTGCCTGCACCCACAAAAAAAGATGGTGGCAATCAGAATACAATTCCATTACCAGTACTGATTAGACTACACTGATAACGACATAAAAAACATCAAACCAGGGCTAATAAATTGTAGGAAGTGTGGGCAAAAACATATAAAGCTAATTTATGCACAGCTCTCCTGGGATCTGATATCTGACCATATCTGCTCCTCAGTCATCCAAGTGCACCCTGTGGGCATGTATTCCAACTTGTGCCCATCTATGGAACATTTTCTATAACACAATGAATCATATCCCCATCCGCCAGCATTGCAGGTTCTTGGAACTCTCCCCCACCTCTCCTGATGCTCTTCCCTTGACCTGTGATTCAGCAGCTAGCAATCCTCTGTTGTAATGGAGTCGCATTTCGCTTCTCCATTTCACAGAATCTTTGTGGTCGGGTCAGTCTAATCCAGAAATTGATTGCAACAATGAGACAGATTTCAAAGAGGTGAAAGGAGCAATCACGATACAGTAAAACATTTTGGGTGATATGCAGACTTTGCATTTGTGACTTATGTATGATGATTAATAATTCTGAAAATAGGCCAGAAGTTGTTGAGATTGACAAATAAGCCCTAAACAAAGGAGCATTAAGCAATACTGAAGACAGATAGTATTATCACGGTCAACAAGAAAGAGACAGAAAATAGACACAATGGCTGATGGAATATACAGACCTACAGCTAAATTAAGCATGGCTGCATTTCTGTTTGAGCTACAGTTCAATACAACCAAAACATGTTTCCCCACTGTTCATAGGGATGAATTGAAAATATGTCTGTGTATAAGTGACTGGGTGCTTGAGTTTGGCATACTGAGAGGATCATTTATTGGTATTAAGCAATGTAAGGGGAGGGAAGTGACAAACACCTTCACCAAAGTGCTTAGTTTAACTAAGTTGCTCACAATTGTGTCTAATTAGATTGAAGTGGGCAGAATTGATGACAAGGCATACACAACTTGATTCGGCTCCAACCTCTAATTTCCTTTCTTGATGTTTGCCTATCTTGATACAGGGGATCTTCTTTGTACATGCACAGTCAAGCTAACCACCCCCTGTTGGACACACATCGAAATGTACCTCCTCATTTAGCTTTCCCTTTTAATGTTCTAACTTCGTTCTTAGAGTGCTGCATGGCTGCTTTGCAAACCAACAATGTGTTACTGTTTCACTATTCTTCTGTACTCACATGAAAATGGTTATACAATGTATTTCTCATATAATTTGTTGGAAATAGTGCCAATGTACAAATCGCAAACTAAATTTGCTGCTGGGTACAATTTACAAACAGGACAACAGCTCTTCGTTTCTGGTGGTCTTGCATCTCACTAGAGAAGATTACGAAAACCAGTACTCTTTTGTGATGGGTTCAAACATGAGAGAAAACCCTCATACCTGCTCATTGGTCCTGCAGAACAGCATCGCCTAGCCTCTTTGGACAGAACATCTGCTTAAGGGAAAAGGAATGAATGAGCAAAAATAGTTTACTCAGAATAAGCAACAGGAACTTTTAAGTCCGTTTCATTTTTCAGAATCTTTTGTGAGAAGTGAAACCATGCTAGAATATGGCATCCATAAATAGTTGAGTGGAAAAGTGGCAGCAATTGATTTTTTCTGATCTAAGGAAAATGGAGTAAAAAGAAGTAAGTCTGAGGAAAAGAAATAGAGATGGCTTTTAGATTGGAAGACTCAAGGCAAGAAGGCATGTTATTGAAAAAAGTATGTGAGGTTTATAAAACGCATACAGAAATGTGGATATAATTTATTAAGTCAATGTGTGAAGCTTAGTAATTGGTCAGTTTGCAAAACAAAATCGGATACTGAAGGGAAACACTGATCAAGGTAAAATAATACCACAGAAAAAAATAATGCACTCTGTGGTCAAAATCTACAACGTCTAGATTTAAAAAAAAACCTCAAGCCAAAACTATGACAAAGCACAACCCTCACTCATCTCTGCCAGTACTAAACTCAACTTAATGTCCAATTTGTATGGGAAAACCGAACAGGTTTGAACACTTACAGCTAATAATGCACAGTCTCATCCCTCACTCACACACTGTGGCACAGGATTTATCAGACAGAATATGTGCTATTTAATGGTGCAAAGATCAGGATCACTTCTAGGGACAGAGAGGCAGAGACAGCAAGGATAGATTGGCTAGGTCTCACAGATGATGGTGAAGGCAGTGGGCAGCCTATCTCTTGACATAATCTATAGCTGTCCTCACACCAGAGACATTCCTGAATGGACCTTGACGCATGGACATAGGCTTGGAAGTGCATACGCATAGAAGTCTTAGACCGTTAATAATACATAAAGCGAATCATGCCCTCATCTGACCTATTTACTTTGCTTCATGCTTTTGGCATTTTGTATGGTGCTGCCCTGCACGACTTGTGCAGACATGAAGAATACAGCATTGTGTTGTAAAAGTAAATAGGTATTGTTAGAAAAGGGGTTATTGGTTGGGGGTGGAAACCCTACTCAGGCAACAACCACAATCCTTGTCATAATGAACAACAAATGTCACTTAATTTACCCGTGCATAACCTTTAGGTTGGTTGCCACTATAGCAGTCAGTCTTAACTTAGAGGGAAAGTATAAACATTTATGGACCACACAACAGTAATTGAGTGAAAACACAACAAAAGAAAAATCCTATACGAATTTAGAAAACAATAGAGTACATTTTAATGAGACCAGAAGAACAAAAATCCAATCAGTAGAACTGGAGATTTGCAATTTCAAAGTTTCAGGTAAAAATAGAAACTAAAAGCACATAGTGCCATTCACGGTCAGATCGTCATGCTAGACCTGTTGAAAGTCACAAGTTCAGGTTGACTATGAGGGAGCTCAGGCTGGATACAGGGACCAGGTTAGTCCTGCTGAAAAAGTAATCCTCTCAAAGTGCATTCACTGTGGAGGAGGCCATTAGGTGCTTTGTCATGGATGGTCATAGCTTCAACATGAAGAGCAGCCGGTGGCATTATGGACGGTCATAGATGTAGCACAAAGATCCATTCGGACGTCACAGACGGTTGGTGCTGAAGCTACATATTGGCAATCAGCATGGATTGTGGTTTCTGTAGTGCAAAGTGCATATCTCGTGTTGCCAGTCAACACTGGCGGTCACCATAGGGATAAAAGTCCAGATTGACCAGAGATTCGCATTGCCAGTCATTGCAGAGAGCAGAGTGTTGGCACGCGCAGGCCTGTTCACGGTTGCAAATAGCTCAACGTGTCAGGATTTCACCTTTTCTTGTGACATGCGCTCCAATGCCAACCTAGGTCCCAAGACCTGAGAAGGTATTTCTTGGTGATTAGGGAACTACTCTAGCAGAGGCCAGCAGGGTTCAGGCAGGTCCAGTTGTTGGTCCATGTGCAGCAGGTCAGATGGGTAGTTGCAGGGAGGCCTCTGGAGCCTGTTGTGTCCCTGTTGCTCAGACAGGAGGTCAGTCAACTGACCCTTGGAGTCACTCAGGTAGCATGGGAAGAAGGCAGCAGGTCCAGTCTTCCTTCTCAGAGACCAGGGCAGGCCTGAAGAAGTAAGGCAATCCTTTGAGGAACAAGGCAGGACTCAAGTAGCAAGGCACTCCTCTGGTAGTGGCAAGTCAGTTCTCTGGGGAACAAGGCAGGCCTCAGGCAGCAGACAATCCTGTGGGGTACAAGGCAGTCCTTCTTCTGTAGAGTCCATCGGTCCAGGAGTGTCTTTATGAGTGTCGCAGGAGTTCTAATATTTATACCTGGTGCCAGCCTTTGAAGTGCGGGAATTCCCTATACTATCCCCGCACCTGGTTCTGGAAAGGTCTTCCCTTCCACTGTCAAGGCTCTAAGGAGTCTGTGGTTGCAAAAGGATGGTGTAAGGGTTCTTTGTGTGAGATAGAGGCAACCCTTTGAAGTGTAAGTGGGGCAGGGCACAGTTTTGTCACCATCCATCCTGTCAGGATGGCCCATCCTGCTAACACCGAGTCCACTTTGTCTCACTGTTTTTCGGGAATACACAACACCCCAAAAGCAGAACCATTCACAGTCATGTGACCTAGGATACTAGCAGAAGGCAGAAATGGTTAGGACAAGAAAATGCCAACTTTCTAAAAGTGGCATTTTCAAAACCGTGACTTAAAATCTGACTTTACCATTAAAGAGGATTCTAAATAACATTTCTTTGTCTAACCAGCATATCTCTATCTGCTCTCAATCCAAAGTTATCACGTATTAAATGTAATAAGGTAACCCAGTGTTAGTCACTGGGAGAGAAAAGCCTTGCAGCATTGAAAAACAACTTTAGGAGTTTTTCGTTACGAGGACATGTGAAACTTAAACCCATCTATCCTACTTGTAAAATACAATATACCATGCCCTTTGAGCCTTTAGGGCTTTCCTTAAAAGTGACTTATAGCATTAAAAAGGACGATTTAAGCTGGTGAAAGGTTTACTTTGCCAGTTCAAAAAGACAGTTGAAAACTGCACTAGATACTGCAGTGGCGGTCATGTGATATGCTTAAAAGGCATCTTCTATGGCTGGCACAATGAGTGCTTGTTAGAAATGGGATTTCTGGTTGGATAGGATATTTATCTAGGCCAGGCAGAACCCACCACTCTAGTCAGGGCATGGGAGTTGCACGCTGAAGATAACCCTGCTCACCCCCTTGGTAGCTTGGCAGAGCAGTCCGGCTTATCCCAGAGGCAATGTGTAAAGTGTTTGCGCAACACACTCACACAGCAGCGACACACTAGGCACACCACAAAAGGAACTCTACACAGGGTTATATAAAAATAGCCTTTGTATTATCCAAAAAAACTCATTAGATCACAATCACATATATACAACTGTGCCACTGGGCACTTGTCATAAAGATGCAGATGAAGTCATAAGACCACAGTTACATGAATTACTGTGCCACTGGGCACGGGTCATTAGAATGCATTAAATCCACCTAAATCACTTTGCGTTAGTGTAAATACTCCCATGTCCCTAGAGCAGATCATGTCTAACATTCCCATCTCAGGCGTTCCTGTCCTCTTTTGGGGAAAGAACCATGCAAATCACCATAAACATCCTACCAAAACAACGTAGAGAAAATCCCCTACCATTGCAGAGTGGCTGTGAGGGGCAGTGTTCTTGCACCCCTACAACCGGTGTTACGGTAATCCTCAGATTCAGCCGGATGCAGGTACACCTGCCCTCCTATCTGGGACAGTTTGGCAGTTGTAGGAATGTGGCTTGGGGGCCTCCACTCAGGACTCACCCCGTTCGGGACTGCGATTGCCGGGCTAAAAGGAAATGCACCAAGGTAGTATGGGACCGGAGCCTCCAGAAACGAGGGTCTAGGCCGTGCCCCCCCCATAGGCTCCAACTTACCGAGACTGCACCGGTGATGCCCAGGAACCTGCTGGGCCATGGCTGATGTTTCTGTGCGGCCCTGGTGGTAAGGCAGGACTGGCTTACACTTAGGCCTCTTACTCCCAGGACCAAGGGCCGCTTCCTTCTCTGTCGGCTCCTTTTGGCAGTTGCTTAGCAACAGGGACTTGGGCAGTTGCGTCGTGTCCAGCTGAGCGAGGCTGCTGCTAAGGCCGCTTCTCCCTTGGTGGTGCCGGACACGTTGTCAGGCCAGGCCCACAACTCCAGCGGAGCTAGATTCGCAGAAGAGCAGGCAACCTTCATTGTTTTCCCAATTTCTTGTGCCACAGTGAAGGGTGTCTCAGGCCAACAGAATTTTCAGCGCTGATAGGCGCTAGGCGGAAAAACCCAGCTTCGCGCTGTGAACTTGGACACTCCAGCCCTCTAGAATGACAGTATTAAAAACCCAGGGCTCACCACACACTGATTTAAAACACCCAGGGCAAGCCCCACAGCCCTGGAAGATTACTGGGGGCTCAGAGCAGGAAGCAGGCTCAGGCCAGTACACAGGCAAAGCTCAGATGGCAGTTCGCTGGCAGCACAGCAATCCCCTGGTACCACGCAGTCTCTTCTTTTTTCAAGTTCCTAAAGGTCACACAGGGCGGAGCTGGGCACAGGCAGGTCAGCACACCAGGTCACTCAGCAAAGTCCTTTCAGCCACCTAGGGCAACAGGTCAGTCCCAAGTGGCGTTTCCCCCTGGCACACTGCAGTCCACATAGTGTGTTCTACTCAGTTCCTGAAATACAACAAAAATGGGGTCACAGCCCCAGTAGTTATAGTAGAAAAGTCTTTGCCACCCCTGGCACAGGGATCGGAGCCCAGTACAAACCAGTTCTGGGGGGGCACTTTAAAATATCTTTACAAGTGCTCAACAACCTCCATTGTTAGTGTAAGCACTGGCCCCAGATACACCACAGGGGGGCAGAGCCATCATTGTGGAAGGCAAGCACAGCCCTATTCAGGTGCAGGTGCTACTCCTCTCATCACTCCAAATGCAGACCAGGCCTATTCAGCTTAGCGCTGCGTCACCCAGCCAGGGCAGGACACACCTCAAGCCTCCAGGCACTGACTGGAGTGAATACACATTCCCTCTCCCCTGTCAGTCAGAACCAGACGGTCAATACATTTCAGGCATGCACAAACACATATAACACACAGAAATGCCCACTTCTAAAAGTGGCATTTCTAAAATAGTAATAATAAATCCGCTTTCACCTATAAGCAGGATTTATCGCTATTATTCTAAACATACCAAACTTGATCACACTAGCCCCTCTCAGATCAGGAATTACCACTGAAAGACATATCAGGGAATCCCCTATGCATTTCTATACGGAGGCAGCCTCACAGCAGTGAGAAACCAAATAGGCTGTTTGTTACTACCAGTACATGCCACACAGTTAAGGCACATGTCCTACCTTTTACCTACACCACACCCTGCCCATAGGGCTAGCTATGGCCTACCATAGGGGTGACTGATATGTAGTAAGAGAGGAGTTGCAGATGTGGCAACCACTTTATGTGCCAAGTCACAGTGGTAGTAAACTGCGCCCGCAGGCTTTGCAGTGGCAGAGGCCTGAGACAGGTTTAAAAGGCTACTTCAGTGGGTGGCGCAAGCAGTACTGCAAGCCCAGTAGTAGTATTTAATTTACTGGCCCTGGGTATATGGGATACAATTGTACAAGGGACTGATAGGTAAATTAAATATGCCAGACAGGTGTAGACCAATTTTACCAAGTTTACGATAGAGAGCACATGCACTTTAGCACTGATCAGCAGTGATAAAACGCCCAGAGTCATAAAACCACCAACGACAGGTCAGAAAAAATACAGGAGGAAGGCAAAAAGTTCTGGGATGACCCTACAAAAAGGGCCAAGTGCAAGAGTGCTGCAGGCTCACTGGTAGAATTTATTTTACAGGCCCTGTATATATGAAGTACCATTTACAATGGTCTCACTAGTAAATTAAATGTGCCAATTAGGTGCAAGTCAATTGTACTATGTTTTAAGGAGAGAGAGCAAGCACTTTGACACTGGTTTAGCAATGATAAAGTGCACAGAGTCCTAATGCCAACAGAAACAAATTCAGCAAAATAGGATGTGTGAAGGCAAAACGTTTGGTGGAATGTCATGCCTGGGATGTCAGGCTTAACAGGCATGTTTTGGGGTATATGTAGTGTGAAAGTGGATAGAAAGCAATTTAGACCTGTACACAAGGGGGGAGTGAGATATGGAATTATAACTGTATAAATTGCAGTTTGTGGGATATCCCTTCATACAGCATCCTGCAGCTGGGTGTACAGTTGGTATAGTTATCTGTGGGTGAGATGTTCAGTGAAGAGGTGTGCCTTCATTAATGGAAAAAGAGATGATCTTAATCTCCATTGATGCAGTCTTCCTGGATAAGTAACACAAGAATGCTTGACTTCCAGACTTCTCCCTCATACACTTTTTGGTCTCAAGCCTGGCAATGTCATTGCTGCATGTGTTGCATTGGTCCCGACCCTGGTGGGACTCGAGTGGCTCCCCTTGCCAACCTGCACCATCTTTAAACCAGCAAAAGCATCTACAAAAGCCATCAAAGCCTGCACACTTGCCTATCTGACTGGCAAGCGCATCACCTCTGGTGGCTATCTGCACACTCGCAGCTTCAACCCCATCAGACTGGAGACACAAAAGTATAAAACAAGGCAAAATACCTTCTCTATCTATGCACTCAGGATCTGACATGACATCCCAGTATCCATCAGGGCTTCCTGAGCTCTGGTCCGATAGAGGTTCAGCTGAAGACACACCTATTTAAAGAATACTAAATCATGTTGTAGTAAGAGTCCAATTTCGCTCTAAAATCAAAGGTCCACTGTGCACAGCACTCTGCTACCTCTGGTTCGATATGTAATACATAAATGTAACCTACATGCATACATACAAATATTAGCGGTATTATCTATGTATTGTATGCTGGTGTGTCTTGGTGCCCAAAGATGATGGTGGACTTTAAGTTTCTTCAAATCAAAATAAAGTTGAGGTGTGAGTATGTGGGAAAATTCTAATCGCATACAATATATATAGTCTCAAAAATTAATGTCTAATAGCATAGATCTATTAAAACAGAATGGATTCTGTCTGGAGGAGCATATAAATATATATATATATATATATACTTGCTGCATCTTCATCCTTCACCTGTCTAGTGCAGGATTCACCAGAAGCAGGGTAGTTACCCTTGGGGTCTTCGAAGTCACTTGATATAATTTAAGCATAATAAATCGTATTAAACCAGAGGCTCGCTCAGAACGGAAGCATAACTCCGGAGTGAATTGTTTTCTCTTGGGATTTTTAAATCACGCTTTTCTCATTTCGAAACGCTGATCTCAGTAGAAGCCTCCACAGATCCCGTTTGATGCATTCATCAGTGCTCGATGCGATTGCTTTTGTGCCAGGCTGCTTAATGGTTCAGCTGTGGCGGGCGCCGCTTCTTAAAATTAAAATCTTAATGCGTCGTTTAACCTCGGCAAACAGAAGCACACAACGCGGACATCTCACCCGATAAAATACGCCTTCGCTCAAACATCCACTTTTACAGAAATATGATTATAGAAATTATTGCAAACGAGCAATTATAAGTGCCGGCATCCTTTTTGGTGTGAACTTTAGGCGGGCCCAGCACCTTGACGAGGAAACCTTAAAACAACAGTGCTGCCCTGGGAGCTTCCTAGGGCTCAAACCCCCCCCCCCCTCACTCTCACCCCCCTCCACTAAACTGCTCGGTGTGCCCCCCATTCTGCAGAGTTTGCTCTTTCTTCACTTTCCTGATCTGCGGAGACAGAGGCCCCCTGGCTGCCAGGGAAGGCCCTGCAGAGTGAGGCAGCTCCAGCCCCTGTGTAGACACCCAAAGCCCCCGCTGAGGGTCCTCCCTGGACTAATGTTTTCGGCCCTCATTATAGGAACCTCTTCTTCAAATTAACATATGCAAGAGATGTCTATTTATTGTAGATTGAACACATGTGGATTCCTACAGAATTATATTTGGGGCTTCTCTGCAGCTGCCAGGGTAGTGCAAACAGTGGTTATTTCTGGTGGGCTACCGCAGCACAAGGACCTCAGTATGGAAACAATGAATCTGCCCTGAATGCACAAGATATTCTCCCTGCATGGTGGATCTGTTGGGAGCTTGTCCTTCGGATCTAGAGAAGCTGGCGTCACTCCTAGATATTCCGTAAAGACTTGTCCAGTAAAGGTTGACTTCACCACAGAACACTAGAAGCGCTGCCTGGAATGCACCGAATAACAGATGATTCTTGTTACCCAACTGAATGGTACTCATTTTATAGACCTCAGATGGATGAAAGGCTGAGTGGACCCGCCAGGATTTGAACCTGTGACCATAAGGTCGAACACAGGCCCCTTGCAGTGGAGGTATTAATCCACTGAACCACCAGACCCGTCTAAGACTGTGTAGAGCTGGGAATTTCTCAGCAAATCCCCTCCATACCGTCTTCCCATAATCTATGTGGGAAAATGCAAATTGGAAAGAGGCACGCCCCCAGAAAGACACCAATCATTAAATTACAGTTCCCCTTTGTAATAAAACTTGGAAAACAATGGTTGTAAGTAAACTCTTAAATTTAGTTTAGCTCAGACTTTAATCTCAACTGAATCAGAGGATCTGGGGTGGAGTTTAAATCTCCTGCCCAGGCTTAAACAATGAAAAGGAGAGGAAAAAGGAGCGCAGTTCCAGAGTCCCAGCAGGGACCGCTCTGCTCTCTGCGCCATCAATTTCCTATCAAAACTCCTATACCAAGTTTACAAAATGCAATTGGATTAGTACTTAATGCAGGCTTCTACCACTGCTGGGCAAGAGACTCTCCACATGTTTGCATTTAGCTGCTAAGAAGAATATAATTTGCAACAGCCTTCTAGTCCATTCTGTAATGTCAAAACGCGCCTCATGCTTTGATCTTAGCATCATTATTTGCATTCGGGCATGTAACAATGAAAAATACCTTAATCATCTTCTGCAGGTGCCAATTTGGGTCCTCAGCTGGCTGTGACCAACCCCAAAATGTTTTTTCAGACAACGTTAAGGTGATGTAGGAGGGGATAATTTTGGGAAATCCAAGAGGACCCCATAGACTATGTGGAGGCATTAAACGATAAACTACAGACAGCCCAAATCCTCCCATGAAGGTCACCTGTCGCAGTTCTAAAGGCATCCCAGAGGGAACTCTACATTCGAGTTTCCCTGGCATCATTTTTATTATTTATCAGCACCAGTGCTGCTCCGAGCCATAAAACAATGCATTGGACTGGTGTGTGTGCCAGGACCCACCTGTATATGAAGCCCGGGGTTGCCATCAAAAGCATGCAAAGATATGGGGAAAGTGGTGTGCCCACTATAGACTACATTTATTAATGTATGGTGTGGTTGGGAGGTGGCCAGTGCCATGTGATCAGATCAAGTGGGATGTTATTTCAAATGTGTATGTTTAAGTGGATGCAGCTGTGTATTACTAGAAAAGTCAACAAAAGTTGGTTATTAAAATAATAATAACGCATTGGGAGTCGGATCCTGTGGGGTAACATGTTACCTAATGGCTTGTGTATCTCTTGCACTCACTTCATTATATGCTGTGATACACATTACAAAAGATGGTCCAACAATAGAAATAAGAAGCTCAATTGTTTTAAAGATGTCAGATTTCCTTTAGCTGAAATGTTCGCAATACCAAGCTTTGTGCATCTCGAAGATTGCTTACTATATAGAATTTAAAGGTGTACATATAGTATCCCCATTGCATGGTTGGATAAGGAAAATATATCTAGTGAAGGCCACTTCAGACCTTTTCAATGTTCTTCTGTTTTGGGAAAGAACACTGTATGTGAATCTGCAGAACGCTGAAATGAACTTTTTTGTGAGATTTTACTGACTGATACACTTCCAGCCACATCCGGCAGTGGGAGTACCTGCAGGGTGGTGACATGGGGAGGGGAGGGGCAGGGTGGGGGTAGTAATGTATGGATTATGGAGTTTTATAGGTAAGTAAACATTTAAATAAATAAAACGAATTTCGTTGCGCGCACTGCATCGCATTTGGGGATGCAGGGCACTCAACTAAATTCGTTTTATTTATTTAAATGTTTACTTACCTGGGAAGCTCCGTAATCCATACATTACTACCCCCACCCTGCCCCTCCCCACGTCACCGCCCTGCAGGTACTCCCACTGCCATCCGCAGCTGAACCCTTTACTGAGTAGTCAAAGGAGATGAGGATCGCGTTAATAGAAAATTTAAATTTATGTTAGATTCTAGCGAGGTTTCTTAAGGGACTTGTGTTGAATCAATGTGCAACACCCTTGAAGCAAGTTATTTTCCTAAACCTAAATGTACACAATTGAAAATATAAAACCTAAACATTAGTATCACTAAGAGAATCATTCTCTTCAGGGATCATCACTGTTCAGCCACATGCAGGTCGCCAGATTCGCTCCGCCGACCTCGCCCTCGCCCCCCACCCATGCATCCGCCGAACGACCACCGGCAGCAGGTCACTCTCCCACCTCGCCACCAAGACATGCAACACTCTCCCCATCCACCTGTGACAGACCCAGGGCCTACTAAGAGAATCATTCTCTTCAGGGATCATCACTGTTCAGCCACATGCAGGTCGCCAGATTCGCTCCGCCGACCTCGCCCTCGCCCCCCACCCATGCATCCGCCGAACGACCACCGGCAGCAGGTCACTCTCCCACCTCGCCACCAAGACATGCAACACTCTCCCCATCCACCTGTGACAGACCCAGGGCCTGCTAACCTTCACGAGACTCCTCAAGACCTGGTTGTTCGAGCAGTAGCAGCCCCCCTCCCTCTAGTGCCTTGAGACCGTCATGGGTGAGAAGGGCACTCTACATATGACTGATTGATTGAAAGTGCAAAGCCAACTGCACCAAAGCCGTTTAGGATTACGCAGGAGAGGAGGCAGGCAAAGGGTCATGCAGAGATGGGAAGACGTGGCTTCCTGCTGGCTCGAGCCGAAATTGAACCCTCAGGCATAGAGAGGGCATCCCCATTTCAAACCTCAGATTCCACCTCTGGCACCGTAGTCCAAACCTGACATCTTTGTTAATTATGGAAAACTTTAAATATTTCAGCTGGCACACAAGGCCACCAAGCTATTTACAGAGACTTCATTTTCTATCTGAGTTATTATATCATCACTTAATACTCAAACCAGAAACGTACAACCTTTCTACTGCATTTAACATTCAAGACAAAACCTACTGGTATATTACTAGTCAAGTCCAACAAGCTTTATTCGAATTCATATATAAATCATAAAAGCACAGAAAATAAATTCACAAAAACTATCATAAAAGTATACATAATACACTTAAAACATCAATATCAGAATTGAACAAATACAATTACGATATCAAATTATTTAAATACAGATTGCCCTTCTTCCATTAACTCCCACAGAATATAAAATATTACAATATTTGTCTAAATAAATATTTTATTCTGGGGGGTGGGGGGGTCTCAAAATACAAAAACGCTCCTGCTATCCTTTATCCATACCTCTTTCTTATGGCAATCGCACCTTTACTAAAGTCTAAAACAGAAAAATAAATGTCAGCAGAATCCAGAGAAGATATAAGTCTGAAGCCTTCTATGTAAGAACCAGGACAATGAGCCCTCAGTAAGGGAAACACTTTGACTCTCCCTGCTTTATGCAAGGCACAGAACAGGTCACAGTGCTATGTTTAGTTGTGCTATACTACTATTAAATGTTATAAATAACATTAACTCGCCAAATACAGTGAAAAGCCGAAAGTTGTAAGAACGTTCCTGAGTACTGCAAGCTGAGGGGTACCACGTACATTTGACACATGGGTCTGTATGCTGAAAAAAACATAGATTTCCTGCGTGTTTATGTATGTCTAAGTTGCTATTCCATCTACTATATTTCAAAGAGCAACTAAAACTTGGCTTGCAAGGCATCCTACAGCATGCTGCTGCGTGAAACTGCAGCTTAACGTCAATACCATTTAAGTTCTGCAACACGCCCCCTATTATTAATGTCTTATCTTATGGGACAGGCAGCTTATGGGAGAATTAGCCTGTTTGAAAGACACAAAGACATCGGGAAATTGTGTTGAAGCGATATGATCTGAATTCCTTAATTATAGGGAAGAGAATGTCATTATGAAACCACTGTTGCAGAAAAAGAATTAAAAATACTGGCAATTCCGAAAGACAGCACCGCATACTACTTACCACTTTTATCTGATGGTAATGTGGTTACTTTTTAAATTTGATTCTAAACTGTATTATTATTTTTATTATTAAATGTGTATATTTATATCAGATTAGGGCGGGACACCCTCCTTTCAAGCGCCTACTCCCTGGCGCCTTTTGTGTATTGTCATCTATAATGTGATGAGTTTTTTTGTGTTTTAGTCTTGGTTATGCCTTACATTTTGTATGCACAGATAGTCAAATACTCCCCGTGAGCCTGTCCCACAGCCTGGTTGTGGTAATATATCTGTGCATATACTCCTGGAATGCCGGGTGTCGGTAAAATGTTATCCCCAGTTCAACGAGAAAATATATTTAATAATTTGGTAAAATACTGACTTGCACAGACTAAGTTTGAATCTACCAAAGTGGCATACAATGAGTTTATCTATCTAAAAACAAAAACATGGCATTTGACTTTACCAAGGTAGTTGGAGAAAATATTTCCTTCCCCAAGAAGACACGACTGCCATCAAGTTGATGTTCACAAACTTAGGTTTATATCCCCAAACCTTATTCTAACTTTTTCTTTCTATCAAGCACTGACAAATGCTTGTCTCAATGAGGACTTTGATAGCCAAGCCAAATCTGCTGGTGAAAGTGGTGGTTTACATGTTCACCTTTAAATCATTTTTTTTGTGTCCTGTGGTAATCGATGGTAATGTGTACCAACTAACATCTTCAGTGTTTTCATATTTTTTATTTATTTCAATTTTGAAGAAAAAGGGCACTATGTTAAGCATCCACCCATATATGAGCAACAGTTTTGCTGCATCCTATCCTTTTGGTTGAGAGGTTCATTGGCATTCCCCTAGAAATCCATTATACAAATTAGAAAATATCATCGATATCACACAGATCAAATATACGTACTGAAGGAGGTGGCTAATTGCGGAAGTGTTACAAATAGTAGTTAGCTTGTTCGGAAACAGAGAAATACCTAGTGCTACTACAAAAAATAGATACACACAGGTTCAGCCCGAGGCAATGGTCTGAGGCCCATTCTGACATAATGAATTCATGAATAGCTAACACATTTGCCAGCAAGAGAACCTCTCCTTTTCTAGTATGGACACAAAACGCTTCAACCATTGATACAAAATATTGGTATGTTTCATCCAGTCTGTCACAATGATATAACAATTGTGTTTAAGTATTGAGTACAAGAATGTCGTCTTACAAAAGGTCTATAGTGAGAAAATCGACTACCACAATATTGTGAAGATATATATTTGTGTATGTGTGTGTATATATATATAAATATATATATATATGCACACACATATACCTTCACAATATTGTGGTAATCAATTTTCTCATTGTAGACATTTTGTAAGACGATATTCTTCTAGCAATATATATTTATTCCTAGAAGCTCAAGCCTTGGGACTTCCAGCTCTCGGTCCAGGGTTTGTGTGCGGATGTCCCGATAAACCACATAACAATTTCCAAACTTTCTTGCTCTGTTCAGAGGGACAGAAATCATGAGCCACTCCAAGCAGGTGTTCAAGACCCTAGTAGGGTTGAAACGTGTCAGTTTCTGTGTCATTAAAGAATAAAACATTGGAGAAACAACTTGCCCCTTTAATCGTAGCAACTCCCCTGCCAGTGACTTTGTGTTCTTTGATTAGTCACATGGTTTTATTCAACCTATGCTATGTCAGCATTTTGCTGGTCACTCATGCAGACTTGCAAATGTGCTAGTGGACAATAGACACTAATGCCATGGAGACCTGTGAATGATAGCGTTGTAGGTTACAACATGTATCTTACAGTTAATCCTATTTAGAATTTAGACGTATAATGCTAATTGTGGCCCAGTTGCATGGCAAATCCGCCTCGACACACTTCTAACGGTTACACAATGCAAAGTTCGCCTTCTCTATAGGCTATCCTATTGTGTCAATCATGTGATGCTTTCCTAAGGAGTCAGGGGCATATTACCAAGCAATAGCGATAATTATCGCTATTGCTTGGTTAGAGACAAAAATTTATCGCCGACCTGCGGCGATTTTTATCGCAGATAAACCTTGGTATTACCCAGGTTTATCGCAAATGCGATAAAAATCAGCCGCAATGCATGAATATCGCTGAAAAGTCCGCGATATTCATGCATTACCGAGCTAATGCTCTTAGCCATGTTATCCACCTCCCATTGGATAACATGGCTAAGAATTGCTCAGGGCAGGTGTTAGCTTTTGGAGATATTTGCGCTTAGCGCGAATATCTCCAAAAGTTGGTAATAGGAGATAGCGATGTTAGGGACTGCTTCCAGTCGCTAACATCTTGGCACGCCCACTTTGCATGTCATTAGTGATAAATATCACTGAGATGCAAAGTGGGGCCCAAGATGGTCGCTATCTCCTACTAGCTGTCGCTAACTGGTGTTAGCGACAGCTAGGTAATAGGGAGATAATTTTATCTCCGCTTTCTTGGCTTTTAAAGCCAAACGAGCGGAGATAAACCCCCTTGATAATATGCCCCTTAGTTCTTTACACGTTGGCATTCTGTTTTGCTAGTGGAGGGGTAGCCAGAGGGCAACTTATAGCTCCATCATCCGAGTTTGATCAATTAAGTGCCATTAAGTTGGACAATAATATCAATGTTGTTTCCAATAAAGTAACGCCTGTTACTTGCGTAGTGTAGGGCTGGCACAACTATGGCATGAAGTGCTGCATGAAAAACAAAGAATAGTTATTGTTCCTGTGCGCTGATATTTGGCATTACCCTTCAAATCTCTGGTACTGGTGTGCAATGATGAAACACATTTTCTACAGATGTGTTTAGTACTGTGCCTTTCACTAAACAAGTAAAAACATGGGAGTGATGCACAAAGGCATGCCTGAGTATGTGAAAGAGTACTCCTGCAGCACTCATTTACGTTCTCTTAAACAACCCTGTGAACTGGCCCCAAAACATCTAACATGGGAACAAAATGAGAATATTCATGTGATATTCATATACAATCAATACGAATAAAAATGATTGTGTCCGCTTCAAACTTTTACTAATAGGGAGTTTGATGTTTCAGGGCTGATTCACGAAGGTTTGGAAGAGTATGGAAAACAGTACTCTTGTCATGCTGCTTTCCATATTTCTAAATATTTTGGGGAATCAGGCCCTATGAAAAACTGAAAAATGTTGTTTCTGGAAGTGCCTTACCATGTAATATTAAGCTTTATTGTTCAAGGAAATGGAGGGGGATACAGGGCTGGCTCACCTGAAAAGGACACCTCAAACAAAGAAATGCTATGGTGCCCAACAATATATGTACCACAATCAAAGCGGGATGCATTATCTTCAAGGCTCTACAAGGTAAGGGCCCTGGATTCATTAGCAGCCTGCTTGTCAGTTACACCCCCTCTCGTGCTCTCCGCTCAGGTCAAAAGAACTTGTTAGTGGTGCCTCGGATCAGGAAACAACGCCAGGGAGGCGGATCTTTCCACTTCTTGGCTTCCTCCCTGTGGAACTCTCTGCCACTGACGTTAAGGCTTCATGAAGACCTGTTAGCCTTTAGACAGGCTTTTAAAACTTGGCTCTTTAAGCAAGCTTACCCTTAGTTAACTCCGTTTTTTTCTGTTACATGTTATGTTTTGCCAGTCTTCCACAGCGCCATGAAGCCTACGGGCGTACGTGCGCTCAATAAATTTAATTTAACATAACGTAATCAGCCAAAGACTGGAACAGAATATCTGAAATGGGTGGCAGGACGGGCTGGCCTGGAATGGAGTTAAACAGATATCACATCTTCACAGATCCTGACTGAAAACCCCCTTTCTTACAGTTTCTGAGAAGTGAAAAATGCAGCATTCTGGTCTAACAATTTGCACCTGCCTTGCAAAGGGACATTTCAGACATCCGCCTCAACCAGAGCCCTGCCAGCCTGCCATGTCCCCCACGCTGCCAGTGACTGGCTGTATTAGAGGCAGAGCTTCAGTTAGTATCTGTCTTATACAAGACTGACTCTGCCTCAGCCCCATCAGCCTTTACAAAACATTGGCTTGACAGGAAACATACTCTAGATGAATCTCACAGGCTTTCTTGAGGCACATGCCAGACAAGTGCCTGACTGCCCTTTCACTCCACTCCTTTCAGAGGCAGGTGCTTGATGAGTGTCTCTCTGTGTCCCAGCCCTTCCAGCCTTTCAAAGGCACTACACAGATGATGCAGATGTTCAGACATTCCACAGCTGCAAGAGCGCGTCGCCTCCTTCGACCCGGAAAAGATTCTAACTAGCACGGTTCTCTGTGCCTGATTCAGTTTTTGCCCCTCAACCTGCTGCCCCTGTTCAGATGTGTAGCTAGACCAGGCGCAGCATGCAGGTGCATCCCTACACAGAGACAGAGCCCCACCTACGTCAGAGCCAGCCCTTTCATTCGCCGATTATGGATTGGCTTTGACTTCCATGTTGTCAGATTTGATTCAGAGCAGGTCAGTGGCAGGGCAGACCCTTCCGAAGGGAGAGTGCGCCGTCACTCACACATTAACACTGCATTCCTGGTTCAATCTTTCCATTCCAGTGTCTTGCTCCGAAGCCCGTGGTCGACGCTATCGATGGTCCCAGTGAAAAATGCCAAGGCAGCATTGTTTTAATTGCACCGCATGGCTCGTTCATTCACCACCCTACACTTCCTGTCTCTTTATCTCACTCTTGCAGGTTCTTTTTCATTCCTGCTTTCCTCCTCTGCCACTGTTTTCTCTTGTATTTCTCTCTTGTTTTGCATCAAAGTCTTTTAAGGAAAATAAGTGCTGCCCCCCCCCCCACCCTAAAAAAAACAGGCACTGGCTCAAATTAAGCAGTGCAAAAAAGTTATCAAAAGATTACCTCAGAGTGATCGCCTTGTCCTCATACTTTAAAGCTCACAGGAGGTCGGATTCAGAAAGTCAAGTCTGTTTGCAGAGCTCTGAAGCCCCTGAGAGGACTGCTCTCCTGAAGAGGCCTTAGATCAGAGTCACTGCAGAGCCCACACTTAAGCAAATGGTTACTTAACAGCCACAGTGGTGTAAATCCAGCCACCCAGCATCTCATAGACTCACTACTGACCGCAAGGCTGTACAGATCTTGTTGTAGCAACGCAGAGGCATCTGCAGCATGGAAAAGAATCACAATACCTCTGATTCAAAGATGACCACTCACTTGAAAAGGGCCTTTTGTTAAACATTTATGGATTTGGAGCACTGAGTAGTGTAGAGTCCCCCTGGGACCTTTCCGAGATCAGTGCCGGGACGCCTCTTTGCTGGGGCAGCTGTTACGCTATATAAAAACTGCTAACATAACATAACAGAGCGGGTCAATAAATCCACTCTGCTTGCAATCACCTGACTCACAGTCCAGAGGTACAGACTGGATCCCGCAAGAAAGGCAGGAGACAAACACCGAGGAACTCCTGCAGGCAGTATGAGCGAACTCTACTGCCATCCACTTCTCCTGCCCACCAACTCCTGCTGTGAGATCAGAAGCAGGGCACACACAGCGTACTTGCCCAATGGACTCAGAGGATTCTGATTGGCTGCCCCACTCTCACACTAATCTAAATTCTATCCTGCGGTCCAGGGTCATGGCACTATGTGGTGTGCTTTGTGTTTCATCGAGGTTATCGTGTGCAGATTGACTTGTTCGGCAGCAATATTTAGATGTTGGGTTTTTAGAGGTAATGCCTTTTGTTTCAAGCTGCAGTTACCCTCTCAATGAAGCTCTGGGTAGGTCAACTGAATTACTTTCAGATCCTGCCTTTTGTGCAGCGCATATTTGTGGCACAATGCTTCTGTCGGCTACACAAAGCGCGTGGATCGCATCAGGACAGGGGCTGAGAGAGATGCCAAAGTTTATTGGAGCAGCATGCCCCGGGGCTTGTGATACTTTCTGTAAGCTGGCATGAAAACAACTGCTGAAGTCACAAAAGTCAGCCCCATGCAGCATGGCCTGGCCAAGAGAAAACAAACAAAAACTATGTGAAGTCGCAGAGGAGATTTGGCCAAACGGCCAGTGCCCGTCGCCCTCCCCCTCCTCTTTCCATGCTGTGTCTCTCACCCGCCCATCCTCTCTCCCTCCTTCATTCTGTCTACTTCCCCCACTCCTACACCCCCTCTCCCTAATCTCCCCCCTTGCCTGCTTTTTCCCTTTTGTACATGTGCTTATTGTTTTTCTCAACATTACAAGTAACTATATTGCCATGATCTAAGAACAGTGTAACCTTTGTAGAGATGTATCCTGCAACTATGATCTTATACTCATATAAAGCGCTCTGATACTTCTGGGTCTAGCCAGCGCTATATAAAACCTTTAAATAAATAATATAAATAATAAATAAATAATATATAAAGTGATCTAATGCCCTTCCTTAGTCAAGTTCATGATATAAAAACAAAAAACTGAAAAAATCACCACATTTACCAGATAATTGAGGTAATCAACAAGGCCATGTGGATTCCAAGGCTTACAAAAAACAGGAAAAGTCTCCACCCGAATTGAATCAAAAGGCGCAAATAAGCCCTTTTGCTGTAATGCTAGGATCCTCTAGGATTGGACGAATGAGAATGATTGTGTAATGAGTGTGTTTTGTTTTGAATGGTTGTATGATTGATTTGTGGGGATATGCTTTTTTCATTTCTCTCAATTTTTGCTATATTGTATTAACGAATATCAACTAACTGATTTTTGGAATGCTGACTAAAATGAACCCATGAACACGTTCTATCTTTGTTCTTAGGCCAGTGCTTGCTGGAAGGGAGATTTCATTCTTGGTGACTTTATTTGCGCCTTTTGATTCAATTCGGGTGGAGACTTTTCCTGTATTTTGATTGTACTTCTCCCCTGCGTCTCCACCTTTATCTAACCTGAGGGGCCCCCTTGTTTTAGTGGATTCCAAGGCTTACTCAAGCTTTTGAAATTATGTAAAGTGAATTACCACTGCTAACTTATAAAAAAGTAAAGATGCAGTACACCAGGAAAAATATGGACCAAAAATCAACCAGGTATGAGACCCTATAGCCCAGGTAGTTGTAAATTAATTCAGATTTTGGCAAGAAAAAAGAGGAATATATCGGCGGAAAATCTAACTATTTATGACTTATTGAAATGCTGCTTGATTTGCAAAGTTTTGAAGGTCACAAGTGAAATGTAATAAGTAAATAGTATAATAATGTTATATGTCTCTGGTTTCAATGATTCTAATCAACCCATTTTCAGAGTTAAATTGGGCTTCAAGAACAAGAGTGCAGACTAAAATAATCGCAGGCAACAGAATTGCTTTGGCATGGTTATGTATTTAAGTTTAATAATGCAACATATTGTGGGGTAGGTAATAGCTCAGAAACATGTAAGCAGCGTAAAGAACAGAAACACAAATATTACCTTGGCTTCATTATCCCTACCCCCAATAACGTCCAGCTTGACAATTTCAGCCCTTTCAAATATTGCAAATGTGGAAATATTCTCATCTGAGGCCAACACGGGAACAGAAATAGCCATGCACTTGTTAAGGAAGCCTTACGCAGGCTATAGAATAGAAGCCTTTCCCCATGTAAGACTATCAATGCTACTTCAGTCTCATGGTGGACTTGTCGATCTCTCCTTGGGAATTGAGCCCTACACCTCCAACTTTCTAACAAAACAGAGATTGGCGGGTTTGGTTCCCATTTTCTGGTATTACAGCACTTAGAAGCCTTATGGGTTGCGTAAGATGCTAAACAGAATGAGATATGGAGTTTTACACCACAGCAACTAGAACTTTTTAGTTTCTTCCTCGAGCAACTTGAAATTGAAAACTCGCAAAATTTAGTTGAGAAAGCTCTTAGTTTTAATGATAATCTTACTTTAATTTCAATAAATTATGTACTCTGGCTACATTTAGGAGTAATTCATATTTATTTACTTTATGAGGGACCATCAAAATCTAAAGCTAATACTCGGATGAGGAACTTCAATCAATATCCAGGTCTTCAAACTTTTAACGTCACACGTACTTATTTAAAAAAATACAGATTTTAATATTTTCTGAAAAAAGACCTCATGTACATGAAAGCCACTGTGTCGGACAATTCGAACTGGTTGGCTTAGCATTTTACCCCAATGTTTATAACCTGGTCATCGAGAAATATTGACTGTGGCATCGCCTTGAAGCTGCCTCCAATTTGTGATGTAAAAATGACATTTTAAAATGTATATAACATAACAAGATTTGAGATTTGAATGATTGACGCTTTGATTCAGAAATAGCTATTTTAGAACCGCTCAATACACGACGAAGAGCTAAACCGGATTCAAAGAAGCCTACACTGAAGGGCTGATGCTGAGAGCTGAAACTGATGGCGACAGCACCAACCTGCCACTTGTCCTGCCCATTTCATCACTGCAGACCTTCCCCGCCCGCAGCGCTACAGACCATGTCTCATTGGCATTGCTTCCCATTGCCGCTGGATGTCATGCTCAATTTCATTCTCAATTTGTCTCTGCCACATTTGCTGGAGCCAGGATCCATTTACTCAACACACTTCCAGAACTAACCACTATAGTTTAGAAATTGTGTTCTCCTGTGTAATTACATTGTCTCCTCACCATCAACAAGTTCAAAGATGGATTCCGAAGAGTTTCTAAAAAATCAGGTTGAAAGGTGAAGGAGAGTGAGAACCCTAATACATGCCTTCACTCTAAAATGTGTTGGGTATTTTATATTTGGTGATCTTTAACCTTTTTTTAAAATCTATTTCACATTTAATGCTGTTTAACTTTACTTGATCATTTTCACATTTGGTAATATTCTGTGGTTTAAGAAAGCGAAAAATACATTTTCTGTTCAGTTTTTGGGTGGTATTTAAATTAGGCACATCACCAATTGACGTGTGTGTAATGTAGGATTAAAATAAACAGACTTTGCAGCTAGTAAATCATTTGCTTAAATTGTGCTTGAAAGTCCTGAAGTCATCCTGATGTTGATCAAATTACAATAAAATAATGATAACAATTATAATAAAAAATAATATCGTCATCAATATGCAGGTGAATTATTTTGCTTAGTTGGGCTGTAGAACATGTCAGCATATGCTGTGCTTGTTAAGGGAGATTCACCTCGTGTTAGATGAGGGTTACGCTCTGTCTCCCCAGCACTTGTCCTGCCTGTCACATTCTTCACCGGAGCCGAAAATAATTCCCATTAGAAAAATGATATGTGGCACTTTTTCTTGAAATGAAGTGGGCTTGGCTTGGCCTCCTTGCCTGAGAATGCCTCATATTTATTCATTTCAAGTTTAAGTTGGAAAGCTCTCCTGAAATGCGTCCCAGCTCTCTGCAAAAACAAGAGACAGCTGGTACCCCCCTGTTTTGATCCTTAGTGGACACAAATAGGCTAATTTTCTGTAAATTGAGAATAAATATGAAATAAATATGCTAATAAATGAATTCATGAGGGCAGTGTGAAAGGACCACATACCCATGATTTACTCCACCTTGGTGTCTAACCATCAGACAAGGCTGGTCCAACCACAGCGGTGGCCGTATGTTAAGCCACGTATCAAGGATAATGCCCTAAACCCTTGTTAAGGTAAAGCTGGGTGTCACAAAACACACAGATAGTGACCCCGTACTTGCATCAGTTCAGTGTAATTCTCACATGATCAGAAGTTCTTCACTTTACATTGGAAACCCATCTGCATGCTTTGCGCTCTGCAATCTTCAAGGCAGTATTCTCGTCGCCAGAGTCTCACCCGCAATCTGTGATGAAGATATGGAGGTGAATCAGATACTGGAGGTTCTGTGGTGCATTATGCTTTACTCATTTGGTTAGTGACGTTTGATGGAAGAATTACTCTTTCTACCAGAAAGTAGCACCTGATTGACCCAAAAATTCATTTCCTGGCATTGAGGACTAATTACAGTTTATTAATTGCTTGAATACTAGCATAATGGCTATATGGCATACTTTAAGTTAGATGTTTCAATCGTTGACATCTATATAAATAGCAATAGCTATAACATAATGTTTGGATGTGCTCAGTCCATTAACTACTGGTATTTGCCCTTAGGCTAGGCTTTTTTGTTGGTATAAAATTAGATGTCTGATTAGTTCTATATATGCTCTTCTCTCCCGATTATGGCACTTTTCCGTCATTTTTACCTCTATCTTACTGACAGGTCTCGAGGTCTATACCTTTTGTATGTTGGCTGTAAAGGGCAACATGGCAACCTGCTTGCCTTTCTGCAACAAACTCAGCAGATGGAGGTGAAGGCACTGTTGAATTTCTGGGGACAAATGTGTGAAATCACAGTGAAGAGTGGGCAATAATGCATTCATATAAGTGTCAATGGTTGATGCTGAAAATCAACCATAACGGTAGGTTTTATATGACCATAAATGTACCTGGCTAGTCTATAATTGCAGGTGCCATAACTCTGCAAATCCTATGTGGGATTTGCTTTTCCAGATTGCTGATTTTGCCCAATTACGTTGGACGTGGGTGGGCAAATGCCTTGAAGAAAAGGCAATGAAGTGCCTTTTAAAGAGATAATTCATGTGTGAGGAGCAAGTTGTAAACCAAACTAGACGACAACTGAGCAGAGCTAAGTGAACGGCTGAAGTTTACTGGGCTATAGCAAGAAATAAAGTTGAAGGTTTTCAATAAACCAGGCGAATGGAGAGGTTTCTGTGAAGTGCAAGTGAATGAGACTCTGAAAGTGGGAGTAGAACAAAAAAATTCAATGGTCCATCAAATTGCTGATACTGCATCTGTTATCCACATTGAACACAGATCTTTCCTCGGTCTGCAGCCCAGTGAACCACAACATTCAACTAAACATTCTCAAGAATACAATGGGGATATCTGAACAGTTCTTAGCTGGTTCTCATCCTACTTAGACAACTAATACCAATAAGTCAAGTTGGACACGTATCCCGCAGAGCTGACCATCATTGCTCAGGGAGTAGCTTAAAGCTCCGTTCTCTCACCGGTTTACTTCAGTCTGTACATAGAACCCCTAACTACCATCCTTAAACAAGCAAATAACTCTTATCATTGATACGCAAGCATCACTTAGCTATACCTGAAAATTTCATCTCAAGAGGATATCTTACTACTTAATCAAACCCTCACAGACATCTGAATATGGCCATCTCTCAACCACCTGAAGCTAAATTCCTGTAAAACATAACTCCTCCTCATTTCACCCTCAGCGTCTCCACCCTAATCAAAAATGGCTACCTTTGTTAAATGCTTTAGAATGTGATCCACCTCTTAAAAAGACCTTCAACAAAAAATGTAATCTTCAAGCACACATAAATAACTTAATGAGGAGTGTGTAAATCCAAATTAGACTTCTTAAAAACATGAAACCTTTAATCCCAGGCTTCGACTTTAAACAGGTGGTTCAGCCCTTAATCATTCCCAGACTTGACTGTGGAAAAGTCCTCCTTACAGTAATTCCCAAGATGCACATGGTCCCCATGAATGCTGCCCTGAACCCTGCTGGAAGACTCATCTCAGGAGCAAGATGCTTTGATCACACCTCCCCAATGCTCATCGTCCTTAACTGGCTCACTATTAAAGCTAAAAGCATCTTACACGTTGCTTGCATTACTCATAAAGCCCTGCAACTAGAATACCTGGCTCAAAAACTCACAGCATCTGATGGATGCTGATGGGTGCAAAGTGTGAACACCCTCCTTCTAAAACCACCCAGGTTCAGGAAACAAAAAACAGTCTCTTACTGCTTCTCGGGAACCACGCACAAAATATAGAACTCCATCCCCCCCTGAAGATTCGCACCAACCCTTTGATCAGGACTTTCAAATGAGAACTAAAATCCTGTTGATCCAGAAATAATTCATGAACTCCACCATGTACCCCCTCATTGTCCATTCAGAGAGCTGCATGTCTTGTTTGCCCCTTTGAGCGCAGGTGAATCTGATCTTGTCTACTCTTTTGAGCTTTCTGAATGATGTACAGAACCAGCTATTCTATGGCTTGAGATTACACTTTTCTTGGTTTGCCAACAGAATTTGGTGTTTTTGTGTTGTGTTTTGTATTGTGGTCATTATTTGAATATAAGATGTACTTAACTTGCAACTAATATAAAGCGCTCTGATATCCTCTGGTCTAGTTCACACTATAGAAAACTTCTTAAATAAATGAAGTAAAAACTTTGTTCAGGTCAGGTACACCAGCAGCTTTGATAGTTAGAAGGACGAATCTATGACTATAAAACTTCATAAATAAATAAATATGACTGTGTTAGTCTGCCATTGCCCTCCAGATTGTGCTTCTTCATTTATTTTATTTTTAAATAGCTGTGCAGCTTGCAAGCTCCCTTGTCAGCATACCCCAAAACAAGTAACAGTTGAAGGGGTCTGACCCACAGCAGCCAATAGCTAAATGGGGCTGACCCAAAACTCCTCTCTGTATATTTTGTTTTGTTCATCACATAAGCCCTGGAAGGTAGCCACAACCTTCTTTATCCAGACTAACCAGTCATTAGCCTGGCGTGTTTAAAGAATGATTCGGGGGAAATTATTTTTGGGAATAGTCAATGTACATTAATATTGGTATAGCAGCTTTTCCATTCACTGGGCAGTCTAGCACATGACAGCTTTGCTTGTTCAATGCTTTGAAAGGAGGGCCTTATGTTAATGGGATACCACGCACAGTGTCACAGTGGGACAATAGTCCCCCACCCATCACTGAACTCACAAATCCTGGTACCTTACAACCTGACTAAGTCTCCTCTCAAATACTAAAACAATAGGCACCGGATAGTACAATGGGCTATTGCTGCGGGCTTTCACATTAATTCCTTGAACAAATATGTGCACTGGCAGGCCCCTTTATGCCGCCCCATCCGCTGCCTGCCTCTTCCTTTAGCATTATGTCTTTGGTGCACATGGGCATGCCCCTTCAATCACGGTGTGCTTGAGGGTATGGGCAGGGGTGTGTTTGTTTTCTTCTTGTGAGTTTCAACTTCTATTGTGAAAGCCAGGGCGCTCCTTTGCTTAGACTTTGACTTAATGGGGATTTGATGTTAAGAAATGTATGTTTCATGCAGCCTACAAAAGGGTCAGAGTAAATATATGTCCGTTTTTGAAGAATGTATAGAATAAATCATGTTCCTACCAGTTGACCTGCATAGTCTTTTTCCAAGGGAGAGCGAGTAATAATTTCTGCTGATCTGAACTTAATTCGTTCGTCATACACCATTAATATTGTGCAGTCACATGCCTTTGACATACTTGTGCTAAAAACGCCACCAAAAACGAAGTTTTCCTGTGTATTTCATGCTTCAAATATGAATTTCAGTCACTGGCTGTCTGACCATTTCGCATTTCAATTTTTTTTAATACTGTGGCAATGGAAATAAACCTGTTTCTGTTAGGTGCAGCAGACTCTTTCAGCCTTGAAAAGAAACCTTTTAGCTACTCCGGGCCATCAAATCTACACACTGAACAGGCTGCCAGGTGCCATCTGCTGTCTTTTTTCCTTTTGAGACAAGATTCCGGAGTAGATAAAGCTCAGGCTATTCATAAGTTAAACTTGCATCCTTGTAAAAGGATCATGTACATTATCATAGCTCTTAGAGGAATCTTCTGACATTGACAAGGTGCTAGTGTTTGCAGCACTGAAATATACAACATATCCTCATTTTATTTGTATGGCTTTAATAACAATGCTTGATGTCTAAGGCATTTGACTCAATTAATCCTACAATAAATCAAAAGCTGAAAATAGTTTTAGAAAACATGAACATTAGAAGTGAGTTGATCCCACCCCTTACAAATGCACACATTGTTCTACAGTCGCAAATCTGCCTACGACGTGATAGTTTCCAGTGCTTCATTTGCGAAAGAATACGTTTCAGGGCACAAAGCTTTCCTGAGTAGCCCATTGCCAGCGATAACTAATTTGGGGATTGCCAAATGCCAAGACTAGTCATGCTTCTTTAATCTTTCTCCCTTAACTTCTTGCCTCTTATCTCCCTTTTGTAAGCTCTGTTTCATCCCTTCTTTTTTCCTTTGTCACAGCTTCCCTTTATTTGGCTTCCACTTTCTTTCTACCTTTTGGTCCTTTCTCTCTCTTGGTCAAAATCTGATGATTAAAAATAAGTCCTGATGGCCAATAATGAGTGCCAGTAGACCCCACCTGTAATAATCACAAATAAACACCTGGGTCCAAAAAAGAGAAAAAGAGAAACAATGAGAGTTGGTGTCCCTAAATTGATAAGGGATATTCCCTTTAAAGGACGAATTCCCTTGTTTCAGCATTGCAAACCTCCTCACACCGGGATGCCTAGTCACAGTGTGGGATATAATACCCTCACTAGAGGGAGGAGTTCAGGGATGTTTTCAAAGGTATGATGAATACCTGTCTAATGAGCACGAAGTGGTGAAAAAACAAGGGCGTGAGTGAAGGGTGTGCAATTAAAAACTGGCTCCGAGGGACGCAAAACAATTTATTCATGCGGCCCTGGGTCAGGATTAACACCAAGCAGAGGGCCAGACAGGCGTGATCCTAACCGCTAGAATTTTTCAAAAAAGTAGGTCGACATGTTTCTGCCTTTGACCCTCCTCAGAGGTGTCACGGCATTCCTTAGGACCTATGTAACAAGTACTCCTGCTTAAGTGCTCGCAATTATAAATTATAAATTAAATATTAGGATACCAACATATAAAACCAGTTATCCAATTATATCTCCAAAGTAGGGATCCACTGGTAGTTTACTGCTATCGTCGGGATTGAGTCCTCATCTCAGGCCCTGACATGAGGCTTAGCGAACATTCTCCCCAGCCGAACATGTTCGAGAAGGTAACCGCAACACCAGGTCAGAGACCCCATCTGTAACCAATGGTTCAAATTACGCAATAAGCTTCACTAAAACCTTTAATTGTATCATTAATAGAAATTACATTCTTACCTTCATGTGAGTAGGAATATTTGTCAGACATATAAAGAGTTTGCCGAGTATGTTTATCAGATGAGCCAGACACACTATTTTAGAGCATATTTTGCATTAGGATGCTTTTGAGTAAAACCATTCATCAGTAACTTCTTTGCAGCAATTTTCTTTTGCTGCACTTCTGCGTCCCTCAGCTGGAATATTGATTCTCAAGTAATAAGCATTAAAAAAGAAAATCCCAAAATATTTATCTGAAGAGTTTCCTCATTTCAGCTTCCCTGCATTTTCCACATGCAATGGTCTGATTAGCAGCAATTTCTTGATATTTATACGCCAGAGTACCTCAGCAATTTCTAAGAGTTGTGAATACCTGCCCAATGTGACAACCTTCATTATAAAACACATGGACGACTTAGGGACGTCATATATATTTTAAAGTAGTGGGCATCTTTGACTTGAAGGCCTGTCGCCACAAAGAAGTGAGGTCACAGTCAATGTACCTAAAATCACTCCATGGACCCCTCCCACAGGAAGAAAACTCCCTGCAAGGTGAGGCCATTACTTTTTTCTGTTTTCAAGAACAAACTCCCATTTTGGGAGTTTATTGTAGAAAAACAAATCCTTTGCTAAGCAGGTTAACAATCATGGTGCCCGCATGGAAGGCTCTTCAGCCTTAGGAGAACCTGCAGCTCTAGCGATTGCTCTGAAGGCTCAGGCATCACCACCAGGCAGACGAGGAACTCTAAGTACTGTGGTCAGTCCTTCACCAGAGGAATGGAGGCCATAGCCTCAGGTGCCTGGAGAGATGACGGCCACCCACCAGTGTCTAAATGAGCCTGTGATTCAAAATGCAAGGATCTAAACCTTCAGCTGTAAGCCACAAGCAGGTACAAAATCATACTGAACAAAGACATAGCTGGCGCTCCACTCATCGATCCTCCGAGTAGTAAAGTCCAGTCCATTTTTCAGGATATCGATAATGAGTACATATGAGAAAAAGTTACAAATAATTCATTTCAGAAGAGGTTAATTGAATTCTGAAATGTGCCTGGAACTTTCTAGGTGACTCTGTGTAGTTCAGAAAACATCAATGTACCTGACAAAAAGAAGAACAGCACACAAATCGGGATCATGGTCTAAACTTCAAAAGTCTATATTGTATTTGGGCATACCCTACAGGTGGCAAGAGAACACAACGCATTATGGAAATACAAGGTAGGACAATAAATGTGTGATTGGTGGGTGAACTCTAAGTACCTAAAGGATTTCCAATACTTCAACATGATAGATTGCGAGATAAATTTCTGAGGCTTTGTGGATTTATTGAATGTCACCCACAGTAACAGTAACAGTAACAGTAACCTAATAGTTGAGGCTATTCCAGTTATGCCGACTGCTTGCTCCATCTGTTAGAGTTCTCACTGTTGTCTTTGTGCTCAGACAGAACACAACAGCACGGACACTGCGCGTTGTGAACAGGTACACTTCTCCCCCTTGACCCTCCATCCAGACAACTGTCCTCGCACCTGGCACTCACACGCGCTGCTATGGTCGTGCCCTTGTCAGTGCTGATCCTTTGGCCAACATCTGTTCATCGTTTCTCCCAAATCAGCAAATCCACTCTTAGATGCCTTCACAGTCTGTCAGACCTGACTTAATACAGGAAGAAATGCAAGCCTCGAAGACTGAACAGGTTGGCTCAGTAGAGTTGTGTGCTTGAGTTCAGCCCCGCTATATGCATTACAGATGGTTTTTCACCTTGACACAACACTACGCTGAAGCTTGGCTGTCCCATGCACTCTCGGTCGGCTTCCCTTTCACTGGACCAACAGTCTTGCATGAAGATGAAATGGTAGAAAAGGTATGAGGAGCATACTAGTCGTTTCGACAAATAATTTACATTTCGTATACTTGGTCAGGCTCCATGGCCCACAAGCCACGGTACACCAACTGAAACTGGACATGGGTTTCAAGCAGAGAGTCTTTACGTACAAATCATGCATGTAGGAATAGAGCTTTGACAATTACCTATAGGATTAGGGAATCTGGAACTTATTGGTACAGGTATGCAAATTAACCTGAATTTGTCCGGTGATTATGTTGCAATGTTTTCTTATGGCCATATACATAAGACAATGCAGGCCAATAAATGTAAGGCATATTTCCATAGATCACTTTAACTACTGGTGTTATAATTGCTGCTGACGGCAAAGGTCTTGTGTAGCTTCAAACCTGCTGGATGTGATGTTTTCATGTAAAAATACACATATTTAGTTACTTATCTATTTATTTATCTATTTATTTATTACTGTGTTTTATAGAGCGCAAACTTGACCCGTTAGAGTATCAGAGCGCTTTACAGGAAACATAGCATTGTAATAAAAGGTATAGAATCAACAAGTAAAAAAAATACACACACAAGCACTGCCGACCGATATGGAATACTTGATGTTCTGATTCCTGCTTTGCTGCTGATTGAGTTGCAGCTTCCTCCCCCGCGGATGCGGTGTGGATATTGGAATTGATTTAATCATTTGAGAGCATTTTGAAGAATATACCTCCCTGAGTTTTGAAACGCCTGTTTTGGAGAGGGTGCTGTTCAACTCTGACGTGAACGCACTTGAAATGAACTGCATTGTTTTGCAGGTGAATGTGTAATCTCTTGCCCATAGACCTGAAGAGGCCTTCAAATAATTAACAGACTGAAACGTGTCAACTTTCTTGTATTCTGACACCAAAGAAATTTTGTAATACTGTTCTAAAAAATGTTTGTTTATATGTACCTTGAAAAAATGAAGCGTAAAGTGATTGTAGCTTCCGAGGTCACATGATTGAATATGGTGATCTAGATAAAGGAATTTGGGTTACAGAAGAACTATACCAAGATTTCCTAGTTTAAATCGTTGGGCATTTGAACCATATAAAGGGTTCATGAGAAAGTGTTTGTTTGGTTCACAGTTATATATTTGTTGTCATATTGTAAATATAGTGAGAAGACATATGTCAAATGTATATTAATGTGTATATATGTACAAAATGAAAAAGTTGAATAAGTAAAAGAAAAATAATTGGTTTCTATACTTTATGCAAACCAACTTGTTATTTAAAGTATTTTTTGGTTAGCTATTAGATGAATGAATTTGAAGTAGTACTGATGATTTAATCAATAAGTATTAATAATATATAGGTCACAGCCACTGCTTTACTCTCCGCTCGTTATTGAATAGCAACAAAGCATAAAGAGTTGCTGGAAGCAACATTGACGATGGCGAAGAATGGTACATAGTGCTTTTTTTCTATGTCGCTTGTGCCTTATGCTGATGCAATCTACATTACCTTTTTGAATCATCTTTGAGATTCTTTTGGTGGACGCTCGCTAACCTAAATGCTGTTACATAAAATGTCCTCCCATGAACTATTCCAAAAGACCGCATGCCTATTCCTCAGTGCAGTGATTTTCTACAGGTAGGTGACTTGGGTTTGAACATATTTAGAGGCCATGCCCCATCGTTTTTACCACATCACCTCACTCTGCATTATAATGCAAAATATATATTCTCCTAGACACACAAGTGCTGGCATAAGAAATGAAGAGTATCCCAACTGAACGCTACATGAAATGAATGCATAAACATCAGCGAGGGGTAATTTAGGCACAGCAGTCGCTTCCATGCTGATGCTGCCTCCAACACCTTAGGACTCCTTTGTAACCTCTGTGCAGTGGCGTAGCTGGGAGAGGGTGCTGGGCCGCCCTGGGCAGCACTGGGCAGCACTGCTTTTGGTGCGAAGGAAGCCCAGTCTGTTGGCTACCACCATCCCCTCCCCCAGAGAACAAGTTGTCCGAAGGGCCCCACTCTCACTTACCTTCCACCCGGAAGATAACTTAGGGGAAGCGTCGAGCGGCAAGTACGTCGAGCTAAGCCATCTGCCTATGTGATTGAACCAACTACTGATCCATTAAAAATAAGAGTGTCTTTAACTTTTGCTAGTTTTAGTGATGTCGGTGGAGTCAAAAGGCATTTGAAGTCACATCAACAACTTTTGTGATTTTGTGAATTTTCCTGACTGAATGCGTAAGACAAAACGAGTACTATTCCCCTTGATAAGCTTCGAACAGAATTTGTAAGGTGCAATACTACCTGTATTATGAATGGGCTATTATGCGATGCCTGAAGAGTTCCAAGGACAAATGGTGAACAAAGGCTGCAGGCCTGAGATTGAAAGGCAGTGTGGATGGCTTGCCATATGTGTAAACCAGGGGTACTAAAGTCTTTGATTTCCGGTAACCCCCAACGAATCCCTACAGGAAGCAGAACACCCCAGCCTAAGCACTTTCTACAATTTGAACCTCGAAACAATACAAAAGAACACCAAATACACTTATAGATATAACAAATACACAAACTTGGAATTATTTAATTTAATTCACAAACAGAAAATATACAAAAATCGAAATTGTACTTTTATTGATAAGGTTGGAGTTTTTTTTTAATTGGTTTCATTTTTAAAAGAAACAATATGCTACACTCTCTTTTTGTCAGCACATATCAGTGTTTTAATTGAGTCCACTGTAAGAACCTGGGTTGTTGGTTGAGCATAAACCACAATCCTCGTTTGGGTGAGGCACAAGCCAACCCTAAGTTAGCCTGTGGTCAACCCTCTTGCAGCTTGGCACAGAGCAGTCAGGCTTAACTTAGAGGCAATGTGTAAAGTATTTGTGCAACACTTCAAACAGTAATAAAGAGAAAAACACCACACAATAAAAATCCCTACCCAACTTAAAAAGATCGAAAATATTTAGGAAGTTAAATTACACCATGACTAAAAAAATCCAATTAGTAGAACCAGAGACATGAGTTTTTAAGTTTTGAGGTGAAAATAGCACCAAAAACCACAAAGAGCGGCTCACAGTTTCCTGGTTGCGTCGCACCAAGGGAAAGTCACAAGTTCAGGTTGGGCATGATGGAGTGTGGGTTAGATACAGGGACCGGCTTCATCTCACTGAAGGGTTACCTTCTCAAGTCCATGTGAGAAGGTGCTATTCGCGTTGGGAGGGCTGCAGGGAAGTGGTTGTCTGCTAAAGTGCAGGTAGGCCTTACAGACCATCCCTGTTTTAGTGTGAAGAGCTGGTCGTCACTTGACCTGTGCATTAGCGTTTGAAGTGGGCGGACATTGTCTTCACAAAGAGTAGGTCTCGCTTGAGCTTTGTGTTGGTGGTCAGCGCTGACGATCACTGCCAGTTCAAAGTGCCGTTCTTGCTGAAGCTTTGCATCAGTGGTTGTCGAGGGCCATTGTTTTCTGGCATGAAGAGGTCACTTTGTGGTCGCGAGGAGGCCAAAACTTCTGTATCTTCACCTTTTCTTCAGAAGTACACTCTAATGCCATCCAAAGGTCCTGGAGGGCACCTCTTGGGGATCAGGGCTCACTACAGCAGGGTTCTGGCAGATCCAGTTTGTGCTGATCAGCTCTGCAGTTGCAGGGAGGTCTCTGTAAGTGTGTTGCATCTGTGTAGATCAAACAGGAGTCTCTTCTGGGGAAGATGAGTTCAAGGCAAGGAGATCCAGTCCTCCTCCTTCAGACAGCAAGGCAGTCCTTCTTCTGAACCTTTCACAGGTCCAAGACTGTTCTGATGAGAAGGTTTGAAAGTGCCCTTTTTTCCCAGTGACAGCCTTTATGTGAGGGAATTCCCTGAGAAACCACCAAAAATGGTTCTGGTTAATGTTTCCCATTCACCTGGTCCTGGATCCAAGCTGTTTAGGGTAACAACCCCAGGGCAGGCCTTTTGACAGGTTCCCTTGTGTATGTTGTAGACAGGGCCCCTTGGTGTGCATTTAGGGCAGGGTACAGCTCATCCCCAGTCATCCTGTTATGAAGGCCTACTTCCCTCACCCCTATATCTCCTTAATTCCCATGTCTGGAAAGAATACACAACCCACAATGGGAGAGCCATCCACAATCATGTGACCCTGGACAATGGCAAAAAGGCACATTTGGTTTAGGCAGAAACATGTCAGCTTTCTAAAAGTGGTAAATGTGTATTAGTAGCTTAAAATCTGACTTAACCATTAAAGAGGAATTTAAATGAAAATGAATTTGATTGGAATCAGCATTTTTCTATCTGGTCCCAATGAAGATAACCCAGTGTTGGTCTATGGGAGAGGTAGCCTTATACCAGTGCAAAACAACTTTAGGAGTTTTTCACTGTAAGAACATGTAAAAACGTAACTTCCAATGTCATACATTTTAAATAGCATGCACCTGTCCCTCCGAGCATTTAGGACCTACCTTAGAGGTGAGTTATAAGTATTAAAAAGGAAGGTTTAGGCCTAGCCAAAGGTTTATCTTGCCACGTTGAAATTGCAGTTTTAAAACTGAATACAGAGGCTGCAGTGGCAGGCTCTGCAGGCATGTACCGGTCAGATATATGCCATTTTTACCATGTTTTAGATAGAGAGAGCAAGCACATTACCACTGGTTAGCAGGGTAAAAGTGTAGAGTTTTAATGCCAACAACAGGTTCATCAACAGAAGGAAAATATCTGGGAGTGACCATGCAAAAAGGGCCAGGTCCAAAATTCACCAACAGCTATCAGCAGTGTCTAGCGCTATGCAGAAACATTGGACATTGATAAACTTTTGTAAAGCAGCTTCTTAGCTCTAATTTTTTTGATAAATACGCAATTCATAGCTAGATTAACCTTTCTCGAACTGTATTGTTCTCCCTCTGTGGCTAGAAATTCACCAAATGACCTCATGGAGAGACTGATCAACCTGACTTGCTGTTCAAACTGTTCCTGCACATCTATGCACCAGGAGCTAAAATGTGTTTTCCCTTTTTCTTCCTGTACTGGTGTGAGCTAAGCAACTGCATCTCGTGGTATGCTGCAACATCCATATACAACATTCATTCAATCATTGAATCATCGTCTATAACAGAGAACACAGTCTTTAGATTGTCTTTACACGAACACACCATATTTTCCGTTTATTACATATCTCCATTGGAGCTTGTTTTTATTTCTGGAGATCAACCAAAAACGTCTTGATAGAATACCTTTGTTGTTGTTATTTGCAAAAAAATGAAGGCAGATAATATAACAGTGACATTGACTATGTTCATATTGCTCAAAAGTAAAATGCCCTTTTGAAAATTGGACAATAGTAAATGATTACGTAAAGATTTAAGAATAAAATGGAAAAATCAAGGACTACACGTATAACAATCCTGTGGGGCTTAACTGAAGGGCGACAGCTGAGATCTATTTTGTGCTGCATTGACAGGGTGTGGCCACAGCCTTTGCTGATGGCTCTGGTTTATGGCGCCAGTGGCATAACAATGGTTTACACTGGGAGTTGTTCACTTTCTAGAACAAGCCCTAGCGTATTTTGCTAATTTAAATGCTCTGCAGCATTCAAAGTCAGCACTACCCAAGGCTAAACTCCTCGGAAGACCTTTAAAAAAAAGGGAAATGTCACGGTGTACAGCACTTAATTTGTAAAAAAAAGAGATGTACCAGGGTTCTTGTCCGGATGATACTGTAGCTTGCACCATGCTTTGCCCTTTGTAGCGCTGCCAAAATGACAGTACGAACACAATTACTGACCATCACACTCTTACATGTGTGAACATTCTTAATGTTCAGGCCCCCCAATCCACAAGAATTGATTGGGTGGCAGGTATTAGTCATTGTTAATGTATATTGAATGAATATACAGCTTTTGTTGTGCTCTTATCTAAATTAAGCAGACAGCCCACCAGACTGTCATAAACGCTTTTAAATGCTGGTGATGAGCACCGGCAACCACTGGCTCAAATTAAGCACTGTGATAGTGTCAGGAGATTACCTCAGTGCAAAGGGAACTGTATTAACTGCTGAAATGAAGAGAACTCCATGAAACATTGAATCATATTAGCAGCTTGAATTAAAGCTCCTAATCAAATAAAAAAGAGAGGAATACAACTCCCATGCCTCCTAGCTTACGTCCAGAAGTTTTGGAGCAAGATCAAACTGCTACACCCATCTGTGCAGTCTAGATAGCAAGTGGAGGGAGACACACGTCTGACTGGTTTCACCACTCCTATACTTCAATCAAATTTAAAAAAATATGCACTGTCTCCCACGCTTGTGTACATTATAGCCCCCAGGTGGGCCATATCTCAAGGGGTTAAAAAAAGAGGGGGTCACACGTCCACCTTGGGCTTAATAATGCCACGGGGAGCAACCACTGACCCAAATTAAGCACTGCAGTGTCAGGAGATTACCTCAGTGTAAAAGGAACTGTAATACCTGTGTTAAATGTAGAAAAGCTCATGAAACATTGAATCATATCAGCAGCATAAATGAAAGCTCCAAATCAAATGAAAAAAGTGAGAACTACAGCTCCCACAAATCAATGGGGCTTTATTTAAGGAACACGCCTGTGATAAATTCTGCCTGCTCTGAGGTAAGTCAATGTCCCTGTGGTAAACATTTTACTGATGAACAAAACCGCACGCTTCAACTAGATCTGTAGGATGAGGCGTCAGCAAAAGCACAATGGTTGTGGGCTGTAAATAACACATGAATGCAGGCTTTTCGAAAACACTTTATTTCGTTATTCTTCTTTTGTGCCAATTTATTTGCCAGCTGTTCGTGTGATTATCAAATATCAGGCGCGCCCAGCTCTCTGGAAAGGCAGAAGGAACAAAACAGGAGTGTAGAGTTTCAAAAAGGCTTGAGTAACCACCTACGCCATATGGTCGCCCCTCGTTGGCGCGCGCGTGTGGAAAGCACGCTCCGGAAAACGCTGCAGGGAGCTGCAACCCCTAGTCTAAAAGGAAGATCATCCTG